>NC_086317.1:227516825-228236825 GCF_036172605.1 Pelobates fuscus
CTTCTCTCTACTGGATTGTATTATCACGCCAAGGGAGCACCTAGGCAAGCTTTATTCATTTGAAATCAAAGGGGTGAGTGCCAAGATTTAATGGTTATATATATATATATATATATATATATATATATATATATATATATATGTACACACACATACCCGTACATACAAACATACGCACATATAGTATATTTCTTATTATTTAGAATATATATATATATGTAGAGCACTCACAGGACTCATAATAACGATAAGATGCTTTAATTTCAGCAAGAACTCACAAATCAGTATTGTCAGTATCAACGTTTCAGTCCAACTTTAACCCCTTCGCGACCGGTGATGGTTCAGGACCGTCATCGGTATTTTACCGTTGAGGACCGTTGATGGTCCTGAACCGTCACAACGGTAATATGTACTTACCCGATCACCGTCGTTCCCCTGGCGGCAGTCGATGGTGCTCCCGGTGTGGCGAGAGTGCCTGCCGCCCAGGAAGTCTCCCCGTGGCGAATTAGGACCGCGAGGGCCATGTGATCGCTCAACAGAGTGGTCACATGGTCACAATAGGTGTCCATGTGTCTGCCTGCAGGGGGACTGTCTGTGCTGACAGGCAGTCTCCCTGCAAGTGTACAATCAAAAAATGAAATAAAAATATTAATGTTAATAAAAAAATCTAATTTTATATATATATATATATATATATATATATACATATATTATATTTATATAATATATGTCTATATATCATATATATAATGTCATACTAAGTGTATTTTTATATTAATATATACATATATTAATATAAAAATACACTTATAATTAAATTATAATATAATATAATAATAATATATTATTATAAAAAACTAATAATAAGTACATTACATTAGATTAAAAACTGTAAAATTAATAATAAAAATAAAAAAATTATATATCTATATGAAATTTTATTCTAACTGTATTTTGATATTAATATATATATATATATATATATTTATATCAAAATAACTGTATTTTGATATTAATATATATATATATATATATATATTTATATCAGAATACACTTCTAATGAAATTGTATATATATATATATATATATATATATATATATATATATATATGTATATATAAATAAATAAAAATAATACGAAATATACATATGTCCATATACAAAATTACATAAATAATTATATAAATATACACGTAGACTTCAAATATATACATATGCATATATATTTAAATTCTGCATGCTTATTTATGTAATATTTTTACATAATTAATAAATTTTATTGATTGCAATTTGAGTGACCCGTCTGACAACCCAGGCCAAAAGTCCAGATAATTTAATTTGCTAGCACTGTATTTGACGCTGTAACTTTCTATGACACCCTAAAACCTGTACATGGGGTGTACTGTTTTACTCGGGAGACTTTGCTGAACACAAATATTAACGATTCAAAACAGTAAAACATATCACAGTGGTGATATTGTCAGTGATAGTGACCTTTTTGCATTTTTTCACACACAAACAGAACTTTTACTGATGATATAATTGTTGTGATACATTGTACTGTTTTGAAACACTAATATTTATGTTCAGCAAAGTCTCCCGAGTATAACAGTACCCCCCATGTACAGGTTTTATAGCGTTCGTGAAAGTTACAGGGTCAAATATAAGGGTCAAATATTTTTACATTGAAAATTGCCAGGTTGGTTACGTTGCCTTTGAGAGCGTATGGTAGCCCAGGAATGAGAATTACCCCCATGATGGCAGACCATTTGCAAAAGAAGACAACCCAAGGTATTGCAAATGGGGTATGTCCAGTCTTTTTTAGTAGCCACTTAGTCACAAACACTGGCCAAAATTAGAGTTCAATTTAGTTATTTACTTTTTTCACACACAAACAAATATGAACGCTAACTTTGGTCAGTGTTTGTGACTACGTGGCTACTAAAAAAGACTGGACATACCCCATATTGAATACCCTGGGTTTTCTACTTTAAAAATATGTACATGTGGGGTGTGATTCAGAGATTTATGATTTATTTTTTTATTTTTTTAAAGTCAATTATATGACATGATACAAATAATGGTATGTAAAGAAAGCCCTTTTTGCCCTGAAAAAAACAATATATAACTTGTATGGGAACAGTAAATGAGAGAGAGGAAAATTACAGCTAACCACAAACACCACAAAAGTGTTAAAAGAGCTCTGGTCCTTAACATACAACATCGCAAAAACAGGCCGGTCTTGAAGGGGTTAAATACAGATTGCTAAAGTGCTTATTGGAGGGTGAACAAAAATGAAAACAAGATTTTGTGATGTCATGAATGACATATTCAAAACATTTAATCAATCCTCATTTACCCACGTTAACCATGTGAGAGAGTGATAGAAGAGAGAAGAGAAAATAATAAACTATGTACAAACTATGTTACAATATGTAATACAAAATATAGGGGTAGTCATGGAAGCAATGTCGGGGTCCTATTCACAATACATACATTTAGTTATAATATATTCCGATAACTTACTAAAGCAGTACCAACTGAGATTAAGCCTCTATGACCAGGGAGTTTAATTCCCAACACAGAGGGCCATGCCCACTCAGTACAGAGAGATAAAAGAGAGCGAGTGGAGTAGATAAAGTCAAAGACCGTATAATGAGAGGAGGCTAAATATTAACAATTGTGCACATGTTAATGACATATACTAACAATACATTTGTATCAAGGCTGGATCTAACGAAACAACTCACTAAATCTAGGTTACTGTAACTTGCCAATTAGATACTTATAACAAAACATCTGTACTCGCTATGTAAATCACATACTGTATATACTCTTCATATGATAATACAATAAATATACATTTGTTTCTCAATTATTATCTTCTTGGGAGGAAGCAATATAGTGGGTTCTTCTCGTTAAGTCCATGGGGGGACAGAGTGTTCAAGGTATGTATCCAAAATGCCTCTCTTTGTAATAGTCTTATATCTCTATTGTCACCTTGTGTTGGCATAGGTACATGGTCAATTCCCATGAACCGTTAAGATGGTAATGAGTGTCCAGCTTTAAAGAAGTGTTGGGCAACAGGCATATTAGCTGAATTATTCAAAAGGGCCAGGCGTATAGCAGACATGTGCCCCCTCATACGCTCTTTTAGATCATTAGAAGTGTTTCCTACAATCAAATAATGTTAGAAGACTTTTGGATATTTTGGATAAAGCTCACAGACAAAGCTTTTGCAGTTGTTGACTGCATTTGGATTTAGGGGTTGGATTTTTAATGCAATTCTGATTTTGTATTCTACCCCCTCTGCCCGTACTGTCGAACCCAACATAGTTGCTGGATGGTTTGATCTCCGTAATGGTACAAGGCAGGGGTGTCCTTTATCCCCATTTTTGTACATCTTGTCTCTTGAGCCTCTTGCCATTTATATCAGAAATAATTCTCTGATTAAGGGTGTCTCAATCAAAGACAACAATTTAAAAATTTTGTTATATGCGGATGACTCACTAATTACTCTCACCTCTCCAGACGTCTCACTACAATATCTAATGCAAGAAATAGATAAATATTCAAGGGTCTCTAATTTTAAGTTAAATATATCCAAATCTACTGCCCTATATATGAATATGGACAATTCTACTATCCCATAAATTCAATTTTATTTGGACTAATAAGGAATTTAATTATCTAGGTTTAATTATTCCATCAGTTATAAATTATACTATGGAGAAGAACATCTTATATATAATGAAACATACAAACTTAAAATTAAAAACATGGAAAAACCTGGAAATCTCAAGGTTGGGCAAAATAAATATTATTAATTCATATATTCTTTCAAAGTGGTCCTATCTTTTTTCTATGATTCCACTTAGAGTCTCTAATTCTTGGCTTACAATGATACAAGTTGGTTTTTCTAAATTTATTTGGAAGAATAAAACTCCTAGGATCAGTCGAAAAGTGTTGTAAAAAAAACTATCGAAGGGTGGTTTAAATTTCCCAAATATTACCTATAATTATTATGCTAATATGATTAGACATATACATTTATTACAAGATCCTTTGATGACCCAAGAACCTTGGTTTATTATAGAGTCAAAAATGGGTCGCAAGAGAATACTGAGAACGGGCAGCAACTGAAATAGCCTGCCCTTCGGTCGGTCACCGCTCAGTTCTCAAGCTGTTTTTTGCTCATCTTGTGCCATTACAGAGAGAACTTCTCTGAAACATATCAGACTGGTCCCACCCATACGGGCAGTCCAGATCCGAAATGCCAGCAAGTTCCCTCTGCACGAGAGACACAGCAACCCCAGACGATCGTTTCAGCCTTATAAAGCATCATCAGTGAGGCATAGCTGATATCTCCCTAGGCACCGTGAGCAAGGGGTCCACGTCTGGATTATCCCTTAAACTTGTGGAGAGTAAAAAATGGGTCGCAAGAGAATACTGAGAACGGGCAGCAACTGAAATAGCCTGCCCTTCGGTCGGTCACCGCTCAGTTCTCAAGCTGTTTTTTGCTCATCTTGTGCCATTACAGAGAGAACTTCTCTGAAACATATCAGACTGGTCCCACCCATACGGGCAGTCCAGATCCGAAATGCCAGCAAGTTCCCTCTGCACGAGAGACACAGCAACCCCAGACGATCGTTTCAGCCTTATAAAGCATCATCAGTGAGGCATAGCTGATATCTCCCTAGGCACCGTGAGCAAGGGGTCCACGTCTGGATTATCCCTTAAACTTGTGGAGAGTAAAAAATGGGTCGCAAGAGAATACTGAGAACGGGCAGCAACTGAAATAGCCTGCCCTTCGGTCGGTCACCGCTCAGTTCTCAAGCTGTTTTTTGCTCATCTTGTGCCATTACAGAGAGAACTTCTCTGAAACATATCAGACTGGTCCCACCCATACGGGCAGTCCAGATCCGAAATGCCAGCAAGTTCCCTCTGCACGAGAGACACAGCAACCCCAGACGATCGTTTCAGCCTTATAAAGCATCATCAGTGAGGCATAGCTGATATCTCCCTAGGCACCGTGAGCAAGGGGTCCACGTCTGGATTATCCCTTAAACTTGTGGAGAGTAAAAAATGGGTCGCAAGAGAATACTGAGAACGGGCAGCAACTGAAATAGCCTGCCCTTCGGTCGGTCACCGCTCAGTTCTCAAGCTGTTTTTTGCTCATCTTGTGCCATTACAGAGAGAACTTCTCTGAAACATATCAGACTGGTCCCACCCATACGGGCAGTCCAGATCCGAAATGCCAGCAAGTTCCCTCTGCACAAGAGACACAGCAACCCCAGACGATCGTTTCAGCCTTATAAAGCATCATCAGTGAGGCATAGCTGATATCTCCCTAGGCACCGTGAGCAAGGGGTCCACGTCTGGATTATCCCTTAAACTTGTGGAGAGTGCCTAGGGAGATATCAGCTATGCCTCACTGATGATGCCTTACAAGGCTGAAACGATCGTCTGGGGTTGCTGTGTCTCTCGTGCAGAGGGAACTTGCTGGCATTTTGGATCTGGACTGCCCGTATGGGTGGGACCAGTCTGATATGTTTCAGAGAAGTTCTCTCTGTAATGGCACAAGATGAGCAAAAAACAGCTTGAGAACTGAGCGGTGACCGACCGAAGGGCAGGCTATTTCAGTTGCTGCCCGTTCTCAGTATTCTCTTGCGACCCATTTTTTACTCTCCACAAGTTTAAGGGATAATCCAGACGTGGACCCCTTGCTCACGGTGCCTAGGGAGATATCAGCTATGCCTCACTGATGATGCCTTACAAGGCTGAAACAATCGTCTGGGGTTGCTGTGTCTCTCGTGCAGAGGGAACTTGCTGGCATTTTGGATCTGGACTGCCCATATGGGTGGGACCAGTCTGATATGTTTCAGAGAAGTTCTCTCTGTAATGGCACAAGATGAGCAAAAAACAGCTTGAGAACTGAGCGGTGACCGACCGAAGGGCAGGCTATTTCAGTTGCTGCCCGTTCTCAGTATTCTCTTGCGACCCATTTTTTACTCTCCACAAGTTTAAGGGATAATCCAGACGTGGACCCCTTGCTCACGGTGCCTAGGGAGATATCAGCTATGCCTCACTGATGATGCCTTACAAGGCTGAAACGATCGTCTGGGGTTGCTGTGTCTCTCGTGCAGAGGGAACTTGCTGGCATTTTGGATCTGGACTGCCCGTATGGGTGGGACCAGTCTGATATGTTTCAGAGAAGTTCTCTCTGTAATGGCACAAGATGAGCAAAAAACAGCTTGAGAACTGAGCGGTGACCGACCGAAGGGCAGGCTATTTCAGTTGCTGCCCGTTCTCAGTATTCTCTTGCGACCCATTTTTTACTCTCCACAAGTTTAAGGGATAATCCAGACGTGGACCCCTTGCTCACGGTGCCTAGGGAGATATCAGCTATGCCTCACTGATGATGCCTTACAAGGCTGAAACGATCGTCTGGGGTTGCTGTGTCTCTCGTGCAGAGGGAACTTGCTGGCATTTTGGATCTGGACTGCCTGTATGGGTGGGACCAGTCTGATATGTTTCAGAGAAGTTCTCTCTGTAATGGCACAAGATGAGCAAAAAACAGCTTGAGAACTGAGCGGTGACCGACCGAAGGGCAGGCTATTTCAGTTGCTGCCCGTTCTCAGTATTCTCTTGCGACCCATTTTTTACTCTCCACAAGTTTAAGGGATAATCCAGACGTGGACCCCTTGCTCACGGTGCCTAGGGAGATATCAGCTATGCCTCACTGATGATGCCTTACAAGGCTGAAACGATCGTCTGGGGTTGCTGTGTCTCTCGTGCAGAGGGAACTTGCTGGCATTTTGGATCTGGACTGCCCGTATGGGTGGGACCAGTCTGATATGTTTCAGAGAAGTTCTCTCTGTAATGGCACAAGATGAGCAAAAAACAGCTTGAGAACTGAGCGGTGACCGACCGAAGGGCAGGCTATTTCAGTTGCTGCCCGTTCTCAGTATTCTCTTGCGACCCATTTTTTACTCTCCACAAGTTTAAGGGATAATCCAGACGTGGACCCCTTGCTCACGGTGCCTAGGGAGATATCAGCTATGCCTCACTGATGATGCCTTACAAGGCTGAAACGATCGTCTGGGGTTGCTGTGTCTCTCGTGCAGAGGGAACTTGCTGGCATTTTGGATCTGGACTGCCCGTATGGGTGGGACCAGTCTGATATGTTTCAGAGAAGTTCTCTCTGTAATGGCACAAGATGAGCAAAAAACAGCTTGAGAACTGAGCGGTGACCGACCGAAGGGCAGGCTATTTCAGTTGCTGCCCGTTCTCAGTATTCTCTTGCGACCCATTTTTTATTATAGAGTCTGCTGCCTCTCCTACCTCGAATCTGCAATACATTATATGGATAGAGGACAATAATAAAATCAATAGGTCTCAAATTAAATCCACTATTTTGTTACAATCTTTAGAGGTTTGGGAGGAAATTAAAAAAATTTGGGGTTTTGTCAACGTATACCAAGATCGTCTAGACTTAGGTTATTAGAGATAAATACTGAAGATCTTTCATTAAGCCCAACATGGATAAGATGAGAATTTCCGATCTTATGATAGCTGATAATATATTACCATTCCAACAGATTGTGGATATTCTACATATCTCTCGACGGGAAATTTTTACCTACCTTCGAATAAAAAATTATATTGATAAAAATGTCTTAAAGAGTTCCTTTCCATTCTCAATTCATATAGAACATCTTTTTAATTATAAGTCTCTAAAGAAGGTTACTTCAATTGCCAACCATGTGATGGATCTACTAAATGTTATTCCTTATAAAATTATTAAAACATGGGAACAGTAGTTAAAAATAGTTATCTCCGAGACGGACTGGTGTATTTCACTAACTCATATTGCCAAACATATCCACTGTTTAAACCTGGTGGAATGCCATTTCAAACTTCTTTTTAAATGGTATTTCACCCCAGCAAGAATTGCTAAGATGTACGAGAACTATGACCCTACATGTTGGAGATGTGGAACCCATACAGGGTCCTATATACACATGTGGTGGTCCTGTCCGGTGGTTCGTCCTTTATGGTCATGGGCTTTTTCCATTTTTAGCTCTTTGTCTTATACATCTATAGATCAAAATCCGGCAGCTGCCCTTTTGCATTTAAATTGGAACCTTAAATCAAAGGACATCTTAATTGCTACCCATTGTTTTGTGGCTGTAAAAATTTTAATTGCCAGAAACTGGAGAACATCTATCCCCTTCCTAAAATCTCTTCTAATTAAGCAAATCAGGTTCCAGGTGTCAATGGAAAAAGGCCTAATAAATAATACAGGTCTTTCTTCCAAGAAGAAAGAAGAACTGTTCTCCGAACTATTATCAAAGCTTTCCTAAAGTTAAGATATATTGTTCTTAGGAACGGTGTGTCTATGAGAATTGATTGACCATTAATTATTAATAGAATATAAATATATCATCTCTCGGCCACACACACATTTATTTATCTGTATATATGTATTAGTGTTAAAGGTATCTTTGAGATATTTGGTTCAATGTAACAGCTATGGGTGTTATTTGCTAGTTTATGGACATTATTTTGGTACAATATGACCACTTATTCTCTCCTGCTCTGATGGGGTGTGGGTGTAGTTGTTTGTTTAACAACTTTTGATTACTTTTTGTATTTTTGTCTAATTTCTCAAAACTTAAATATTATCACTGTCATTTGATATATTATAACTTTGATTTATTGTTATTGCAATTTGTACAATATATGTATTGTTGAGATACTTACAACAATTTTTTTATGTACATGTTTTATGTAAAAAAAAGATAAAAAAAAAGTTTTTCCTACATACTCTAATCCACATGGACATATTATGCAATATATAACGTGTTGTGGTGCAGGTGATCCTATATCTGATTTTGTATTCCTTCCCAGATCGCAGATGGAAGAAGACTTTCCCTGGTGTCATATAATTACAGGCTGTACATTTAAGACACCTATAGCATCCCATATTGCTTGTAAGGAATCGTTGCTGTGCTAGTGCATACTGATCTGTATGTACCAAGTAATTATGTAAATTTTTTCCTCTCCTATAGCTCATGATTGGACTTTGTTGGAAGGAAGAGGGAAGTGATGTGTCTTTTCTCAGTGTATCCCAGTTGTCACGCATAATTGATGCTACTTCTTGGGAATTGGTATGTAAGGCTTGTAAAAATATCAATCAATCACCAATTCCAATATGTGTAGATTGTTCTGCGATCAATTTATAAGCCTGTTAAACAGCTCGATTTATGGTGGGCTTCGAGTATCCCCTCTCCACAAACTCTTTGTAAATCTTATCTCTTTGTTTTTGAGCATTAGTGGTGTCACGGTTATCCTGTGGCACTGTTAAAAATTGGGAAATAGGCTAGGATTCTTTCAATTTCTTGGGGTGAAAGCTGGTAGCATGCAAGATTGTGTTCCTGTCTACAGATTTCGAGTATAGTGTATATCCCAGTTTGTTAGTTTTGACAAAAATCCAAAGACCAAGAAAGTGAGTCACTTGATTGGAAGGTCAATTTTACTGGAGAGTTTATTTAATTTCGTGAATGCATCATGGAAGTAAATAGTTGTTCTCCCTCTTTCCAAATTACAAGGATTTTGTCAATAAAATGAAAATATTTCAATATGTGTCTACCATATTGTGCCAGGATATACCTATTTTCATTTTTTTTTTTGAATGCTTTATTTTTGCATGTAAGGAACATTTGTAGGTACATAACATGTCATCGAGTAATATTGTAAAGGTGTATGAGCACCAGACATATTTAAGAGAATCGCACCATTTTTTTTTTTTTTTTTTAATAAAAACATGCATAACAATCCAGGAATTGCACTTAACATAATAAACATAAACTTTTCAGTGTTTAAACAGGATACCCGGTATGGTGTGGAAATGTGTTCTAGATTGTGTGTCTGTTGATGTCGCTTGGCCTGGGCCCTCTCTGGAGTGTCGCTTGTCAGTTGGGTGAACGCTACAAGGGCATCCCTGTTCCAACTCTAGTCAGTACCCTTTGGCTTGTGTTTGTTGCTATGTGGTGCCTCCCTGGAGGCTATCTAGGTGCGGTCGAGAACTGGATTGGGTTAGTCTAGGTTGAGACCACTAGGGTCGTTACCAGAAGTCTGTTGCTGTGTGGGTCGAGGTGGGCTGAGGTCTGTGCGTGCGGAAGTCTGAGGGTGCCTCTAGTCGTGGCTAACTTCGGTGTCCCTGTTGGGGCCTAATTAGAAGTGGTGTTGCGGCGGCAATTGAGTGTGTCAGTTTCGGCTTGTAATACCCCTAACCAAGGGGGCTGCAGGGGGGGGGGGAGGAAGAGTCGTAGTAGTTGTTTAGCCCTATTCCTACCCTCCTGTCACATGGTGTGGTGTGTCGGGTTTGGTAACCCTGTCTAGCCTTATGAACATTGCAAGACATAATGAGTCCTCAAAACAGGGGTAAAACTTTGTGGAATGCGTGCAGTCCACAGCTGCTCTTTGCTCCGTGGGGTGAAGGCGACTACTGTGGCAGGGTTCCAGGTCGGTGTGGCCCTCCGGTTTCTTGACTCCTCATGGGGGATTGATAGTCCCAGTGCACGCAGCAGTGCAGGTGCCTCTTCGGCTGAGGAAATTCTGTGGTTAGTCCCATTATGTGTTACCGTGAGAGCTCGTGGAGTAGACCATTGATATGGTATTCCCGCGCGTCTCAGTTGGCTTGTGGCCTGGAGGAGAGATTTGTGCCACTGTAATGTGGGCCTTGACAGGTCCTGATAGAAGGACAATTCAGCTCCTTCAAACGTGTAGGGATTTTGGCTTCTTAGTGCAGTAATGCTTGTTTGTCTTGGACCATGGTGCAGCGGGCTATGATGTCGCTCATGGAGTTTGGTGGAGCTTTTGGTGATTTAGGTAAGCGAAACATGCCATCGAAGACAAGCTTTTTGGCCTGTGACAGTGGCAGCAGTGAGGCCGTTAGTCATCTCAGGTAGGTCTCCGGCACACCACGTCTCAGGTCTCCGGCACACCACAAATCTTCAGGTTGTTACGCCTGGAGCGATCTTCCAGCGTGTCAATGTGTGCGGAGAAAGCGTGTTGTGTCTTTTGGACGGCTTGAATAGAATCCTGCATTTTGGACATTTCCTGCCTTACATCTATGATGTCCTCCTCGTTTGCTCTCACTCTGTCCGTGACCACCTGTAGGTCAGCTTGTATTACTGCTATGTCTGTGGCTAGCGTCTGGCGAAATTCCATAAGGTAGTTTTTAATGTCCTGTTTGGTGGTCAGTGCTGAGAAATCAGGGTAGCCTGCAGCTAGTGTCTCTGCTGCTTGCGGTGGGGAGTGTACTGGAGGGTGGTCAGCTGTTTGGGCCTGAGGGTCGGCCTGGATCTCTTGGTACTCCCGGGCCGCCATTTTGGACTGGGTTTGGCGCTGCAATAGGGCCCCAATGTCTTGGGATTCGTGTGGTGTACCTGTGGTAGGTTTCTGGGATCGTCTTCCCATGTTTGCGGGCTGCTGTTCTGATGGAGCGTTGTCTGTGCCCCAATTCAGCTCTCCCTGATGTGGGATGTGCCTGAAGAGATCCTCGAGGGTGACAGGGAGGTAACAGGCCGCGGCCTTTTTCCTCCGCCGGTTTTGGGCGGATTTCGCTAAAAACGGCATGTACCGGCACCGGGCGGTCTCCTCTTGCAGGTACTCTTGGTGGTTGGGCTGGATGGGTAGTGTGTCGGTTGATTTTCGGCGGATTGTGCAGAGCGCCGTCGGAGCAGCGGAAAATGGCGCCTGCTTCATTCCGCGGCTAAGCCCTGCCCCCCCACCTATTTTAATTTTTATTGTACATATATGCGTTTGCATACATGGCACCCATAGGTGCCCCTATTGAAGTTCCCATTTGTTGAATGTAATATCCAGTCTCAAACCTTAAATAGTTAAAAGTTAGTACTGGATAATTCCAGTAACTTCATAATGTATTCAATATGTGGAATTATTTCATTTGAGTAATTTTGAAATACTTCTCTCAAGGCTTGTATGTCTTCATGATGTGAAATTTTCGTGTAGAGACTGTTGACATCAATAGTGGCCAGTAGAATAACCTCAGTTGGTAAGACAACTTGTTGTAACTCCTTGATCACTGCTCCAGTATCTTTAACACAAGTTGGTAACATCATCACTGGTGCTTTGAATTTTTTATCGAGCCATTTACCAATAGGTTCAAGTAAATAGCAGCAGCTATTTTTCGGCCACAAACAGATGCCAATCTACCAGCCTTATCAGAATCTAAGGATATTATCCAAGATGTACAAACATTGAAACAGAAGGAAATTGACTTGGAATTCCATGTAGTCTATTTATCTGACTACTACTGAATGAAGAAAATACCAAGAGACTTCAGAATCAAGAACGTACCCACAATTGGCAGGAATAACCCTGAAGTGTGCCGTGAGTGGATTGGTATACTAAACAAATGCTCAGTTGATCTTATGTTAGTTGTGATAGAGGAGGTGGGTCGTGAACTAAAGGTTACCAAGTACAAAATATCAGTTTATGAATTAAAACATACGATTACTTTGACTACACCTAATTGTGATGTATTAATGCAAAAATTATCAGATGACCTAAAACAATATAAAACAGACCTGGTGAGATTTAAAAAGCAAAAACTGGACAAGGTACAAAATGAATATGCTGAACACCATGTGTAGAAGTGGCTTTCAGAGGAGAGCAATCAATCCTATCAAAGATCATACAGACCCCGTATAAGGAAACCTATTGGATCAACAGTGGATTTCATTTCGGGTGAATCCGCATCAGATACAGAACAGACCAGCATGCGGAGTGGGGTAACGTCTTCTAAATCTACCATCATGAGCGATAGCAATGTGGCTTTTTCAGAGCCAGGACTGGGTCTGACCAGAGAACCAGTACTTACTGGAGGTACTAGATAATCCTGTTATCAATCTCTCACATAGAAGATTAACTGACAGTGAAATGCATATGTTATCTAAAGGCTTGTCATTTGTTCCTACATCTGGGACTGATAGTTTTGAATGGGAAGTGGATCAATATAAATTTACACGCAAATTGCGGCTGGCTGAATATTTTAAGTCTCATCTATCCATTGACGGTAATTATGAAACCTTTAAACTCCGGAGTTTATCCTCCTTTAGTTAATCCATCCCTTAAAGTTTTTGCTCAAAATGGGAAAATAGATAGCAAGAATTTGCATAACAAAAAAACAACGATAAATGTGAATATCTCCAAGAATGATCACAAGTGAAGTGTGCATGCGCTGAATAAACTGTTTTATGGTGTAAAAGTTCTTTCTTCCTGAAATATGTCTGTGTCCTTTCAGAAATTCATTAGTCTTGTGAGTTGATTATCCCACACAGGAGGCTGCCTGCAGACAGGGGCCAAACATTTTGCTAGAATTAGAAGTTAATTAACAGGTTTGAGGATGTTTTATAGCTCCATATTTTCATAGCTGTTGTAGACAATAAACTAAATAATGTGATATGTCAATCAGCAGTGGCTAAGACCAGTAAGGTATTACTGGATGAGAATATAATTTGTCCTGTTTCTAAATAACTGGTAAGACCACACCTTGAATAGACTGTGCAATTTTGTGCACCTGTTCTAAATAAGGATATTATGGTACTAGAAAAAGTTAAATTAATACAATGAATGGAGAATTTTACTTGTGGAGAAAGATTAACAAATTTAAATCTCTTTAGTTTGAAAAAACGGTGCCTCAGAGGTTATATGATAGCAATATTATGGGCTGGGACAACAAGACGATCCATGGAGGCCCGACCTCACAACTTGCAGGACTTAAAGGGACACTATAGTCACCTGAACAACTTCAGCTTTATGAGGTTGTTCAGGTGAGTGCTACAGCTACCCGGAGCCTTTTTCTTGTAAGCACTGTATTTTCTGAGAAAATGCAGTGTTTACATTGGAAGCTTGGAACACCTCTTGTTGCAGTCAATCAGACGGCCACCAGAGGGACTTCCGAGTTCAGAGGCCCTAAAAAGGCCTCTCGTCCGATGCTGTGAACTGTGAACGCGCTTTGTGTGCTGATAGCCTGTCAGCACTGCTGTGGGCGTGGCTTCAGCTGACAGCTTCAGCTGACAGCTGAAGCCCGAACCCACAGGGACGCTTACTGTCCACAATAGTGGTTGAAGGGGTGGGGGGAGACCTACTCTCCTTCCCCCCCCCGGCCCCCACCGCTGTGCGGCGGGTGGGGGCCCTAAAATTATCAATAAGGGGGGGACCTATTGTCCCCCCCCCGGCCCCCACCCCTGAGCGGTGGGTGGGGGCCCTAAAATTATTGATAAGGGGGGGACCTACTGTCCCCCCCCGGCCCCCACCTAAAATTATCAATAAGGGGGGACCTACTGTCCCCCCCCGGCCCCCACCCCTGTGCGGCGGGTGGGGGCCCTAAAATTATCAATAAGGGGGGGACCTACTGTCCCCCCCCGGCCCCCACCCGTGTGTGGCGGGTGGGGGCCCTAAAATTATCAATGAGGGGGGGACCTACTGTCCCCCCCCCGGCCCCCACCCCTGTGCGGCGGGTGGGGGCCCTAAAATTATCAATGAGGGGGGACCTACTGTCCCCCCCCGGCCCCCACCCCTGTGCGGCGGGTGGGGGCCCTAAAATGATCAATAAGGGGGGACCTATTGTCCCCCCCGGCCCCCACCCCTGAGCGGTGGGTGGGGGCCCTAAAATGATCAATAAGGGGGGGGACCTACTGTCCCCCCCGGCCCCCACCCCTGTGCGGCGGGTGGGGGCCCTAAAATTATCAATAAGGGGGGGACCTACTGTCCCCCCCCCCCGGCCCCCACCCCTGAGCGGCGGGTGGGGGCCCTAAAATTATCAATAAGGGGGGACCTATTTTTTTTATAGGTTTTTAGTTAATGTTCCCCCCCTCATTATTTTTAGGGTGAGGGGGGTAGGTAGGGAGATATTTTTTTTTTTTGGGGGGGGGTGTGGGGGGAGGGTTATTTAGGGCCCCCACCCACCACTCAGGGGTGGGGGCCGGGGGGGAAAATAGGTCCCCCCACTTATTGATAATTTTAGTGGCCCCACCCGCCGCTCAGGGGTGGGGGCCGGGGGGGGACGACAGTAGGTGTCCCCCCCCTTATTGATAATTTTAGGGCCCCCACCCGCCGCTCAGGGGTGGGGGCCGAGGGGGGACAGTAGGTCCCCCCCCTCATTGATAATTTTAGGGCCCCCACCCGCCGCACAGGGGTGGGGGCCGGGGGGGACAGTAGGTCCCCCCCTTATTGATAATTTTAGGGCCCCCACCCGCCGCACAGGGGTGGGGGCCGGGTGGGGGGACAGTAGGTCCCCCCCTCATTGATAATTTTAGGGCCCCCATCCGCCGCTCAGGGGTGGGGGCCGGGGGGGGCAGTAGGTCCCCCCCCATTGAGAATTTTAGGGCCCCCACCCGCCGCATTCAATGCCGCTCTATGAAGAACGCGATTGGTGCAGCGCGAAGCCGTCCCATTGGGCCCCGCGATTTCGTCATTTTGACGAAAAAGGGGGCGCGGCCTAGCGGGGAGCTCGGCGCTGGAACGGAGGTAAGTTTTTAATATAAAAACACCTCGAAATTTTTTTTTAATGAATGAAAGTAGGAAGGCTGGGGGACCTGTCTTTCTTGCTTTTATATGGTGACTATAGAGTCCCTTTAAAGGATCTGCTGCTAGCGTCTTGGTGCCAGATACAGCATGACACATTCAGAGGTCTTGTGGAGTCTATGTCTCGATGCATCAGAGCTGTTTTGGCAGCACAAGGGGACCTTCACAATATTAGGCAGATGGTTTTCATTTGTTAATAATATTTTTAACATGTACTGACAAAACCTGTTGATGCCAAATATAAGTGTTGTACACATTTCTTAGAAGTCAAGAGCAATCAAACGTTCATGTGCTGAAACAAGCAATTTGACTCTAGAGCTAAACGTCACGTAGCAGCTCATATCAAACATATATTCTTTCATATCACTTAGTGCTTACCAATCAGTAATTCACATGATCACAGTAATTCACACAACTGAATGTTTTTCTTGTTATTGCATTGAAACTTACAGGTGACTTTTATTAGTCACCAGTTAAAAATGAGTTGCACGTGTAGAAAACGATCTAGATACTAAGCTGACTTACAATTGAGCATGTCTCAGTATATTGCATGTATCTATTTTCTTTGTGTAAGTGCAGAATTTGCAAACTGCTGAGATAAAAATGGCAATAACATAACAATAAATGCTGGGTCTGTGAGACCCCAGCATGCAACAAGATAGTGACATTATTTACTCTTTCATTCCACCTTTTAAAAAAGAAAATATCTTAAGGTCTCTTTTATTCCTCGGTTATTAAGGGGAAAATTCCTTCCATCTGCATATTAGCTTTTAGAATCCAGCAAATATATGATTGAATCACGTAGGCTCCTGTACGATACAATTTCAGGATGGATCACTGTATGGTTCCGAAGCAGTGATTAAAGCCTGTGAATATGTGTAGTTATGGGGGAAGGGATTAATTCATTTATTTTACTTTATGTCAGTAAGTAAGAACATTTATAACATTCAAAGTCAGGTAGCACCACACTTAATGTTAGAATTGATTTATTTTTTACTGGCATTTGTCAAGCGCCTACTGTACAATTCTGAAAAGAAAACAGTACAATATAAATAGACCAATAAAAAAGGTAAAGATGGCCCTGCAAGTGGGGGAGATGTAGCCCCTGAAGATCTTTGTTACAGAGCACTTTGTTAAATAGCCCATGAGTTTTCAATCTATGGGTTAAAACTGGATGATGAGACGAGAGGTAGATTTTGGAGGTGAAGGCTGATAGAATTAATATTATAATTGCAGTGACTGGTAATATGTAAAGGGAATGAGGAGGTGATTGACTGTGATAAGTGGAATAACATGCTATAATGTTAGAACGAACATGGGAGGAGGGGTGGGTAGTGCTTAGTGGAAATGAAGTGGCTTTTTTGTCAGTTGCTTTGTGGAATTGGGCCATAAAATTACAGGGAGTGGTGGAGGTGGAGATTAAGTGGCTTTGTGTCAGTTGCTTTGTGGAATGTTTTAGTTTACGATAATGTCCATAAAGGTAGCTTTTGATGCAGCATTACAATAATGTATAACCTCTAAAAATATCTAAATAAGTATAGAACAATTACAGGTAGAAAAAGTAGGATCATGAAGGATGTGAGGATTTAGAATGTGGAGGGAGTAGACACACTTGATTTTTATTTTATCCTAATCATATGTGGGTGTGAAATAAATGCAGTCTCACATCATTCTTAAATATCAATCGTTTTGTACTCAAAGGGAAACTTCAATGCCCAAATACAAAATTGACCCCAAACAAAAACTTACATGCATCTAACCATGCATTTTGCTATTGGGAGTAAATCTAAAAACAACTTGCAAAACCAGCAGTTCTCTTGTCAGCAGCCCATTTAAACCCCATTCAGACTTTATGTGACTGTCCAATCACAAACTTTCCAATGCAACTCAATGAGAAGTCTATACAAGGCATGCACTCCACTGAGCCAAACAAACCAGGAAGTAACATGACTTGTATGATTGACAGATAGGGAGGTGTAACTGGATTCATTTATAAAAGTTACATTTCTATTATAATCTGCACTTTTTGCAAAATGAAAATAGCGCACACACTCTTCATACAGAAAGCTTTTCAGCAGGCTTTTCAGCAGAAACTTGGGGTCTTGAGTGTCCCTTTAAATGACAAATTATTGCAGCTGTACAGATTTGGTTACTGGTTTAAATTACACTAAACTGTATAGGGAAGGTTTTATATATAGTGGTGACACAAATGGGTCTTTGCTTGTTTATATATATATATATAGATACATCTTTTTTGTTCTTTTTGATAATACATATATAACTTTGTATCAGACAAAAAATATAATTAAAAAAAAAAATAATCACAGGCATAATCAGGCAACAATCTTGTTCTAAATACAATTAAATCATGATGATAATACTAATAAATAAAAGAAAAAATAAATCCTAATGACAATCCTTGGATTAGGTCTGTGTTTTGAGAACACACATATTTCACACCTTTAACTAGGGCTAGACAGTTGGTTCAAAAATAACATTCTTGGCAGGAATCTTGATGATTATATAAATCTTAAATTGAAAGAAATTAGTTAAAAATACCACTTACATTGCGCCTCTATTTATTTATTTATTAAAAAATTATTATTGTTTCAAGCACGATAGAAGTGACATCACTATCATATATTGTACTTTAACTTGAAAATAAGCCCTCCACTGTATATGATTTTATAACTGTTGAAATTTTGATGTGTGTTAGGGAATTACACACTACAGTGTGGTAGCAGCTCACTTTTAAGATACAAGTTAATATATATTAGATTTTGATTTAATAACTTGTATACAGCTCATAACACTTTTGCACACACTCTATCACTTTGTCTCAAATTACTATAATTGCCAGAATATCAAAACTCTCAACAATTGGCCCGCAGAGACAAAGATATTACAAGTTACAATGCACTGTGAAAGACGCAGCTTTACGTGTTTTAATGATTGAAGTAGTACAAGAATATAGATTTCTCAACTGTCTGTCCCATTTACTAACACTTGTTATAAGTATTGTGGTATGCAAATCTTTTGTATCATTTATTTTTTATTTTTGTATTTATATTGTTATTGTGTACAATTTTGTATGTGCAGGTATGCATGCATCTGTGCTCATTCTACCATCTAAGCCTCAAACTACTTCAAAGGGATATTCCCACTTCAACGATATGTTCTGCTGCTTTTTAATTTGTCTGCCTGTTCATTTGCCTTAAATTAATTGGTAACTTGACAAGAATCCACGGTCATTAATGAAATCAGTGACATCTAAACGTTACAAGTACTCTGGTGATTCACATTAATTAAATAAATATAATTATCTTTTTTTTTGGCATGCCTCCATGGGTATTCTCATTAATAAAGCCACTACACTAAGAGGACTTTTCTCACTTTATTTAAATGCATGTATTAGATCATGGTTTTTTTCGCCATCTTCCATCACAGTTCCCACAGTTTTTCAGATCTTAAATTTTCTTATGACTTTTCTAGACTTGTACAAATACCTCTAATTGCATATACTAAACAATAGACTAACAGGATAGTAAGAATGAGAGGATTAACTAAATATATGCTTTTGAGATTCATGTTGTATTCTTTTTTTATTTTGTTTTACGAAAGAAGATTGGTTTGTTGATTTCACCTGATTCTAGGCAAGATTATGAAATGGAGAAGAGCCTTCATTTACAAAGTTGTCAAGTATCTAGAATTGGTTGGAACAATCCAGACAGCTGTAACTGTGGCTCATAGAATGCTTGTTCTGGATCTTATGGCTCACTATCTACTAGTAATGTTTAAGGATCTCTAGTTCATACCCATTCCTCACCTCTGGAGTAACAAAAAAGGGAGGAAAACAAAATCATAATATAACAATTTTCTGAAGTTTCTGAAATGTAATGAATTTCACCAAAATAATTTTAAAATTGCAGAATTAACAAAACACATTTTTTTCCCTGTGCACTTGACTACATGACTGTCAGAGCTGTCTGATTGGGTAGGTCATTCGCCAGCCAATCAGAATGCTCTTGATCAAATTGCATATGCGATAGTTGTTATAGTGTGGTAAAGCCCATAAAAGGGCTATCCCCATTAGGAGTGATCATTGTGCAGTGAGCCCTCCATGGATGAAGCTGGACACATTTCTTTTTTTTGAGACTGAACCTTTTTTTTAATTGGTGTTGTCGGTTATTCAGGATTTTTATTTTTTGGGGGAAGTTAAAGAACAGAAAAGTTGGAATAGAGAAGACTTCTGATAGTAAGTATAATTTTCTGTTTTACAGGTTTAATGTCTTTGGCTTTCTGCTCACTGTTATTAGGATGAGAGGGTAGATAGGGACTTTAATTTGGAGGGTAGCTAAGGGATTAGGATCACCTATCCATCTGGGGTTTACTATTATTTGTGGAAGGTTGAAAATGGCATGTCCAATCCTCTATATTATAATTAATTAGAGGAGGGAACTATAGGAACTCCTTTATTGTAAATATGAGGGCCCCCACCCACTGCCTATGGGTGAGCCAATGGGTGTGAGCCACGCAAAACGACAATAGGAACCTTTCCATTAATTATTAATATGAGGGTTAGATATTTTATGTATTTATATAAGGGCTCCCATATTTATATTAGAACTTCTACCAGTGGATCATGGGTGCAGCCAGCGTAGAGAACAATAGGTCTCCCCCGTTGTTTCAAGATGGGCACTGTAGCTGGACACTAGGTCATCTCCCATTAATATTTAAAGTAGGTCCCACCTGAAGCCCACGGGTGGTGGCATGGGGGGAGAGGGGGGGGCTATATTCCCCCTGTTAATATGGTATCTTTAATTATGGCAATCCCACATAAGAATACTAACTTAGGGAACAATGTAAGTAACAGCTGAAAGAGAACAATTAAGGGAAATTTGCTATCCTGATGAAAATTAATGGATCAGAACATCTGATCAATTTTATTCTGAACATTTTTGTTTTGTTGCATTTTGGATTCTGCCCAATTCAAAATTTGGAAGCTTCTAACATTTTGACAATATTTTAACAAATTTAATTCAGAATAAGACACATAATAATAAAATGACATGACGTTTCTTGCATGGTTAGGTAAAGCTCCTGTACCACCCCGTTCATTTGTTCACATGTGCATTAAAGAAAATAATAGCCAATTGACAACCATTCACCAGCCATCACTCACCATGCGTCACCAGATAATCACTCACCATGCGTCACCAGATAATCACTCACCATGCGTCACCAGATAATCACTCACCATGCGTCACCAGATAATCACTTACCAGCCATGCTATAAGAAAGACTTAAGAACAAGAAGAACTTAAGAAATAACTGTTTACAACTGTGAATTCCTCTTCTACATGTTGGAAAAAGAAATAGTGGTACACTTACCTGGCAATTAAAAAATGGATATGAAACTACATGAATCATTTATTCATTTGTTTATTAATTTGCCTTTGTTTGAATAAGCTTCCTAATTATTTATTTTCCATAGCAAAATGTAATTCCCTTGAAGTCCAAACGCTACAACATCTATGCCATTACATCTGTATTGCACTTCTAAATGTGAAAAGATGTGCCATTATTATGTTCTGCTAAAAACAATGCATAAGAGATTGATGGGAAGTTAGAATGAACTCGGATGAGCTATTATTAGGTTTGCAATCATGCTTGGTTTCATTCTGAATGCTGGACCATTGCTCATGCCCCCCATTGAGTGATCAAATTTATTTGGCAGAACTAAATGGTCATAGTATTCTACTTTAAATGCAATCAATGCAACAGGAATTACATTCCACGGTGACCACTTTCTGTACAGTATAACATTTTCGATTGACTGCTACTTCTTTTATCCAAAGATGTTGAAAATGCTCTTGAAAATATAAACTGACAGCCAAGGGGTACGGCCAAAAATAAATTTAAGCCAAGAGGTGAAAAGTGCTTCATGATCCCTGGACAGCCCATTTTCTTTGGAATAGCTGTCAGTTTAGAAGTTTTAGTATCGGTTTCAGTTAAACAGGATTTGAAAAAAAAATTATTGTCGTCTTATGAATAAATCATGCTAGATCAGTATGCCATTCATGCTTAATTGAACAGTGTGTCACCTTTTTTTTTAAGGAATTCTCATGTATACGTATTTGGCATCACAGTCCTCCTCTCCCTTTCATATGGGTTTAGGAAAAGAAAGACAACATGTAGTACTAGAGATTTTTGGGCAGTTCTTGGTTAGTGCCTGTACATTTCTGTTATGACACATGCCTACACTTAACTAATGTCATACCAAGTACAATCACTTACTCATTCTGAACATCAATAAAAAAAAAAAGTGTACAGTTAACGTGATATAGTAAAAAAGCTCCAAACTCCTCTGGCGGATCCCCTCAACCCACACTAATTTGATAAATACAAAAAAAGTAAGACACACAGTGGGAGGAGCTAATGTATACTTGTAGTGGAATCAATGGAAAATCTAAATGGGAATATGTAACAAAACAGGATGGAAACAACAATGAAGATATTTTTTTTTTTTTTTTTTTTAAAGACGAAGAGTTGTATATGAAAGGTGTTATACATTCACAGACATAAAGCCATATAGGCCATTGGCTCTAGTGTATGAAGCTTCTAGGATCCTTAGGGGGATCCTCTGTTTAGAGAATCTTTAATGGTGTGGATGGTAGTAATCCTCAGCAATATAAAGCAAAATTTCCATAAATGAAAGTTAAATCCCAGATAAAAAAAAAATATATTAAATGCCAATAATAGTAGGAAATAGAATGTTCTACAATAAATCCAAAATGCGTTTCGACAAAAGGTCAACTTCCTCAGTTGGTAGATTTTTTGCTTTATTCTGTGTATGCTTATGTAGGTACTTAATTGTCTGATTGTCCAAATCTGTGTAGGCCATATGTGTTCTTCGTGAAATGCACATTGCATTCCATTCATTGGTGATGGCTTCCTTCCTATTCACGTCACTTCCTTGTAGTGGTGTTACATTTGTGGAAAACATCCTGCGTTCCACCAGGTATTCTGTCACATCACATCCTGTGACGTGACATGACTCATTTCCTACGGAACTGTCTGATTGATGTTTGTGAGTGTATAACACCTTTCATATATATATCTCTTTGTGTTTTTTTTTTAAAAAAAAAAACTATGTGCACTATTGTCTCCCTTCTATTTTGTTACAGATTCACATTTAGATTTTTCATTGATTCTGCTAAAATTATACATTAGCTCCTCCCACTGTGTGTGTTTCTATTTACTAAGTCTGCAATTAACACCTGAACAGATGCAAGCAACAAACATGGAATCAAAAGAGGGGCTAAGAAGAAAAAAATATATTAATATTAGAAGAGCCACGTTGGATCTCTAACAAAATGTGCTTAACCAAAAGGTGGCAACTGATTTTGGTACAGCACAGTAGGCTTTAACATCAAATCTTGTAAAATCGGGGGGCGGGGCCGGGCCGCCGAGCTGAGCGGTCGCAGGACAGCTCGGCTCCTGCAAACAGAGGCACAAATAGCCTGTAAATCGAGATTTTTGGGGAGATTTACCTGCAAATAACTGCGACCCTCGACGGAACCGGGCTACCTGAGCTGAGGAGAGGCTTGCTCTCGAAGTTTTAGTCCCTCGGAGGATGGGGCCCGCTGCAACAAGCGGGACCTATGCTGGCGGTGAGTGAAGCGGACGGCCGCCGCAACACTATCCTGCCCGACGGAGCCCAATATACATGGAATACCTGCGGGCCCGGTCCTGTTCCCCCCCCTCTGGACTGGGGGGGTGATCCCGGTCCAAGCCAAGCTAAGCTATGTAGCTAACTGTGGAAGAGCTGACATGCAGACCCGAGACCCGCGTACAAGATGGCGGAGACCATGTGCGCAGGCCCTGCAATCTTGAGCACAAGTCGATCGGCAGCCACCACCTGATCTAGCACACAGGGTAATAAGCGACAACGGACCACTACCAAGCACATGTCCCCACGCCCGGAGACACCCCTGGCATATGGCGCTCGTCAACCACCACACACGTGGATACCACTGCCGAAAGGCCCGCTCACTCTTCATCTGAGCTGGGCGCTCACCGGGAGGAACCCCCCCACAGCCTGCCATACAGGCTTGGGATCCGGCGGAACCCTAGGCCCATGGTCCTGGTGATGGGTGCAATGGCAAAAGGGCGAGAGCACCTATTAAGGCCTCAGGCCGAAGACAAGCGGCCCTCGGATGCAGAGAAGCCATGGCAAGGAATCTGGCGTTACAACCCACGCCCACGGCGCCTGCTAGAGGAACCGGGGAACCGAACAAATTAGGCCGGAAGGGAAGACACATGGAAAAGCGAACTGACAAGGTACAGTCATGGGTTGGAACATGTGGGTAACCGACATCCGCCTCTGCCGTGCTTTATCAGGACAGACTACTGTATACACGGCTTCTGTGATGGACTGATGCGACCTAATCCTGTGCAACTGTCGTGCCCGTGCATGCTGTGCCTGGCGTGGACACTAAACAGCAGGGCTTCATCTGATGAGTACCAACGTCAAGAATACTGTGTTTTCTTTTATGATTTCTTGTTAGACCGCTAACAGCATACTTACACCATCAGACAGACATCGCTAGAGTTAGCCACACAGAGGTATACCCTGCAGAATCTTTATCTAACACCCAGAAGTAACTAGCAAGAGGGCCAGACTATGCTTACACCATGCATACTAGCCACTGACTTAACATACACAGAACGGGACACATCACGCCAGGTCAGCCCGCACGGCTCAGCTCAGCCGCTCTGAGGATCTGACAATGATGGGCATACGGCAGGGACATAACTCGACCAGCCTGTTCACAATTACAGGGAGTGCAGAATTATTAGGCAAATTAGTATTTTGACCACATCATCCTCTTTATGCATGTTGTCTTACTCCAAGCTGTATAGGCTCGAAAGCCTACTACCAATTAAGCATATTAGGTGATGTGCATCTCTGTAATGAGAAGGGGTGTGGTCTAATGACATCAACACCCTATATCAGGTGTGCATAATTATTAGGCAACTTCCTTTCCTTTGGCAAAATGGGTCAAAAGAAGGACTTGACAGGCTCAGAAAAGTCAAAAATAGTGAGATATCTTGCAGAGGGATGCAGCACTCTTAAAATTGCAAAGCTTCTGAAGCGTGATCATCGAACAATCAAGCGTTTCATTCAAAATAGTCAACAGGGTCGCAAGAAGCGTGTGGAAAAACCAAGGCGCAAAATAACTGCCCATGAACTGAGAAAAGTCAAGCGTGCAGCTGCCAAGATGCCACTTGCCACCAGTTTGGCCATATTTCAGAGCTGCAACATCACTGGAGTGTCCTCTCTTCGAGCCGCGCGCGGTCCTGCTGCTGCACGAGCCGCGCGCGGCTCATCCGACGGCTTCAATAGGAAGGCGGGCAGTGACCGCGAGAAGCGGTCACGTGTCCCGCCTGAATCTAAGAGCGCGTGTCTCGGGCGCGCTCTTAAAGAGACAGTGGGAGCCTAAATTGCCAAAAGGCTCCCATTGGCCCCTGTCATGCCACACTCCCCATACACTTACCTTTTGGAAGTGTGGATATGACAGGGGCCAATCACACTAGTTTTGAAGCTATTTAAACTTACCTCTCCCTTTACACCCTGCCCTGTCGTGGTTTCTGTTTCAGTTCCCTTTAGCGCTTGTTGTATTCAGTTGTGTTCCTTCGTATTGACCTTGGCTTTGTTTCTGACTACGTTATCTCTTTATCCTTATCTGTTCTGTTTGCCGGCTTGCTGATAACTGTGTACCAGACCCCGGCTAGTCCTAGTTTATGCTGTCTCTCTGTGCCCTTGACCTCGGATCGTTCCTGACTCTGTCTCCTCTCATATACGTCGAGTCCGGCCATTCTAAGGTCCGGTAGACGTATCTCTCCTTTGTGTTGTCTTTTGTCGAGTTGAATCCTGCGAGTTGGGGTATATATTCCTTACACCTTCATAATCTTGCACCATTCCTTAGACCACTTGACTGGATAGGCAATGCACTAGAGCAAACTCACAAGATTTGTATGTGAAGATGATAAAGCAATTGTTATAAGCAAATGTTAAGAGCAGCCTTTATATGCAAATGTAGGATTTCCATCTACTTAAGTGTCTACAGCGATGACCCAGTTGGCATATACCTAGTCATGTGGATATAACTACCTACCATAACCAATCTAGCGACATCAAGCATAAATTGTTATTATTTACTAAGTGCCTAAGTTATTGCATAGTCTAAGGTTACTTTCTAATAGTCTATCAGGATAGGCATAGCCACTAGCTACAACACGCTTTTGTTACACGACAAGTTAACACAATTAAAAAATGAGTAATCATCACTCAGGAAATGTAATTGTTTCAAAGCTATCGATGTACTAACCCTTTATTGTAAACTGTTTTTGCATTTCCCTCTCTTTATTTCTGTACCCCATCTCATATGCTTCAATAAAAGAAAGATTGACAAAAAAAAAATCTTGTAAAATCTAGTACTACGGAAAAACAAAGTGGGAAACCCAACAAAATGTATTTTTATGCTTTATGGCCCTCATGCTTTACTAAAACAGTCCAGCTTAAGTACATAATATTTGTGAAGACACGTAGCCCTCTGAATAGCTGAGTCTCATTGGGGATTTTTTTTTAATATTTATGGGTCATGTATGGACTAGTGACAGTTTGGATCTCATGCAAAATGTACCTTGCCGATTTGAATAATAAACACTACATAGTTATGAATTCCAGTAATACATTTTTTTTCCGAATATCAACAGGCAAATTTATTTGCTTGATTCAGTGCCCATATATGGTCGCTAATTATAATACAGGCATAGCATAGTAGGCTTCACCACCCATTGTTTTAAAATCTAGATCAATGAGCAAAACAAAGTGGGCATATTCAACAAAAACATTTTTAGCAGTCCAATATTCAACATACACCAACCTTACTAAATCTATGCCCTTCCTATTTTGTTTTTATACATAACCTCATCTAGATTGTAAGCTTGTTTGAGCAGGGTTTTCATCTACCTATTGTTCCTGTTACATTTTGTAATTCTCTCATTTATTGTTAAATTTCCCCCTTTTATAATATTTGAAAGCAGTGTGGAATATAAATGCCAATAATAATAATAATAATAATAATAATAATAATAATAATAATAATTAATTATATAAAACAAAATATATGCTAGGCTCCCCAGTACCCACATATTGTAATTGGGTTCATACACTATTTCCATCCTTGCTCATCTCATATCTGTGTTATTTCACTGTTTTATACAGTATACACCTGAAAAAGTGCTACACATAGTTATCAAGGGGCTATACACTTAAATGTGCTTAGTTTCAAACTGTCTGTTGACTCCAATTAAGTTTCTCAATGTCGTCTCTTTAAAGGAACACTATAGTCACCTAAATTACTTTAGCTAAATAAAGCAGTTTTAGTGTATCGATCATTCCCCTGCAATTTCACTGCTCAATTCACTTCATTTAGGAGTTAAATCACTTTGTTTCTGTTTATGCAGCCCTAGCCACACCTCCCCTGGCTATGATTGACAGAGCCTGCATGAAAAAAAAAAAACTGCTCTCACTTTCAAACAGAGGTAGTTTACCTTAAATAATTGTATCTCAATCTCTAAATTGAACTTTAATCACATACAGGATGCTCCTGCAGGGTCTAGCAAGCTATTAACATAGCAGGGGATAAGAACATCTTAATTAAACAGAACTTGCAATAAAGAAAGCCTAAATAGGGCTCTCTTTACAGGAAGTGTTTATGGAAAGCTGTGCAAGTCACATGCAGGGAGGTGTGACTAGGGTTCATAAACAAAGGGATTTAACTCCTAAATGGCAGAGGATTGAGCAGTGAGGCTGCAGGGGCATGTTCTATACACCAAAACTGCTTCATTAAGCTAAAGTTGTTCAGGTGACTATAGTGTCCCTTTAACCACTTTATATTTATGTATCATGGCTTCTCTGAGGCATCTTAGGTGTTATCTTGTATATTCATACAGTCAGTATGCTCAAGATGGATACTTTTTGCTAGCAAAATAACTGGACTGTAATGCTGACATTAATGGGATAATGTAAGACATTCCTACTAAATGGTTTAGTTCAGTTTGTATATGCAGAGTATCAGACAAAGTTCTACGTGGTTGGCAAACATTGCTTTCAGTTCCTGCCTGATAGAGATTGTAGTAGAGAGCTGTCATCAGGGGAGTTAGAGGGATGGACTCAGAGCATTAATTCAAGTAAGGCTTATTTAGAGGCTACAGGGCAAAAATGCAGTCATGCTTTAATTTAGTCTCCCTAGCAGCAATAGAGGGTCATCTTAAGGGGGGAGTGGAGGGGAACGGCAGTACTAATAATAACAACATAAACAACACATGCTTGATTGAATAGACACATCTCAAAAAGTTAAAAACCTCAACAGAAAAACATAATTATAGCCTTTTTTAAATTTTATTTCAACAAAAACTGGTGGGATGCTGCCACAGCTGTCTAAGCTGCCCCTATAGACAAAACTAATCTGAATGCTTGTGTTCTTAACACTAGCGTGTTAATTTTAGCAATACAAGCAGCCTGTCACAGCCTGTTATTTGCCTCAATGTGCTCATAGCAAGCTGTAAGTCATTTGTAAATATAGAGAATATGTTACAATGTCCCAATCTCTTACATATAAAGAATTAGTCATTTCCACAGGTATTACATCATTAGACACCAATGCCTTGTTTTTACATAATAAATTAGCCTTGATCCATTTACGTCCAGCCTACACTTAACCTAAATATGGCTTCTTTAGAATAATGACACTGACACCTGCTGGATGGGATAAATACAGAAGATCTATCTATCTATCTATCTATCTATCTATCTATCTATCTATCTATCTGTCTGTCTGTCTGTCTGTCTGTCTGTCTGTCTGTCTGTCTGTCTGTCTGTCTGTCTGTCTGTCTGTCTGTCTGTCTGTCTGTCTGTCTATAAACAATATTATAATAATCATCATAATAAAATTGTAAAATATTATCCAAAAGTGTTCCCAAAATTCTAGGATCACATCCAATTAACTTACCATTAGGCAAATATCTCTGCAACAAGATTTTAAAATTATTTTATTTTACTTATATTTTATAAGTTGCAGAGATACAAAAACATCATCACTTAGAACTAAACAATTAATGCAGGGTATATTCATCATCACAAAATCCAGATGTACAAAGCAAGAGTAACAGTCTACAAAGATAGAATGGCATTTGCAAGGTACAAAAGTTGTTAATAACTTGTACAACTCTGCAAACTAATATATCAGTTATAAACAATTTAAATTATGAAACAAAACTAAGATTTGGGGCAATAAACTGGTCTAAAAAGGTAAGAAAAGATAGCCTATTAGACAATATCACAAGCACTTAGAACCGTAGGGTCAGAAATACTCAAGATTGAGAAATGGGCTGTGGCCAATTTGTCAGATTAAGAGTACCAACTCTATTTTCTCTGAATTGCAGATTCCAAACTCTCTAAACCAGTTGACTATAGGTTGTATGTTGGAGAACACACGTAGTCTCCTCCAATTGCCTTATTTCATTACTCTCCCACCCAATCCTGAAAGCAAACTAATATTTCTAAAATGTTCACCAAGGCAGCACACTGTCAACAATATTTAAAACTAGAATTGGAAAAAAAAAATTAATAAAAACAAAATAATTGTTTCTGTTTATGCAGCCCTAGCCAAACCTCCTCTGGCTATGACTGACACAGCCTGCATGATTTTTTTTTAATTTTTAATCAGATGTTTACTTACTTACATAGGTATGGATAGATATAGAGTGCAAGAACAATTCCCAGACACCTCAAAAATTAAGAGGGGGATTCAAAAAAGACTGGATGCGTTGCACTATGTGCAAAACTGTCATCTTCTGCATCTGGCAACCAATGGCGGCAATGGCGACACAGCCCACCCATCAATACTGCCTGTGTTCTCCTCCCAGAATAATATCAACCAAGAAGGACCGGAATGAGAGGAGAACTTGGCCTTGGTGATGGAAAAGTTTTTTAAGCTTTTAAATTTTTTTTCTTTTTTTAAGAAAACAACATTTTTGGGTTGGAGTAATCCTTTAACCCCTTAAGGACACATGCCGTGTGACATGTCATGATTCCCTTTTATTCCAGAAGTTTGGTACCACTTTACAAGATCAATAATCTGAGCTCTCTGAAACTATGTATATTAGTACTCATATCGAGACTGAGATTCTGTAGATTCTATGCTCAATGTTCTTCTCTGCGTTTCCATAATGCCTCTGCACTCCCTTGAGGAAAAAAAACCTATACAATTTCACAGATGAACAACTACTAAAATACTTTTATTATGAAGCATCATTACTCCATTCTCAACCCAGAACTATTTTAAACTGTGCAGCAATACTAGCAATCCATTAAAATCTGCAAAACCTACTGGAACCTACTCGAAGCCCTAACCTATAGATGTCCAGTAACTTAAAATAATGAAAAGCCATCCAACAGCTAAATTATTTTAAAACCTGGTTCTTGCCAAATTATAATGGACACTGATAAAAATCTTGGCTGTAAAAAACATTCAGTGGTCATAGCTAGGCATGTGCATGGGGAAAATTTTCAGTTCGGGATTTTCGCAATTCGGTACTTCGGTACTTCGGCAATTCGGCACTTCAACACTTCGGAACTTCGGCAACTTCGGAACTTTGGCACTTCAGCACTTTGGAACTTCGGCGCTTCGGCACTTCGACACTTCGGAAATTCTGCAACTTCGGAACTTCGGCACTTCAGCACTTCGGAACTTCGGCACTTCGGAAATTCGGCGACTTCGGCACTTCGGAATTTCGGAACTTCGGCATTTCGGAATTTCAGGACTTCGGCACTTCGGGACTTCTATTGCAGCCGCTTAGTAGATAACTCCCTAATTCCCACGGTATTAGGGAGTTATCTACCAAAAGGCTGAAAGACCTAAATTGGTCTTTCAGCCAAATTTAATAATACTAAGTAAAAATTACTTAGTATTAGTACATTTTGCCTCAGGGGCATGTCTAGTAAAAAGTGAGCAGCCTATTGTCCTCCCCCCGGCCCCCACTCCTGAGCGGTGGGTGGGGGCCCTAAATACTAATAAGGGGGGACCTAATGTCCTCCCCCTGGCCCCCACCCCTGAGCAGCGGTTGAGGGCCCTAAATTGGAATAAGGGGGGGACCTAATGTCCTCCCCACTGGCCCCCACCCCTGAGCGGCAGGTGGGGGCCCTAAATACTAATAAGGGGGGGACCTAATGTCCTTCCCCTGACCCCCACCCCTGAGCGGTGGGTGGGGGCCCTAAATACTAAATGGGGGGGACCTAAGGTCCTCCCCCCTGGCCCCCACCCCTGAGCGGTGGGTGGGGGCCCTAAATACTAATAAGGGGGGACCTAATGTCCTCCCCCTTGGCCCCCACCCCTGAGCGGCGGGTGGGGGCCCTAAATACCAATGGGGGGACCTATTGTCCTCCCCCCAGCCCCCACCCCTGAGCGGCAGGTGGGGGCCCTAAAAACATGTCCCCCAGGTGACTAGGGGTCCCCAAACGCCTAGTCACCCCCTCCCCCCAAAAAAATGTTTTATCCCCCTACCTACCACCCTCACCCTAAAAATAATAAGGGGGGGGACCTTTAACTAAGAATCTGTAAAAAAAAAAAACTTACCATTCAATGTTTTCTTTCTTCTAAAACCTTCTTTTTTCAGCCCCAAAAAAGGCTAAAATAAAAAACCATAATAACCGACGCAATTAAAAAAAAAGAAAAAAAAAACGAGCGCAAAAAATAATAATCCATCTTCACCCATGGAGGGCTCCGCGCAGACTGAGCTCTGCAGGGTGGGGGAAGGCTTATAAAGTCTTGCCTCGTCCTGCAATTAGGCTCAGAGCACTCTGATTGGTGGGTTTAAGCCATCCAATCAGAGTGCTCTGACAGGTAAATGAAGAGACTGACAGGTAAGTCTCTACATTTTTATAGAAAGAAACAAAAGAGGTCTCCCCTAGGGGAGATCTGCTGCTGGCAAACTGAAGAATAAGACAACTTATATAGAAAGCTTGAACCACTGGTCCTAGAAAGTGTGGCAAATATATAGAGGGGACAGAATTAATAAGAAACAAGGGTATGTGCCTCTCATTAACTCAACAGGTATCCTTTGTAGCAAAATATGTAAAATAAAAAAGTCTTTATTGGGTCCTTTAAAATCAAATAAACAAGGAGTACTGTATTAACCTCCCTCAATTCTGGCTAGTTAACATGCAACAATAGTAACACTTCACTTGTTATATGTTGAAGCCCTCAGCAAGGGGGGGGGGGAGGGGGGGGTCCCTTTAAATCTATTGGTTTGGGCAAGTGCCTGCGCAGGGTAGAGTGATGCTTTGATGCCAATACATGGATATACAAAAATGTGCTGCGCCTAAATCACTCTCGTGACATAGGTGTATATTTTCACATAAATCAGCAAAAACTCTTAAATAAGGGCTTCTGAGCAGGAGAGATTAGCTTGAAAGAGAATTCTCTATGCTAGACCCTAATTCTCCTGTAACACCTTCAAGGGTGTTCTGTGCTGAGCCTTAACTGATGCGGTTTGCCTTCTGCTTAAACCCCCAGCTATTAGGTATAGGCTTCTAGCCAGGCGAGATGGGCTAGAAAGAAAAAATCTCTGAGCTAATCCCTAATCCTCCTGTAACACCTTCAAGGGTGTTCTAAGCTGAGCCTTATCTAATGCGGTTAGCCTCTTGCCCAAACCCTCATTGCCATTTGTCTAGGAAAAAACACACAAAGTGAATTAAAAAATGGGTCTAAATACCCATAGTGAAATACAGTGTCCCTTAAGTGAGCAGGAAAATGTGAAAAAGAAAAGCGAGCTGAAGGCTTCAGCTCGCTTTTCTTTTTCACATTTTCCTGCTCACTTAAGGGACACTGTATTTCACTATGGGTATTTAGACCCATTTTTTAATTCACTTTGTGTGTTTTTTCCTAGACAAATGGCAATGAGGGTTTGGGCAAGAGGCTAACCGCATTAGATAAGGCTCAGCTTAGAACACCCTTGAAGGTGTTACAGGAGGATTAGGGATTAGCTCAGAGATTTTTTCTTTCTAGCCCATCTCGCCTGGCTAGAAGCCTATACCTAATAGCTGGGGGTTTAAGCAGAAGGCAAACCGCATCAGTTAAGGCTCAGCACAGAACACCCTTGAAGGTGTTACAGGAGAATTAGGGTCTAGCATAGAGAATTCTCTTTCAAGCTAATCTCTCCTGCTCAGAAGCCCTTATTTAAGAGTTTTTGCTGATTTATGTGAAAATATACACCTATGTCACGAGAGTGATTTAGGCGCAGCACATTTTTGTATATCCATGTATTGGCATCAAAGCATCACTCTACCCTGCGCAGGCACTTGCCCAAACCAATAGATTTAAAGGGACACCCCCCCCCCCCTTGCTGAGGGCTTCAACATATAACAAGTGAAGTGTTACTATTGTTGCATGTTAACTAGCCAGAATTGAGGGAGGTTAATACAGTACTCCTTGTTTATTTGATTTTAAAGGACCCAATAAAGACTTTTTTATTTTACATATTTTGCTACAAAGGATACCTGTTGAGTTAATGAGAGGCACATACCCTTGTTTCTTATTAATTCTGTCCCCTCTATATATTTGCCACACTTTCTAGGACCAGTGGTTCAAGCTTTCTATATAAGTTGTCTTATTCTTCAGTTTGCCAGCAGCAGATCTCCCCTAGGGGAGACCTCTTTTGTTTCTTTCTATAAAATTGTTAGTGGGTTCAAGCCCTTGGTGGAGCTGGCACCACCACCTGACCAGACTTCCCTGGCCTCGGCCTCTTATATCCCTCTTTTTCCACTCTTGAAGGGAGGGAGGCGCGACAGGGAAACAACTACTTATTTAAGTCTCTACATTTACCTGTCACATCACTCTGAATGGTTGGTTTGAAATCCACCTATCAGAGTGCTCTGTGTCATTTTACACTTTCTTACACTTTTCTTACACGTTCTTTGGAATTTTCCCACGCTGTGTAATTTGACTCATAGCACTCTGATTGGTTACTTAATCCACTAATCAGAGAGTTATGAGTCAAATTACACAGCGAGTAGGGGCATAATTTACTAATACTAAGTAATCTTTACTTAGTATTTGTAAATTTGTCTGAAAGACCAATTTAGGTCTTTCAGCCTTTTAGTAGATAGCTCCCTAATACCGTGGGAATTAGGGAGTTATCTACTTATTCATTCCTGTCATTACACTGACTGGCCAAGTAACTTACATTTTATATGAATGTATGTTACTTGATTGTTGTAAGTGTTGCAAATGCTTACAGCTGAATCCTGGCTATGTTTGTATACTTTTTATTTAAAATTGGATACAATGTAACATTCTTCTTCTTTCACTGGGTAAGTATATTAGTACTTAGGCAATACTGTGCTTCGGAACTTCGGCACTTTGACACTTCGGAACTTCAGAAACTTCGGAACTTCGGCACTTCAGCACTTCGGAACTTCGGCACTTCGACACTTTGGAAATTCGGTAATTTCGGAACTTCGGGACCTCGTCAATTTGTCACTTCGGCAATGCATCATTTCGGACATTCGGAAGTACCCGAATGTCCGAATTGCCAGAAATTCGTCCGAATTCATATTAGGACCGAAACAAATTGCACATGTCTAGTCACAGCATTAGTGATGTACCGAACTGTCCGCCGGCGAACAGTTCCTGGTGAAATTAGCGTGTTCGCGTTCGCCACGGCGGGCGGACACATGCGCAGTTCGATCCGCCCCCTATTCGTCATCATTGGGCAAACTTTGACCCTGTGCCTCTCGGTCAGCAGACACATTCCAGCCAATCAGCAGCACTCCCTCCCTTCCACACCCTCCAACCTCCCTCCCAGCATCCATTTTCGATTCATTCGGAAGATGCATGCTTAGTGAGAGGAGGGAAAGTTTAGCTGCTGCTGATTACATAGGGAAATTGATAGCTAGGCTAGGGTATTCAGTGTCCACTACAATCCTGAAGGACTCATCTGATCTCTGCTGTAAGGACAGCACCCCAAAAAGCCCTTTTTAGGGCTATAACATCAGGCTGCTTTTTTTTTTTTTTTCCTGTGTAATGTAATTGCAGGTGCCTGCCTGCCAGCTTCTGTGTGAGGTTCACATTGGATACTGTGCCTATTTGCCCAGTGCCACCACTCATATCTGTTTTAACAATAGGTTAAGCTTTACATTTAAAATAAATATTTTTTTTTCACTGTAATAGAAAAGCAGTTGCCTGCCTGCCAGCTTCTGTGTGAGGTTCACATTGGATACTGTGCCTATTTGCCCAGTGCCACCACTCATATCTGTTTTAACAATAGGTTAAGCTTTACATTTAAAATAAATATTTTTTTTCACTGTAATAGAAGAGCAGTTGCCTGCCTGCCAGCTTCTGTGTGAGGTTCACATTGGATACTGTGCCTATTTGCCCAGTGCCACCACTCATATCTGTTTTAACAATAGGTTAAGCTTTACATTTAAAATAAATATTTTTTTTTCACTGTAATAGAAGAGCAGTTGCCTGCCTGCCAGCTTCTGTGTGAGGTTCACATTGGATACTGTGCCTATTTGCCCAGTGCCACCACTCATATCTGTTTTAACAATAGGTTAAGCTTTACATTTAAAATAAATATTTTTTTTTCACTGTAATAGAAGAGCAGTTGCCTGCCTGCCAGCTTCTGTGTGAGGTTCACATTGGATACTGTGCCTATTTGCCCAGTGCCACCACTCATATCTGTTTTAAGTCCTGCTGCCTTCCTTGCATGTGGTAGCTGTTTGTCAGGGATTTGTCAATCCATATCTGCCAAGTGACCCTATGTAGGGGGGACAGTCTCTATTCTGCTCTGTGTCAGTGTGTATCAGGGATCATTAGGATAGGTGTCAATCCATATCTGCCAAGTGACCCTATGTAGGGGGAACAGTCTCTATTCTGCTCTGTGTCAGTGTGTATCAGGGATCATTAGGATAGGTGTCAATCCATATCTGCCAAGTGACCCTATGTAGGAGGAACAGTACCTATTCTGCTCTGTGTCACTGTGTATCAGGGATCATTAGGATAGGTGTCAATCCATATCTGCCAAGTGACCCTATGTAGGAGGAACAGTCCCTATTCTGCTCTGTGTCACTGTGTATCAGGGATCATTAGGATAGGTGTCAATCCATATCTGCCAAGTGACCCTATGTAGGGGGAACAGTCTCTATTCTGCTCTGTGTCAGTGTGTATCAGGGATCATTAGGATAGGTGTCAATCCATATCTGCCAAGTGACCCTATGTAGGAGGAACAGTCCCTATTCTGCTCTGTGTCACTGTGTATCAGGGATCATTAGGATAGGTGTCAATCCATATCTGCCAAGTGACCCTATGTAGGAGGAACAGTCCCTATTCTGCTCTGTGTCACTGTGTATCAGGGATCATTAGGATAGGTGTCAATCCATATCTGCCAAGTGACCCTATGTAGGGGGAACAGTCCCTATTCTGCTCTGTGTCAGTGTGTATCAGGGGTTTTGAGTACAGGTGTCAATCCATATCTGCCAAGTGACCCTATGTAGGGGGAACAGTCTCTATTCTGCTCTGTGTCAGTGTGTATCAGGGATCATTAGGATAGGTGTCAATCCATATCTGCCAAGTGACCCTATGTAGGGGGAACAGTCCCTATTCTGCTCTGTGTCAGTGTGTATCAGGGGTTTTGAGGACAGGTGTCAATCCATATCTGCCAAGTGACCCTATGTAGGGGGAACAGTCTCTATTCTGCTCTGTGTCAGTGTGTATCAGGGCTGGGCTTTGAGGACAGGTGTCAATGTTAGGTGATTTCTGCCCTTTATGGATTAAAAGCAGACTCTGCATCAACTGTGCAATTTTCCATGGGAGTTTTGCCATGGATCCCCCTCTGGCATGCCACAGTCCAGGTGTTAGTCCCCTTGAAACAACTTTTCCATCACTATTGTGGCCAGAAAGAGTCCCTGTTGTTTTTAAAATTCGCCTGCCCATTGAAGTCAATGGCGGTTCGCGCGGTTCGCCGGTTCGCGCGGTTCGCCGGTTCGCGAACATTTGCGGAAGTTCGCGTTCGCCGTTCGCGAACCGAAAATTCCGGGTTCGCGACAACACTACACAGCATACATGGTCATGTATCCTTTCTACCGAGGCTCTATCATCATGAATTCCTTTTTCTGCAATGGTTAGGAAATGCATTCAACTCATAGAGAATCCCTCATTGTTAGTAACGTATACTATACTTATTTAAACAGACATTGAATAATCTCTGCTGGCTATATTAATTTACTCTCTTTTTACTGTTAAATAAGGAAAGGCATGTATCATGTTCAAACATCATTTTAAGATATAACACATTGCAAATGATATAATATTTCTACAGGGTATAAAACCTAAAGATCAATAGAAAGTTGCAGTTTCCTCAAAAAAACTAAATATTGTATTAGAATTCCATATATTTTCAATGGGTGATTCTCTGAAAAAGAATAATGAATCATATTGAATAACTCAATGTCATGCTCTGTGGACACAGCTATGTTTTATCTGTGAATATTACTATAGGGTACTATACTGTTGTAAGTAAAAAAATCTAATTTTCAATTCATAAGCTGTCAAGAACAGAGCTTTAACCTAAGGTTATGTATGAAGACTTTTAAAAAGAGACAACTTGTCATTGTTTTCCTCTTATATAGTTCTTATATAGTTGTATAGAGCTGTACACTGAAACTGTTTAAATTAGACTCTAAAAGATAATGCATTGTACTGATATTTCATGCAGAATGCACTTATGTAGAGACATAATTTTCAGTTTAGTGCTTACAAGAACACATTAGAGGAATTTTACAACATGACAGGAGGCTTCGTATTTTGCATATCTCTCTTTACTAACTCCATGCAGCAGTAAAGAAACACAGAAAAAAAGAACCAATCACAAGAGAGTAGGATGTACATAATGCAACATGACCTCATAATTTCCTCTTTCTTTGCTGCTCCATCAAGCAGACAGATCAGAGTATTAATCTTCTCCATTAATTTGTGTTTCTTTTGCCTCTTTTGAGGTTGTTTCTGTATTATATATTTTAATATACTTTGCTGTATGTTCTTTCTGTGCTTCTGTACTGTGTACATCTGTGTATTTTCTTTTGATATTATTTATTGTGTTTATACCTTATTCTTGGTTTCTGCCCTCTCCCCTCCTTGCTCTCACTTCTCTGGGGTTTGAGGGGCTTTTAGGTCTTACTGGGGTTACATGTTAATGTTGAATTAGGCCATTTACATAAACTGTTTAAATGGATTTCACCCATAACCTTGTATTAACTATTAGAGCATGGATTAATGCTCTCTGTCAGGACTGTGGCCTGCACACTAGGAGTGAGCCCCCTACTATATTTATACTGCACTGTGATACTGTATGGAGACATGCTGCTACAGCCTCTGTTAACCGATGGAAATGATTTCCAGGACATACTGCTTAAAGGAATATCTCCCATAACCTTGAATTAACTGTACACATGTGATAGAAACTACAGGATGTTTAGAAGTAAAGTTCAGTCCTCACATGGTTAAAACTACTGTGCAACTATCTTGGACCAGGGCACATCTGGGGAATGTCAGGAACGCCCACTATTAAATAACATATGTAAGAGATAAGTTTTAGTTTAATGGGTTCAGTACTCTACATCAGTACGCTATGGCAGGACTCTACCTCAATACTGGAGGCTTAAAGGGACAACCCCTTCTACCTCAGACTACCTGTTGGAACACGGATTATGCCCTTTTCCAGGATGGGGACATCTAGCGGCCACTTCCTGTACAGCAGGGGTTAACCCCTGACTGAGTAGTTTCTATTTTGCCCCACTGTATGGTGGCAGGTAAATTCAGCAGGATTCTCTTTCATATGGCGTAAAGAGATATGGCTATGATATGGTGTAAAGAGACCCTGGCTTAAAGGGGCATCACCAGGTCCTTCATACAACTGCCTGAACACAGATCAGGGCACTCTAGACGGCCGCGACCCACACCTGAAGGGTACATACCCCGCGCACCTGAGGTGGCGTCTGACTAGGGACTAGAGATACATCAATCTATTGGGATGAAGGGGACAGAATGCTAGATACAAATTTCAGTACAGAATATCCCTCAGGGCAGTGCATTAATTATTGGAGGAGCTGTAGGAAACTCTCTATCAGGCTGATGACCAGCACTGAAGGGTTCATACCCTGTGCAACCGGGGTGATCCCCTATAGCACTGCCACTTCCAGGCCTATCCCTCTCGACAGCGAATCTGATGATTGGAAAGCTGAACTCTGGAGCTGTGACCGGCACTTAAGGGTTCAAACCCAATGCTCTCGGGGTGAGACCCCTACAATAGGCGAGTCACACTACCCGGCTGAGGGAAGGCTTACAGCGGCAACCTCTGCCAACAGCTGAGGGAACACCTCCATTGATAATTAATCATGATACAGTACGGGTTTATGCCCTGTACCATTTATGTGGCCTGCAGTTAAAGGCCCACGCCTTATGCACCAGACCTCGACTAGGCGTGCACTGCACTAAAATGCCGGTTACAACTTGGCCAACCGTTGAATAGGAGTTCCGAGCCGCCTACCTAAAGATATACATTTCCCTTGACGGGTGAATTTAATAATGGAAGAGTTGATTGAAACTCTATCAGGGCGATGGCCAGCACTTAAGGGTTCATATCCTGTGCACCTGGGGTGAGCCCCCATTATACGTGCGCTGCACAGTGCTGCTGAGCAGAGGCAATGCTATGGCAACCTCTATGTACTGGGTGAGCCCCAGTCTGTTTTATTTGGCCACGATTTGGAATACGACCTGAAAGGGTTTCTTTGAACACTGCCTACTGTCATAGTAGACTGATCTGTTTGCCCTGCGTCATGTGCCTGAATACTGGTTTGTGCCTTACACAGGGGTATCCCTTACTACGATAAACCTACTTGACAACATTATGCACTCTGCTTTGTAGTCTCTTGCTTAGAATGTCCATGTCCACTGATGGTCGGACAACTCATGCCCTCCCATGCTGTTCAGAGCGGCTCGGATGACTATAGTGACCAACGGAGGATGTCTTTCAAGATTCCCGACCTTACAATGCGCGTTGCTGGTCGACGCCAAACATCATCCGGGAACGGGCATACAATTTGGGTATATGGATTCAGAACTGTTTCTGCTCCTCGCAGAAAAACCCAGTGTTCGCCTCTCCCATGGGATGCGCATAGCAGCACTCCTCCGCACTGACGGATGGTTGGCGGAACTGGGCGCCAAGATAGTCCGAACCCCAGGCACAAGAGTTCCGAAGGGAGCTTATTACACACACAAGGGCCCGCTGCTCTCATAAGGACCCAAACCTCCAGGAGGGAGGTGTTATGCGATTACCTTTCCAAGGGATTATTTGGGACCGGTTGGCAACAGAGCTGGTCGCCGACCACTTCGGGACATCTGACCCAATACCCGCTAACTCTATTGCCCATATAGAGCGAGAGTCTACCAATGGCGCTCCAGATAAGCGGACGGAGAACACGGAACGCACAGATACATTAGGTACCATCTATCTACCTCCTACTACACCCACAGGGGATTTCGCCGCATCTAGGTGAAAGATAATCAATCCTGGGGTAGTCCATTTCTCACGTAGCCAACCGACTTGCGCTCAGGGACCTAAAGACGCATCAGGATGGCCTTCTTCCTTCCCTCTCAGCGACCTTACGCAGGCTTCCGGGGACACGTCCGAACATCAGCTCCTTTTCCCAATCCAGTAATTCGGAGCCTGGAGGGTCTCGATAAACTACCGAAAGAAGTAATGAATACAGGTGGGGAAGACGAGACACTCTCTTCCGGGAGAACCTCATCCAGATAACTCCAGGGAACTGAAAACTCGTCAACACCCACATTCATCCAAAAACCGACTGGAACCCCCAGACTTGTTGAAGACTATTCGCTCAGAGGACTCATAGACGATTCCACACCTTGGAATTATTTGAACGGCTCCCCACAGCATTACCACAACCCTGTACGTTGCATACCTAGACTGCTTGGTACTATACTTCACTATACATGGATTGATAAGGAAGTGCTAGATCGGCTGCACCCTACTGCAGGTGACCACTAATTAGGCGGTCAGGTTCCACATTCACCGGGATGGACCAAATCACATTTATCAGACAACATGAAGACTCTGGTACTGAGACTATCCGAGTTGCACCCAGCTACATACTGCTTAAAGGGAAAGAGTGCAGTTCCACACCCTACCAAGACTGTCAGACTTGGTCTTGTATAGTTTCCCATTGAATAACGTACGTGCGGGCGTTTAACGGGGAAGACTTCCCCACAACGCCAAAAGGATGGGTCTCTCGACGCACTTTAGGACTCTTATTTAGTTCTATATTCTTTTTTCAGCATTAAAAATGCAAAATTCAAAGCCTCCTGTCATTTTGTAAAATTGAAGATTATGCTAGCTTTAGTGTACTAATAATCTTAATTTTTAATGACAGGAGGCGAGTATTTTCCCTCCCTGTTTCACTGACCACCCTTTCTATTCATTTGTTTTGTAGGTATCAGGGGCTCAGGTAGGTTTGCCGCTCACATTTGTGCTTATATTAATGATTGTCCTTCCATTAATCTGGAATCCTCATTAGAGTTTACATTACAGTTTTTAGTTATCAGATTTTTAGTTTACTATATTCTCCGATGGGATGATATATATATATATGGTATGTTACTTGGATTTATATGTTCTTGACTATTTGTCTAAACCAGTCTCACATTCTCTTTTCAGTATGATTTGTCTTTGAAGACCTTTGGCAGTTCGTGTGAACCTATTGGGAATTTTATTCTTCGGATTTGACTCAACCCAATCTCTTTGTCGTTCGTATAGAATTCTTTGGAAGTTTTGCTCCTTCACACGTGAGACTTTGGAGTTATTATTAGTTTTTACTTGATATATATTTACTTCTGCTTGATGTCGCTTTCTGTAAGAGGAAATGAGGTCACGTTGCATTATGTACATCCTACTCTCTTGTGATTGGTTCTTTTTTTCTATGTGTTTCTTTACTACTGTATGGAGTTAGTAAAGAGAGATATGCAAAATACTCGTCTCCTGTCATTATTAAAATTAAGATTATTAGTACGCTAAAGCTAGCATAATCTTCAATTGCTGCTTGTATCCTTTAATATTTTAATACTTAGAGAAATATCATTAATATTTTCTAGGCTGTAAAAAATCCAATTATAGTGTAAAGTTTTATAATTATAGCAATTATCACTGAAACATTATTTTCATCTACTCACCTTTTAAGAACTTTTTTTACATTTGTTATAAATAATTCCCAAATCTTGCAATCAGGACATGTTGGGATACAAGCAATTTTGGCATTCTATTCAACAACATATAAGGATGAGTCAAACATCAGGATCTAGATCCATCCAAAAACCTTGAAGATGCTAATAAACAGTGGTGGTATACAGTGGCGTACATACTGCGGTCGCAGGGGTCGCAGCTGCAACTGGGCCTGTCAGTCCACGGGGCCCGGCCGCCCTGTAGACCACTGCTACCGGGTGCCCGCCGCCTTGTGTTGCGGCCCTGGCCCATGTGGCAAACGTTCAAGGGGCCCATCGGGTGCCCCATGCTGTTAGGACCACCCGATGGCTATGGATTTCCAGGGGGCCTGGTCAGCACTGAGGCACTTTAACAGTGTGACCGGGCCCCCTGTGATGACATCACACCTGGGAGGAAGTGACTGCCCGTCACTCCTCCCAGCTATCAGCAAGAGCCCACAAGGGAGGAAGGAGAGGGAGACAGAGTGGGAGCTCTGACTCCCACCAGCCTGAGCCACCAGTGGACCCAGGGAAAGTCACCCTCCTGCACCTAAAAAGTAGGAAACAGGAGGGTCCCTTTAACATTTTGTTATGTGTGTTTTTGTTTGTATGTATGTGTGTATGTGTTTGTGTCTTTGTTTGTGTGTGTGTGTGTGTGTGTGTCTGTATGTATGTGTCTGTGTGTGTCTGTCTGTGTGTGTGTGTATGTGTGTGTCTCTGTATTTGTCTGTGTGTCTGTATGTATGTGTGTCTGTATGTGTGTGTGTCTCTGTATGTATGTGTATATGTGTCTGTGTGTCTGTCTGTATGTATGTGTCTATCTGTATGTGTGCCTGTGTGTCTGTCTGTCTGTATGTATCTTTGTATGTATGTGTGTGTCTGTGTGTCCGTCTGTGTGTATGTATGTGTCTGTCTGTATGTATGTGTCTGTGTGTCTGTATGTCTGTGTATCTCCATGTATGTGTCTCTGTGTGTGTGAGTTTCGCACTGGGGCCCCATGGATTGTGTGTATGCTACTGGTGGTATATACACACACACATATCCAAATTATCTTTCTCTCCCCTCCGAGTAGTATTTTTGTTTATAGCTCATTCTTGGGTCCTTTACCAGAGGCCTGGAGTCAGAGGGTTCTGCGCAGTATCTTAACTGTTCCTAGAGCAGCACTCTTCTGGACAACAATCTTGAATGTCCCATCTGGAATCTGCTAAAACCACTCCTCTACTCAGGGGTCAAAGCCCTGAGTGTTCCTATCACAACTGAGACTATTACCGTCTTCACTTTCAACAACATTTCTAGCTCCTCTTTCAGCCTTTGGTATTTGTCCACCTTTGTCCACCATGTTTCTTCTTCCTGATGTTATGGTCACTGGTTAATGCCATATCCACCACCATTGCACTCTTCCATTCCTTGTCAACCACCATGTTGTCTTGTTGGTTGGTAAATACTTGCTTGTCTGTATGGATCTGAAAGCCCCACAGGACCTTAGCCCTGTCATTTGGCAGGTCCAGTCCATATTCTTTGCAGATATTTTGCTACACAATAAAAATACAACAAGGGGAAATACTTCCCCTTGAATAAATAGAAAGGAAAAACAGTAGTCAATTTATGAGATTATTTCTTATATGTGATTATTTTATATGTGATTTTTTTTATATGAGATTATTTTATATGTGATTTTTATTTTATATATGACATTTCTTTATTTTATTGAGATGGGATTATGTAGGGTGATATGTATCTTTATGATCAATTCTCTATTATCAATCTATTGTTCCCTATGTAGAGCTAAATGTATTACATTTTTCTACTAACTTGCTATTATTTTATATCTGCACTTTATATCTCCTAGCTCTTCCTTCTTTATCATTTATTTGATTGTATTTTAAATTATGATGATTTTATTATAACTATTATATGCATATTAGTTTTCAGCTAGTTGTATATTGGTTTTCAGTTAGATTATATATGTGTCCCATTACTCATGGCATGTAAGGGTTAACAGTCATAAAGCAATGAAAGGGTTAACCCCAGGGAAGGTTAACACGGCCGGATAGGTATATAAATCCATCAGTACAAGATAGATGCATTCCTCTGATGAAATGACAGGACATCACAAAACGCGTAAGGCTGCATCTATTCACACAATCACAGTGGAACGCATACGGAAGTGAAGTGGAACGCACGCGGTGAATCTCCCCGACAAGCTGCTACCAACGAGGACTCGGCAGCTGCCTCTGAAGCCGGCTCTGACGAGGCGGCACTTCCAGAGTATCCAAGCTGCTGGGAGGAAGACACCGAAGGAAGGTTCCCCTCTTTTTATGCTATCTGTGAACTATCAAAAATCGTTTTTATTACGTATGCTTTTTGCACAATAAAGTCTATTCATAAGAAGATTTTTCTGCTTTTGAACTCTATATTGAACAGTTCAACGATTGGCATTAGGAGATTAAATCTTCATGATTTATTGACAATAGATGTGGAATTGTTTAACTCACACTTCTACATAAACAATATTTATTTTTCCTTTTTCCTTCTAAGTATCACACTTCTAGCAAGGGCTTTATTAGTCTGATACTAGATCGTATCTAGCTCATATTGGCCAGTTTCCCTGCTGTCTGTGTAGAGGGTATACTAGCCAGGTTTCACTTATATGAGCTTACATAAATAAGGACTTTTTGGACTGATCATATGTGTGTTAAATATCTGAATTAAGATTGTGAACAATTTCTATTTGCACTGACACAGTGTTTATTCATTTATTTATTTATTGAGACATTGACACTTTTTTTCTACTGTTACCAAGGTTTGCTCTTATTTGCTTGTTTAAAGTGTTATTTTATATTGTTACAATTGACCTTTCTCCTCTCTGTTTGACACATATCAGTAGTCTTTGGGTATTGACATCAATAGTGACCAGCTCTTCTCTTGGCCAGGTTATAACTCCAGCTGGAGACTGTTCTCAACAGTTAACCGCCCAAACGTTAAATGATCAGAGAATATGAAATACAAGTAAAAGAATAACCAGTGATGGTGCAGAGTATATGGAACTAGGTGCAGTACATACAACAATAATGTATAATGTATATGGTATATCACTCACATTTGAGAGAGCTATAAGCACTGAGTTTAACAGCATGCATTGATACAATCCTCACTGATGGATATGTACATCTAGGGGCTGGTCCCTCAATGTATGGTATGATATATAAAAGATAAAACCAGCAAACAATAGTGCTCACTGTAATTAAATGTAATAATGGTTGTAAAAGTAAGAATATTCTTCTCACATGCAGTGAAGCAGTAGATCCTGTTCAGATGGTAGTGCTTGGGTGGTATAATCCCCACCAGGGATATAATGTTGGGAAGATTCTTCAAGGAGTAGTATACAAAGTATCCTTATTAGGTTTTTAGTGCCAGGAACAGAAGAAAATAAAAAATAATAAAAGCAACTAAAGCATAAAAGTGGAATGAATGGACAAACACAACTAGTAGTGAATGCCAAATATACTTTACTGCTTTAAAAAAAAAAAGGTTAAAACAACACAATGCGTTTTTGTGAAAATCCCTTTTTTTTCCAAAAGAAAAATATATTTGTTTTGTCTATTAAAATAACATTACATTGATCAGAAATACAGTGTAGACAATGTCAATGTTGTAAATGAATATTGTAGCAGATTTTAATGGAATATCTACAAATAGGGTACAGAGGCCCATTATCAGCAACTATCTGTCTTGTGTTCAAATAGCACGTAGTGTTTGCTAATTCAAATTTATAATTTTATAATTTGAAAAGGCTAATTTATTGGTCCCCAGTCCTCAAGTCACCACCTACATGTCCAGGATTTAGGGATTACCTAAATCTAAGGTGTTTTTAGAAAAGAAAAAAAAAACACATTAGACACAACTGGGTAATCCCTAAATTTTGGACTGGTAGGCTAGCCTTAAAGGACAACTATAGGCACCCTGACCACTTTAGCTCAATGAAGTTGTCTGGGTGCCAGATCCATCTAGGGTTAACCCTGCCTGCTATAAACATAGCAGTTTCAGAGAAACTGCTATGTTTACAATAGGGTTAATCCAACCTCTAGTGGTTGTCTCATTGACAGCCGCTAGAGGCGCTTCCGCGCTTCTCACTGTGAAAATCACAGTGAGAAGATGCTGACGTCCATAGGAAAGCATTGAGAATGCTTTCCTATTGACTGATTGAATGCGTGCGCGGCTCTTGCCACGCATGCACATTCAGCCGATGACATCGGAAGGAAGAGGAAATTCCCCAGCGCCAAGGGAGCCCGGTGCTGGAGAAAGGTAAGTGATTTAACCCCTTCCTCTCCCTTCAGGGGGGACATGAGGGTGGGGGAGACCTATCAACACTATAGTGCCAGGAAAACTAGTTGTTTTTCCTGGCACTATAGTGGTCCTTTAAGGACTGATTTGGGAACAACTGTTCTAATTATAAATAGAAAACTATTTTGCAATTATGGCAGATGAAAACCAGTTGTGTTGATTAAAGAAGCAATAACATGATCCTTTATGAGACTAGTTGGGTATCAATTGAGTAGCAATTCTGGGTTCAATTACAGGTTGAACATCACCAGAAACAAATAACTTTATTCTGAAACTCAACAGTCTATTCTTGTTCTGAGAAATGAAGGCTATTTAATGTGGGAAGTTGCCAGGAAACCAAAGGTCTCATACAATGCTGTGTACTACTCCAGTCGCAGAACAGTTCAAAATGGTTATAACAGGCTTTGAAAGATTAGTGGGAGGCCCTGGTGCACAACTGAGCCAGAGGATAAATACATTAGAGAGTCTAATTTGAGAAACAGAAGCCTTCCAGATCCTCAAGTGGTAGCCTCATTAAATGGCACACAGAAAACAGTCTCAATGTCAGCAGTGAAGAGGCGACTCTGGGATGCTGTCCTTCTAGGCTGAGTTGCAAAGAAAAAGCCATATCTCAGACTGGCCAATAAAAAAAATAATATTAATATAAAAAAAATAAAAAAAAACAGACACTAGGCAGAGAAAGATTGGAGAAATGTGTTATGGACAGACATATCTAAGTTTAGGTGTTCAGATCACAAAGAAGAACAATCATGAGATGCAGAGCGAATGAAAAGCTTCTGGAGAAGGCTTGACTGGAGGAGTGCCATCCGTCAAGCATGGTGAAGGCAATGTGGTGGTCTGGGGATGCTTTGGTGGTCTTGAAGTGAGAAATGTATACAGGATGAAAGGCTATTACTCCATTTTGCATTGCCATTCCATACTCTGTGGATTGTGCTTGATTGGAGACAATTTCTTGCTACAACAGGACAATGACCCAAACCACAGCTCCAAGCTATGCAACTATTTAGGAAAGAAGCAGTCAGCTGGTGCTCTGTCTTCAATTGAGTGACTAGAACAGTTATCATATATTACCGTATTGAGCTATTGTGGGAGCAGTTTAACCGTATGGTACATAAGATGTGCCCGTCAAGCCAATCCATCTCTCAGAAAGTTTGAAGGACACAATTAATATTTTACTTAAAATTCATTATTTCTAACCTTGTCAATGACTATATTTTCTATTAAAACTAATTGTTTTGTAGGTTTTCATGGTTAGTAAGTTATTTTCTGAATGACCCAAAACTTGTGAATGCCAGTGTATATATATATATATATATATATGTGTGTGTGTGTGTGTGTGTGTGAGAGTTTGTATGTGTGTATGTGCTACTTTGTATAACCTTGCCAATTCTTCCCAGCAAGTTCTGCTTAGCTTATTGCTTATTGTTTCAGTCACAACATGGTCTAATTTAACTTCAGACAAATGTATTCACATGCATATAAGGAATTTAGTTTGATAGGTGTTGTCATCTATCTTGAACCACACTTTAACATGTAAGAATCTTATGGCGCTTAATTGTTGTATCGCTCATTCAACACTCAGAGTGATGGAGTTCTATGCTGGCATAATGAAGCAATGTTGGTGTATAGATATTGTTTCACTGCTCAATTATTTGCCATGAAGGAGTTAAATCACTTTGGATATGCAGTCCTATTCACACCTCCCTGCATGTAATGTGCACAGCGTTCCTAGACACTTCCTGCAAAGTTAAATCTAATGTTTATACTTCCTGTTTAATTTAGAATTTCTTATCTCATGCACTGTTGATAGCTTGCTAGACCTTGCAGGAGCCATCAGAGATAAAGGAGATAAAGACCTCTAAAATAAGCTAACATGTGATTGAAAATGAAAACTTTTTTTATGCAGGCTGTGTGAGTAATAGTCAGGGGAAGTGTGGCTATGACTGCATAAACAAAAAACAAAAAACAAAAGGGATTTCACTCCTTAATGGCAGAGAACTGAGCAGTGAGACTTCCAAGATATGATCTATAAACTTAAGCTGCTTCATTAAGTTAAAGTTGTTTTGGCAATTATAGTGTATATTTAAGGGAAAAAAAACATATTATTTAAAATGAACCAATCTCAGTTTTATACTAACAAGGAACTCAACAGTACTCCAGGCTCTAGAGACGCAGAGCAAGTTAGCTTCTGTCAACAAGAAATGAATATATATTATACTTAGTGTATACACAGCTGATTTATTGTAATCATATTATATGACACATCTGGATTTATTGCACTGTCTGCTTGTAACTATGCTATATTGCACAACTGAATTTATTGCAAAGTCTGCTTGTTAGCAAGATATATTGTACACCTGGATTTATTGTAGTTGTTTAGTATAGTCTATAACCAAGTTATATATCAACCATAGATGTATGCCATTCTGTAACTATCATATCCTATATTAGGATTTACTGAACTGTGTAATCATATGGTATGGAAAAATATAGGACATCCTAATTCATTGGCATAAAGTCATTATGGTTACATACATGAAGGTAGTAACATAGATAAATGCATTATTTTGTTGTTAATTCTGTAAGCCTGATGTTTGCTTTTGTAGGTAAGAATAATTAGTTTGTTTACATCCTGTGCATGTAAAGTGTTGCCACATTTTCTTACTGGGACGAAATAAGAATGTGTCCATTTCCATAGGACTTCTGGATGCATGTCTCATTAAGCTCAGTTTACTTATCCATCAATTCCCCCGGAAATAGAATGCTGATATTTAAAGTTAGGCAACCTAGTGCATTTCACATTGGGTGATTCTTTTTCAATAAAGGTAATACATATTAAAAAACAAGTTGCTGCTAATGGCCTCCACTTAATTACACGGCCCCGTACCATGATTTGGAATAATTACAGCCACAAATTGTTTGCCTAACCTATAAATTACTCAAGTTGGTTAGTTATAAGCTAACTAGGTTGACATGTCATACTTGTAGCCAATTGGATTGTATGATTGTTTGCATGTAATTGTGTATTTATGTGGAAAAGCAGGATAACAGGTAGGGTAGAGGAACAGTTGGTAGAGCAGGGTGAAGTACAAACAGAGTATGGGTAAAGTGTGAGGCCTTTTATAAACTTATAGAGGGGTGCACTTAATAAATCATCAATGAGAATAAAACATGGGCATCCTCCTCTTTACTTTTCTCCTGCAGCTCAACTCAATGCCCAGACCTGGCAGTGACTGGCAGTTTAAAGACTGTTAGCATCTGCACAAATGTTCCCGTTAGAAGAATTGGGATGAATGATCCTACTACTAAGTCATCATTATCATCATCATCATCATCATCATCAATGACACACGGATCAGTGACTGGGTCATTCTAGTGCACAAGTTTAGCCTGACCAGCTAGTTCAGAGACTTAACGTTGTCTTCGAGGTCCAGTCATCCAGCATTTATGTGCACATGTTATTTTATATATAGAAAAATATTTATATACTAGAAAAATGGTCAGAGCTGTGGCAACTGACATTTAGTGTGGATAAGTAATGCATAATGCATCTTTTACATAAAAACCACAGGGCAGAGTACAGAATATTTGATAGAGTCCTAACCTCAACATCTGAGGAAAGGGATTTAGGGGTAATATTTTCAGACCACTTAAAAGTAGGCCGACAGTGTACTAGAGCAGCAGGAAATGCTAGCAGAATGCTTGGTTGTATAGGGAGAGGTATTAGCAGTTGAAAGAGGGAAGTGCTCATGCCATTGTACAGAACTCTGGTGAGACCTCACTTGGAGTATTGTACGCAGTACTGGAGACCGTATCTCCAGAAGGATATTGATACTTTAGAGAGAGTTCAGGGAAGGGCTACTAAACTGGTTCATGGATTGCAGGATAAAACTTACATGGAAAGGTTAAAGGATCTTACCATGTATAGCTTGGAGGAAAGACTAGACAGGGGGGATATGATAGAAACATTTAAATACATAAAGAGAAACAACACAGTAAAGGAGGAGACTATATTTAAAAGACGAAAAACTACCATAACAAGAGGACATAGTCTTTAAAGATAATATCAGGAAGGGTAGTGGATGCATGGAATAGCAAGCATGGAATAGCCTTCCATCTGAGGTGGTAGAGGTTAACACAGTAAAGGAGTTTAAGCATGCGTGGGATAGGCATAAGGCTATCCTAACCATAAGATAAGGCCAGGGACTAATGAGAGTATTTAGAAAATTGGGCAGACTAGATGGGGTGTATGGTTCTTATCTGTGGTCACATTCTATATTTCTATTGGAAACAAATCTGAATATGCACTTAATTCTGCAAAAATTATTTTGATCAGTGACTTAAATCTTTTGGCTCCTGTCTCAAATATGTTTAAAGGTCAAACTAATTTTACCTGGCTATAAACCTATTTAACTGGAAGTAATGCCTAATTTAGCATCATAAAAATCTTGTTTTTACTTTTAAAGATTTTTTAAATATTGTTTTGCCCTGCAAATTAGAACCATAAAACATGAGGTTAAATGCTAGGCTATGTGATATGTTTATTAATATAGAGGACATTACTAGTGCTATGTTACATGAGAAATGACCCTCAAAAATTGTTAGCCTACATCCAAACGAAGATCTTTTTCTTGATAGCTAGAAAGCTGTAAATGGATAACAAGTTAAAAAAGTAATGTTTTGTTCATATGAAGCTACATTCTTCCCTAAGGGAAAATTCATTTTTACCCATCTCATTCTTCCACGCTGACTGTTTAGTACTGCAGTGTCATTTATTTTTAAATAACTTTCTATTTTCTATTAGAAGGAAATATTGTATTATTTTGCTTGGGGATGGTGCTTGGGTTTGAAGATTAGACCCTTCCAAGAAGCAGCTAGGCAAGCAGCAGAGAGCAAAGTGACTACACTGCAGGGAGCTTTGATAGTGAAGACATCTAAGTGGCTCGATGCTTGAGGAATATTGGAGAACTGTTTATTGTATTTTTCTTCTTTTTAATGTACATTCCTTCGAAAGATCAAACTGAACCAACAGAAGTGACATGTTAAAGTATTTTAGTATGAGTGCTTTTTATGTATTTTATGATTTTACTAAACATTATTTATGTTGGATTTATTTTACTATATGTTTAAGGTGTCAGCATATTTATGTTATATTTCACAAATACATACACATATTGCCCATTCACTTAATAACTTCTTTATCAGCACTAAAATGCTAGAACAACGCTCACTGTGCTCTTCAATATATTTAGAATGAGCTGACTTCTGGACTAGACTAAAGGACTATTTTCTTGTTTGCCAATATGCTTTTTAGGACTGTGAGCAGCCTTTTTATAATTATTTATTTTATTGATTAATGAACCTTCATTTCTATAACCAGCCACCCAGTGCATCAATATGAAGATGAAACACAATCATTTCTTTGATATTTATTTTATTCTGTTTTTCACTGGAAGCCAACAGTAGGTGCAGAGTTTTCTGGTTTTGGCTAATATAACTCTGACCTTGCTGAAGCTATTTTGTTTAATTCTGTTGGAATCTGAGTTTTATAACTTGATATACCGTATATACTCGAGTATAAGCCGAGTTTTTCAGCACATTTTTTGTGCTGAAAAAACCCAACTCGGCTTATACTCGAGTCAGTGTCTGTATTATGGCAATTTACATTGCCATAATACAGACTGGGGGCCATGTGCGGTTACTTACCTGTCCTGCAGCTCCTGTCAGCTCCCTTCTCCTCCGCGCCGTCCGTTCAGCACCTCGGTCAGCTCCCAGTGTAAATCTCGCGAGAGCCGCGGGGTCATAGTGCGGCTCTCGCAAGACTTACAGTGTGAGCTGACAGAGGGAGCTGCACGGACCGGCGCGGAGGAGAAGGGAGCTGACAGGAGCTGCAGGAGAGGTAAGTGCTCACTGCCTGCCCCCCTTGTCCCCCCACTGAACCACCAATGCCACTGGACCACCAGGGAGTGAGAGCCCCCCTCCCTGGCCAGCTAGCAAGCAGGGAGGGGGGACGGAAAAAAAAATATAAATAATAAAATACTAATAATTTAAAAAAATAATAATAGTACAAATAAAATAAAATAATACAAAATAATAATGAAAAAAAATAAAAAATAATAAAAAAAATAATAATTAAATAAAATAAAATAATAAAAAATAATTAAAAAATATTAAAATAATTAAAAAAAAAAATTGCCCACCCCCAACCAATGCTCTGCAACACACACACACTGCATTCATACATACACACACTGCACACACTGCACACATACACACACACTGCATTCATACACACTGCACTCATACACACACACACACTGCACTCATACACACACACACTGCATTCATACACACACACACACTGCATTCATACACACGCTGCACTCATACACACGCACTGCATTCATACACACGCTGCACTCATACACACGCTGCACTCATACACACGCACTGCATTCATACACACGCTGCATTCATACACATGCACTGCATTCATACACACGCACTGCATTCATACACACACACTGCATTCATACACACACTGCAAATAAATATTCAATTAATATAATTTTTTTAGGATCTAATTTTATTTAGAAATGTACCAGTAGCTGCTGCATTTCCCATCCTAGTCTTCTACTCGAGTCAATAAGTTTTCCCAGTTTTTTTGGGTAAAATGAGGGGCCTCGGCTTATATTCGGGTCGGCTTATACTCGAGTATATACGGTAACTGGAATTAGACCTAATCCAGGCACTGTTGTACTTGCTGCAAAGAGCATTGTCTGTAAGCAGGGCCGGATTAAGAGCACAGTGGGCCTGGTGCTGACAATTATGATGGGCCTAATTACGGAATCTTATCGACCAAAAACACTAAAACAGTCATACCTCCCAAGCATCATGTATCTGATGGAGATGGTGCTGGAGGGAAACTCATAGGATGAAGCTAGAAGAAAACACATACTCTATGCTAATCTCTCTCTAATTTATGGTTTCATCTTTCAAGTAAATCCATAACCCCTAACAGCAGTGTCCAGTGAAGCAGGAAGTCAATGGGTGGTGTCAAAGGGTGTGCCACTGGCGCGAATCACGTGACCAGACCTGCCAAAAGGGGTGAACATGCCCAAAAAGGGGGCATGTTTGTCCAAATAATTGGAAGGTCAGCCTGGCATGAATGCATGTCAGACTGCCTGCCAATCCTGCAGGCTGTCCAACTACGGGCATACTATGCAGGCAGCACCCTGAGCTTGACATAAATGCGTCTAATGATGCGCTCACTCCATGCTTTCTAAGGACTGTCCCCTAGCACTCACGTGTCCACTTGTCTCCTTACCTTCTTACTAGCAGGCAGAAGTTCCTGATATATAGTCTGAGACAGAGAAAAGGTGTATGTAGTGAGTGTAGAAGAAAGGGGACATGCCACAGTGTTAGAGAGACCAATGGTTAGAGAGACCATTACCTAAACTAATTTTATTGTCAGACAATCCACACAAGTTTTGTTCCCATACATCCCTCTTAAGCTTCCAAACTTAAAGGGACACTATAGTCACCAGAACAACTACAGTTTATTGTATTTGTTCTGGTAAATCATTCCATTCAGGCTTTTTGCAGTAAACACTGTCTTTTCAAAGAAAATAACTCCACTGGCCACTCCTTAGATGGCTGCTAGAGGTGCTTCCTGGGGCAGTACTGCCTAGTGTGCAGCACTGCCATTCAGTGTCTCCACCCTCTGGATGCAGACACTGAACTTTCCTGATAGAGATGCATTGATTCAATTTATCTTTATGAGGAGATGCTGATTGGCCAGGGCTATGCTGGACTTGTGCTGGCTCTGCCCCTGATCTGCCTAGTTGACAGTCTCAGCCAATCCTATGGGGAAGTATCCCCTAGTCTCCCAGTGTCTCGGTGTCCCTATTTCTCCCAGGGTCCCAATGTCTCAGTGTGTCCCCATCACTAGGATACTGGGGACACAGTGAAACATGGGGACACTGAGAGACCCGGGGACACTGAGAGACCCGGGGACACTATGAGACATGGGGACACTGAGACATTTAGTGAAACTGGGATAAATGGGGACACTGAGACACTAGGGACACAGACACTGGGAGACATGGGGACACTGAAACATTTGGGGACACTAAGACACTAGGGACACAGAGACATGGGAACACTGGGAGACTAGGGGGCACTGGGAGACTAGGGGACACTGGGGACACTGACTGGGAGAGAGACACTTGGGGACACTGGGAGACATGGGGACACTGGGACATATAGGGACACTGGGAGACATGGGGACACTAGGCACACCGAGACACTAGGCACACAGACACTGGGAGACATGGGGACCCTGAAACATTTGGGGACACAGACACTAGTGACACAGAGACATGGTAACACAGACACTAGGAGACTAGGGGACACTGGCTGGGAGACAGACACTTGGGGACACTGGGAGACATGGGGGCAGTTGTGGACATAGACATGTGGACACTGGGACACATGGGGTCACTAGGCACACTGAGATACATGGGACACAGACACTGGGAGACTTGGGGACACAGGCACTAGGGACACTGGCTGGGGGACATGGGGACACTGGGAGACATGGCAAGACCCAGTCATGTCTCAGTGTCTCCCAATGTCCCTATGTCTCACAGCGTCCCCATGTGTCTCAGTGTCCTCATGTTTTCCAGTGTCCCTAAGTGTCTCAGTGTTCCCAGGTCTCCCAGTGTCTGTGTCCCCACGTGTCCTAGTGTCTCAGTGTCCCCTAGTGTCTGTGTCCCCATGTGTCCCCTAGTGTCTGTGTCCCCAGTGTCTCAGTGTCCCCATATGTCCCCTAGTGTCTCAGTGTCCCCATGTTTTCCAGTGTCCCTAAGTGTCTCAGTGTTCCCAGGTCTCCCAGTGTATGTGTCTCCATGTGTCCCCATGTGTCTCAGTGTCCTCTAGTGTCTCAGTGTCCCCATGTGTCCCTGCTGCCTTTCCCCCTATCCCTCACTTACCTGAGCTGTAGAGCTGCTGTCTGGACTCTGTGCTGTGTTGCTGCTCCCCCACGGATCAGTGAGTAGTAGAGAGAGGCAGGGATATGCGGTAACTTCCTATCCCTGCCTCTCTCCACACACAGTGACCACTACTGGCCGGTGCTGGTATTGCAGCGTAATCTATTTATTTTCTCATTTATTCTGAGAAAAATACCTGCATTTGTATTGCCGGTATTACTTATTACTCCAATACCGGCACGGCCAGGGGGCCTCAAATACCGGCTGTGCCAGTAAAATACCAGTCAGGTGGCAAACCTAAGAGTAGTGTGTAAAAAAAACAAGTTTTTTTTTTTTTTTTTTTAATGGGCCTATTCCATGGGCCTGGGCCTGGAGCTGCAGCTCCATTAGCCCCTATGTTAATCCGGCCCTGTCTGTAAGTAATTTTGTTGAAAATGACCATCTGACTATTCTTGTTTGTCTTTGTAAATGGAGTGATGCTCTTCTTTAATTTTTTATGTTTAGTAAAGTAGTTATATATCTTTTTTACTACATGTGACAAATTGTGGTATCTCACCCAGTTATTATTTTTTCTATATCTTTGCTTCTATGTAATGCATTTATACTATTTTATTTTTGTTTTCTTTTCAAACTTTAAATGTTTGTTATTTACAGGGAGTGCAGAATTATTAGGCAAGTTGTATTTTTGAGGATTAATTTTATTATTGAACAACAACCATGTTCTCAATGAACCCAAAAAACTCATTAATATCAAAGCTGAATATTTTTGGAAGTAGTTTTTAGTTTGTTTTTAGTTTTAGCTATTTTAGGGGGATATCTGTGTGTGCAGGTGACTATTACTGTGCATAATTATTAGGCAACTTAACAAAAAACAAATATATACCCATTTCAATTATTTATTTTTACCAGTGAAACCAATATAACATCTCAACATTCACAAATATACATTTCTGACATTCAAAAACAAAACAAAAACAAATCAGTGACCAATATAGCCACCTTTCTTTGCAAGGACACTCAAAAGCCTGCCATCCATGGATTCTGTCAATGTTTTGATCTGTTCACCATCAACATTGCGTGCAGAAGCAACCACAGCCTCCCAGACACTGTTCAGAGAGGTGTACTGTTTTCCCTCCTTGTAAATCTCACATTTGATGATGGACCACAGGTTCTCAATGGGGTTCAGATCAGGTGAACAAGGAGGACATGTCATTAGATTTTCTTCTTTTATACCCTTTCTTGCCAGCTACGCTGTGGAGTACTTGGACGTGTGTGATGGAGCATTGTCTGCATGAAAATCATGTTTTTCTTGAAGGATGCAGACTTCTTCCTGTACCACTGCTTGAAGAAGGTGTCTTCCAGAAACTGGCAGTAGGACTGGGAGTTGAGCTTGACTCCATCCTCAACCCGAAAAGGCCCCACAAGCTCATCTTTGATGATACCAGCCCAAACCAGTACTCCACCTCCACCTTGCTGGCATCTGAGTCGGACTGGAGCTCTCTGCCCTTTACCAATCCAGCCACGGGCCCATCCATCTGGCCCATCAAGACTCACTCTCATTTCATCAGTCCATAAAACCTTAGAAAAATCAGTCTTGAGATATTTCTTGGCCCAGTCTTGACGTTTCAGCTTGTGTGTCTTGTTCAGTGGTGGTCGTGTTTCAGCCTTTCTTACCTTGGCCATGTCTCTGAGTATTGCACACCTTGTGCTTTTGGGCACTCCAGTGATGTTGCAGCTCTGAAATATGGCCAAACTGGTGGCAAGTGGCATCTTGGCAGCTGCACGCTTGACTTTTCTCAGTTCATGGGCAGTTATTTTGCGCCTTGGTTTTTCCACACGCTTCTTGCGACCCTGTTGACTGAAACGCTTGATTGTTCGATGATCACGCTTCAGAAGCTTTGCAATTTTAAGAGTGCTGCATCCCTCTGCAAGATATCTCACTATTTTTGATTTTTCTGAGCCTGTCAAGTCCTTCTTTTGACCCATTTTGCCAAAGGAAAGGAAGTTGCCTAATAATTATGCACACCTGATATAGGGTGTTGATGTCATTAGACCACACCCCTTCTCATTACAGAGATGCACATCACCTAATATGCTTAATTGGTAGTAGGCTTTCGAGCCTATACATCTTGGAGTAAGACAACATGCATAAAGAGGATGATGTGGTCAAAATACTAATTTGCCTAATAATTCTGCACTCCCTGTAAAGCAACAACACCAGCACAGCTATTTTACATGTACAGCTAAATGAGATAGACAGGCTTGTATAAAACACATATAAAGGATACATGATATTAGTGATTCCATGTAATATGATATTAATTATACAATCGGTAAAAATGATGCTTTGTTCTTTGACTTTGACGAGTTATTGTTCATGTATGTGTTTGTTTATTTAGGTTATACTCTGTTCCAAAAACTGTAATAAGTTCTCTGCTGAGGGCCAATGAAAGCATTTTTACCATCTTACAATCCAATGTGCCGCTTCTTTGATCATACCACATTCCAATTTGGTCTCTTTTTCTCACCTCCTTCTCCTATCTAGTTTCTCTCTCTGCCACTCTCCTTTTCTCTCAGTTTCTTTTTTTCAGTGCCTCGCTGTCTGTCTTATTTTGAATTTGTCTCTGTTTTCCAACTCTCTATCTATTTCCTGCTATGTCTCTACAAGTTTGTCTTTTTCCTGTCTTGTTTTTATACTATATAGCATGCAGTCTGTATGTGTTGAGTATCTGTGTGTGGACTACTGGTAGTGTTGTATATGGGAGACAGGTGTTTTGTGTGTATAGTTGGCCATGTGTGTAGGGGCTGTTGTGTGTTTTGTTTGGTAGGCTATATAAGTTCTGTATATTGTAATACAGTGTCGTTTGTATGTAGAGGTAGTATGTTATGTGTTTTGTGTGAAGAGTATCTGTTTTTTTGGGTGGAGGGATAATTATGTATTTTGTTTGTTGGGGTGTCTGCATACATGAAAAGCTGTGTGTGTGTGTGTGTGTGTGTATGGTTGTTGTGTGTGCCAGTGTGGGGAGGCTATGTGTGTATAGGAGGAGTGTGTGAGGGAGAATGTGTGATCACAGGCTGTATGTGTTGTGTCTGGGGAGGAGGTGTGTGTTGTGTGTGTTAAGTATTATATTGGAGGCTGGATGTTTTGTGGTTAGGCTCTTCCCATATTCTTCCTGTATGTGTTTGTATGGGATGAGGCTCTATATTTTGAGTGTTGGGGTACTCCTTGGTGTTCCAGTGTGTGTATGACCATATCTAGTGTTCTAGTGGTGGCCATGATTCCTATTCTATGGGTTATGATGGGAAGAGCTTGTAGTCCTGGTTGTTGCAGATCACTGTAAAAGTTCCTTCCAAATTGGCACTTTTCCATGATTCATTCACTGTCTGCTATGATCTCCACCCTCCAGAGACAGTTAACAGGGACAGTCAGGGATACATTTTTCTCTCCCTAGCAGTCCAAGGGTTGACAGAGCCCTGTCTCAGAGCAAATACCTAATTCACCTAATCATAGAACTGACCCTGTACTGTGTGCAATAAACTCAAAAGAATTGGAACCACTGATCTCCTCTGTGTGAAATTAGTTTAGATATCTGTCATTTGTTAGGGTAACACTTATAGGGATTTTTACTAAAGTGAGAATTCAAAGTGAATTTCAAATTTAAGGCCAGATGAGCCAAACTGAAAGCATAAAGAATGTTTCCACTTCATCTATTTAGACCTTAAATTTAAAATTCACTTTGAATTTACTATGAATTTTGGTGAACAGTCCAACCAATGAGATAGAAGCACCATATGGTTCAGAATGAAGAAATACACAACCTTGCTGCAATACACTTGCCAGCGTAGGGCTGTAGCCTGGCACTACCACTGCCTGCTCTGTACTAAGCAGATGAAGACCAGCTTATGCTAGACATGGATTATCCCAGTGGAAGGGGTTACATTTTATCGTGCAGCTAGCCCTCAGCATTCCCTTGACTATACTCACTGTAAACGTATCTCAAAGTTAGGAAACATTTCAAAAGTATTTAATCTGTAATATGATGTTAGCATGTTAAAAAGATGACAGCACTCTTAAATATCTGCATACTTAGAGACATGTAAAATATTAATTTCAGTTTCAAACTGACAGAATTTGCAAATGTAAGATGTTTTACTGGGTTCTACTGAATGAGTTGTGAAATAATTTCTATGAGTGCAATAACAAATACTTCATGGGTAGATCCCTGTCCTGGCACATAAATACCCATTTGGTTAATCTTCAACTGCAGTTGTACAAAACATTTATTGGCGAAGTCTCTTAAAAATCACAGCAATGTGTACGGTCCACTCACCTTATACTGTGTACAGACCAGAGCTTTCCTCTGCAAATATTTTTGTGTTATCCTTCGGTACAGCTGCTTAGCCTCAATATACATTTTTCGTACTGAAGGAAACATGAGGAATCATTGAAAGTGACTAAAAATATAACTTTTCAAAGAAATGTAATCATCTCAGGCAAAACGTGCATTTTACCAGGAACATCTGCAGCACAGATATGGGAAAGCTTAATAATCATGACTGGAGTCATAGATAACCATAAATCTTTGTGAGTTCTATTATATATGATGTGAGCAGGTATTGCAAATGAGTTCCAATGTTATAGGAACCTCTGACTTCACAGGATGCGGCAGGGAATGTGACTAGAAATTAATTTGTCTGTCTTCAAGTTCCTGCCATATCAGATCATGGGATGATAATGGCTTTATCAGTGCATGCCTACCAGCATTCACCAAATGCCATGCATAACATTCTTGTCTACCTCCTTTGTTTCTGGCAATAAAGTTGCTTCTAGTCTCTTTTCTTTATACCACTCTATGTCTGCTGTCCTTGAGCTTGATTCTAAGGAGAACAGTGAGCATTAACCTTCAGAGAACAGCTCGTTAATGGCATGTCATGGTTTTGACTTTGATCTCATTAGTCATTTTTAAAGCAATATATCTGTTCTGAGGTTTTGCTAATTTGCTGCACTGAATTTGGTAAACCTCGGTTTAAAGGTGGTATCACAGGAGAAATGCTACAACAATGGTTAATTGCGGGTATATTAATGTATTTCTGAAATAATTTTCTGCCAAGCCATCTTGAACAAAGGATTTGCTTGATTTTCATATATATGTATATATTTGTGTTGTGTTTTTTTTTTCTTCTGAATTAAACGAGGTGGATCATGAACAACACAGGGTAGTATGGAGAGCTGTATTTTTCAGTAGACAGAGTATGCAACTGCCTACACATGCCTGTCTAATATGAGCAATTTATATATTCATGTACACATAGAGATCTCCAGTCTGTCCTTGGTTTGATGAATTTTCAAAACATGTCCTAAAGAACATGTCCTACAGGACATGTCCTAAAGAAAGTTCTAACGTATGAACTGAAACATTGACCATTGGATTGTAAACTGTATTAATCTTTGGATTAAAACTTACCTTATTTGACAAGTCCTCAAGTGCTGGCTTTGCTATTGGAAATATATATATTTCCGCGTATAACATGCCCCCATGCCCCCATGTATAAGACGATCCCTATTTTTTGAGCCCAAAATTAAGAAATACATATTTTAAACATCTATAGCACTGAAGACCAGTTTGGCTGATTAGGATCCCCCACCGGTTCTGGGCCCCTTCACACTCAGGTAGGCTGCACTCCAAGGTCTGGCCACGTCAAGACACTGGTTCCCTGGGCCGACGTCCTGCTGTTGGCGGCAACAATGCCCTCTGCCTGCGGTACCCTATGGGGGATGTCCAGACAAGGCCTCACGCTGTGGCGTCTATCTGTAGTCTGGAGCTGTGAGGTCTTGGAGTGGTCCAGAGTGATGTGCAAGATCTTCCAGAACCGCGCACAGAATCGATCAAATTCCTCTGCTTCAAGTATGTCAGCAGGTCACAGAGGTGAATAGCACAGGCTATGCCCGCAGAAACCTGGCAGTAGCGAATCCAACAGTCAGCTGAGTGTTCTGTCAGTGAGTAGCCAAGTTTCGTTAAGTATCATAAGTATTTGGCTTAATAATTAAATTTTTGAAGGGCCACCAGCCACATGCGGCTAGCTTGGTTGGTTGTCAGGTGCCGAGCACAAGTGTATTTTTTTTCAACCCCTAGAGTAACATTCTGTGTATAAGGCGACCCCCAATTTTAGACTAAAAACCTTTATATATACCTCCAGTGGCCTTAAAAGCTTGAAAAACTTTAAATGTACTTAGTGAATTTACCAAGTCAAAAAGTATCAGCTTTGCTGTATGTGTTTTCAAGATATATTAGCTGTCACTCAAAATAGGACAAAAGGCATTGTGTGTCCTTTTCTTATAACATATGAAGAATCTCTTTTACTATTTACGTTAAACTATGTCCCTAACTTTTGCCATATGCCATAGGTTATCTTGTTGATGTCTCATCAGCAAGGGTCAAAGTCTTGCCCCTATCACCTACACATTCCCCGGTGTACTGCTAGTGAGGCCCACTGTAGTCCAATTCTGTTTTCTAACTATTGATCCAGATAAAGCAGCCCGGAACTTTGTCCTCTTATGATCCTTAACTCAGAGCTAGATGCTATTTACGCCCGTGGCAATAAAAATTGTTATGTGACATTGTGAGAGGTCATGTCCAAAATCTGCAAGAAGCACAATTTTATACAGTTTAGAAAACTAATACCCAGGCGTGCTCATAAAAACAGGTTTTTATGTAAGTTGTTGATCATTATTTTACAGCAGTATAAATGTCATAGGCAGTTGTTGTTTTATCGGTAACCAGATTACTTTAGGAAAATATTTTCTGTAATCAATGCAAGTCTTTTATTCAGCTGCAATGTATGGTACAATTGCAGGTAAAGATATCATTTTAATTATGTTATAATATTTTCATTTAACAGAACCAGTAAGTCCCTTAACACGTACTGCATTTTTGTTGAAATGTGGTAGTTTAATAAGAAGCTAGTGTACGTAACCTTTTTACAATATTAAATACATTATCATCCTTCGGAATTGATTGACTGAGAAAATACATGCAATTACAGTAAAGAAATTACAAGTACAGAGATTATCACAAAAAAATGTCATAATCACAGCATCTCTAATGACCTTGCACTTAAGACATATACATACATACACAAAACAAGAGCAAAGTCAACTACATAACTGAATAAATGAGATAACTGTACATAATTATGCAATCTAATAACAAGTCAATATTCAATAAAATAAAAAATATTTATGTATAATGATGCAATAAATTAGACAGTTTGACTTACTAAAGAGGCTATTACTTCATGTAATCAAGCTATTTAAAATTACAATGTATTTTTTTTTAGCAAAGAAAATCTAATCTATACTATATTCTAGAAAGAAAATAATATAATTTTAGTCCATATATCTATGCAGATATCTTGGTAAACACCAAGATCATTGTAATTTGTGCATTTGTATTTGATCAAACCAATGTGCTGCATTTAAAATTATGCAGTACCTAAGGTGCACAATTAACCTGCTTGACCATGTGGCATGCTATATATAGTATTTTGGTAGTCATGAATATAGCTGCCTATATTCACCATGCCTCCATCTTGGAAAGAGCAATTATAATTTTGAGTCTACATTTTACCTGTATTTTTTGTGGCACATTTTGCAAAAACTAGAGCAGGAGAAGGAGAGCTCTATCCAAATTTTCTAGAAAGGAGGAGGATGGGACAACCTCTAGTAGGAATAATTATAACGAAGAAACAGTTTTTTTTAGAACTAATAATTTTACCCAATACTTAAAACATAATCTAAATACATAAATATAACTTGGAGTATGTATTTTGATACATATAAGCATTGTATATCCATATTAGCTCCATACTTATATTAGCTATATAATTATCTGTAACTGTTTGCTTACATTATTATAATCTTTATTTTTGCTCTCATTCTTCTTGTATATGCTTATGTTTTTAAATTATGATTAAAGGTTATGTTTTAAGTACTGGGTTAAATTATTAGTTCTGGGAAAGCCTGTTTCCTTATTGTAACGTTTTGCGAGAATGTACCATATAGCCACCAGGACTAGCAGATAAGCTTGCAATTCACACATTTTTTTGAAGGTCCACTTAAAGTGTATAATAACATTATTTATAGGAGGTTAAAGTAGAAGAAACTTGCCGTCTCTGACATTACTATAATAAAGGTAATTTAAAATGACTTAAGACTGTGGAGACTATGGATGAATCTGAGTGGATATTCCTTCCAGTGGCTGTTGGCATAGACTATGTGCATACTGAATTTCATAAATTTGGCTAGTCTCGCTCCTTGCTTGGTGCATGGATGAATTCTCCTGTTTTGTGCACCGTGACTGCTCCAACTAAGCTGATTCAGCAACCGAATTGTATTCGATGTGTGTTCACTGCAAATGCGAATCTCCCACTAGAGAGTCTCTCAATAAATCCGGCGGTGATTTTACCTTACTAAATCACAAAGGAGCAGCTAAAAATGGCGTCTAGGCTTGCACTTGCTAACTCAAGATATTTTTGCAGCCGGGAATCAAACCCCATCATTGCCACATTACCTATACAGTGCTATTTGCTTAGGACTTTCACTATGCCTGGCTATGTGCCTATATGTGGGATTTATTTGAAGCACTCAATGTGCCTATATATTGAGTAAAGTAGTGAAAAAACTGTGCTGCACTCTGAGGAATCCCCAGAAGATCAATTGCCCCTTAAAGTCACTTGGAACTTGCATAACTCGATACAAATCTTTGAGAATGGGCTTCACAGCATGATATGCATATAAAGGGAAGTTTTATTGAAGACACACGTGCCCCAGATTTACGGTAGTAAATATGTAATTCTGACTACATAAGCCCTAATTATGTGTATACATAAAACAGCATCCATATAAACTGTCTGAGTTGATTGCCGGATCCTTTTCCCTACAGAGCCTGGCCAAAGACCTTATGAACTGTCTCGGCGGTGAGATATATCAACCGATTGGGGGCTGCGCAGTCCAAGGACTTGTTGGATCTTACCATGAAAATGTAAAAAAAAATGTTCTGTTTGCAGAGAGACATAGTCATGAAAGCAGAGTACCTCCTGGGGACCTCCAATCTGACAGCTTAATTGTTCTCAAGAAACTAGAGGGATGCCTGCAACTGGGTGTTGGATCGACAGGTCTTCCTTTGTCTGAACAACTTACACTGTAGATCTGTTCACATCCTGGATGAATTGCCAAGTTCATCGCTACTACAGCTGGCTTCTTGATCCAGAAAGTCATCAATCCTTCATGCAGGAATGGTCATAAACGGTCAAATCCTTTTGCTGCAATAAAGAGAAGAACTATTTAGGTTCAACCCTATTATTAATATTACTCTTCTCTGGTTGTTTTCTTTGCTATTATTTGCTGCAGTATGGAGCTTTTGATGGTGGTGAAGTAAAGACAGAATTTGCCTCCCGTCATTATTAAAATTACAATTATTTCTTCATGAAAACTATAATACTTTACAATTCCAAACTTGTTATGTATTTTTATCTTATCATTTTAGTAACTATATTTTATATATTATTATAATTATACAGTATTTTATAGTGAAGGTGTCCTAGTAGAAATAATATTTGTACCAGCATAAGCCAAACACAGAAAGTTAAGGAAACAGTTAAGTTAAGTTAAGGAAACCTTTTTTTTTTTATCAAGCATATGTTTCTTGTTTTGTTCTTAACTAATACACAGTGTGGCTTGTTGCTTTTGACTAGAATAACACATTCAAGATATAATGGCGTAACATCATTGAATTGATCACACCTCTGATCATTACCATAACATTTTTTGGAAGATCTGTGCTCACAAAAGCCACTGCATAAACTTTGTGAAACATGTTCTTTTTGAGAAAAATTTTTTGTGGGTCCAACAAGAAGGCATGAGATTACCTTGTACAAACAACACACAGGCAAAACACAAAGTGTCAGCTATATTTATATTCTCCAGTAGAATAAACAAAAGGTTTGCTCTTCTTGACTCTAAGACAAGTAGCAAAATACATCCTCTCTCTCTCTCTCTGAAAAACAATATCCATTCATTTTGAATCATATCTTGGACTGCTCTTAACGATGTATGAAATTTGTTCCAGAGCAGCTCTATGAGATTTTTCTTTTATATTTACACTATACATAAACCATCAACAAAAACTCGGAAACAGTCCAGGAAACAGTTAGGGAGCATCTCACATCTGTCACAACACAAGATACAAGATTATTCTTTCTCTTGTTTACTGAAAATGTAGGCAAATGCAAAAAAAGTCATTTTTATCAAGCGAGAACAAATTTTAACCACCCTTTCCACTTGTTAAAAAGCCCCATAGAGGGGCATTGTTATCAAATGCTTGCTGTAATCATGTATTTTTAATTCCTACATGAGTAATGCTCACTGAAAACTTGTCCTTACATCCTTCTCGCCATAACAAACTAATTTTTCATTTGCACAGAGGCACAGCCAAGAGGTACCTTGGCAGTTTCTCTTATCATTTAAGAGATTTATTGAGTGGAACTTCTTTAATGTAGCTCTCAAAGCTCAGAGCTTAAGTGCCAAGCGGTATTGTATTTGTACAATCAGCTGATAATAAATGCTCGACTATTGTCTTGTGTTTTTGGCACCTGCTGTGTTTTCTGATGAGAAAGGAAATCCTCTATTTATCTACAATTCATGTTCTACTCTGGCAGTTTTGGATGAAGTCCCTATGCGTTGTCAATTAAGTGTTGTCTACTGCAAAACTCCAATGGATGCAAATATTGCAATTTAGCTGACCACATCATTTTAGAAAGCATGACTATTTTTTTATTTAGCCACAGCTATTATTCAAATAAAACACATCTCCTAATTAAACCTATTTGACCTTTTTTGTTTTCTATTTCTTTATAGTTAAAAGACAAACTGTAATAAAGTCTTAAGTGGCCACGATGGCTAATTTTCTGGTTTAAAAAACAAACTACAGGGGGGCAGAGCTAAGACCTTAACCTGAGCAGACGCCATATCTGCTAGCTCCTATCTTGAAACTGTGAAAACCAGTAATATCTTGAGAAGCACTTGCAATGCAGTCCATAGCACAACACAATCGAAACCGGGATTGAAAACTGAATCGTTAGATGCCTTTCATGCATACGCCGAGGTCTTGCAAACTGAAACGCAGACCCAAGGCCTACCAAACACCGACCATCCACGACCTGGAGAAACTGATCGGCGGAGCCTACATACATGGTGACTTCGATCCGGACGACGATTTCTACCCATACCAATACAATACACCAGAGCCCATGGGGAAGTGCAAACACCGGAGCCAATACAGAACAGCAGGACATTGTTGCAGCGGCAGGTGCAACCTAAAATGGCCCCTGCAGACCCAAAGCCACCTCGCTCACCGACCCACACAGCCTCTCAAACGGACATAGACATCACGATACTGACAACCAATGCGGCACCGGACGGCTCATCACTTGCCACCAAACAAGACCTGTAAATCTGGGTGGAGGACATACAGAAAATGCTGGCCACAGATGTGGGTATCTTGAAAGCAGACATGCAAAATGTCACAGACCGCATGTGAGTGACAGAGGAAGACATCATAGATATACATAGCAGCATGACAACCATAAAACACTCTATGCAACAACTACAAACTTCCCAGCAAAGCCTGACACTACAAATGTCCATGCAAGAAGACTGTGCTAGACGCAATCACATAAAAATCCGCTGAATATCCGCCGACAGACAGGCAGACGATCTGCCACACTATATAAGGAGGCTCCTGGCCACCATCTTGCCACCGGCAATGAACCGAAAAATCGTGCTGGACGGCCTATACTGACTACCAAATACCCCAACGGTACCCACTGCACCTACCAGAGTTGTCATACTGCGCTGTGCCACCTCTCAGGATTGGAACCACTTCATGACCGCCATCCGCGGCAAAACCCCTCTTGCCTTTGAATCTGCCCACTTGTTGTTCTACCAGGACTTAAACCGAGCCACATTGCAATGGCGCAAGTCGCTGACCCACCTAAGGAGTCACCTACGCACAATAGGAGCACAATAGGAGAATAGGCCTTACCACTGGGGAGCACAGAGAACCCTGCTAATTAACCACAATGGCACCACCCACAAGATAGCCTCAGACAGGGAGGTACCCGCACTTCTACTCAAAATGGGACTGCCAGATATACCTACCAATGCACCACAACGAACTCAGCCCAGAGCATGGGACCCGGCCAATACTACACCGTTCTTCCCACGGCCGGCTGCCTCCACGAAAGCAACGACTTGACCGGGACCGGAACAGTCTACCACCCAAACAGTCCATATGGACTCTAAATGAATGGTTGGCACTGATAGAAACCAGTAAAAGTGCCCTCTCATTCTTCTTACCTGTTATAAAACGTTAACATTTATTGTATCTAGTGACCCTCGCACAACTCCCATATCTAGCAGCACTAGGACTCAGGCTCTTGGCTCACTCATTATTTTAAACGTTATGGCACCACAGTAACATCCCTTCTTCCCCCCCTTTTCCACCCTGCCACCCCTTGGTTAGGGGTAACATAACGGACGGAGTGGCCGCAGACACCCAAACACTGCAAAGACGTAATCACCCAACCCACCCCACGGAGACACCGCTGACTCACAACTCAAAGATAAACACACTTAACAACACATAACACCTGTTATACATACAAAAGTGTGATCCAGCCTGTAGGTACACTAAATAGTGCACTTTCTCATGCCACCCTGTACTCACCACTAGGCTCCCTTTGTCACATATGTGGACATACCTGCTCAACCGCATTAACTAGCACATAACGACAAATAAGAATTCATACAAGCAGAACCACCACCAAAGCCTTAAGCTGTCAGGGTCCAACTTGTTTCAAAAGTGCACAATAAAAACATTCCTCTCATAGCTCAAGTTCTGTGTACCATTTAGACATGCACAAATAGTCTGATTTGTACTTTGTTCTCTTCCCCATGACTAGAAGTACCTATACTCTGTCCTCGGACTTGTATGCATAGCCTGATTTTCCCACTATACTATAAAATTTTGCAGTACCATCCTAATGTCGCACCACACAATGTTCCTGAATGTATACAACAATATACAATATGTTCCTTTTGTTATCCGATGCTCTTGTGCATGTTATTGTGGCATTCCAAGATTATTTGTTCTCTAATGCATAACAAAAATAAAGAATATAAAAAACAAACAAAAAAGTTACATCTTATATAAAAGCAAGTGATGTTTTAAAAATGTATATTTTATAAAAACTACAACTACTTTTTGCATAGTTACCATTACCAAATAGTTTACTCCAAGGATGAGCTCTTATTCACGTTGTCTGAACTCTTGCTAAAGATAAGATCAGCAGCTATAACCCAACCCAAATAAGGTGTTTATTAACTAAATTTAAAAATTAATTTTTTCATTTCACTACAGTTCATTGTTTATTAAATAAATCCTATTCTAGGATTAGAGTTTTCTAAATAGATTTTCTTAAAATTAAATTCAATCAGGGGTTATGTGGCTAAGAATCAAATGGTAGAATGTAGGGAGATGACCAAATGCACTAGATGGAAGAAGCCTCCTCTTACAGCCTCAGACCCAAATTGTCAAGCTTTACAAAGACTCATTACGTTCCTACATATTAGTTGATGGTACCCAGAATTTAGAAAGATGCCTCTTCTGGATGATCTGCGGTCCAATCCAATGCTTAAAACATTGGTGGCCTATTTGGCATGCACGGCAATCACTAAGCTCAGACAATTTTCATAGAGAAGCATCCACATATGTGTATGCCCTGCTCTGCTGTTTTTTTAATAGCTTATTGACTCTTCTTTGTTTATTTACGTGTACTGGCTATTCTCAACCAATCTGCACCTTTCACTTTCAGGCACATCTTGTGCTATTTATGACATCTGCCCCCCCTCCCCGTTCTCTAACAACATCAGTTGTTTTAAGTTTTAAACGCTATCATATTAATCAGTTTTGCTTTAGACCTTAGGAAGCATTTTGCTTTAGACCTTAGGAAGAGAGGACCTTAGGAAGAGAGGAAAGTAAGTCAAAGGTATCATTACATACTGCAATACTCTGGTATTTTGTCATCTTGTCTACTGGACTAATACGGCTAATCCAATCTGCATGTATATATATATATATATATATATATATATATATATATATATATATATATATATATATGTTAAATAGAGAAGAATCAGTTCCTTATTATTGTAGCCTTAAAGCATGATTACTATAAATAAGTTAAATATTTAATATAATGCCCATTCATATAGATTTAGTACATAGGTAACTGTTTTTTGTTTTTTTGTATATGGGCTGATGATAGCTATAGCCAATACTTCCATTCAAGAGTGGGAGCAGGGCCGCCATCAGGGGGTGACAACCATAACAGTTGGGCCACCCGATGAGCCCCCTCCTTCAGGGGCCCGGTCAGCGCTGTGGCCGTTGTATAGCGCGACCGGGCCCCTTTAAAAAAAAAAAAAAAAAAGCAGCCGCAAGTGCTGCTGGGAGGAAGTGGTCACTTCCTCCCAGCTCACTCCGCGCGGGTGGAGCGCGCGCGCCCAGCCGTGACGAAGGAGAGCCAGTCAGTGAAGAGGGAGCAGCGCCGACTCCCATCATCCCCAGCCACCCTCCTGCAAAGAAAAGGTAAGATACAGGAGGGTGGCTGGAAAATGAGCTGTGTGTGTGCATGTATGTTTGTATGTATGTGTCTGTCTGTATGTGTGTGTGTGTCTGTATGCATGTATGTATGTATGTATGCATGTATGTCTGTCTGTCTGTATGTATGTCTGTCTGGATGCATGCATGTCTGTCTGTCTGTATGTATGTTGGTGTGTCTGTATGCATGTATATGTATGCCTGTCTTTCTGTATGTGTATGTCTGTATGCATGTATGCCTATGTATGTCTGTCTGTCTGTCTGTATGCATGCATGTATGTGTATGTCTGTATGCATGTATGTGTATGTATGTATGTCTGTCTGGATGCATGCATGTCTGTCTGTATGCCTGTGTGTATGTCTATGTATGTATGTCAAAGAAACAGCAACCTCAAAACCTCACCCTACTGATGTGAATATTTCTACTTTAAACATCATATCATAATGTTCCTGGACATATTAAAAACTTGTTTGTTGCCACTCATATTATGTATGTATGTCTGTGTGTCTGTATGCATGTATGTGTATGTATGTCTGTCTGTCTGTATGCATGTCTGTCTGTCTGTATTTGTATGTCTGTATGCATGTATGTCTATGTATGTATGTCTATCTGGATGCATGCATGGCTGTCTGTATGTCTATGTCTGTCTGCATGCATGCATGTCTGTGTGTCTGGATGCATGTATGTGTATGTATGCCTGTCTGTGTATGTATGTCTGTCTGTATGTGTATGTCTGTATGCATGTATGTCTATGTATGTATGTATGTCTGTATGCGTGTATGTCTGTCTGTATGCATGTATGTCTGTGTGTCTGGATGCATGTATGTGTATGTATGTCTGTCTGTGTATGTATGTATGTCTGCATGCATGTCCGTCCGCATGTCTATGTATGTATGTATGTCTGTATGCATGCATGTCTGTGTGTATGTCTGTATGTATGTCTGTGTGTATGTCTATGTATGTATGTCTGTCTGTATGTATATGTCTGTATGTATGTCTGTATATATGTATGTATGTATGTCTGGATGCATGTTTGTGTGTATGTCTGTATGTATGTCTGTGTGTATGTCTATGTCTGTCTGACTGCATGCATGTATGTCTACGTATGTATGTCTGTCTATGTATGTTTGTGTATGTCTGTATGCATACATGTATGTCTGTATGCATGTATGTCTGTCTGTCTGTATGTATGTCTGTATGTCATTATATATGTATGTATGTATGTCAGTATGAATGTATGTCTGCATATCATTATGAACGTAGGTCTGTGTGTATGTGTGTATGGATGTCTGTATGCATGTATGTCTGTCAGTATGTCTGTATATATGCATGTATGTCAGTCTGTATGTATGTATGTCTGTCTCTATGCCATTATGAATGTATGTCTGTGTATGTCTGTATGCCATTATGAATGTATGTGTGTATGGATGTCAGTGTCTGTATGTATGAATGTGTATGTATGTATGTATGTCGGTGTCTATCTGTATGTATGTATGTGTCTTTATGTCCTCTTGCATGTGTGTCTGTATGTATGTTAGTATGTGTCTGTCTGTCACTATGTATGCCTGTGTGTATGTCTCAGTATGTGTGTGTCAGTATGTATGCCTGTATGCGTGTATGTCTGTTTCAGTATGTATCCTTTTGTATTAGTGTGTGTGTTTGTGTCTGTGTGTGGACCCAGTGGGCGGTATTTGGAGGCGGGCCCCAGGGGGCCCAGACCCTGAGCTGAGTTAGGGGCCCCAAAATTTCTGGTGGCGGCCCTGAGTGGGAGTATACTTTATAAAGTAGATGTAATTGAGCAACTCGTCTACATTACTATGAGGCTAGAAGGGTGAAAAATATTGTACATGTAGTCTCAGATCTCTATAAGTCTGTCTCCATACCTAGTCCTTACATTTAATTATGTAAAACATTCAACAGGAAAAATCAATTTAGCAGCTGTGACAATCAAAGTGAGTGAAATATGGATGAGTTGTCAACTATGGAAAGAGCATGATCTGAATAAATGGTTTATATGATATTTTTAATGTCAGAAAAAAATGCCTGCTACCTTACATAAAACCTATTTTGGATGTTTTGTAAGATCAATGTTATGGTCTATTAAGGCACTTCTTAGCCTCTGAACTAAGTTTCTATTGGAACTAATATGGTTACACACCATATATTAGATTTTAAATAGGTGAATTTAGCCTGTTTTGTGCATTTTCACCCTTGTGTTTGCAAGTGGGAGCTAGAGGTCAAGTACACTTGAAATGGAGACATAGTGCATTTAAGTAAATGCAGCGGCATTTACTGTTCAGCACTTTGTAAAAGAAATATGTTGAAAACAAAAACTGAAATTAAGTTACCTACCCCTTTAATTAACCCCCTTATATAATTTATATCAAACAGTAAATTACACATCAACAAGGTTATTCATTAAAGTGAGAATTCAAAGTGAATTTAAAATTTAGGGGCAAGGTAGCCAAACAGGATGTTGAACTGGACATTTTTTACAGTTCAAAGATATCGACCTTAAATGGACACTATAGGTACGCAGATCACTCCATCTCATGGAAGTGGTCTAGGTGTAGTGCTCCTGTCCCCTGAACCCCAGGGCTGGATTTCTCACAAGGTTACCGAGGCCACAGCCTCGGGGTTGCATTCAGAAGAGATGGGCTGCATAGCGGATGGGGCAATTTCTTTCACTGGCCAGCCCATTCTGTGGCAGTGGTGCCTGCAGGACTGGAGCTCTAAAAGAGAGAACATAATTGGTCTCTCTCTCACCTGCACTGTATCAGAGAATTTCTGCCAATTACCATGGCAATGCTTTGATACATTTCCAGGTGTCAGAAGGAGCTGTCTGTATTGACTGGGAGGTGTAGCATGTCTAAACCCACCCACTGGGGTTGCAGACATGCTACACATCCAACCAGACCACCAGGAATCGGATTCCCCCCTCTGAGGTCCAAGGTGAGCCTCTGAGAGGTGAGACTACACTTTAGTTATTTTAAGGATTTTTTAAACAAAAATATTTCCTCACTATGTCATTACATTCACCATTTTCGCTTCAATGTTTAAAAAAACAATATTTACAGGGTTGTTCCGTAAAGTGAGTTCAAAGTGAATTCCAAATTTAAGATAAAAATAGCCAAAATTGAACATTTCTCTTCTTTCAGTTCAGCTACTGTGGCTCTTTGTGAATATAATTTTAAATTCTTTCTTTAGTAAATAACCCTTATAGCTTTGTACAATGGAACACATTTTAATTCATCTTAATAAGATTATTGGCACAATTTCAATACCACAAAATGCTTTAACAAGTCCAAAATGTGGAGAGAACTGTAATTAAAAGACAACGAAAAATATACATAGTGCAATCAAATGTAAATAACTGAACTTATCAAACCACTCACATGTTTTAGAGATTTTATCAGGCTCTATAATATCTATCCAAATGTGTATTTTCAGGCGCTAATATCTGCACTGGTACCAGGATACATAGGTCAAAAGGGACACTAAATGCACCATGACTGCTACATCTCAATGAAATGGAGCTGTCCTTCCATTTAGCATTAAACCATTATTAATGCTTTTACACTGAAAATGTGTCCCCAGCAATCCACCCACTCTGTGCTGCTTGGACTAATCTAGAAGCAATGTGCGACTGTGATTGGCTGAAAGTGTAAATGTGGGTCTATGTGAAGCCATGGACCCTCATTCAGTATTAAACTGCTTAAAAACACTAAATGGAGGGACAGAGGCAGTGAACCCCAGGCATTATAACCAGTACATTGAAATTATATGGTTATAGTGCTTAAAATGTGCCTTTAAATCCCTGTATGCCAAATGTAATTTATTAAAACAATATTAAAAACATTTACAATGCCAAGTCAGGTCTCAACTGCCTATTAAAAGGATGGTAAAATATTGCTGGATGATCAAAATTAGATATGGTGGAAATTTTTGGTTTGTCTATATCTTTTTGTTGTAAAAAAAAATATATTTTCCTGCAATTTTATCCATGTGACGATCATTTCAGGAAAAACGATTCAGAAAAACCAAAGTGGCATGAAAATTGGCCAAAGAGCTGTAAAAATGACTATATATTTATATACTATGTATTTATTACATATAAATATCGATTTATTTATTTTTTTACTGCTCCTACTTCCCCCCCCTCTATTCATCACTTCTCACTTAATCTGTGAATGAATTAAACATTTAGTGGCTGTCCCTTAAACATCATTCATGTTTTTCCCGTCAATCATCTTTTTTTGTCAGCACTAATGTAACTCAGAATGATGAAACAAACAAAACGGATTGTTCCATGTCTGTTTCTTTTCTTTGTGATTCATTAATATGGAATTAGGTGTTTGGGACTTTAGACGAATCGCCAGTTGCCCCAAATTCAGAAGAATCGCAATTCGTTTGAATGCACCCGTCTAATTAAAATAGGCCTCAATGCTGGTGAACCGTCCACACTCAAATGTAATAGATATAAAAATGTGTTTTGACTAGACAGTCTTCTTCCAAGTGAACTACTGATTAGGAATTTTCCCATAGACCTGATAATAGTAACTGCTATTTAATTTGCATTAAATGGGTAACCATTACTCTACTAAGAGAATCCAGCTCCCTGTGTAGATGATCTTAGTAATAGGATATGAATGCATTTTCAGAGTAGGCAGATTCTCACTTTTTTAATTAACATTTTCCATACACCCCAATTTCAAAATGTAGCAAAGGGCTCTTAAGAGTTTTCAGATTTTCTTTTTATGTTGTTATCAGTAAAATTAAATGTTCAACTTATCTGTAGACGGTTATGTGAATGTGGAGAATATGGTTGATGATTTGGCTGACTGGTTAATTCTATATTTTTGAAAACATTTATAGAGAGGTGAAACCTATAATTTCCTACATTTTGCTTATCAAGAAAATTATCCCCAAACCAGCCCTTGCATAAAGCTAAATACAAAATGCACTCTCCTAAATTAGTACGCCCTCTCTAATCAGAAATGAAAACCAGTTAATATGTAGATTCAGTAAAAGGATTAGTCAATTTCTCCACATAATACTGTGATTCAGGTTTGAGTTTTTATCAAAGTGGTAACTCACTGAACTTCACAGTATACCATAAAAACTATTGCTGAGAAAGGGATCTCCAGTTATGAACTGCATGATGTAAAGCTGCCACATTTGTTAAAAATTTACTTTTTGCATATGTTTATTAAAATGAGCAATCTCAATCAGTCTGCAACATATGTTACATGGTGCCGTGATGGGCCATAAACCATCAGAATTATTAAAATGTTTAAAACTCAGCTTTTCTGGAGAAGACGAGTGAAACTGCTTTCTCTACTGGAATTCTCTCACATGCTTGACCATCATCTTGAATTTCCAGGGGATTCCTAATTTTTCTTTTGTTCACAAGAGGTTTATTTTCTTTAAGACTAATTATTTGTTAAAAAAAATTAACATGAAACTTGGCTTTATTGTAGACGGACTTCTAAATGTGGAAATAAAGCTCAAATGGTGTAATTGTGAAAATAATCTAATTTTAATAATCTAATTTTAACATGACAGGAGGCTTCATATTTTGCATTAACTTTCTTTACTGAACTCCATAGCAGAAAAGAAACAGCAGAACAAACAACTAATCAATCATTAACAAGTGTGGGTAATAAGAGGTGTATGTAACTGTAGTACTTCCTCTTTCTCTGCTGCTCTATCATAAGATAAGTTACACTTTAGATTTACTCCTCAATGTCTTTCATACTGTGGCTTGTTTACTTTGAATGGTTCCACTTTATTTTATCTTATTTTGTTTGTCTCTTTGGGTAGATTTGCATTCTGCATATATCTATTACCTTCTACCTTCTGATTTTCTGTCTGACATCTTTCCCTTTAACTCCTCAGACTCTTGTTGGGGCTCTGGGTCAGTGGGGAACTTTCCTGCTCCCTCTGGACCTCCCTGCCCGGTTTCTTCCTTGTTTGGGGGGCTCTTGAAACTGCTTGCCCATTTCCTGCAGCATTTTTCCCCACCTCTCAGGCCTCCTCGAAACCTGGCGTGACCTTTGGATGTGCATGCACTATTCTGCTAGGAATGGTTATTAACTTTTACCGAGCCCATAGCTACAGCTGATATTTACGTGTACTGATACAACCCTGTAGAGGGGAATACAGTTGCTATTTAGTAGCAAATAACTTGTATTGCTTATTGTCAGCACCTGTTGGCTAGCTACAGAGTTTGTTACTGTTACATCCTGTGAAGGGCTCTCCCATTCGTTACTTCTAGCATTATTTGTAGCAGTCTTTTTTTTCCTTCACTTGGGAACTACTGGGTGGTTTTCACTGTTCTATGTATATATTTTCCTATTAGTTCCTCTAGTTGTTCATAAAGTTTTATTTTTTTCGGTGCGCAATTTCAAATTGATGCTTTATGTGAGGTAGTATGGGCGAGGTGGCCGACTCCCTATTTGGCTGAGTCCTCTCTCCTCCCCAAGTATGTCTAAATCTCCAATATTTATTACATATATAGTACTTGGCTTTGTCTTCTCTTGTTTTGCCTTGTATCTCTTGTATTTTATTTTGTCTTGTATTCCCAGTTCATGTACAGTCCTGTCCTGCCCTGTCCATGTCCTGTTCATGTTTCCCTCATTCTCATGTTACCCTGCACCAGGCCCTGGTTGTTCATTTCCACGCTGTGATTTCAATCATCATCAGGCATACAGGGGTCCCGGTCTTCGGACCACCACCCGTGACACGGCCCCATCAGCAGGAACGCCATTGTAAGGGCGACAGAGCAAAACCAAAGGCAAACCATTCTTTGGATGAGAACCTAGTCAACTCCCACTCTCTCTCTCTCTCTGTTTTAGACGAGTGGCAAGCGGCTGCCTCCAACTCGAACAATGAAACTTGGAGCTACGCCTCTCAGTTGGATCACTCCTTCTCTAAGGTGGCCTACCTGGTTGAGCCCCAGTTTACATTGGGGAACATGGCAGTTGGGGACTCCGCCACTCAAGATGACAAAGAAGTGTTCCTAGATGCCGTAAGCGGTCGTGTGTTTGACCCTAGGAATATTCGCCATCCCACTTCCGGTGACTGAACACCTCCCGACTATCTAGCAACTTTCAGGCACTTCTGGCTCAGGAAGTCCTTGGATAAGGACGTTTGAAAACGTCTGTGGTCTGAATGCCCATGCCCCACACTGCTGGACAAAGTGGCTTGCACCCCTGAGTTAGACCAGATCATGCTGGCGTTCATGCTGGCGTTCATGGCCCGAGAGGGCAAAGACCTTTGTAAGGGAGTGGAGCGTGGTTTGAAGGGGGCTGAGGACAAACTCCTGGATGCAATCTGTCTCCTCACATGAGTCATGTCACTGGCAGATGACACCTACACCTGGCCTGATGAATTTGACTCCGATATGGTTCGTGGGCACACGACATCGTGGGAGTTTTTTCTTCCTAGGAAACAACAACGTGGCCATCTCTTCGGAGAGGGGTCAGGCAGCACTTTTCCGCATGAACGGTAAATTGGTGGATTTGGGATCCAAAGAACTTGGTCCCCAGGCACAAGGCAGACTGTTTGCAGAGTTGTTCCTAAAGGAACTTAACAAACACCTTAATGTGTTCACCTCACTTAACAAGGCTTGATCCTCCATTAGGAAAGGCTTTGTGGCAACACCTCGAGGGGTGTTTTTGGCAGAGCTAGTCGGCAGTGGAGCCGTGCCACCAGCCGCTTCTGGCCATTGGACTCTTGTAACATGCAACCACATGCTTTCTACCCGGATATTGGGAACCACCAACAATTCCAGTACTCCCAAGGTTTTGACCATGGCTGTGGAGGCAAAGGTCGTGCACGATCCAGATTCAATGCTGGTAAGTCCTATTCTTTTAACTTCAGTTATTTCTGTCACAAAAACTGCTAGTCACATCTCACTTTTCTTACAGAATTGGAAAAACCTAACCCTAGGATGGTTGGGTCTTGAAATCCATGCACAGTTTTCAGAACAAATTTGTGGACACTCCGGTACAGTCGTCTACACTTCGGCCTCGGACCAAACCTCATAGACCTGGTACTCAGGGAACTCAGGGCCAAAAGCGCTATTCAACTTGCATCCAGAACAGGCGGATAATTCAGCAATATCTTCCAGGTCCACAAAAAGACGGGGGACTTCCACCCGGTTATCAACCTGAAGGTACCTGGTACGCTATGTGTATTATTTCACCCTGGCTGGTCTAACTTGCATGATCTGGTACAGGCTCTGGGAGTCGTCTGTGTGATGGGCATGGTGCCTCGCCGGTATGAGCTGACTTGCGGTTAGCCGATGCCCCGTTTGTCATGTCGGTGTGGCTGGGTATGATTGTCCACCAGGGTAGGAATCCGGGCAGAGTCTATTAGCTGGTGTCCTGTGGGCCATAGTTGTGTCAGACCGAGACCACCTAGTCCGGGCAACAGGAGGGCAGAATCCGCCGGGGTAGGTAGTAGAGAGTCCAGGAAAGCCTGTCGCTGGGTGCCACGTGTGTCCCCTCTCTGGAGCTACATGTGTACGGTGGGTATGCAGGCAGACTCACTGTGAGAGCTTTTTGTTTGGAGGCAAAGTCCCTGTTCCCTGTTGTGGGTAACAGAGGCGGCTTTAGACTTTATGAGGCCTTAGGCGAAACGCAAACATGAGACCCCACTAACAAAAAAAAGTGTCACATATACACATTGATGCACTGTCTACCTGTGTATGTGCCTGAGAGTGTGTCTGACAGAGAGTATCCTTGTGTGTGTGAATGTATGTCTCTGAACATGTTTGCGTTTTTGTCTGAGACCCTATGTGTATGGGGTAGCTGCTTGAAGTGTGTTGTGTGTATGGGGGGGGGGGGAGAGAGGCGGGTGATGGTGAGAGGGGGGTGATGGTGAGAGGGGGGTGATGGTGAGAGGGGGGGTGATGGTGAGAGGGAGGGGGGTGATGGTGAGAGGGAGGGGGGGTGATGGTGAGATGGTGAGAGGGAGGGGGGGTGATGGTGAGAGGGAGCGGAGGGTTGATGGTGAGAGGGAGCGGGGGGTTGATGGTAATGTGAGAGTGAGAGGGGGGATAATGTGAGAGTGAGAGGGGGATAATGTGAGAGTGAGAGGGGGATAATGTGAGAGTGAGAGGGGGTGAGGCTGAGGGTGGTGGGAGGGTTATGCTGAGGGTGGTGGGGGGGTGATGCTGAGGGTAGTGGGGGGGATGATGCTGAGGGTGGTGGGGGGGTGATGCTGAGGGTGGTGGGGGGGTGATGCTGAGGGTGGTGGGGGGTGATGCTGAGGGTGGTGGGGGGGTGATGCTGAGGGTGGTGGTGGGGGTGATGCTGAGGGTGGTGGTGGGGGTGATGCTGAGGGTGGTGGTGGGGGGAAGATGCTGAGGGTGGTGGTGGGGGGGTGATGCTGAGGGTGGTGGTGGGGGGTGATGCTGAGGGTGGTGGTGGGGGGGTGGTGGTGGGGGGTGATGCTGAGGTGATGCTGAGGGTGGGGGGGAGGTGAGGCTGAGGGTGGGGAGGGGAGGTGAGGCTGAGGGTGGTGAGGGGGGTGATGCTGAGGGTGGTGAGGGGGGTGATGCTGAGGGTGGTGAGGGGGTGATGCTGAGGGTGGTGAGGGGGGTGATGCTGAGGGTGGTGAGGGGGGTGATGCTGAGGGTGGTGAGGGGGGTGATGCTTAGGGTGGTGGGGGATGATGCTGAGGGTGGTGGGGGATGATGCTGAGGGTGGTGGGGGATGATGCTGAGGGTGGTGGTGGGGGGGTGATGCTGAGGGTGGTGGTGGGGGGGTGATGCTGAGGGTGGTGGTGGGGGGGTGATGCTGAGGGTGGTGGTGGGGGGTGATGCTGAGGGTGGTGGTGGGGGGTGATGCTGAGGTGATGCTGAGGGTGGGGGGGAGGTGAGGCTGAGGGTGGGGAGGGGAGGTGAGGCTGAGGGTGGTGAGGGGGGTGATGCTGAGGGTGGTGAGGGGGTGATGCTGAGGGTGGTGAGGGGGGTGATGCTGAGGGTGGTGAGGGGGGTGATGCTGAGGGTGGTGAGGGGGTGATGCTGAGGGTGGTGAGGGGGGTGATGCTGAGGGTGGTGGGGGATGATGCTGAGGGTGGTGGGGGATGATGCTGAGGGTGGTGGGGGTGAGGGGTGATGCTGAGGGTGGTGAGGGGGGTGATGCTGAAGGTGGTGGGGGTGAGGCTGAGGGTGGTGGGGGTGATGGTGAGGGTGGTGGGGGGTGGTGCTGAGGGGGGTGAGGGTGATGGTGAGGGGGTGAGGGGTGAGGCTGAGGGGGGTGATGCTGAGGGTGGTGGGGGGTGATGCTGAGGTTGGTGGGGGCTAGGGGTGGTGAGGGTGGTGGGGGGTGATGGTGAGGGTGGTGGGGGTGGTGATGGTGAGGGTGGTGGGGGGTGGTGATGGTTAGGGTGGTGGGGGTGATGGTTACGGTGGTTGGGGGTGATGGTTAGGGTGGTGGGGGCTAGGGGTAGTGAGGCTGAGGGTGGTGGGGGGTGATGGTGAGGGTGGTGGGGGCTAGGGGTAGTTAGGCTGAGGGTGGTGGGGGTGATGTGAGGGGGGTGATGCGGCTGGTGGGGGGTGGTGAGGCTGAGGGTGGTGGGGGGTGATGGTGAGGGGGGTGGGGGGTGAGGCTGAGGGTGATGGGGGGTGAGGCTGAGGGTGGTGGGGGGGTGAGGCTGAGGGTGGTGGGGGTGATGGTGAGGGTGGTGGGGGTGATGGTGAGGGTGGTGGGGGGTGGTGAGGCTAAGGTTGGGGGGGGGTGATGGTGAGGGTGGTGGGTGTAAGGCTGAAGGTGGTGGGGGCTAGGTGTAGTGATGGTGAGGGGGTGATGCTGAAGGTGATGGGGGTGAGGCTGATGGTGGTATGTGGTGATGGTGAGGGTGGTGGGGGGTGAGTCTGAGGGTGGTGGGGGGAGGTGATGCTGAGGGTGGTGGGTGGTGAGGGGTGATGCTGAGGGGGGTGAGGGGGGTGATGCTGAAGGTGGTGGGGGGTGATGCTGAAGGTGGTGGGGGTGATGCTGAAGGTGGTGGGGGGTGATGCTGAAGGTGGTGGGGGTGATGGTGAGGGGGGTGAGGGTGGTGGGGGGTGGTGAGGCTGAGGGGGGTGGGGGGTGAGGCTGAGGGGTGCTGGGGGTGAGACTGAGGGGGGTGATGCTGAGGGTGGTGGTGAGGGTGGTGGGGGCTAGGGGTGGTGAGGCTGAGGGTGGTGGGGAGTGATGGTGAGGGTGGTGGGGGTGGTGAGGCTGAGGGTGGTGGGGGGTGAGGCTGAGGGTGGTGGGGACTAGGGGTAGTGAGGCTGAGGGTGGTGGGAGGTGAGGCTGGTGGGGGGTGAGGCTGGTGGGGGGTGAGGCTGAGGGGGGTGGGGAGTGAGGCTGAGGGGGGCTGGGGCTAGGGGTGGTGAGGCTGAGGGTGGTGAGGGGTGATGGTGAGGCTGAGGGTGGTGGGGGTGATGGTGAGGGTGGTGGGGGGTGAGGCTGAGGGTGGTGGGGGCTAGGGGTAGTGAGGCTGAGGGTGGTGGGAGGTGAGGCTGAGGATGGTGGGGGGTGAGCGGTCAGGCTGAGGGGGGTTGGGGGTGAGACTGAGGGTGGTGGGGGGTGAAGGTGAGGGTGGTGGGGGCTAGGGGTGGTGAGGCTGATGGTGGTGGGGGGTGGTGAGAGGTGGTGGGGGGATGTTGAGGCTGAGTGTGGTAATGGTGACTGGGGGGATGAGGCTGAGTGTTGTGGGGGGGATGGTGAGCCTACCTTGATTTCCTTGGTGGTCCAGTGGGCTCCCTGGTGGTCCGGTGGCCACTGCTCCCGGTCTGCAGCTCCGCAGAGCTGCAGACCGTGTAGTCTCGTGAGATTTCAGAGCGTTGCCGTGGTAATCCGCGGCAACGCTCTGATTGGCCAATTCTCGCGAGTCACATGGTCTGCAGCTCTGCACACTGCGGAGCTGCAGACCAGTGTCTGCGATGGTGGCCGGGCAGCCAGGAGGGGCCTCGCACCCGGCGGCATACCGGGCAAGCCGCCGGGCCCCCTCCTGGTGTCAGGTCCTCGGTCAGTGACCGAGGACCTGACACACTCTGCCAACAGGCGGTTTAGGCGGCCGCGAGGCCCCCGCCAGCGCGAGGCCTTAGGCGGCCGCCTAAACCGCCTAATTAGAGAGCCGCCTCTGGTGGGTAGTCACTTTGCAGCGTTGCAGCCCTCCATCGCCACCGCTGCCAGCGGCTCTTCCATGTTCCCCTCTCCCCGTTGGTGTTGCTCGTTGGTGGGGCAATTGAGCGCTCTCATGATGGTTTGCGGTGTAGGGTATGGAGGTTGCGGGCTTCTCTGTCCAGAGGCCCCACTGGTTGCTGAGGGCTCGTTGAGAGAGCAGCCTTTCTCTTTTGCCTCGGCGCACGTGGCGTCCGCCATCTTGTGTGCTGCGCCCGGGCCTCCAAATGGAGTGGTGGTGTCGCTGGGCCTGGATTGCTTAGCCACTGGGTGAGTGCCGGCATCACCCCACCTGTCCATAGGGGGGGGGGAACAGGGCCGGTTCCATCCGGTGTTGGGTCTCTGGCTGAGTGCTGTCAGGCAGGATAGTGGGGCAGCGGCCGCCCGCCCCTCTCACCACCGTTGAAGGCCTCAACCGGGTTGTCGACGACCTCACCTCCAGGGGACTGAAACTCGCCCTGGATCCAGCGTCCCCTTGGCACTGAGGCCCATTGCTGTCGGTCTATGGTTAGTTTGTTTTTCATGTTTATATGCTTTCAAAGTTGGTGAGTTGCAGGAGCTGATCTCACTTGCGACCGTCCAGCTCGGCAGTCCGGCCCCGCCCCCCCGAGATAACTTTTTCATCATCTGCATAGTAAGTGCTACTTTATTTGGCCCCTGTGGATTGCAAAACTTTGTTTTGCACATACTATCGGGTGAAGGTTTATTAAACTTTTGAACAGAACCCTCCTATGACTATATACATTTTAGTCACTACAAATACAAAAAGAGAAGTCCTGCGCTTAAGCAGCAAGGACTACAACACACATCAGCCCCAATATATAGTAAAAACCAAAGAAAAGAAAATGTTACTTGCGCTTTCTCCTTAATCCCTATGTATATTTAGACAAATGGAGGTCATTTAGTTGCTCCAATGGCCATTGGAGGGATGCCCGCCTGCCAACGTCAAGGCAGACCCTTCTAAGCGGGTCCTAACACTGACCCTTCAGCCTGCTTCCTTGAGCTTCTGGCAAAGATATCTCTAATGAGACAGAAAGGGGTATTTTTTATATACACCCCTTTACTTATTAACCCTTAATAGGGAACACATGGGATGGGTAGCAGCATTGTAACCAGGCTGTGTGATACAAAGTAAATACAAATACAAAAAGAGAAGTCCTGCGCTTAAGCAGCAAGGACTACAACACACATCAGCCCCAATATATAGTAAAAACCAAAGAAAAGAAAATGTTACTTGCGCTTTCTCCTTAATCCCTATGTATATTTAGACAAATGGAGGTCATTTAGTTGCTCCAATGGCCATTGGAGGGATGCCCGCCTGCCAACGTCAAGGCAGACCCCCCTAAGCGGGTCCTAACACTGACCCTTCAGCCTGCTTCCTTGAGCTTCTGGCAAAGATATCTCTAATGAGACAGAAAGGGGTATTTTTTATATACACCCCTTTACTTATTAACCCTTAATAGGGAACACATTTTAGTCACTATTAGTTAATTTCTCTATACTAATTGATTTCAGGACTTCTAACTTGGATTGTACACCCTTGAGTTATTAACATAGTTCTTTGTATATACTTTGGTTTAGTATTAGTATTTTATTTTTACTAAATATATTTATTAGGTCCTAGGGTATTATACTGCACTCCAATTGTTACAATATTTGGTGTATCACTATGTATACACATTTCAGTAGCTAGTGGCATTCACTAGCTATTGTAGACTGTATAATAGTGATGTACCGAACTGTACGCTGGCGAATAGTTCCCGGCGAACATAGCGTGTCGCGTTCGCCACCGCAGGCGAACACATGGGCGGTTCGATCCGCCCCCTATTCGTCATTATTGAGCAAACTTTGACCCTGTGCCTCACGGTCAGCAGACACATTCCAGCAAATTAGCAGCAGACCCTCCCTTCCACACCCTCCCACCTCCATCCCAGCATCCATTTTAGATTCATTCTGAAGCTGCATGCTTAGTGAGAGGAGGGAAAGTGTAGCTGCTGCTCATTAGATAGGGAAATTGATAGCTAGGCTAGGGTATTCAGTGTCCACTACAGTCCTGAAGGACTCATCTGATCTCTGCTGTAAGAACAGCACCCCAAAAAGCCCTTTTTAGGGCTAGAACATCAGTATGCTTTTTTTTCACTGTAATAAATTGAATAGCAGTTAGTTGTCTGCCAGCTTCTGTGTCAGGCTCAGTGGATATTGTGCCCATTTGCCCAGTGCCACCACTCATATCTGGTTTCACAATAGCTTATGCTTGACATTTAAAAATATTTTTTTTTCACTGTAATAGATTGAATAGCAGTTAGTTGCCTGCCAGCTTCTGTGTCAGGCTCACAGTGGATACTGTGCCCATTTGCCAAGTCAGTGCCACCACTCATATCTGGTGTCTCTATAGCGTGCTTTTACAAAGAAAAAAAGTTTTCCAGTGTAAGCTAATAGCAGTCAGTGTCCTTAAAGCGGGTTTGTCAGGCCTTCAGCGTGTGCTCTGCAGACCTCTGCCAGTGCACATTGCCACTCATATCTGGTGTCACAATAGCGTGCATTTAAAACCAAAAAACTTTTTTCACTGTTATAGATTGAATAGCAGTTAGTTGTCTTCAAGCGGGTGTGTCAGGCCTACAGCGTGTGCTCTGCAGACCTCTGCCAGTGCACATTGCCACTCATATCTGGTGTCACAATAGCGTGCATTTAAAACCCAAAAACTTTTTTCACTGTTATAGATTGAATAGCAGTTAGTTGTCTTCAAGCGGGTGTGTCAGGCCTACAGCGTGTGCTCTGCAGACCTCTGCCAGTGCACATTGCCACTCATATCTGGTGTCACAATAGCGTGCATTTAAAACCAAAAACCTTTTTTTCACCGTTATAGATTGAATAGCAGTTAGTTGTCTTCAAGCGGGTGTGTCAGGCCTACAGCGTGTGATCTGCAGACCTCTGCCAGTGCACATTGCCACTCATATCTGGTGTCCCAATAGCTTGCATTTAAAAACCCAAAAACTTTTTTCACTGTTATAGATTGCATAGCAGTTAGTTGTCTCCAAGCGTCTGTGTGTCAGGCCTGCTCATCTGCCCACAGTCAGGTGTCTGTCAAGGACATGTTTGAGCGTAAGAAGCCAATGTCAGAAAGTCACCCCCTTGCCTGGTGTCTGACAGCTGGCTTGTCTGTACTATTAGCCCGCCAGCTTTTACCATACAAGCTGGTGGAGTCTGAGGCGTTCTAAAAATTTGTAGCTATTGGGACACCGCAGTGGAAGGTAGCCGGCCGAAATTTCTTTTCACAAAAGGCAATTCCCAACTTGTACTCGATTGTGCAAAAGGAAGTAATTGCATGTCTGGCACACAGTGTTGGGGCAAGGGTCCATCTGACCACTGATACCTGGTCTGCAAAGCATGGTCAGGGAAGGTATATCACCTACACTGCGCATTGGGTAAACCTGCTGACGGCTGCCAAGCATGGAATGCGTGGCTCTGCAGAGGAGTTGGTGACACCGCCACGACTTGCAGGCAGGCCTGCTGCCACCTCCTCTACTCCTCCTACTCCATCCTCTTCCATAACCTCCTCGGCTGAGTCATCTTCTGCTGCTGCGTCTTGCTCCACATCAACGGCACCCCCCCAGCTCCCCAGGTACTATTCCACATCCCGGATACAGCAGTGTCACGCCGTCTTGTGTTTGACTTGCTTGAAAGCAGAGAGTCACACCGACAAGCACTCCTGTCCGCCCTGAACGCACAGGTGGAAAAGTGGCTGACTCCGCAGCAACTGGAGATCGGCAAAGTTGTTTGTGACAACGGAACAAATTTATGGCGGCATTGAAGTTGGGCAAGTTGACACAAGTGCCGTGCATGGCACATGTGTGTAATCTGATCGCAGGGCCGGCGCGTCCATAAGGCGGCACAGGCGGCCGCCTTAGGGCGCCAGAGGAGGGGGGCGCAAAAATCCGAATCCCCTGCCTCTGGCTGGAGACTCGGATTTGTCATCTCACCTCTCTCCCTGCAGCCAGCACACAGGAGCCTGGCAGTGAAGTCAGCCGTCCTCCTCTTATGATGTCAGAAGGGGGTGGGACTTCTACTGCTTCCAGACTCCCCAGCGGTCCTGACTCTATCTGCAGCAGCTCCAGCCTGTCCCAGCCGACCACCAGGGATAAGGTTCTCCCTCCTGGCCCAAGGTAAGCCCCTGGGAGGGGGAGGGGAAGGGGAATAACTTTTAGTATGTTTACTTGTATTTTATTTTTTTAAATCAAAAGTTTTTTTGTTGTTTTTTTTTGCAGCCCCTCTCTACTGCCCCCACTATACTACCCCTGCCCCCACCATACTACCCCTGCCCCCACTATACACTATACTGCCCCCACCATACACTATACTGCCCCCACCATACTGCCCCTGCCCCCACCATACTGTGCCCCCACCATACTGCCCCTGCCCCCACCATACTACCCCTGCCCCCACCATACTACCCCTGCCCCCACCATACTACCCCTGCCTCCACTATACACTATACTGCCCCTACCATACTACCCCTGCCCCACCATACTACCCCTGCCCCACCATACCACCCCTGCCTCCACTATACACTATACTGCCCCTACCATACTACCCCTGCCCCCACCATACTACCCCTGCCCCACCATACTACCCCTGCCCCCACTATACACTATAGTGCCCCTGCCCCCGCCATACTGCCCCTGCCCCCGCCATACTGCCCCTGCCCCGCCATACTGCCCCTGCCCCGCCATACTGCCCCTGTCCCCGCCATACTGCCCCTGACCCCGCCATCCTGCCCCAACCATACTGCCCCTGCCCCCACCATACTGCCCCTGCCCCCACCATACTGCCCCTGCCCCCACTATACTCCCCATGCCCCCACCATAGCGCCCCTGCCCCCTCTACAGCACTTCTATTTCCCTCTATAGCCCCTGCCCCACCATACTGCCCCTGCCCCCTCTACAGCCCCGCTATACTGCCCCTGCCCCCTCTATAGCCCCTGCCCCACTATACTGCCCCTGCCCCCTCTATAGCCCCTGCCCCACCATACTACCCCTGCCCCCTCTATAGCCCCTGCCCCACCATACTACCCCTGCCCCCTCTATAGCCCCTGCCCCCACCATACTGCCCCTGCCCCCACTATACTCTCCCTGCCCCCACCATAGTGCCCCTGCCCTCTCTACAGCACTTCTATTTCCCTCTATAGCCCCTGCCCCACCATACTGCCCCTGCCCCCTCTACAGCCCCTCTATAGCCCCTGCCCCACTATACTGCCCCTGCCCCACCATACTACCCCTGCCCCCTCTATAGCCCCTGCCCCACCATACTACCCCTGCCCCCTCTATAGCCCCTGCCCCCACTATACTCCCCCTGCCCCCACTATACTCCCCCTGCCCCCACCATAGTGCCCCTGCCCCCTCTACAGCACTTCTATTTCCCTCTATAGACCCTGCCCCACCATACTGCCCCTGCCCCCTCTACAGCCCCTCTATGCGTCTGCACCCACTATACTGCCCCCTCTATAGCCCTTGCCCCACCATACTACCCCTGCCCCCTCTATAGCCCCTGCCCCACCATACTACCCCTGCTCCCACCATACTGCCCCTACCATACTGCCCCTGCCCCCACCATACTACCCCTGCCCCCACTATACACTATACTGCCCCTGCACCATACTGCCCCTACCCCCACCATACTGCCCCTACCCCCACCATACTACCCCTGCCCCCACCATACTACCCCTGCCCCCACCATACTACCCCTGCCCCACCATACTACCCCTGCCCCCACTATACACTATACTGCCCCTACCATACTACCCCTGCCCCCACCATACTACCCCTGCCCCCACCATACTATCCCTGCCCCCACCATACTACCCCTGCCCCACCATACTACCCCTGCCCCTTAACAGCCCCTCTATAGCCTCTGTCCCCACCATACTGCCCCATGTGCCCCTCTACAGCACTTCTACTTCCCTCTATAGCCCCTACCCCCACCATTCTGCCCATGCCCCCTCTATGTCCCTCTATAGCGCCTGCCCCCACCATACTGCCCCATGTGTCCCTCTACAGCACCTCTATAGCCCCTGCCCCACCATACTGACCCTGTCCTCCTCTACTGCCCCATGTGCCACTCTACAGCACCTCTATTTCCCTCCATAACCCCTGCCCCACCATACTGCCCCTCTACAGTCCCTCTATTTCCATCTACAGTCCCTGCCCTGTCTACAGCCCCTCTATTTCCCTCTAAAGCCTCTACCCCACCATACTGCCCATGCGCCCCCTATACAGCCCATGCCCCCCCTCTACAGCCCCTGTCCCCACTATACTGCCCATGTCCCCCTCTATTGCTTCTGTGACCCCCTCTTTATCCCCTGTGCCTCCTCTATTTCCCTCTACAGACCCTGCCCCCTGCCACTGCCCCCCTTTCACACGCCTCTACTGCCTCTGTCTCCCCCCTCTACTTCCCCTACCCCCTATACAGCCCCTGTTCCCCCCGTCCCCCTCTCTACTTCCCATTTACCCCCACCATACTGTTCCTGTGACACTGCTTTATTGCCGCAGTGTCCCTCGTTACAGCCTGTGCCCACACCATTCTGCCCCTGTGTCCCCCTCTACTGCCCGTTTCCAACCACATTGAACAAAGGGACACTTGTATAAAAATTGTCAGTATACAAGTGGTACCCTTTGTTCATCAGGGGGAATATCAGGTCCCAGACAATCTTGCCACTGGTTTCCATATGTTCTGGGCAACCTGGAGGGTCAAGGTGGCTATCCTTCCCCTTGTACACCCGGAAGGCCTGAGTATACCTAGTCTCGCTATCACAGAGCTTATACATCTTTACACCATACCTAGAGCGCTTGGAAGGAACATACTGCTTGAATCCCAGCCTTCCCTTATACTTCATCAGAGATTCATCCACGCATATATTCCTTCCAGGTGTATAAGCCTCTGCAAACCTGGCAGCAAAGTGGGTAATCAGGGGGCGGATTTTATACAGCCTGTCAAACTGGGGAAGCTCCTCTTCCTCGACATACATTGGGAGTAAATGGGGGTAGAGCAGATGGGGCTACTGCTCCAGTAGGAGCGGATGGAGGGCTGCTTTATGATGCATATCAGCATAGTCAATGCCCAGAATCTTTTAAATTCTAGCACAGTGTGTATCTTTGCCAAAAAAGAGTCTGGATTTGGAGCCTCAGAATTGATGGGCATATAAATTAGTTTGGGCGACAATGCTCCCCAATACAGGGATCCTTAGGACAGGTGTCAATCCATACCTGCCAAGTGACCCTATGTAGGGGGAACAGTCTCTATTCTGTTCTTTGTCAGTGTGTATCAGGGGCTTTGAGGACAGGTGTCAATCCATACCTGCCAAGTGACCCTATGTAGGGGGAACAGTCTCTATTCTGCTCTGTGTCAGTGTGTATCATGGTCTCTGAGAACCGGGAACAGTCTCTATTTTGCTCTTTGTCAGTGTGTATCAGGGGCTTTGAGGACAGGTGTTAATCCATACTTGCCAAGTGACCCTATGTAGGGGGAACAGTCTTTTGATATTTTTTTATTTTTTTAAACATATATTTTCTCAAGCCAATTTGATAGATTAACATTTCTTTATTTTATTAATCAACGTGCTTAATCGTATTGATGTACTAATTTCCAGTATATCTAAAAATGTTTTACATATTTTCTGATTTTAATTGCCATGTGTACCTTTCGTATGCCCATGAGAAACGTTTACCATTTAGGGCCCAGAGTGGGGTCATTTAAACAGATCATACCTCGAGTGCAGAGTGCGTTTAATCCAACTCGTTAATGTTAGTTATTCACTAAGCTTAGTGAAAACATAGTTGGCTTAAAGATGTTTTCTATTCAAGTTCTTGTGCCCCACAGTTCAAATTAACATTCAAAATAAAATTCATGAAAGATCACACAAGTGAATAGCCCTGCCAATGTCGTCTCAGAATTTTTGTGTTCTAAGAAGAAATAAAAATGCATATCAACGAAAAATGCTTTTCCTAGCTGTTATGGTATTGAAAGCCAGCTGTGATTTCCCTATGCACAATTAGCAATGCTAACTGCTGTATGACGCCCCCTAGCTGTGTACACATAGTTTAACTTTTATAAGTATTATTCCAACTAGGTACTACTATACTAATCATCAGTCAGCTGTTAACTACTTTTCAATGCTTTTCCTGTGCCTAGTCCGGGTAACAAGATCTTTGAATATTTTATACTATAGTTAGTGATGTTACATTTGTATTCAAGTGTCCTAGATCAGTTAGATAAGCCAGTGCCTAGATTGAACGCTCCATAGTTTGCTCCAATGCTCCAAGTTTATAACGCATTGTGCCGCCAAGGTTTCGTTAGACCTGCTCAGCTAAACTAGGACCACATTTTAATTGTATACTCAGTGTAATGTGTAAACGTGGACAATCTCGACATACATAACTAAAAAATGTGCACGGATTTATGAAAACCCCATTGTTCAAAATGTTGATGATCAGCGTGAGGAATGCTATTGGGGCACCACATGCCTGCTGTTATTATTTTTTGCACTGCAAAAATAAATAATAAAAAAAAAAAAAGCTGGCGGGCTAATAGTTCGGACAAGCTAGCTGTCAGACGCTGGGCAAGGGGGTGACTTTCTGACATTGGCTTCTTACGCTCAAACATGTCCTTGACAGACACCTGACTGGGCAGATGAGCGGGAACTGCTCAAGGCGAAAGACCGAGTGGCGGATGGTTGAGAGGGGGCAAGGAGGACAGCAGTGGTTGACGTGGCTGAAGATGCTGGACCAGGAGGAGGATAGTGGCTTTGAGTTTGTGTGCTGCTTGTACTCATGTGTTGATCCCATAGGCGTTTGTGATGTGCGATAATGTGCCTATGCAAAGCAGTTGTACCTAGGTGGGTGTTGGACTTCCCACGACTCAGTTTCTTTTGGCACAGGTTGCAAATGGCATCGCTGTTGTCAGAGGCAGACACACAAAAAAAATGACACACAGCATGCGTTGATTGGCGTGCTGTCGGGCTGACCCCGGGTGCCGATGCATGCTGTCTGACTGTGCCACTAGCTCCTTGCGACGACCTCCCCCTGCTTCCAACTCGTCTCCTCCTCCTCCTCTCTGTCTCCCCATCTGAACTTTCGTCCTGTTCTTCTTCTTGCCGAGTGGGCACCCACGTGACATCCATGGACGCATCGTCATCATTAACCGCTTCACTTGTATCTGACAACTCAGCAAAGGAAGCAGCAGCGGGTACATCATCATCATCACACCGTACGTCCATGTGTGTAATGCTGCCTTCCAGAGTGGCACTGTGCAGTGGCAGAGGTTGGCAGAGTACACGCTGAAGGCCTGACACCCACTTTAAGGACACTGACTGCTATTAGCTTACAGTGAAAAACTTTTTTCTTTTTAAAGGCACGCTATAGAGACACCAGATATGAGTGGCAAAGTACACTTGCAGAGGTTGGCAGAGCACACGCTGAAGGCCTGACCCCCCGCTTTAAGTACACTGACTGCTATTAGCTTACAGTGAAAAACTTTTTTCTTTTTAAAGGCACGCTATAGAGACAGCAGATATGAGTGGCAAAGTACACTTGCAGAGGTTGGCAGAGCACACGCTGAAGGCCTGACACCCAGACGCATGCAGACAACTAACTGCTATTAGCTTGCAGTGAAAAACTTTTTTCTTTGTAAAGGCACGCTATAGAGATACCAGATATGAGTGGCAAAGTACACTTGCAGAGGTTGGCAGAGCACATGCTGAAGGCCTGACACCCAGACGCTTGCAGACAACTAACTGCTATTAGCTTACAGTGAAAAACTTTTTTTCTTTGTAAAGGCACGCTATAGAGACACCAGATATGAGTGGCAAAGTACACTTGCAGAGGTTGGCAGAGCACTTGCTGAAGGCCTGACACCCGCTTTAAGGACACTGACTGCTATTAGCTTACAGTGAAAAACGTTTTTCTTTGTAAAGGCACGCTATAGAGACACCAGATATGAGTGGCAAAGTACACTTGCAGAGGTTGGCAGAGCACACGCTGAAGGCCTGACACCCAGGCGCTTGCAGACAACTAACTGCTATTAGCTTACAGTGAAAAACTTTTTTTCTTTGTAAAGGCACGCTATAGAGACACCAGATATGAGTGGCAAAGTACACTTGCAGAGGTTGGCAGAGCACACGCTGAAGGCCTGACACCCACTTTAAGGACACTGACTGCTATTAGCTTACAGTGAAAAACTTTTTTCTTTTTAAAGGCACGCTATAGAGACACCAGATATGAGTGGCAAAGTACACTTGCAGAGGTTGGCAGAGCACACGCTGAAGGCCTGACACCCAGACGCATGCAGACAACTAACTGCTATTAGCTTACAGTGAAAAACTATTTTTCTTTGTAAAGGCACGCTATAGAGACACCAGATATGAGTGGCAAAGTACACTTGCAGAGGTTGGCAGAGCTCTTGCTGAAGGCCTGACACCCGCTTTAAGGACACTGACTGCTATTAGCTTACAGTGAAAAATGTTTTTTCTTTGTAAAGGCACGCTATTGAGACACCAAATATGAGTGGCAAAGTACACTTGCAGAGGTTGGCAGAGCACACGCTGAAGGCCTGACACCCGCTTTAAGGACACTGACTGCTATTATTTTACAGTGAAAAACTATTTTTCTTTGTAAAGGCACGCTATAGAGACACCAGATATGAGTGCCAAAGTACACTTGCAGAGGTTGGCAGAGCTCTTGCTGAAGGCCTGACACCCGCTTTAAGGACACTGACTGCTATTAGCTTACAGTGAAAAATGTTTTTTCTTTGTAAAGGCACGCTATTGAGACACCAAATATGAGTGGCAAAGTACACTTGCAGAGGTTGGCAGAGCACACGCTGAAGGCCTGACACCCGCTTTAAGGACACTGACTGCTATTATTTTACAGTGAAAAACGTTTTTCTTTGTAAAGGCACGCTATAGAGACACCAGATATGAGTGGCAAAGTACACGTGCAGAGGTTGGCAGAGCACACGCTGAAGGCCTGACACCCAGACGCTTGCAGACAACTAACTGCTATTAGCCTACAGTGAAAAACTTTTTTTCTTTGTAATGGCACGCTATAGAGACACCAGATATGAGTGGCAAAGTACACTTGCAGAGGTTGGCAGAGCACACGCTGAAGGCCTGACACCCGCTTTAAGGACACTGACTGCTATTAGCTTACAGTGAAAAACTTTTTTATTTTTAAAGGCACGCTATAGAGACACCAGATATGAGTGGCAAAGTACACTTGCAGAGGTTGGCAGAGCACACTCTGAAGGCCTGACACCCAGACACATGCAGACAACTAACTGCTATTAGCTTGCAGTGAAAAACTTTTTTTCTTTGTAAAGGCACGCTACAGAGACACCAGATATGAGTGGCAAAGTACACTTGCAGAGGTTGGCAGAGCACACGCTGAAGGCCTGACAACCGCTTTAAGGACACTGACTGTAATTAGCTTACAGTGAAAAACTTTTTTCTTTGTAAAGGCACGCTATAGAGACACCAGATTTGAGTTGCAAAGTACACTTGCAGAGGTTGGCAGAGCACACGCTGAAGGCCTGACACCCGCTTTAAAGACACTGACTGTTATAAGCTTAAAGTGAAAAGCTTTTTTTTCTTTTTAAAAGCACGCTATAGAGACACCAGATATGAGTGGCAAAGTACACTTGCAGAGGTTGGCAGAGCACACGCTGAAGGCCTGACAACCGCTTTAAGGACACTGACTGCTATTAGCTTACAGTGAAAAACTTTTTTCTTTGTAAAGGCACGCTAAAGAGACACCAGATCTGAGTGGCAAAGTACACTTGCAGAGGTTGGCAGAGCACACGCTGAAGACCTGACACCCAGACGCTTGCAGACAACTAACTGCTATTAGCTTACAGTGAAAAACTTTTTTTCTTTGTAAAGGCACGCTATAGAGACACCAGATATGAGTGGCAAAGTACACTTGCAAAGGTTAGCAGAGCACACTCTGAAGGCCTGACACCCAGACGCATGCAGACAACTAACTGCTATTAGCTTGCAGTGAAAAACTTTTTTTCTTTGTGAAGGCACGCTATAGAGACACCAGATATGAGTGGCAAAGTACACTTGCAGAGGTTGGCAGAGCACACGCTGAAGGCCTGACACCAAGACGCTTGCAGACAACTAACTGCTATTAGCTTACAGTGAGAAACTTTTTTTCTTTGTAAAGGCACGCTACAGAGACACCAGATATGAGTGGCAAAGTACACTTGCAGAGGTTGGCAGAGCACACGCTGAAGGCCTGACACCCGCTTTAAGGATACTGACTGCTATTAGCTTACAGTGAAAAACTTTTTTCTTTGTAAAGGCACGCTATAGAGACACCAGATATGAGTGGCAATGTACACTTGCAAAGGTTGGCAGAGCACACGCTGAAGGCCTGACACCCAGACGCTTGAGACAACTAACTGCTATTAGCTTACAGTGAAAAACTTTTTTTCTTTGTAAAGGCACGCTATAAAGACACCAGATATGAGTGGCAAAGTACACTTGCAGAGGTTGGCAGAGCACACGCTGAAGGCCTGACACCCGCTTTAGGACACTGACTGTTATAAGCTTACAGTGAAAAACTTTTTTCTTTTTAAAGGCACGCTATAGAGACATCAGATATGAGTGGCAAAGTACACTTGCAGATGTTGGCAGACCACACGCTGAAGGCCTGACACCCGCTTTAAGGACACTGACTGTTGTTAGCTTACAGTGAAAAACTCTTTTTCTTTGTAAAGGCATGCTATAGAGACACCAGATATGAGTGGCAAAGTACACTTGCAGAGGTTGGCAGAGCACACGCTGAAGGCCTGACACCCAGACTCTTGCAGACAACTAACTGCTATTAGCTTACAGTGAAAAACTTTTTTTGTTTGTAAAGGTACGATATAGAGACACCAAATATGAGTGGCAAAGTACACTTGCAGAGGTTGGCAGAGTACACGCAGAAGGCCTGACACCCAGACGCTTGCAGAAAACTGCCATTCAATCTATTACAGTGATAACATTTTTTTGTTTTTAAATGCAAGCTTAAGCTATTGTGACACCAGATATGAGTGGTGGCACTGGGCAAGTGGGCACATTATCCACTGTGAGCCTGACACAGAAGCTGGCAGACAACTAACTGCTATTCAATCTATTACAGTGAAAAAACATTTTTTGTTTTTAAATGTCAAACTTAAGCTATTGCGACACCAGATATGAGTGGTGGCACTGGGCAAGTGGGCACAGTATCCACTGTGAGCCTGACACAGAAGCTGGCAGACAACTAACTGCTATTCAATCTATTACAGTGAAAAAATTTTTTTGTTTTTAAATGTCAAACTTAAGCTATTGCGACACCAGATATGAGTGGTGGCACTGGGCAAGTGGGCACAGTATCCACTGTGAGCCTGACACAGAAGCTGGCAGACAACTAACTGCTATTCCATCTACTACAGTGAAAAAAAATATTTTTAAATGTCAAGCTTAAGCTATTGTGACACTAAATATGAGTGATGGCACTGGGCAAGTGGGCACAGTATCCACTGTGAGCCTGACACAGAAGCTGGCAGACAACTAACTGCTATTCAATCTATTACAGGGAAAAAAAGCAGACTGATGTTCTAGCCCTAAAAAGGGCTTTTTGGGGTGCTGTTCTTACATCAGAGATCAGATGAGTCTTTCAGGACTGTAGTGGACACTGAATACCCTAGCCTAGCTATCAATTTCCCTATCTAATGCGCAGCAGCCACACTTTCCCTCCTCTATCTAAGAATGCAGCTTCAGAATGAATCTAAAATGGATGCTGTACAGGAGGTGGGAGGGTTTGGAAGGGAGGGTCTGCTGCTAATTTGCTGTAATGTGACTGCTGACCGTGAGGCACAGGGTCAAAGTTTGCTCAATGATGATGAATAGGGGGCGGATCGAACTGCTCATGTGTTCGCCCGCCGTGGCGAACGCGAACACGCTATGTTCGCCGGGAACTATTCGCCAGCGAACAGTTTGGTACATCACTACTCCCGATCTGCTAGAGGCTTGAGTAATTATAGCCTGTTCGCATAGTACGCTAGTTTGTACTCTCCCAAAATCCCAGTAGATCGTATTTAAAATGAAGCGCTTCTTCATTCGCATACCCAAACAAGATGGTCCACTTTTATACACAGACCCCCAGCATGGGGTCTCCAGCAAAATCATAGTAAAACACGCCCAGGAGTCTCTGGGTCTGGGAGACAATTGAAAGTACTTTGCTTAAACTAATTATCTCCCAGGCAATAGAAGTACAGAAAAAAAAAACATAAAATAACCCAAAATATTAGCAAGTGTGTTCCAGTGCTAAGCAACATCACAACTTTATATAATTGCAAAGCTCACAGAGCACCTGCAGCAATCCTCAACTCTGAAAATAGCTTAGAATTGCAGCAATTTGTACAAATCATTGCTGGCCTAAGACAGCCTCTCAGCGCTGTCAGTCAGTCAGCCTGGAGTGACATTTCCAGACTGCCAATATCAATTTTGTCTGTATACACAACTTACACTAACCTTGCCAAGCCACAGGCTGTGCATGCCGAGAGTTTAACATAGCTTGGTTTACTAAAAGTGAACCAGGCTGTGTGTACACTGATAGCAGCCATGTCATGGCTGGTCTCAATTTACTGAGCAGTTCAACTCATCTTTTGGGGATGAACTAATTATCACATAAGCCATTGCTCTGCTGGGTTTTGGAGATAAAGCTTAACCACATACAACAAATTGAAATGTTCCTGACTGAAGGTCTTATTCTGGTGTGGAAAGGAACAGCGTGCAGCTGAACTTTTTTTAAAAAAACAATCAATTTGATTCAATTTATGTTCTATCTTAAGGGTAGGCAATCTCTAGCACTCCAGATGGTGTGAACTACATCTCCCATAATGCTCTTAAGCCATAATGCTGGCAAAGCATCAGAGGAGATATAGTCTAAACATCAGGAGAGTTGAGGGTTGACTACCTCTGCTCTATCTAATGAAATAAAAATATATAAGTTCATTGTACCCCAAAGTGTACCAAATATAAACATCCCAAATGTTGTACATTTGGTAAGGCTGTATTGAGTTTGAATCAAATGTCTCTATTCTCAAACATATTGTCACATCTGCTAAGTGTACATAGTCAGAGCATGCATGGTATGCTAATTCAATATACAATGTGTTTTCATCACCCACCTCTGAACCCAATCTACAACCAACTCTGTAGGTATATTTACAGAGGATGCTTATTTTTCTACAAATAGTGTCTTTAAACATAGAGAAAGGAAATATAGGCACTCAAAGAAACTGTGTGTACTATTTGTGTATTCTATATGGTTATATATACTCACAATTATGGTTAGTAATAATGTCATATTATTAACCTTCCATAATAGTGAGTATTATTAAGTAATTGTTTTTGTCTGATTTGATATGAAGATGTCCTGTGTATCCACTACTGAAGACAGAACTATTTTTCTGGGAGCAGGATGGGGGACTGAATAAAAAAAACAGTAGGACTGGTTATGAACAAAGGGAGCTCTAAGGCAGCAGTAACAAGAGGCTGCAATATATCAATGTATATTTCCACTGTAAAGTGGAAAGCTGATGCTATTATATGAATCTCTATAGATCACTATAAAAATAGTTTTATTATTTTTCATATTCTCTGGGTCATGCGACAAAAGTGGCTGGACTGGCCGATTACCTGAATCTATCTGCAGGCTATGTTCCAAACTGGGGGCCTCCAAATCTACAGACCTTGGGTCAAAAGCCCATTTTACCTGAAAATGAATTAATCAATTCCAGAATTATGTAAATTGCTTTGAATTTGTTAATAGTTATTAGAGTCTTATTGTATACCTTACTGTATTGTTTTTGCTGAAGCTGATCATCAGATATTTGCTCATAACGATTGTGAAATAATGCTAATAACTGTCATCTAAAGTGTTCGTACACAACTAAGGCTAAGGTTCTTATGTTTACTATACACGTCTCTAGTTGTCTAACGCAAGCTTTCAATAAGGCAGTAATAGACTTCCCATTCATCCTGTATAGCTGTCCAAGACAAACTTAGGTCACCAGTGCTAATACAGCAGCTTTGCAGTTGATTTGTGTTTAGCATTATGGTTTGTGGCAGAATTAACTCAGCACAACTGCTCATTTCAAGCTGCCCCAAATGTGTCTTGAATTGTTTTGGATGTTCCTTTGCAAACAGCAGCTGCAGAAAGGTTATACTCACCCTCCGGGGACCACTATTCTTAAACAAAGTACACAGCGATAGTGGTTATTATTACAGTAACAATGTTATCCCAGCACTAGACATTTGTAACAATTGCAGAATTAGAATTAGTTCTCCTTTCTGCTAATAAAGAAGCTCAGTGTATCCTCTTTGTGATGTAGACAAGTGATATTGTAGTTGGCTGTGTATTAACTCTATCAGACATTTGTATTGGGCACATGGAGATTTCTCTAACAAGCTTATATGTAAAGCTCTCATTTGGAATCATGCTTTGTCACACTTCCTAAAATAGTGATATATCAATGGTCTGTTATCATTTTTTTTTTTTGTATTCTTAGAGACCTGTCATTACCCAAAATTTGTAAGATTCTATTTACTTATGTTTAACAACTATGTTGATGTGGGGTGTGAAAAAGAAAATAATATTTAGAAATTCACACCTTTTTATCCGGCAACTGGGTGCCTCCATGTTAGCTCCCTGTCATCATTGTTACAAACTCAGCTCTTTGCAACTTGCCATCAGCCTCAATAAAGCACACAGAGTAAAGGAAACACATTAAAGTAACACTTGAAGCACCCAGACCACTTCACCTCAATGAAATGGTCTGGGTGCAAGGTGACCCCCCAGTAGCTGTCAGTCACTAGAGGTGCATGTGGAAAATAGTAGAGCAAAACTCTGCTATTTTTTTTTTTTTTATTTGCATTTTATAATGTCAACAGTACATACATAATATCACAAAGTATGAGTGAATAACATTACAGTATAATGCTTCGCAACATTCCTTTTGCGATTCGTACGTCACATTTATATGTTGACACGATTTTATATTACAACATTAACAATAACTAAAAGGGGATGGGGTAAGGGGGGGTAAGGGGGGTAGGAGGTCAGAGGAAAAATGGGTAATGAGGGAAGGATATGATGATCGTGGTTATTGCGGATCTAGAGCAGTTATATAACTTGTACAGAGGATTACAGGGCTTATCCTTTCCCCTATAGGTGGGTGTTTACATTACGATGTCCCTTAACTTCCCTGTAGAGGCATCTGCCCTTCCAGTACCTCCTATTTTGGTCTTATTAGGTAGCACAAATCTCCTTTTTTGCGCTTATTATGTACTCTTCCCATGTTTCCCAGGCGTTCACTATTACTTGCTTTGGTGGTGCATTTTTCCGCGCCATTGTTTCATATTGTTTTGTCATTTGTAATGCTGCAAGAGTTTGAGTTGCAGATGGTGACTTCGTGTTTCGCCATTGCCTGCTAATTGTTTGTAGGGCTGCCACTATAATGTGATATATGAGGTATACTTGGGATTTTGTGATGTCTGTGGGGAAAAGTTGTAATAGATATACCTCAGGTGTTAGGGGTAGGCAGATGCCTGTACTGTCTTGTATGATGTTATGTATGTCTTTCCAATACGTATCTAATTTTGGACATGACCACCATATATGTAGCATGGATCCTTTGTGCTGCATGCATCGCCAGCATGTGTCTGGTATACTTGGATTCCCCTTGTTGAGTCTGGTTGGAACCATGTACCATCTATACATAAGTTTGCGTGTTATTTCTGCATGGGAGGCACACAAGGAGAGATTTCTATGTCCCCTGAGTATTCGGGCCCATTGATCTCGAGTGATAGGGGTTTTTAGTTCCCGGTCCCATGCTTTTATGAATGTATGTTCATGAGAGTCACTCATGGAGTTATAGATTGTGTATATTAAGGATATTAGTTTTTTCTTTGGTTTTAGGTTGAGACAGATGGATTCTATCTCTGTTAGTTGCAGGCCTGATTGTGGATGGTATGAACAGATTGTTTGTGCCTTGTACCAGGACGTTAATTGCATGTAAGAAAAAAGAGCTATGGAGGGTATCCCGAAGTTTTTTTGGAGCTCTAGAAATGGTTTCAGTGCTGAACCTTGGCTTATTTGGTAGAGAGTGGTGATGCCATGGTTGTGCCACATCCGAACCGGGAATCCCGGTATTGCTATGGATAGTATCGCTAGTGGTGTCGCTAGGGATGTGTTCCCTTTTAATATATATGCCTCCCCGAATTTATCCCAAATTTGTAGCGTGAGTTTGGTGGATGGGAGCATAGTCTTATACTTAGGTCTGAGCTTTCTAGACATCCAAGCTAACGTAGATACTTTGAAGTTATTGGTGTAATATGCTTCTATATGGACCCATTGCGGGGGACTTGGCGTACCAGTGGCCGCCACAAGCGAACTTAATATTGCCGCTTTGTAGTAATTAGTTACATTCGGTAACCCCATGCCCCCTTTCCCCAATGGCTGATGTAGGGTGGTCTTCGCTATCCTAGGTTTAGCCTTATTCCATATGAATGAGGATATCATTCTTTGTACTTCATCTAGATAATGTTTTGGTAGTGCCAGCGGGATGTTTCGAAAGAGGTATTGCAGTCGTGGGAGAAGAAGCATATTTACAGTGTCTATTCTGCCCATCCACGAGATAAACTTCCCCCTCCAACTGTGTATCTGATTTTTCAGTTCCGTCAAAAGCGGCACATAGTTGGCCCTATAGATTCCCGCTATTGTTTTAGTTAGAGCTATCCCTAAGAATTTAATCTTATCTTTGCACCAGTCGAATTTAAATTTCCCTTTGAGATCCTTCAACTGAGGTGGGGGTATATCAATGCTCATCGCCTGTGTTTTATTAATGTTCAATTTATAGTACGAGCATTGACCATATTGATGTATCAAATTTTGTAAAGCCGTTAGGGAAGCTTGTGGGCTTTGTAGAGTTAGGAGGATGTCATCCGCAAATAGTGTTATCTTATATTCTTCATTGTTTACTTTAATTCCTTGTATCAGGGGGTCATCCCTGATTAGGTTAGTGAGCGGTTCTAGGGCGAGGATATATAATATTGGTGACAGGGGGCAACCCTGCCTAGACCCATTTGAAATTTCAAAATTTTCCGAGAAAAAGCCCCCATTTACTACTTTTGCAGAGGGGCAGGAATACAATGCTTCCACCAATGATTTGAACCGTGGGGGGAATCCAAATCTCCCTAGGACTGCGCGGAGGAAGGGCCAGTGAAGCCGGTCGAAAGCCTTTTCTGCGTCTAACGACACAACCACACTCGGCTCACCCCCTCCCCGCAGTCCACCCAACAGGTCCAGCACCTTTCGTACCCCATCCGCCCCCTGTCTACCTCTCACAAATCCCACCTGGTCTGCATGTACCAGGGTGGGAACTATCGGCGCCAGTCTATTAGCAAAAATTTTTGCCAAGATTTTTGTGTCTGTATCTAGGAGCGAGATTGGGCGCAAGTTTTGACACTTATTTGGGGGTTTCCCTGGTTTGGGAAGTGTAGCCACATGCGCCACCAGCATCTCCCTTGGCATGACCCCTGTAGTGGTGATGTTATTGTATAATGTCGTCAGGTGTGGTGCCAATATAGTAGCAAATGTCTCATAATAACAATTCGTAAAGCCGTCCGGGCCTGGAGATTTGCCAGACGGTAGTGATTTGATAGTGTTTAGTATTTCTTGGGTCGTTATGGGTGTTTGTAGTTGCTCTATTTGTATCTGAGTGAGTTCTGGTAATCGTGCACGATCCAGAAGTGTTTGGATTTCGTTGTCTGTGGGCTGATGGGTCTGATCGTCCCGTTTGAGGTTGTACAGCCTATAGTAAAATTTTGCCATCTCATTGTTAATGTCTTGGGGATTATATATTTTTGTCCCTTTATTTGTTTGTATATATGGTATTTTAGATTGGGATTGTTTTTTCCTTAATAATGTCGCTAAAAGTTTCCCTGCTTTATTGCCCTGGGAGTATTGCCTCATTTTTAAACGTTGCATAGCGTAAGAAGATTTGGCTATGTGTATGTCATTTAACCTCTTAGTAGCTGACTCGATCAGAGAGAGATGGGCGGGGTCAGGGTGTACTGTGTGTGCTGCTGTGGCATCCCTGATTGTTCTTAATAGCTTTATATATTCCTCAGTGGATTTCCGTTTTAAATGTGCTGCCCTGCCAATCAGTAGACCCCGTATGGTTGCCTTGTGTGCCTGCCATAAAGTGCTAGGGGATAAGTCTGGCGTATCATTGGTATGAAAGTAGTTTTCTAACTCCTGTGAGATGTGCTTCTGGAATGTGGAGTCATTCAGTAGAGAGTCATTTAGGCGCCACGGCGCCCGTCCTCTATGTAGGAAGGAGCTTTGTATCTCGATTGTGACTGGAGCGTGGTCAGACCACACAATGTCCCCGATTCGACATTTGTTTGTCCTCGTCATCAATGTTCCTGAGACTAGAATATTGTCTATTCTTGAGAATGATTTATGTACTTGTGAATAGTACGTAAACTCTCTGTCCTTAGGGTGTAGTGTGCGCCAAGCGTCATACAGATTGTGTTCTATCAATAAACTATTGAGGGCTTTACTCTGTGTCTTAGTCGCTAAATGTCGCGGGGAGATGCCAGGGAGCGACGTGTCCACCTGCGAGTTTAATACATGATTGAGGTCACCACATACAATGACATCGCCCGTGGTCGTGGTGGGTAATTTATTCAAGACTTTCTGTAAGAATTGTTTTTGATTTGTATTTGGGCAGTACACCCCCACCAGGATATACTCAGTGTTGTTAATTATACAGTGAAGCGCTATGTATCTCCCCTGCGTATCCTTTCGTATGCGCAATAATTCAAATGTTAGTGAGTGATGGATTAGGAAAGTCACCCCCTTAGATTTGGAAGTATTTGTTGTGTGGAACTGAGTCGGGAAATCTCTACGACCAAAGTTGGGGACTCTGTTTGTTACAAAATGAGTCTCTTGGACACATAGGATATCAATCTTATCTTTCTTCGCTTCCTCTATTAGTATGCGCCTTTTATGCGGGTGGTTCAGCCCTCTTGCATTATGAGAGCGTATTGTTACATGGGTGCGGGCTAAATTTCTTAATTGGAATCCTTGTTTCTTATAATGGGAGTTGAGCTGTAACATAATGTACTGGTAAGTTATATAGGGGGCAAACTGATTTTTGTCTAGACCTCTGTGTTGTGAGTAAGGAGGGGGGAGGGAAAAACATAACCGGGGAATTTGAACTTGGGGATAGTGATCATTAATACAATTCCCTCCTTTGAGGGCGTGGTGTGGATAGTCCACACCTCGGGGTCGGAGAATCCTCAGTTCTCCCGTGTTGTGGCTGTCGAACTCTATGAGATACGAATAATTTCAAATAAAGGCTAAAGAATAAAAAATAACCTAAACGTTCATATGCGAGGCTCAAGTTCCAAATTTCACGCAATCTATTTTAGTGTACTGGCATATGTTACCCGGGGTCAAAGTAACTATGCTGTGGAGTTTCATTCTCTCAATCCCATGCGGTCACCGTCTCCCGCACTCGTATTTTTCCCACCTATTGAAGGCGCTCGACCTCTGCCCGGCCCACGACCAGTATGCACGGCACGATCACCGTGCATAGGGGTGGTGCTAGCCTGCTTCGTCAGCCGTGCACCTCTCAATCCGCCATTTCGTGGCTTTCTCGGATTTCGTTCCCCCTGCACTCCACATTTACATAAGTATACATTACCCAGACATGCACCCTATATACATCATTTATCCTATCTACGTCTTCTCCCATGCCTCTAATAGGCACATGTTTGTGCTGCATGAAACCTGAGCCTTATCAACAATAACTGTTTCCTTGTGGGGTTTCCACTAGGACAATTAAACAATTAACCATTTTGGGTGCGCATCAATATTACATGCAATCCAATTATTTTGCAGTCTCTTTTGATAGTCCATATGTAGTATGTATTATTGTACTCAGGCTGTGAAAGTGCTTTGCGGTCCATATATTGGTCAACCGCTTCAGTGTTGTGATATTCTAAGTGTAAGATCGGTGTAACAGCATGGAGGTTTGTGAACAACATAAGCATGAGTGCGGGGTTTGTATAGTGTGATGCGGCATGATAAGCTATTTTGTGGTGCATGAGTAATACTTGCGGTCCCTGCTAATGTGTTTCTAGGTGAGTCTTTTGCGAACCGTGCTCCATTCCCTTGCTATTTTCTTTACTAGGTGCGGTGCCGACTCCGTCGAGTTGAAAGGTATGTCCCATTCTTCCAAGAGTTTGAGGCCTTCCTCCGGAGTGTGGACGGCTTTGTATGTGCCTCCTCGCTGGATCAGCATCTTAGTCGGATAACCCCATCTATATTTGGTTCCATGCTGCCTCAGTGCTTCTGCGACTTGGTGGAATGCCCGCTGCTTTTTCAGCGTTGCCGCGGATAGATCGTTGAATAATTTTACTGTGGGAAAATCTTCGTGCGGACGATTCTTATTTCTACTCGCCATGAGAACCAGCTCTTTAACGTGGAAGAAATGTGCCCGGAGCAGCACATCTCGTGGTGTCGAGTCCGGTAAGTAGGCCGGCTTGGGGACTCTATGTATCCTGTCGATCAGCATCATATCTGTTGGGATGTCTGGTGCATAGGCCCTCAGCAGGCCTCTCGCGTAGGCTTGGAGGTCTGCTTGTTGTACCGACTCCGGTACTCCTCTCAGTCGGATATTATTCCGTCTCGCTCTGTCTTCCGCATCTGCCATTTGTGTCTCCAAATGCTCTATTTTCTCCTCCAGGTGCTGGACGTGGTCCGCCATGTTATTATGGGCAGATGCAAATTCCCCCATTTTATCCTCCATCTTGGATGTACGAGCTCCCAATTCGTGCATCTCCTTCCTCATAGCCTCTGCTGTTTGTTGCCATGAGGTGACTAGCTTATTAGACAGTGTGTCTAATGCATGTTCTAGGAAGCTTTTGGTAATTTGTTCCGCTTGTCCGCCATCAGCCGCGGGAAGGCTCGTGTCAGAGTCTCCTCCGCCATCTTGGGCCTCTGGCCGCGAGGTCTTTGGCGACGTCTGGCTTTTGTTGCCAAAGAAGTTCATTTTATCGGTTTTCGCCGCTAATTTTTTCGTCCTATGCGTGGACATTCTCGTTTGTGTTATGTAGGGCGTTCAGTTGTGTCGTTGAAGACTCTTATTTGTGCCTTTAAATTCTTATTTGGTAGAGTTCAGTGCCGGAGCAAGTCCTTATGCGGCCATCTTGCTCGGTGGTCAGCCACGCCCCCCAAAACTCTGCTATTTTAATCTGATTGTCTCAGAGAGACAATCTTATTGGAGAAGTGTTTTGCCACACATGTACACTATGGGAAAGGCATTGGGTTGACTGAGATCATCAGTCTTGAAAATCTCAGCCAAAGAGACAGGCCTTAAGTGAGGAGACTAGTGTTACGAGGGAGAACAGTAAAGTAAACTCACCTTTTTAACCCTGGCAGTGTGTCAGGGTACCTGAAGTCTCTACCTCCGAGAGAGGTAGAGACTTAGACGTCCATCCGTCCGGACGGGCTGTTTCCTCTGTTCCTCGCGGTCCATCCGGTCACGTAAACGCCGGCCGCGAGGGACTCACTTCCTTTTCTAGCATGACGTCCGGAAACCGACGTCATGACGCCAACCCGGAACGACCTGTCACTCAATCCTTCAGAGACTAATCAGGACTCGTCGGAGGCGTGTCTACCCTTCCGAGCCAGGGTATTTAAACTTGCTTCTCCCATTTGCTCATTGCCCTGTCGTGGTTCTAGTCTGCCTAGTCACACAGTGCTCTTGTATTTCTGTTATCCCTTTGGTTCTGACCCGGCTTGTTTGACTTACTCTGTTTATCTCTGTTACCCTTGACCCGGCTTGTTCCTCGCTTTCCTGTCTTCTCGTTCCCTCGACCTCGGCTTGTCTTTGACTATTCTCTATATTCTCCGTACGTTAGTCCGGCCATTCTAAGGTCCGGTATACGTATCCTGTACCTGTTTGTACTCTGCGTGTTGGATCCCTGTCCCGATCCTGACATTACGACAGGGCCAATGGATCCTGCAAGTACAAACAGTCAGCTTGGTCCTTCTGATCCTAGGTTCGAAGCCATGGAGCACAGAATGGATCAGATGGCGCTAGCACTACAGGCGTTATTGTCTCATGCTAATAACCCGCCAGAGGAGACGCGTACTACTTCTATTTCTCCTGTGAGCTCAGGCCTAGAGGTAGCCACGGTAGGTGCCTCTTCCCGTATTACACCACCAGTACGTTATGGTGGCTCACCTGAGAAGTGTCGTGGTTTCCTTAACCAGATCAGTATCCACTTTGAATTACAACCTCGCTCCTATCCTACAGATAGGGCGAAGGTTGGATTTATTATCACCTTACTCATTGAGAAAGCTCTGAGATGGGCCAACCCATTATGGGAGAATGATAACCCTTTGGTATATAATTATAATGCCTTTGTAGCTGCCTTTAGAAGAACTTTTGACCCTCCTGGTAGAAAGGTCAATGCAGCTAGATTACTGATGCGCCTGAGACAAGAGAACCGAACTCTTGTGGATTATGCACTAGAGTTCAGGTCTTTGGCGGCAGAAGTTAAGTGGAACGAGCAGGCATATATAGATGTATTTTTGAATGGGCTATCAGATGTAATCCTCGACGAGGTTGCTACTAGAGAGCTTCCTGAAAATTTGGAGGATTTAATTTCATTCATTTCTCGTATTGATGAGCATTTAAGAGAGAGACAGAACACTCGAGAGAGGAACCTTAGACCTTCATTTAAATTAGCTCCCGCATTTCAAAGTCCTGATTCCACTACCTCACTATGTCCTGAACCTATGCAGATAGGCAATACTCGCCTCTCAGAGGAGGAGAGGCAGTACAGGAGAAGGGAGGGATTATGCACGTATTGTGGAGTCAGAGGTCACCTACGCCTGAATTGTCCTAATCGTTCGGGAAACGCTCGCACCTAAGTTTCTCTAGAGGACAGGCCTTGGGTGTTTCTATTTTGTCCTCTACGCATAATTATAAAGATCACAGGCTTCTGCTACCAGTTTCTTTAACTTGGGAAAGGGGAGTACTAAGGACCATGGCTTTGATAGATTCCGGTGCTGCTGAGAATTTTATCGATCAAGCCTTTGCTACTAAACACACTATCCCATCCCAGTTAAGGGATACACCCTTGGCCGTTGAGGAGCCTGTTATCTCTCGTGAGACCATCCCAGTTAGCTTAACTGTTGGTATCTTACACGAGGAAAACTTATCGCTTATGCTTATTTCATCCCCTTCTGTTCCCATAGTCCTGGGTTACCCATGGTTAAAAAGACATAACCCTACTATTGATTGGGAGTTAGGGGAGATACTCTCATGGGGCCAGGGTTGCCAGGAGAATTGTTTACGGAGGGTTTCCCCATTGGGTGTAATTAACACACCAGGTAGTTCTACCCAGTCTACAGAGATACAGATACCGCCCCTGTACCTAGACTTAAAAGCAGTATTCGACAAAAAGAATGCTGATACTCTACCTCCACACAGGACCTTTGATTGTAAAATTAACTTACTACCTGGTACCATGCCTCCGAGGGGCAATGTATACCCCCTATCCACTAAGGAGAATTCAGTTCTAGAGGAGTATATTCGGGAGAATCTAGACAAGGGATTCATTAGGAGATCTTCTTCTCCTGCCGGGGCTGGTTTTTTTTTTGTTAAAAAGAAGGATGGTTCACTAAGACCTTGCATTGATTACCGAGGTTTGAATAAGATAACCATCAGAAATGCCTATCCGATTCCCTTGATTACCGAGCTGTTTGATCGTCTGAAAGGCTCTAAATTTTTCACCAAGTTGGACCTCAGAGGGGCATATAACTTGGTGAGAATCCAGCAAGGACACGAGTGGATGACAGCGTTCAATACCCGTTATGGGCATTATGAATACACGGTCATGCCTTTTGGTCTTTGTAACGCACCTGCAGTATTTCAGGATTTGATTAATGAGGTTCTTAGGGAATTTCAACATGATTGTGTTATTGTATACCTGGATGACATACTGATACACTCTAGAGAGGTTGAGACCCACCACAGACAGGTCAGAAAGGTATTACACAAACTCCTGCAACATGGCTTATACTGTAAATTGGAGAAATGTAGCTTTGACCAGTCTCAGATAGACTTTCTTGGATACGTGATTTCTGGGGAAGGCTTTAAGATGGACCCTGACAAACTCCAGTCCATTTTAGAGTGGCCTTTGCCTAAGGGACTCAAGGCTATTCAGAGGTTTATTGGTTTCTCCAATTATTATAGGCGCTTCATTAAGGGATACTCTTCTATTATTGCACCTATTACCAATATGACCAGACAGGGGGTTGACACTAAGACTTGGTCTAATGAAGCTCTCGCTGCTTTCAAGACTCTCAAGGATCTTTTTGCTTCTGCTCCAATTCTAGTCCATCCTGATACGACTCTGCCGTTCCTACTCGAGGTCGATGCCTCTGAGACAGGCGTAGGGGCTGTTCTGTCGCAAAGGTTAGGGGTGGATAAACCACTACACCCTTGTGGTTTTTTTTCTAAGAAACTGTCTGGTCCTGAAAGTAGATATGACATTGGCGACAGGGAACTCTTAGCGGTCATTATGGCCTTAAAGGAGTGGAGACATTTATTGGAGGGGACCTTACATCCTGTTACTATTTTAACGGATCACAAGAACTTGTCTTATATTGGGGAAGCTAAGCGAATGTCCGCCAGACAAGCTCGTTGGTCCTTATTCCTGACCCACTTCAATTATGTGCTTACTTATAGACCTGGTTCTAAGAACTCCAAAGCCGATGCTTTGTCTCGCCAATATGAACCTTCTACTATATCTGAACCGGTTCTTTCCTCTATAGTTCCGAAATGCAATATTATCGCCAACACGAATCTCAGGATTCACTCTCCGTTACTTGCCGAGATCATTAAACTGCAACATCTAGCTCCTAAACAGACTCCTGAAGGTCGACGTTTCGTTCCTCCTGTTCTACAACTGGAACTGTTGCAATGTTTCCACAACAGCAAGGTGGCTGGACATCCTGGTATTCGCAAGACATGTGCTTTGATCTCTAAGGACTTCTGGTGGCCTGATTTACGGAAGGATATTAAAGATTTCATCGGTGCATGTGAGGTTTGTACTAAGACCAAGCAACCTCATACCCTTCCCTGTGGATTTCTGCACCCCTTAGAGGTTCCAGAGAAGCCATGGTCCTGTTTGGCTATGGACTTTATTGTCGATTTACCTATCTCTAAAAAACAGACTGTTATCCTCACCGTGGTTGACAGATTCACCAAGATGGCTCACTTCGTTCCTCTGCCTAAACTCCCGTCTTCTCCCGAATTGGCGGAGATATTCGCAAGGGAGATTTTTCGATTACATGGGATACCCTCCCAAATTGTATCTGACAGAGGTTCCCAATTTGTTTCCCGTTTTTGGAGGTCCTTCTGCTCTCAACTGGGTATCAAATTGAATTTCTCTTCTGCCTATCATCCTCAGTCTAACGGAGCTGCTGAACGCACCAACCAAAAGATTGAACAATATTTACGTTGTTTTGTTTCCAAACACCAGGACGATTGGGTTGGTTTGATTCCTTGGGCGGAGTTTGCACACAACAATCTCGTTTGTGATTCTACTCGTTCAAGCCCCTTCTTCATGAATTATGGCTTTCATCCATCTATTCTCCCTTCGGCTTCTTCTTCCCAGGGGGTGCCGTCGGTTGATGTTCATGTTGCCAATTTGAGGAAGTTGTGGGATCAGACTCGACAGATTATTCTGCACAATTCTATGCTGGTTAAGAAACACGCTGATAAACGTAGAAGGGCGGCTCCGGTGTTTGTTCCAGGTGATAGAGTATGGTTGAGTACAAGAAACATCCGTTTAAAAGTGCCTTCCATGAAGTTCGCTCCTCGTTATATTGGACCTTACAGGGTGCTAACTCGCATTAACCCAGTTGCGTATCGTCTAGCTCTTCCAACTGCCTTACGCATCCCTAACTCATTTCATGTTTCATTGTTGAAACTACTAGTCTGTAACAGATTTTCCTCCACATCATCCTCTCCTCGCTCTGTTCAGGTGGAGGGTCAGGAGGAGTATGAGGTTAACTCTATTATCGATTCTCGAATCTCCCGGGGGAGAGTACAATATCTGGTCGATTGGAAGGGATATGGTCCTTAGGAGAGGAGTTGGGTACCTCAGGAGGATGTTCATGCTCCTCGTCTCCGCAGGGCGTTTCACTCCCGCTTCCCATCTTGTCCCGGTTCCTTCCGCCCGGTGGGCGTATCTGAGAGGGGGGGTACTGTCAGGGTACCTGAAGTCTCTACCTCTGAGAGAGGTAGAGACTTAGACGTCCATCCGTCCGGACGGGCTGTTTCCTCTGTTCCTCGTGGTCCATCCGGTCACGTAAACGCCGGCCGCGAGGGACTCACTTCCTTTTCTAGCATGACGTCCGGAAACCGACGTCATGACGCCAACCCGGAACGACCTGTCACTCAATCCTTCAGAGACTAATCAGGACTCGTCGGAGGCGTGTCTACCCTTCCGAGCCAGGGTATTTAAACTTGCTTCTCCCATTTGCTCATTGCCCTGTCGTGGTTCTAGTCTGCCTAGTCACACAGTGCTCTTGTATTTCTGTTATCCCTTTGGTTCTGACCCGGCTTGTTTGACTTACTCTGTTTATCTCTGTTACCCTTGACCCAGCTTGTTCCTCGCTTTCCTGTCTTCTCGTTCCCTCGACCTCGGCTTGTCTTTGACTATTCTCTATATTCTCCGTACGTTAGTCCGGCCATTCTAAGGTCCGGTATACGTATCCTGTACCTGTTTGTACTCTGCGTGTTGGATCCCTGTCCCGATCCTGACACAGTGCTGGTCAAGTCCCTTAAATGTGAACCAGGGCACTATAGTGCTATATTGTTCCTTTAAACAATGTTTCTATTTATCCTCTTTATTTGTAATTTTTTCCCTGGCTTTGCCATATCTGAACTAGATTATGACGCAATTTGCTAAATATATAACATAAACTTAAAAAAGAAAGTCATTGGTTATTTTGAATGGTTTTTTTTATTTTTTTATTCAATAACGTGACTACTTGAAAAATTTAAATTTCCCTTTAATCAGTTTTCACTTTCATGGCTATTTGATGTCAAACAAGTGGACCTAATTTAAAGTGCACAAATTTCAATGAACACATTTTATTTTCATAAGCTCTGTTTTCAAATCACATCTGTCATTTCTCATATATATTCTTTTCAAAACTCACTGCATACTTTAAATGGTCAGTAGTGCCATACTTTAAATTAGCTAGTTGACTATAGCTATAGATACTTTTTATGAAAGATATGATACCGTAATAAATTATTTACTATAACTTTGTTCTTGATCTAAAAGTTTCCTCCTTTTGTTATCAAACTAGCTGCTATTCTATGAACATAAGTACAAACACCTAGGGCTAGAAAAGAGCCAAAAAGAAAAAAATACAAACTCGTATACATTTTTGTAATATATCCTTTTTTTCCCCCTCTCTCTTTATATACTCAAGAAGATGGGAAATAGTTTTTTTTCTAAAACTTTCATATGAATACATAAAAATGGTTTACAGTGGGAAAAACAATTGGCAAAAAAACAAAAAAAATATAAAGCATAAAGCTCATACAATTCTTGCAACATCAATCATAAAAAATAATGCTTCAACAAAATGTGTCCTTTGGTTTACAAATATTTATCTAAAACATTAGGTCTTGTAAAACTCAAGAGCATTTCATTTGAATAAAGTTCAGCAAATTTATTATATTCGGAGTTACTCAAAACTCTGAAAAGGTCAGGCATACTGAGGTTACAAAAATGTTAATACATTCTATTATTATTATTATTATTATTACCATTTATATAGTGCCAACAGATTCTGCAGCGCTTTACAATAATATAAGAGGGGGGATTTAACTACAAATAGGACAATTACAAGAAAACTTACAGGAACGATAGGTTGAAGAGGATCCTGCTCAAATGAGCTTACAGTTTATAGGAGGAGGGGTATAAAACACATTAGGACAGGAAATAGCAATCAAATAAGGTGGGAGTGAAGCAGAGCTGGAGGAGAAAGTAGAGTGCTACCCTTTAAGAGAGAGCAACAGGTATGTAAGGTAGAGGTTACTCTGGGAGGCCATAAGCTTTCCGAAAGAGATGGGTTTTAAGGCACTTCTTAAAAGATGCAAGACTAAGGGAGAGGCTATTCCATAGGAAGGGAGCCACCCGCAAGAAGTACTGAAAACATGAGTTGGCCGTACGGGTGCAAGCAATGGACAGGAGAAGGGCAGAGCGGAGCGACCGAGAAGGGGCATACCTATGGATCTGTGAAGATATATAAGAGGGGCTAGAATTGTTCAGTGCTTTATAGGTATGGATTAGCACTTTGAATTGAATTCTATAGGATGCAGGAAGCCAATGTAAGGACTGACAGAGGGGTGAGGTGTGAGAGGACCGACTAGATGGGAAAATCACTCTGGCGGCAGCATTTATTGCCGACTGTAGCGGGGCAATACGGCTTTGGGAAGACCAATTAGGAGAGGGTTACAATAATCCATGCGGGAAATTACTAGAGCATGGACAAGCTCCTTGGTAGCGTCTTGCATAGGAAAGGGGCGGAGGCGGGCTATGTTTTCAAGATGGAATCTACAGGATTTGGCAACATACTGTGAGGCTTAAAGGTGAGGCTAGAATAAAGCATGACGCCAAGACAGTGCGCTTGCAAGGATGGACTTATGTGGATACCACTAACTTGAAGGGTGAGCAAAAGAGAAGGATTCTAGGCTCTTCATTTCATTTTCTATTGGTTACTTACATTGGGGGACTCAACATGGCACTCTTGTAATCAAAACTACTACAGCATGCATTTAACCTCCTTGGCTTCAGCAGCTCACATATGTTCAAGGCATTCCACAATGCTGGGCCCCCCTTATAGTCAGTATAATAATTTCATCTCAATACATTGGTTGTAGAGCCTTGCGTTCCATGGCACTGTCCTTCCATGCCGTGTTAAACCATGCATTTTATGAGTCAGAAAAGAGAAGGGTTGAGTTAAATCAGTGTAAAAATATTAAAGATGAACCAGGACAATTCTAGAACATAAAATTTTGGGGCTAGCTCAGATTTCCCCCTTAACATTGATATACACACACAACATACAGAAACACATTCACACATACACTGATCAGCCTCATGCTGCCAAAACAGCTCTAATGCATCAAGGCATGGACTTCACAAAGCGTCTGAACATGTGCTGTGGTTTCTGGCCCCAAGACACTGTTCCAGCACATCCCACAGATGCTCTAGTCTATAGCATTGAGCATCTGGGGAATCTCAATGCTCAAGGCAACACCTTGAACTCTTTGCTATGTTCCTCATACCATTCCTGAATATTTTTCAGTGTGGCAGGATGCATTATGCGACTGAAAGAGGCCACTGCCTCAGGGAATGCCATTGCCATGAAGAGGTATACGTGCAACAATCTCTAGGTAGGTGGTACATGTCAAAGTAACAACATGAATGCCAGGACTGTGTTTCCCAGCAGAACATTGCCCAGAACATAACACTGCCTATGCCACCTGCCTCCTTTCCATAGTGCATCCTGCTGCCATCTCTTTCCCATGTAAATGACTGACACGCACCATCCACCTGATTTAAAAGAAAACATGATTCATCAGCCGACGCAACATTCTTAATTTGCTCATTGGTGGAGTTATGATGCTCACATCCCCACTGAGGGCACTTTCAGTGGTGGACAAGGGCTTTCATGGGAACTCTGACCATAGATAGCAAACCGTACACTATGTGTTCTATCATGATCAGCATTAGGTTTTTCAGCAATTTGAGCTACAGTAGTTCTTCTGTGTGATCAAATTGACCAGCCTTCACTCCACACATGCACCAATGAGACTCAGGTGCCCATGACCTAAATGTCAGTTTACCAGTTATACTTCCTTGCATCACTTTTGGTTGGTACTAAGAGAATCCCATAGGAATTAGTAGTCACTAGAGATGTCCTGAACAGTTCGCCGGGAACTGTTCGCCGGTGAGCATAGCTTGTTCGCGGTCGCCGCGGCGGGCGAACATATGCGATGTTCGGTCCGCCCCCTATTCGTCATGGAGGTGGGAGGGTCTGGGAGGGAGGGTCTGCTGCTGATTGGCTAGAATGTGTCTGCTGACTGTGAGGTACAGGGTCAAAGTTTACTCAATGATGATGAATAGGGGGCGGACTGAACATCGCATATGTTCGCCCGCCGTGGCGACCGCGAACAAGCTATGTTCGCCCGCCGTGGCGACCGCGAACAAGCCATGTTCGCCGGCAAATAGTTCCCGGCGAACTGTTCGGGACAACTCTACCAGTCACCTATCTTTTTGCCTGCCCATTTTTCCTACTTCTAACTGCCTAATGGTTTAAATGTTGTGACTGATAAGTGTATACAGTGTACACCAGGGGTCAGTGGTTTAAATGTTGTGGCTGATAAGTGTATACAGTGTACACCAGGGGTAGTCAACCTTTTTCTACCTACCACCCACTAATGCATTTTTCTTGATGGAAAAATTTCCTTACCGCCCACCAGTTTTCGCACAAGTGCAGAATATTTTTTAGAAAGGAGGGTGTTTTTAAAAATAAAATAAATGTACGTACATTTATCTTTTTATTTCTACTTTATCCATGTTTATAATGTTTTTAACTTTATAAAGTTTAATGAGAAAACAATAAAGTAAATTGATATTACCTATACTAGTGATTAATGAGGTCCTTGAGGTTGATGCTGCAAGACTAAATATTATTTGGTTCGATTTTCGTAAGGTGGATGGGGGGACTGTGAGGTGGGCAGGTGTTCTGTATACTGGGTAGGGGGGCTGTATGGTGGGTATGGGGGCTGTGAGGTGGGTAGGGGGGCCGTATTGTGGGTAGAGGGGCTGTGAAGTGGGTACGGGGACTGTGAGGTGGGTAGGGGGACTGTGAGGTGGGTATGGGGGCTCTATAGTGAGTAGGGGGGCTGTATGCGAGAAGGAAACCTAGCATGGAACGCCCTAAGGAGTCATAGCCTTTCCAATGAACCAGGTACTGAAGTGAACCACGGGAGATGCGGGAGTCGACAACATGTTGAATCTCATACTCCTCTTGACCCTGAACCAAAACAGGAGGAGGACGAGGCTGGAAACGGGAATGACTATTGTAAACAAGCGGTTTCAGGAGGGACGTATGAAAAATGTTGGGTACACAGAGGTTTTTGGGCAAGTCCAAGGCATAGGAAACATGATTAATCTGTCGCAAGACCTTGTAAGGACCAATGAAAGGAAGGCAGTTTCCTCAAAGGTATGAAATGTGCCATTTTAGAGAAGCGATCGACTATAACCAAAATAACAGTAAAACCCTTAGATTGTGGCAGCTCGACTATAAAATCCATAGACAGCTGGGACCAAGGGACTGATGGCAAAGGAAGGGGATGCAGAAGACCACATGGCATTTGATGGGAAGATTTAGATTGGGAACAAACGGTACACGACGATACGTAAGCTTCAACTTCCTTTCTAAGAAATGGCCACCAATACTGTCGAGTAATCAAATCAATGGTCTTAGATACCCCCATATGTCCAGCCATTTTACTGTCATGGTAATGGCTGAATACTTCCCCTCTCAGCTCTGGAGGTACGTAGAATTTGTGAACAGGCTTATCACTAGGTGCCCTATCTTGGATCCTTTGGATTTTGTGCAAAAGAGGGGAAGAGACCCTGGTTCTGGTTAAAGCAATGATTCTCTCAGGAGGTATGATGGGTTCTGTTATGACCTCTTCTTTATCAAGAGTGGCAAACTGTCTGGAGAGAGAATCTGCTTTGGTGTTACGATTACCAGGTCTCTAGGAGATTACATAATTGAAGCGGGAAAGAAAAAGAGCCCAGCGGGCTTGTCTGGGCGAAAGCCTTCTAGCGTCACTTAAATAGGATAAATTCTTATGATCGGTGAGAATCATGATAGGAACCGTAGATCCCTTAAGTAAGTGACGCCATTCCTTGAGAGCTGATACTATGGCTAATAGTTCTCTATTACCGATATCATAATTATTTTCTGCAGATGTCAGCCTAGGGGAAAAGAATCCACAAGGATGCAACAGAGCGGTAGGAGATTCCCTCTGGGAAAGGATAGCCCCCACACCGGTCTTGGATGCATCAACTTCAAGGATGAAGGGTCTAGAGGGGTCTGGATGCACCAGGACGAGAGCTGAGGCAAAAGATTTCTTCAAGAGAGCGAAAGAAGCCTTGGCTTCTTCAGACCAATTGACATGATTAGCTCCCTTCTTGGTCATAGCTGTGATTGGAGCTATAATCTAGGAAAAGCCCTTTATACATTTTCTACAATAGTTAGCGAATCCAATAAATCTCTGTATGGACTTCAAACCAATGGGTAAGGGCCAGTCAAGAATAGACAATAGTTTTTTAGGGTCCATTTGAAATCTGTCAGTAGAAATAATATACCCTAAAAACTGGATAGAAGTCTGATCAAACAGACATTTCTCAAGTTTGCAATACAAGCCATTAGCAAGAAGGGTTCGTAAAATATTTCTAACTTGTTGGTGATGTATCTGAATATTAGGAGAATGAATAAGAATGTCATCAAGATACACAATAGCGCAAGTATGCAAATAATTTCGTAAGACATCATTGCTAAAATCTTGGAAGACTGCCGGGGCATTACATAGACCAAAGGGCATTACAGTATACTCATAATGACCGCTTCGAGTATTAAATGCAGTCATCTATTCGTCTCCCTCTTTAATGCGAACTAGATTGTAAGCTCCTCTAAGGTCTAATTTGGTAAAGATTTTAGAACCACGAAGCCTGTCAAAGAGCTCTGTTATCAGTGGTATAGGATACACATTTTTTAGAGTGATTTTATTTAAACCCCTATAATCAATGCATGGACGCAAATCCCCCTCCTTTGGCAACGAAAAAGAAACCAGCCCCTGCAGGGGAAGAAGAACATCTGATAAATCCCTTACTTAGTGATTCTTGTACATATTCCTCCATCAACTTATTTTCATGTTGAGAAAGAGTATAAACTCTTCCCTTGGGGGGCATGGTGCCAGGGAGGAGTTTGATAGCACAGTCGTATGGCCTATGTGGAGGGAGACGGTCTGCCTGTATTTTGTCAAAGACCTTCACCAATCTTGGTATCGTGGTGGTACGTTAGTGGAAAGTGGAGGAGCTAAAGGAACATTAAGGGAACAAAGGGGTTTAACCTGACTTAAACAAGAACGGTTACAGGACGTACTCCAAGACAGGATTTGACTTTCCCTCCAGTCAATAACAGGGTTATGTTTTTGTAACCACAGAAAACCAAGAACCAAAGGGCAAAACGGGGAAGAAATTACCTGGAAAGACAACTTTTCTTTATGGGTATCACCTATAGATAAATTAACAGTCTTAGTTTGATGCGTAACATGAGGGCCACAGTGAGATGACTAACACTTTCCCATAATAGGGTTACAGGCAAAACACACCTGTAAGAATTTGTTTTAGGGGACAGAGACATTACACCCAAGGCCGGTCCCCTGAACGAGCTTAGGCGGTAGAGTTTTCCGGACGTGATGGGCAGTTGTTACGCAAATGCCCCTTACGACCGCAGTATAGGCACAAGTTGCATGGGTTCAGAATCAGATTCCGGGGCTAGCAAAGCGGGTAATCCAGTTATCATTGGACGAGGAGTGGTTCTCCCTAAAGCCCTCCTTTGTCTATCAAGATGAAGATGCTTCTGTCTAATCCTGATATCAATATCTGACATGTATTGTATAAGGTCTTCTAGGAGTTCTGGTAAATCCCTGGCTGCCACCTCCTTCTGTAAGGACTCATTAAGACCCTCAAAAAACACAGCTGTCAGAGCACTGTTATTCCAAGTCAGCTCAAAGGCCAAGGCACGAAATTTGATAGCATAGTCGGCCACTGATCTAGATCCTTGTTTGATTTTTAACAATGCTCTGGCTGCTAGTCTCTTTCTGCCTGGGGGATTGAACACATTACGGAAGGTCCTGAGGAATAGTTCAAGATTAAAGACAATCACATCATCATTCTCCCACAAGGGATTTATCCAAGCCAGGGCTCTAATAAGTTCATAATGAATGCAATCTTAGACCTATCAGTAGGGAATGAATCAGGGGCTACTTCAAAATGTACTCCCACCTGGTTCAAAAATCCCCTGCATAATGATGGATCCCCTGAATAACGAGGAGGAGGAGTTAGACGAATAGATGGAGTGGAGTGAGTTGCAGGGGTTAGAGCGACAGCGCCTTGAGAACTACTGTCCTCTGCCTCTGGCTGAAGACACACAGTTCTAGCGAGGATAGTTTGTAAGGCAAACTAATCCATTCTATGGTCTAACCCCTCTATTCTATTTTCATATGCTGCCATTTGTTGTCCCAGGTTTGCAGGGTCCATGGCCCTGTCGTAATGTCAAGGTTAATACTCCCCAACACGCAAACCAGAGAATAATAAAGGCGAACAGACGTATTACCGGACCTTAAGGTGGCCGGGCTTAACGTAGGAACGAGAGAGAAGAATAGTCAAACACGCTAAGGTCAGGAACACAGAGATACGGGAAAGCGAATAGACAGAGCCAAGGTCAGGGACCCAGAAACGAGAATAACCGATAAACAAGCCGAAGTCAGGAACCAAAGAAAAGACAACTATTCAGAACGCACTCTCAGGCTATAATGAACCACGACAGGGCAAGGACGTGATGTCAGAAGGAGGTATATATGGTAAGGTGAATACTGATAGGCAGGGACAGAATTGAGGGAGGTATAAAATAGGTAGTAGCAATTGGCTACTATCTCTTTAAGAGATCTTTAAATGTTACCCCTGCTGGTTACCTTGTGCGTGCGCACACGTCCGCGCACGTTCTCCCAGATGCGCGTGCGCCCCTGGAGGTGTGTGCGCACAACGCCCGCCAGCGATCCACACCGTCTGACAGGAGAGGACGGACGGCGAGACTGGGACGGCGCGGGACACAAGGTATGACAACGACAAGGCTCCAGATTCCAGTGGGTGAACCTCTCTTCCTTCAGAGAGCGAAGCAGGAACAGCTCTTACAAGAGCTAGTGATTATTCAAGGGAGTATGATGAGCATAGCAATCCCTTTGTGATATAGCAATTCCCCCCCCAATAAGAGACAAGACTCTAGATTGAGGGTGAAGTAGAACAGAAGGTTTATTGCTACAGCCTGGAATATATACAGGAATATATACTTTTAGGCCAGAGGCACACCCCCTGGACTTGATGGAAAACAGGGACAAAAGGAGTATAAACCAATGGGAACAATAATTAGCACTTTAACACTCCCACATCCAGTCAGCAATCCCTCCCCTATGCCTGTGATATAATTAAGGTAGCTAATGTACTAACCTAATTATCCACAGGTAGAAAACACACATTTTTAACCAAAGTACAGAAACACCCCAAAACTCCAACATATCCCCATACATTATACATCCCCGGATAGCCCCGATCTGGGTGAACAACATATCCAAAAATCACCCAGATCAGAGCAGGGGTTCAGGAAATTCCTGGAAGTCTCTTTTGACATTCTCATGCCCAAAACAGTTCAAGAGAATTAGGCTGTGCGGCCGGTCTATTTTCAATGTCTAAGTTCACTTCGAATGCACGAAAGGGTGCAGTTCGTGCACCAAGCCCATGTTGAAGTGCCGTTTGAATCGTTGAACAGTGTTCGACTCCAGTCGAAGAGTCAAAGTCCAGGGCAGTTTCAGCAGTGTTCGTGCCATTGTGTGTCAGATTTGAGTTCCATGAATTCGATGACAAAACACCGCCGACCTCGCTCGACTGAATAAAATGGCCGCCGCCACGCGTTCGAATGTCGAATGGCGGCCACTTCAACTACTTTGATACTTCGGCTGTACCTGAAGTGCCACTTTGAAAGTGTAGATCTGTTCCAGCAGTATTTAATAGAAACAGTGCCTTAGAGCCAAACAAGTCACAAGGGCCATAATCACAAGGCAAGAGGCTGGAAAACAGGCCCCTCCAAAAACCAGTGGCGAGGTCACTTTCACCACAGTTCCCAATAGCTTGTGGGGGTTCCTTCACTTCAGGGTTCATTCTCCACTTTTTCTTTGGGGTATTCTGTCCTCTGGGTCATTGGGGTGACACTTTAGATGGAACCCATTGTAAGCCTGTTCTTCACCTCCTGGGTAGATTCAGAGCCTGCTGAAAAGCTGGGACATTCTCTGACGTAGAGATGGTCAGGGTTTTCCCCTGATGGGTAACCATCAAAGCAAAAAGAAAGTTCCATCTGAACGTTTGGTTTTGGTCAGTAAGGGCTTTTGTGATAGGTCTAAGGGCCTTGCGCTCCTGAAGTGTAGTCGGGGATAGATCTTGAAAAAGCAATACTGCATGGTTTTCTAAGGATAACTCCTTTTGCAGCCATGCCTCCCTGAAAATGTTCTATTTCAGTGGGAAATAGTATATGCCATAACAAGAGGACATAGTCTTAAATTAGAAGGGCAAAGGTTTAAAAATAATTGGTAAAAAAATAAGTCATTGCTATTGTAATGTACTGATGCTCACTAAATTTCCTCAAAGTTAATATAGAGACTCCATAGTAACTGGGGAAATGTCTCCCACTGGAGTAAATTCTCCAATTTATCATATAACAGCATAATTATCCCAATATATTTAGAACCAATTTAATACTAAAGGTTTGAACAAATCTCTGCTATTCCCTAGAAACATTTACAATGAATGTACATTGAATTATAATAATGTATATTTCCAAAATAAAATTTGCTCTATTTCTCTGCCATGCCTGAAGATTCATAGCCTTTGATTTTATGTTCAGACCTGTTTATTTTACATCTCTGTATTTTATAGGTTTGTTCCTTTAGGTGTAGTTAAGACAATCCTTTTATAGGTCTGCTAAAGAAAACTACCAAGCCTGTACCACCTGCTTATTCTGGTTTCCTCCACCAGCTGCAGACGGCTGCTCAGTTTGTCCAGTTCAATGTGGGCTTATAAAGATGTCAGGTTGTATTAATTGCTGTTCTTCTGGGGATGTGATTTATCGGCATATGCTTATAATTAATAAATCTCTACGTTAACGCAGAACTCCAGAGGTTTGAAGATGCTGCTGCGTAGATATCACAGGCATGGATTTTATTCTCAAATAATGAAATGTCTATATTCTATGAGGGCTTAGTCGCTGGTGATCTCAAGTCGGGAGCTATGTGGTTTTGACCTGCTATGCAGATATTTATTATTTAAGATGAAATAGAAAACATTTAATATTGTGCAATTTAAAATAACCACTAGAGCACTGTTCTTGGCAGTGTAAACACAGTAGCACGAGGAAGTCTCTGTTTTCTACTGAGATTTATAATCCAGGAATGACTTTTTTTTTTATCAACAAGCTTTTTTATTTTGTGTTTACTTGCTTTTTTGTTTTTCTAATCTCCACGGAGATTGTTATTTGTTTTAAATAAGGAGTTTGCCTAACAAACATATATTGCACAAAAGACATGGCAGAAATTAAATGTAAGCTTTTTACGTATTTCAGAAAGATTGAGCATTTTGAATATTTTTGGAGATGATGGAGATATAGCTACATCATTTGCGAGCAAATCAATTTAATAGAAATAAACAGGGAGATTTCCAAGATGTAGGTTTAATAGTCTGAACTTGAATGTCTTGTGTTAAAGGTTTATGCATGTGAAAGTCTCAGTGTTTTTTTATGTTACATCGGTCTGCTATTTAAAGGAGAACTCCAGGCATCTTTACATGACAGGGGCAATGATTTGGATATATTGTTATTATTATTATTTTATTATTTATATAGTGCCATCAGATTCCGTAGCGCTGTACAATGGGTGGACTAACAGACATGTAATTGTAACCAGACAACTGGACGTACAGGAAAATAGGGGGAGGGTCCTGCTCAATGAGCTTACATTCTAGAGGGAGTGTGGTATATTGACACAAAGGGTAAAAGGAGAGGTACAAAATAGGTTGTTAGAAAAGTATCAACTGAGGGCTTAGTAGGTAATTTTTGACATATAGTTTGTTAAATTTGAACTCTTTTAAAATTGATCTAATTTTCATTTTTTTAGAATTATTAATCTTGCTCCTTAATTCCATTCATTCTGTAATTCACTTAATATGCAGTTTTTCTATTTTTGTTATTTTGTTCAAACGTACTGCTGTGACATGATAATATGGCACACAGTGGCGTACATACCAGGGTCGCAGGGGTCGCGGCTGCGACCGGGCCCGGCCCACCAGGGGGCCCGGCCGCCCCTGCAACCCGGTATGTACGCTCTGGGCCAGCCTCTTCTCCTGGGGGGCCCAGGAGCCGGCCACCTCCGGGCCCCCCGAGGCTGGCCCTGCTTACACCCGGCGGCCGGTCAGGCTGGCTGGTGCGCGAGGGAGCACTCTCCCCTGCGTGCTTCCTCTTCAGCTCCCTCGCGCACCGCACTGATACCGGAGCCGGAAGATGATGTCATCTTCCGGCGCCGGTATCAGTACGCGGCGCGCGAGGGAGCTGAAGAGGAAGCACTCAGGGGGGAGTGCTCCCTCGCGCACCAGCCAGCCTGACCGGCCGCCGGGTGACCGCCCCCCCAGGAGCCCAGCAGCACCACTGGACCCCAGGGAATCCCCTCAGCACTCCAAAAGGTAGGGAGGCTGGGGGGATTAAATTAAAAAAAAAACGTGTAAGTGTGTGTGAGTGTGAGTGTGAGTGTGTGAGTGTTAGTGAGTGTGTGTGTGTTAGTGAGTGTGTGTGTGTTAGTGAGTGTGTGTGTGTGTTAGTGTGTGTGTGAGTGTTAGTGAGTGTGTGAGTGTTAGTGAGTGTGTGTGTTAGTGAGTGTGTGTTAGTGTGTGTGTGTGTGTGTGTGTATGTGTTAGTGTGTGTGTGAGTGTGTGTGTTAGAGTGTGTGTGTCTGCTAGTGAGTGTTAGTGAGTGTGTTACTGTGTGTGTCTGTTACTGAGTGTGTTTGTGTGTGTGTGTTAGTGAGTCTGTTTGATGTCTGTTAGTGAGTGTGTGTTTGTCAGTGAGAGTGTATGTTTTGTAAGTGAGTGTGTATGTATGTCTGCCGCTGAGTGTGTCTTTGTCAGTAAATGTGTGTGTCTGTTAGCTAGTGTCTATGCATTTGTTCGTGAGAGTGTGTGTTTGTGTCTTAAGCACTTACCTTTCTCCAGCGCCGGACTCCCATGGCGCTGGGGATCCCTCCGCCTCTCAGCTCCGAATGCGCATGCACGGCAAGAGCCGCGCACGCATTCAAACCGCCCATAGGAAAGCATTACTCAATGCTTTCCTAGGGACGTTCAGTGTCTTAAAATGGCGGAAGCGCCTCTAGCGGCTGTCAGTGAGACAGCCACTAGAGGCTGGATTAACCCTCAGTGAAACATAACAGTTTCTCTGAAACTGCTATGCTTTCAGCTGCAGGGTTAAAACTAGAGGGACCTGACACCTAGACCACTTAATTGAGCTGATGTGATCTGGGTGTCTGTAGTGGTCCTTTAAGTGTGTGTGCATCTGCATGCAGTGGCGTACATACCGCGGTCGCAGCTCTGCAACCCCTGCGACCAGGTGCCCGCCGCCATGTGTTGCTGCCCCGGCCCGCGCAGAGTAAGCGCGAGGGGGGGGGGGGCCCACGGATCAATTTTCGCACCGGGGCCCCATGGGTCATGTGTACGCCACTGATGGCACATGCTTCTAGAAGTTGCAGTTTAGCTGTTACATTTCTCCACATGAAAATTGACAATGGAACTTAAAGTCATTTCACAGTAAATTTCAAATTTAAGGTCAAATATCTGAATTCCTGCTTGTTTATTCTTTCTGTATATGAGTTTTTAGTAGTATCAGCCTATGTGTCTCACTAAGTGTGTATGGGGGCAATGTGTATGGGACAATTTCACAGCATTAGGGCAATGTAAAAGCAATGCAATATTTATGGGACAAATAAATTATCATAAGGGGCAATTTCTATAGGTCAATGTGAGATAGAGAATGCCCAGGTAGAATAGATTTAATGTCCAGGCAAGATGTATCTCTAACCCCCCTTACCTCTTATCTGTTTCTTAACCCTCTTCCTTTGACATCCTTGCAAATAAATATGCAATCATACATGCACTCACATACAAACATGGACACGTACAGTCACATACACAATCAGTTATACATACATATACCTAAATACACAGTCACATGTACATGCATATAGACACATACACACGGTCATGCATCCAGAAACACAGTCAGATAGACACAGCCACACTGTAGTAAGACACATATACTATGTTACATATGGTTAGAAACGCAGACACACACAGACCTGCATACATCGCACACACCACACAGTCAGTGCCACACAATCATATACAAAGTTACAGGCTCACAAACATACACAGTCACACACAGTTAAAGGCACATGCACAGTCAGACACCACACACAATCATGGTTACACAGTCACTGCTACAAGAACACACTGTCACACACAGGTACAGCCACTCACACAGTTAAAACCATAGACACACGCAGTTACAGCCACACACACAGTTATAGCCACACACACCATTACAGCAATTCACATACAAACACACACTTGCAGTCACACACACAGTTACAGCCACGCATACACACACTTTTATGGGCAATGATGGTGTAGGCTGGTGCATAACATGGTGTCTAGTGGTTGGGGTAGCAACTTCCCCTTCAGCAAGTAGCTTTTTGCAAGAAGGCATGGCTGGCCCTGGGCCAGCAGAGTAAGTCTCAGTGTCTGCTGCTTTGGTGAAGGCACCGGTTTGGTGGGCATCTTCATTCGTCCCCCAAGGCACATGCTCCTCTATCTATCTGTCTATCTATCTATCATAGCACATAGCTAGAACAGCCCGAGCTTACACATGCATCTTTGTCTTTTTTTGTGTGTTTGTTAGTTTTTTTGTTTTGTTTTTTTACATAAAAAATATTAAAATGCAATAATATGCAAGATCATATTGCCAAATTTACATTCCTCACCCCTCACCTTATACAGTTGTCCTAATAAATATTTTTTCTTAATAAGGAAATATAAAAACTAGGCATGCAAAATGCAACCAATATGTCATTTTTAAAGAGCAAGAATATTTCATTAGTCCCATAAGGGCCATGTTTTCAGTACCTTACACTCATCAACTTCTGGGCAGGTGCAGGTAGCAGTTTGGGGACCTGAAACACAATGAACAATGCTTGCTATCATTTGCTACAAAATTATGAAGCACAATAGTTCACACTGCAATATTCGGTAATGACATTCATGCATGCATGGTTTTTCAATCAGATAGAAAGGAGGGGATGTGAGAGAGGGAGACAAAGGTAGAGGAAATAAGAAAGAGTGATGGCAGTGAGGAGTGTATGAAAAATAAGAGACAGTGAAAGGAGGAGGAATATTAAAGACAAGTTTATTAAAAAAGTGAAATTGACATATTTCAAATGCTATTTCAATGATAGTTTCAAAAGATACTTGGGAGAATTCCATCATTGTCACCTTTGTAAAAGGAGAAATTAGCATCAAAGTGAGGCGACATTTAAACATTATGTTCAAAATGACACTATGTTTAAAGAATGGAGCCGCACACTCCCCGCTCTCATCTTTAAGCAATACTGGCACTGGCGAAGTTATGGACTGAAACTTTGATTAATTATATGCAAGTTTGCAATATGTTGGTACAATAAAAACAGCATTTTCCTTTTGTAACAAGAACCCTCTGTATATTCAGTAGTTATGGTGCTTCTCCCTTTCTGCAGTGGTTATAGTGTGGCCCCCCTTTTTACTGTTTTGTTTCAACCAAGGACATGTTCCCCTGGACTTCGGGTTTCTCCTTACATTGCTGGATTTTGTATGCCCCCTGATGTATTCCTTAGCTGGTTCGGTGAATTAAGACTTTATTACAATCAGGATAATGCTATTCAAGTAGCCGAACAAACTGCCGAACAACCGACCACCCTGCATGTGGAGTGTGATGCTTGTTAACCTCCCAGAAGCTGTGGTGGTCGGAACGGCTGTGTGGTCGGCGTTCGTATACATGAACATGTGGCGGCGGCCATTTTGTTTAGCCGAACACAGCCAGCGGTATTTTGCCGTCGAACACCTGGAACCAAAATCGGACAGTCAAAGGCACGAACACCGCTGGGACTTCCACCTTCCAGTATGTTAGGTAAAATCCCCACGAACAGAGCGCCGTTCGGTAGAAGTAATCTAACGAACGCCCTTCACCACTATCTTGGTGCACGAATGGTTCTGTTCGTCTATTCAGCCTCTATTTTAATAGTGGAAAAAGACCGACCGCACAGCCCAATTCTCTGGAACTATTTTGGGCAGGAAATCATGCATGCGGTCGGTCAAAAGAGACCTCCAGCTAACTTTGGAACCCCTGTTCTGATCTTTGTGATTTTTGGATATGTTGTTCACCCAGATCAGGGCTATCCAGTGATGTAGTATTTATGGGGCTATGTTGGAGTTTTGGGGTGTTTCTGCACTTTGGGTAAAAATAGGTACTTTCTGCCTGTAGATAATTTAGTTAGTTCATTAACATTATATCACAGGCAGAGGGGAGGGATTGCTGACTGTATGTGGGAGTGTTACAGTGATAATTATTGTTCCCATTGGTTTATGTTCCTTGTGCCCCTGTTTTCCATCAGGTCCAGGGTGTGTGCCTCTGGCCTGAAAAACTGTATAAAAATGCAAGCTGTTCAATAAACCTTCAGTTCTTCTTACCCTCAACTCGCAGCCTCGTCTCGTGTTGTAGGGAAATGCTATATCTGCTTAATCACTAGCTCTTTTCAGAGCTCTAAGGAACTTTCTCCTCAAAGCAATCTACTTGGATGTCGTAGCGGTACTTCACAGCACCCTTCCAGATTGGGGAAAAGGACAGCTAGGCGGTGGATTCCGCAACTACTCTAGGGGTGACTGTCACACATTCCTTTAGTAAAGCCCAGTGAGTGCTCTCTTTCATTTGGTGTATATATAGGAAGCAGTTGTGGGAAGGGTTATCTGGCCTATAAATACACGGCCTCCCTTCCCTTGGTCCGATGTTGCTTGGCATGGGTGTCTGCAGACATTTTTCCAGGTGTGGGGAGAAGAGCATAATTGTAATGACATTCATGCTTTGCCCCTTTTTGACAATGTCATGAAGGGGAGGCGCACAATACTGTTTACATAAAGTACAGGCATGCAAATGGTTGAGAAACCTGATGCAAAAGTTTCATAGAATAATCAAATTGCCATTTTCTGATTTGAAACACACACTGACACATATACAGATGCACAGACACACAGACACACAGACACACACAAACAGATACAAAAAACACGCACATACATACAGATACAAACACTGCCACACACAGGGCCGGCGCGTCCATAAGGCGGCACAGGCGGCCGCCTTAGGGCGCACCGGCTCTGGGGGCGAAAAATTCCAGTGACCGCCAGGAGGGAAGTGCTCCCTCCTGCCTGGTCACCTCCTGGATCCCCGGAGCTCCTGCGCGGCGTGCGGCTGAAGTTGATTAGGAGGCGGCGAGGGAGCTCTCTGATCTCTCTGACCGGCTCCCTCACGCGCCTTTTGCTGATGCCGCGGGAGCCGGAATATGACGTCATATTCCGGCTCCCGTGGCATCAGGAAACAGCCTGCGAGGGAGCCGGTCAGAGAGATCAGAGAGCTCCCTCGCCGCCTCCTAATCAACTTCAGCTGCACGCCGCGCAGCAGCCTCACTGGACCACCAATGAAAGACCCACGCCAGCACTCCAGGTAGGGAGGCTGGGTGGGAAATTTAAATTTAATTTAGATAATTAATTACTGTGTGTGTATGTGTGTGTGCATGTGAGTGTGAGTGTGTGCCTGTCAGTGTGTGTGTGTTCGAGTATGTGTCTGTGAGTTTGTGTGTGTCTGTCAGTGTGTGTGTGTGAGTGAGTGTGTGTGTCTGTCAGTGAGTGTGTGTGTGTCTGTCAGTGAGTGAGTGTGTGAGTGTCTGTCAGTGTGTGTGTGTGTGTCTGTCAGTGTGTGTGTGTCTGTCAGTGTGTGTGTGTGTGTGTGTCAGTCAGTGTGTGTGTGTGTGTGTGTGTCAGTGTGTGTGTGCATGTGAGTATGTGTGTCTGTCAGTGTGTGTGTGTTCGAGTGTGTCTTTCTGTAAGCCTGTCTGTATGTATGTATCTGTATGACGGTATGCCTCTGTATGTATGTATGTGTCTGTATGTCTTGTACGTATGTTTCTGTATGTCTCTGAATGCATGTATGTAACTGGATGGATGTTTGTCTCTGAATGTCTGTATATATGTCTCTGTATGCATGTATGTAACTGTATGCCTTTATGTCTCTGTATGTACGTACGTGTGTGTGTCTCTGTATGCCTGTATGTCTTTGTATGCATGTTTCTGTATGTATGTATGTGTCTGTATGACGGCATGCCTCTGTATGTGTCTGTATGACGGTATGCCTCTGTATGTATGTATGTGTCTGCATGCCTTTATGTCTCTGTATGTATGTTTCTTTATGCCTGTATGTCTGTATGTATGTGCCTGAATGTCTTTGTATGTATGTTTCTGTATGCCTGTCTGTATGTATGTGTCTGTATGACGGTATGCCTCTGTATGCATGTATGTCTTTATATGCCTGCGTGTCTCTGTATGCATGTATATCTCTGCTTGTATGTCTCTAACTGTATGTGTCTGTATGTCTCTGTATGATTATTTCTGTCTTTGTATGACAGTGTACCTGTATGACTTTGACTGTGTGACTGAAAAATGATGCCTGTGTGCCTGTGGCTTGGGAGGAAAGACACACAGGTGAAGATGCATTTATTTTTTTTTTAATGAGGGTTGGGGGCGCCAAAATGCATCTTCGCCTGTGTAACTAAAAATCCTAGCACCGGCCCTGGCCACACATGCAGATGCACAGACACACAGATAAAAACACTGACGCACATGCAGATGCACAGACACAGGTACAAACACTGACACACATGCAAATACACAGAAGCAAACACCAACACACATCTAGATACAGACACATACTGATACACCTGCAGATTCATAGACACACATTTACAAACACTGCTGCAGATGCATAGACACAGGTACAAACACTGGCACACATGCAGATACACAGACAAACAGAAGCAAACACTGACACACATCTAGATAAACAGATGCACACACTTACACCCATGCAGATACACAGACACACAAATACAAACACTGCCACACATGTAAATACACAGACAGATACAAACACTGATGTTCAACTTGCTTTGTGCATTTTTTTTTACATGCATGACAATTTTTCTACTACAATAAATTTTGACTGCTCAGGCGAAGATGCATTTTGCCCCACCCAAAAAATGCACCTTCACCTGTGTGTCTCTTAACCCCCCTTTTAAAATTCTTACCCACTTTTGTGCTTTTCATCTGTTGAATATCCTATAGAGTACAGGAAGATCTAGTCACAACATTTCTCATATTTTGTTATTTTTATGTTTATCTAAAGCATATTTTATGAGGAATAAAAAAAGCTTCCTAAAAAAGGATAAATAAATATTTCAGAACATATTCCCCATTTGCACAAACTCATGTTTAAGAAAATATAATATAAGGCAGATTTAACAAGTGTTTATGTGTAACTAACATTGTAAGAGATTATTAAAACATTTTCTTTAACGTGAATCTGAGGAGCAAATAAAATTAGTTAGATAACCCTAGACACTACTAATACAAATGGGAAACAAAGATTAAAAGAGAATACAGGTTTTAAGTGCTTGTATAAAGAAATGTATTTGGAAAATTGTTTGACAACAAAATGTTTTATTTTATTATGCGATTATACTAACATTGGTTATTGTCATTAGAATTTATGTTGAAAAAAGCTATTGTGGATGGATGCACTCCCCTTCCCCTTTTATCATTTTTTTTTTCTTCTTCTTCCTTTGACCCCCTCCCAATTTTTTATTTTTTGTTTTACTGATTAATATTGCAATTTAATTGCATCGTTCATTCATATCAATATGTTATTACAATGTAAATTGACTATAAAGTGCCTGTTCAATATTTTCATCATTGATTTACATATGGACTGGATACATTAATATTTACTCTCTTCATCAAAAGAAAGAAGAAAATGGGGGTAACATAAATAGATAATCCAAATATAAAAAATATTATTTTAATCAATACTAGTTAAAAGTCCTTGTTGAATAATGAACAAAACACACCACACACTCTATATAGTCTGACAATGTATAGCCTAAAAAAGGACACTTGTGCTAAATAAAATATAAACAGAAAATATATATAAAGGTGAACAGTTCTTGTCAGACTATATTAAGCTCACAGTAAAATAATGTCTATATCCCTAATAAGATATATTAGTCCATGGGATATATGATATCTGTGTTAGGGGTTTTTGAAGTCCACCATATTAGAGACTTCGCTGACAGATATAGGCTGGGAGGTACATATTTTAGAAGTATTGTCCCTAAATGTTCCAGTGCAATTTAAATAGTAAAACAGATTACCCATATTTAGTGCTATGGATATTCCTCACAGTACAGTTTTGAGCATTCATTCAAACTCGGCAAGGTTATATTAATTACCATCAGGTCGTGTAATGTAACAATGTAACCAGTGCTCAAAATATAATTACTGTTGCAGTTACGATCTCAGTAGTTACGGCAGTGCCGTGATGATATAACCAGAATAGGTGCTTGAGAGGGATATGTTACGGTGGTATATACAGAAGGGAGATAACCTTCCTGTAAACCCCAAATCTTTAGGTCAATTAATCTTTATGAAAAGACCCCACATCCCCCATCCCAGGGCACTTAAAACCAGTAGGATAATTGTTTTTATTCATATGATAAGGATATATACATAAAGATCTCAATAGTATATCGGTTGGTAGATATCAGGACTCAGCAGCATTAAAGGGACACTATAGTCACCTGAACAACTTCAGCTTAATGAGGTTGTTCAGGTGAGTGCTACAGCTCACTGCAGCCTTTTTCTTGTAAGCACTGTATTTTCTGAGAAAATGCAGTGTTTACATTGGAAGCTTGGAACACCTCTTGTTGCAGTCAATCAGACGGCCACCAGAGGGACTTCCGAGTTCAGAGGCCCTAAAAAGGCCTCAATCACGTCTGACGTATTCACGCATGGGTGAATACTTCAGACGGGCTATCAGCACACAAAGCACTGTGAACGCGCTTTGTGTGTTGAGGCTGTCAGCACTGCTGTGGGAGTGGCTTCAGTTGACAGCTGAAGACCGAACCCACAGGGATTCTTTCTGGCCACAATAGTGGTTGAAGGGGGGGGGAGACCTACTCTCCTTCCCCCCCCGGCCCCCACCCGTGGGTGGGGGCCATGAAGATAATGAGGGGGGGGCTACTGTCCTCCCCCTCTCCGGCCCCCACCCCTGTGTGGCAGGTGGGGGCCCTAAAAATAACAAAATTGGGGGGGGACCTTCTGTCCCGCCCCCCGGCCCCCACCTCTGAGCGGTGGGTGGGGGCCCTAAAATTAAAAATAAGGGGGAACATACTGTCCCCCCCGGCCCCCACCCCTGAGCGGTGGGTGGGGGCCCTAAAATTAAAAATAAGGGGGGACATACTGTCCCCCCTGGCCCCCACCCCTGAGCGGCGGGTAGCCCCCCCCCTTATTGTTTAACAATATGTGTGTTTGTATGCAAACACTATATATAGAGAAATCTCTATATATAGTGTTTGCATGCAAAGTTTGGAGTAGGAGGGGGGCGGGTATAGAAAGCGAGCTGAGCTGTCAGTCAGACAGCTCAGCTCGCGAACGCGCATTCCGCGCACATGCGCGGTAAAGCGCTGAGTTTCTTCATAGGGCGGCTGTCAATGCCGCTCTATGAAGAACGCGATTGGTGCAGCGTGAAGCCGCGCATGCGCACCACATCGCGATGACGCTTCTCTCTGAGAAGCGTCCTATTGGGCCCCGCGATTTCGTCATTTTGACAAAAAAGGGGGCGTGGCATGGCTGGGAGCTCAGCGCTGGAACGGAGGTAAGTTTTTAATATAAAAAAGCATCGAAAATTATTTTTTATACTTGAAAGTACATATAAAAGCAAGAAGGAAGGCTGGGGGACCTGTCTTTCTTGCTTTTATATGTTGACTATAGAGTCCCTTTAAGATTAGCTACTATTGAATTTTCCCAGTTTAAATAGGAGATACTATGATTTCATTGGTGCTGAGATATTTGAATGTTTCAATAGTGTCACTGTTTCACAGATGTCGTAATTATCACTGGGAACAAGGGTGATAATACATTTACAGAATGGTTTGAAGACTACATGTGTCCTTATGACCTTCCTATTATGGTAAATATATTAGGAAAGTAACTTTATAATTTATCAATCACATAGAGAAGAAAAGACAAAATATTATTTAAAAAAAATAAAAAAAAATAATTATCAATAATAATCAGTAAATAAGGTATAATCCTAGCGTTTGGTGTCGATATGCTAACAAGAACCCTTACTGAGTTACGTAAAAACAAAAACGTGATCATAAAATTATCGGATAAAGGAGGCAACACCGTCTTACTCAACCGAGATATGTACATATCCATGTGTATGGAACATCTGACTGATTTGTCTTGTTATGAGAAACTCCCAAATGATCCTACTACAATTTACTTTAAGGGACTGAAAAAGATTTTGAACAAGGCCTTAGAAAGGAACATTATCACCAATGAGGAATTTAAATATATTCTACCTACCAACAATCCAACAATTGCAACCTTCTATTGTCTCCCCAAGGTGCATAAAAATAAACAACATCCACCGAGGAGACCTATAGTGTCAGGAAACAAATTATTAACAGAGAATGCAAGCAAATTTATTAAAAAAACTTTTACATCCATACGTAATACAATTAAAGTCTTACCTTCAGGATACTAAGCAGGCACTATTAATTCTGGAAGATCTGGTGGTCCCACCCTACACTCAATTAGCAAGCCTAGATGTGGTGTCCCTCTACAATAACATCCCCCATGAGATGGGTCTCAAAGCAACGGAATACTTTCTAAATAGCCATGATAAATTTATACCATGTCAGAAAGAGTTTATCCCAACTATAAGGCCCAATAAAACAGATCTACTGTGACCATGGGCCACTCCTTACACATAACACCGATCTGGTTGATCACTTGTCACCTTTTCCAAGCATTACTGCCCACAGACCGAGTATTCTAAAAGATCTATTGATACACAGCCATATGGAACCAGCCTCTATCCCTCGAACTTGGCTCATTCCCACCAATGGCACATACCAATGCAGTCATTGTAAGGCATGCAATTTTATCCAACCTACCAAAATCGCTGAATGTACACAAACACAAACACAATTCCTCACAAAACAATTTGTAAATTGTAGTTCTACTAAGGTAGTATATTTAATCACATTTAGTTGTGGAATACAATATGTTGGGAAGACATATCAGCAGTTCAGACGACAAATTTTGCAACATGTCAATACAGTAACAAATCTGATCACCACCCCGAGTGGCCAAACATGTTAGAAAAGAACACAATAGTGATGCCTCAAATTAGAAATTCAAAGCTCTGGAACTAATCACCTTAAATACTAGGAAGGGTAACTTTAATTTGAAGTTACTGAAACAGGAGTCGAAATGGATACATCTATTCCAGACTCTAACACCTCACGGTCTAAACGAGCAGTTTAATTTTACCCCCTTTATTCATGACTAATGCGTCTATTTGTTTAGCTATTTAGGCGATAATAGTTTCCCCTGTATACCATAAACAAAGAGTATTATAATCCATACTAGATACGAATTCAGATTGAATTTAAAAATGTGAACCTTACGATAGAGACTAACTGAATACAGTCTATTTCAGTTTAAAAGGCTTTTCGATCTATGTCAAGATGCACGCAATTGTTAGCTTCAGCACTTTCAAATTGGACCGGCATTCCCTTTTGTGATCTCACTCTATCAGATTTTACCAACCCTTAAGGATATAAACAGCAATAGAGTGTATATTCATTATTAAATTCTTAGATTTTCCCCATTAGGAAATCTAGGGAGCTGTTTAAAATACATCGGCTACTCAATATGCAAACGAGATTAGATCATTATATCGTTTACATACTAATACCAATTGCTCAAAGTAACATAGAAACATAGTATACTATTATTTTGTTTCCGTCCAGGGAGTTCTTTGTGTATATATATATATAAAAACCAAAAACAAAAATAATCTTGCACTCCACCTATGGAAAATCTAAGTGCCCGGTGCTTGTCAGCCAAAAATATAGAAAAAATATCAAAGATAGTACTCCAAGGACTTAATACAAATTAACTTTCATTACCTTCACTAAAACAGCAAAAAATCAAAGTTTCAGCTTGATCCCCTCAAGCTTTCGTCAGGACACACTGTACTCGCTATATAACGCTATAGTGCACATCAGCTGGTTTCCTTAACACACCAATCAAATCACTAAACCTCTCCTCACCTGAATTTATTTAACACACTGCATCCTTACATTGGTTTAATCACTCATTGATATTTGTGTGTTTGTATATATGATCTACATATCTATATAATACACATTTTTTTTCTAATGTTCTCCCTTCTATTTTTCACTTTAACACTAACTTCTCTCATCACTAAAATATCCCTATCCTTTCACTCACCTGTCCCTAGCAACACCATAATTATTACTTCCACCTTACTCCCCTCCCCTCTCTATTCATCCCATGCACTCTACACATACCTTTCCAGCCTATCTCCACCAACTCCTCCCAAATCCTCTACATACATACCCTCCTACAAAACTTTCAAATCCTACTCCCACCTTCACTTCCTTTCTATCCTTCTGCTCCTAGCTGCTGGTGATGTCTCTCCTAACCCCGGCCCCCTCGCAACAAACTCAGCACATACTAACCCAAGGATCCACACTAATCTCATACCCATCTCATGTTCCTCTAAATCCTCCTTCAATACTGCCCTCTGGAACGCACGCTCTGTTTGCAATATAACTAAATCCACTGCTGTCCATGACTTCTTCATCTCTCGTTCTTTAGATTTACTAGCCATAACAGAAACCTGGCTCTCCCCCTCTGACACTGCCACCCCTGCATCTTTGTCCTTCGGTGGTCTCCAACTTACCCACAACCCAAGAAACTCTGAATGTAAAGGTGGTGGTGTTGGGTTTCTCCTCTCCCCTCACTGCTCTTTTAAACCTCTTCCCACCCCCCCTTCTCTCTCTTTCTCATCATTTGAAATACACTCAATTCGCCTTTTCAAACCCTTCTCTGCTAACATTGCTGTTATTTACCGTCCCCCTGGTTCCCCTCTTCTCTTCCTTGACCACTTTGCTGCCTGACTACCCTATTTCCTCTCTTCTAACATTCCATCCCTAATTCTCGGGGACTTCAATATTCCTATAAACCCACCTTTGACCTCTGCAGCCACTAAACTACTTTCAATGACTTCCTCCCTCGGGCTATCGCAGTGGGCAAATTCTCCCACCCATGTAGCTGGCAATACCCTTGACCTAATCTTCACTTATGCATGTACAGTATCTAATATCTGCAACACTCCATATCCACTCTCTGATCACCACCTCTTATCATTTGCTCTCACATACCCCCTCACCCAAAAACCTCAGCCTAACCCCCCTCAACTCAGGAGGGACCTTAATTCTCTTGATCTCCAACAGTTGTCAGCTGACATTGATTCACAACTGCTGCCCATCCCTTCCCTCTCCTGTCCTTCACAGGCCATCTCCATATATAACTCTACTCTTACATCTGCCTTGAACACTGCAGCGCCACTCCAAACAAGCACCTCGAGGAGGACCCGCCCCCAACCATGGCATACTAAATCAACGCGCTACCTGCAAAGATGCTCCCGTTGTGCTGAACGCTCCTGGAGGAAGTCTCGTACACAATCAGACTTTCTCCATTATAGATTCATATTGTGTTCATACAGTGCAGCCCTTGCCAAACAGTCCTATTTTTCCACTCTCATTAGTTCATGTTCCCGCAACCCCAGGCGTCTCTTTCACACCTTTAATTCTCTTCTTCGCCCTGCTGTGGCCACCCCCAAAACTAACCTTACTGCTGATAACTTTGCATGTTACTTCACTGACAAGATTGAACAGCTAAGGAAAGAATTATCCCCTCCTTGCCTTTCTGTTTCTCAATAACACATAGATCATGCCTTTCCTACCCTTCAGACATTCTCCCCAGCTACTGACCAAGAGGTGGCTGCTCTTCTTTGCTCCTCTCGCCCCACCACTTGCCCGCTCGATCCTGTCCCATCTCACCTTATTAGATCTCTCTCCACTTGTCTTGTGCCTTCTCTAACACACATCTTCAACTGCTCGCTCTCTTCTGGCATCGTCCCTGCTGACCTTAAACATGCCACTGTAGTACCTATACTAAAAAAACCATCCCTCGACCCTTCCACCCCCTCTAACTACCGTCCCATATCCCTGCTCCCTTTTTCCTCAAAGCTTCTGGAAAGACTTGTCTTTACCCATGTGTCTCATTTCCTCAATTCCAACTCTCTCCTTGACCCCCTTCAATCTGGCTTCCGCCCTCTCCACTCTACAGAGACTGCCCTTATCAAAGTTACTAACGACCTAATCGCAGCTAAATCCAAAGGCCACTACTCCATACTAATTCTTCTTGACCTCTCAGCGGCCTTTGACACCGTTGATCATGCTCTCCTTCTTCAAACTCTTCAATCACTTGGTCTCTGTGACTCTGTCCTCTCGTGGTTTTCCTCTTATCTCTCCCAACGCTCATTCAGTGTCTCCTTTTCTAATGATACCTCCTCCCCTTGCCCTGTCTCAGTTCGCGTTCCCCAAGGCTCCGTCCTTGGTCCCCTTCTATTTTCTCTTTATACTGCCTCTCTTGGCAAACTTATTACCTCTTTTGGATTTCACTACCACCTGTACGCTGATGACACCCAGCTATATCTCTCCTCCCCGGACCTCTCCCCTTCCGTCCTGCAACGTGTCACTGCTTGCCTTTCTTCCATCTCTGACTGGATGTCCTCCCGCTTTCTGAAACTCAATCTCTCAAAAACTGAGCTCCTTGTCTTTCCTCCTCCTAATACTGATCCTCATCTTTCGCTCTCCCTCCAAGTTTGTGGTACCAACATTAGTCCATCCTTGCAAGCACGCTGTCTTGGCGTCATACTTGACTCTGGTCTCACCTTTGAGCCTCACATCCAGCATGTTGCCAAATCCTGTAGATTCCATCTTAAAAACATAGCCCGCATCCGCCCCTTTCTTGCACCAGATACTACCAAGGAGCTTGTCCATGCTCTAGTAATTTCCCGCATGGATTATTGTAACCCTCTCCTGATTGGTCTTCCCAATAGCCGTACTGCACCCTTACAGTCCGTAATGAATGCTGCTGCTAGATTGATTTTCCTCTCTAGTCGTTTCTCTCACACCTCACCCCTCTGCCAGTCCTTACATTGGCTTCCTGTATGCTATACGAGTCAATTCAAGGTACTAACTCACACCTATAAAGCACTGAACAACTCTAGCCCCTCTTATATCTCCTCACAGATACATAGGTATGTCCCTTCTCGGTCTCTCCGTTCTGCCCGTGACCACCTCCTGTCCGTTGTCCGCACTCGTACGGCCAACTCGCGCTTGCAGGACTTCTCGCGGGCGGCTCCCTTCCTATGGAATAGCCTGCCTACCGCCATCAGACTCTCCCCTAGTCTTGCATCTTTTAAGAAGTGCCTTAAAACCCATCTCTTTAGGAAAGCTTATGGCCTCCAAGACTAACCCTTACCTCACATACCTGTCTCTTGCCCTCTCCTAAAGGGCAGCCCACCTTATTTGAGTGTAAATTCCTGTCCTAATGTGTTTTACACCCCACCTCCTATAGAATGTAAGCTCGTTTGAGCAGGGTCCTCTTCAACCTATTGTTCCTGTAAGTTTATTTGTAATTGTCCTATTTATAGTTAAATCCCCCTCTCATAATATTGTAAAGCGCTACGGAATCTGTTGGCGCTATATAAATGGCAATAATAAATAAATAAATAATAAAAATAACCCCACATATATAGCATGAAATATGATATTTACTCACCACACCTGTGTTACATCCGACTCCATGGACGCTCGGACCGGGACTGCCGCGGGCCGCACAGCGTCACGTTCAATGACGCGGCCAGGGGTCGTCACCATGGTGACCTGTAAACACATGGACGTAATATCAACATACAAGTTTAAAAGCAGTTTAGCTGCAGCACGTTCAGTAGATGTTGGCAAAAAAAAAAGAGAGAATAAAGCTGAACTACGGTAATAGCAATACCTGCTCAGCTATATTCAAAGGATTGTCTCATAAAACCAGCTGTGGTATATTGGACGGACAGAAATCCTGAAAAAAAGAGGAACTGTATCTATCAAATCATTGGCACAAATCCAACATAAAAATACATAATGCAGGACACTAATGTATATCAGGATAATAGACAACATACTGTCTAATCTCTAACTAATTCTTAAAGAGAATTAAAAATACTAGAGAAATGCAAACAATAGCTTATTACTTGGCAATTAGCATTGTCAACAGTCAAATAAAGTCACATCTATGTAGAATATATCTATGTAAATTGTCATGCTGTATCATATACAGACTAGAGGTTAACTGGAAGGTCAAAATCCTGAACCAAGGGACTTCCATAGAAATTAAACAAGCCCAAAAGGAATTGTATATTGTGATTAAAGGGAAAGTAATAAAAAGAAAAGAAAAAAGCACTAAACCCAAATGAGACACATATATAATATTGAGTATGTAGAATACATGTCACTATCTATACTAGACTGAAAAATTCTCTATCTACAACCTGAAACTCTTAAATATAATGAATATATCTCATAGAGAGCAGAAGAAAACTGTCACCAAAATGGTGGTGAAAAGCTCTCAAATTTAACAAAATAAGTGTAACATGGGGATCAAAATATTTAGATATTGAGGAAGAAAAAAGAACCCAATAGATGAGACCATAATCACTGTGAGTAAATGAAAGGGTTGCCTGTCCCACCGGGTGGGCACCCTATCTCAATCTCACATATGTGATTTCGCATAAACAAAATGTAAATGGTATTTGACTGTTGACAATGCTAATTGCCAAGTAATAAGCTATTGTTTGCATTTCTCTAGTATTTTTAATTCTCTTTAAGAATTAGTTAGAGATTAGACAGTATGTTGTCCATTATCCTGATATACATTAGTGTCCTGCATTATGTATGTCCTATTTTTATGTTGGATTTGTGCCAATGATTTGATAGATACAGTTCCCCTTTTTTTCAGGATTTATGTCCGTCCAATATACCACAGCCGGTTTTATGAGACAATCCTTTGAATATAGCCGAGCAGGTATTGCTCTATTAGTTCAGCTTTATTCTCTCTTTTTTTTTTTTTTGCCAACATCTACTGAACATGCTGCAGCTAAACTGCTTTTAACCCCTTAAGGACCAAACTTCTGGAATAAAAGGGAATCATGACGTGTCACACATGTCATGTGTCCTTAAGGGGTTAAACTTGAATGTTGATATTACGTCCATGTGTTTACAGGTCACCATGCCATGGTGACGACCCCTGGCCGCGTCATTGAACGTGACGCAGTGCGGCTGCTGACGTTTTCGTGTAGCCCGCGGCAGTCCTGGTCCGACCGTCCATGGAGTCGGATGTAACACAGGTGTGGTGAGTAAATATCATATTTTATGCTATATATGTGGGGTTATTTGTTTGTACAGTGTGTCCTGACGAAAGCTTGAGGGGATCAAGCTGAAACTTTGATTTTTTGCTGTTTTAGTGAAGGTAATAAAAGTTAATTTGTATTAAGTCCTTGGAGTGCTATCTTTAATATTATATATATATATATATATATATAAAAAATATATGTATATATATATATTTATATATAAAAAAACATCAGCTCCCACAATATGCAATATGCAGTTCTTGTTAGCATATCGACACCAAATGCTAGGATTATACCTTAGTTACTTATTATTGATTATTATTTTTCATTTTTCTATTTTTTTTTTACAATTTTTTGTATTTTGTCTTCTCTATGTGATTGATTATAAAGTCACTTTCCAAATATATTTACCATAATAGGAAGTTCATAAGGACACATGTAGTTTTCAATCCATTGCGCAAATTTATTATCATCCTTGTTCCCAGTGATAATTACATCATCTGTGAAACAGTGACACTATTGGAACATTCAAATATCTCTGCACCAATTAAATAATAGTATCTCCTATTTAAACCGAGGAAATTCAACTGCCCGGTTTCCCTCTGATGAGCTAATAAGCGAAACGCGTGTCAGGGTGATTAGGGGTACCTTACCAACATTTAGTTACCATTAGAGAAGTACCATCAGATAGCCTAAGTAATGGGGCATCTAGGGTGATTATGGGGAATTTATACGACATTCAGTTACCTTAGAAAAACATTAACAGGTAAACAGGGCACTTAGAGGAATGTTCATGGAAATTGAGTAATTCAAAGAACGAAGCTATCAGATAGGATAAAATAGTATATTATATATTGGACCAATATCTCAGATCTACTGAGGATACCTTTCTAGGTCTAAGGAGTCTTCATAATAGAATTTCGACAGGTACTAAATAAATCAGTACTTGCCTGTACGGCTAAGCAGACCAGGATCTTAATCTTAGATATCTAAAACTCCTAATGCTGAATAAATGATTTATAAGGTATTAACCAGCAATCTGTTTTTGCTACATGAAAGTCTTTGACAAACAAGAGCTACAGCAGTGAGTGAGTTAAAGCTGATCTACAAAGGGAACACAGCACTGTAGTAGCTTACTATTTCTACCACTTAGTCTTGACTTATAAGGGCAGTCACTTGCACTTTATTTATTGTTTTGCAATCTGTAAGTCCCTGACTAATAAGAGCTCCAGCAGCGAGTGTGTTAACGTGGATTTTCAAAGCGAGCATAGCACCGTAGTAGCTAATCTTACTGCTGCTCAGTCCTGATATCTACCAACCGATATACTATTGAGAACTTTATGTAAATATCCTTATCATTTAAATAAAAACAATTATCCTTCCTGGTTTAAGTGCCCTGGGATGGGGGTGTGGGGTCTTTTCATAAAGATCAATTGACCTAAAGATTTGGGGTTTTACCGGAAGGTGGGGAGTGAAGGTACCTTGATTTTACCTCCCTCCTGTATATATCACCGTAACATATCCCTCTCAAGCACCTATACTGGTTATATCATCACGGCACTGCAGCATTGAAACTACTGAGATCGTAACTGTAACAGTAATTATATTTTGAGCACTGGTTACATTGTTACATTACACGACCTGATGGTAATTAATATAACCTTGCCGAGGTTGAATCAATGCTCAAAGCTGTACTGTGAGGAATATCCATAGCACTAAATCTGGGTAGTCTGTTTTACGATTTAAATTGTAACGAACTATTTTGTGACAATACTTCTAAAATATGTACCTCCCAGTCTATATCTGTCGTGAAGTCTCTATTATGGTGGACTTCAATAACCCCAAACATCGATATCATATATCCCTTGGACTAATATATCTTATTAGGGATATAGACATTATTTTACTGTGAGCTTAATATAGCCATTTATATGTATCTATATACATAACGGAGCTAACTGCAGTTATTTAGCTACAGTCAAACTATAGCTGATTAGAGCTGCTTACCTGTACATATAATTCTTATTTTTGTTTATATTTTATTTTGCACGAGTGTTCTTTTTTAGGCTATGCATAGTCAGACTATATAGAGTGTGTGGTGTGTTTTGATCATTGTCTAACTGGGACTTTTAACTAGTATCAATTAAAATTATAGTTTTTATATTTGGATTATCTATTTATGTTACCACCTCCATTTTCTTGTTTCTTTTGTTAATCCACACTGGGGTTACCCCCCACAGGGAGGGCCGTAACGCTCTTGGGTTCCATCTCTCTTCCATATTTCCTTTTCAGTTTTTCAGATTGTTTATTTACTCTTTTTATGTATAACATATATGGTATTTTCTTTCAGTGTAAAAGTTTTTTTATTGTAAAAATATATCTTTAATAAAATATATTTGAAAAAAAGAAAGAAACCCAAACACATAATTGCACAATTGCAACTCCTATCTTTTTTGTGCACTATGCTTTAGACTACTATGCTAAGTTGTGTACTCAGGGTGGGTGTGTAGGGAACCTGCAGGGTTCAGTAAAACAGGTAAAAAACCAGTGCGACCAACATGAAGAATCCAAACTGAACACAACTTAGAGCATTGACCACAACTTAAAATACACATAGAGCGAGCAGGCATTGAAGAGTAGCTGTAGCTTACATGCTGGACTTGCAAAATTATTGGCAAGGAGGTGCAAGAGACAAAAGAGTATGCATTTATTAATGTTCATTGGTCAGCAATACATTTATTGAGTTTTAAGTCAGTGGCGATCTCGCCATTGGTTTATTGGAGGGCCCTGTTTGCCATCCTCCTGCCCTGTGACTATGGCCCTGTGGTGAACTTTGAGTTAAATATACTGTTTGTGCTTTTTTTGGACTTATGGAGCAGCACTTCGAATTCCCGAAGCAATTCGAAGTGGCACTTCGAATTACCGAACAACCGCATGAACAAGAGACCACCATGGAGCTTGTTAACACCTATTAACAACGTGGAACGTTTCTCACCGCAGTGTTCTAATTGTTCGTCTGGGTGGCCGCAATTCCTATGAACAACCACGAGGTGGCGACCATCTTGTTCGCATGAACGCAGGCAGCGGTGTTTGGGCATGAATCTCATGGAACTGAAATCGGATACAGAAACTCGAGAATACCGCTGGACTTCCATCATCACCTGCATTCGTTTCTATACAAGTTAGAAGGGCACTGTTCGGTGGGATCATTCATCTGGATGTAGGGAACAAGCTCCAGGGTAAGACTATTGACTCTGTTTGTTCGTTTGTTCGTTTGCAAACTACCGAATTAGACTGGTCGCAAGCCCTGATTCTCTGGAACGGTTTTAGGCATGTTACCATGTCTGCGGTCTGTCAAATACATGACTTCCATACAATTTCTGAACCCCTGAACTGATCTGGGTGATTTTTGGATATGCTGGTCACCCAGATCAGGGCTATCAGGGGTGTAATAATCGTGGGGATTTTATGTGTTTTTTGGGTACTTTTGGGGTTTTGTAAAATTTGTGTTTTTTCTGCCTGGATATAATTAGGTTAATACAGTAACTGACTCGATTATCTCACAGGCAGAGGGGAGGGATTGTATGTTTTTATGGGAGTGTTGTACATTTAATTACTATTCGGATTGGTTTGTAAGCTTTGTGTCCATGTCCCCAACAAGGTCCATGTGGGCATACACCTTGCTTGGGGACTTGCATAAAAGGTCAGTGTGGCACCATTAAAATTGATGTGTGGGGCAAACGGCTGTATCTACCCTGGGGATTGCTATATCACTATACTCCCCTGGGATTATTATTACTAGCTCTTTTAAGAGCTGTTCCTGCTACGCTCTCTGGAGTAGGAGAGTTTCACCCACTGGAAGCTGGATCCTGGTCTTGGGTCCAGGGTTGGTGGAGGACGGCGAGTTCCCAGCCAAGCTGTAACGCTGGATGTGATACTATAGTGCTGATGGTGTCGGGTGGAGTGCTTGGAGCCCTTGGTGAGCAAAAGGAGCATCAACTGACAGAGGTACCCGGTCGGGGTTCCAGCCGGTCCATCACAAAGTCTATTGTTGTCCAAAAAACTGTTTGTCAGGACCCAGAAAGTAGTTACCACTCCAATGTAGATGGGATTATATCAGGTATGGTTTTGATTTCAATGCAGAGCCACAAATATTTCTACATCCAGTTTATCTGCATGACTGACAATTAGTTTCCACGTCTCAGCACTCTCTTGCGACTTGTGTTTTTGCTCTCCTTCAGATCAAAGGGTAATCCAGATGAGGACCCCTTGCTCATGATGCTGTCATAATAATATTCCATATTTATTAAGAATGATTTATTGATCACTATTGAGCAAATTAAGCTATTATAGATAGTTCTGGTACGCACATAAGCACATGCAGCCAGGGGTGTCACAGCTATTAATACACAGCATAAAACTGTAAAACCACAAAACACAGCATCAGCATGATTCGTGCTTACCATCATGATAATAGTATAGTGCTAGCCTATAGATAAGAGATAGGCTAAACACACAGTGGTACTGAACAGCCTGGCCAGCTGCTTGTGGCAGGTCTTTGCTGGGCTGCATTGATAAGAAACTTGGTGTAAAAGTACAGACTCCCCACTCTTTTGGTAAAAAGGAATAAAAGATGGAGAACTTCCTTGGAGAACGACCCATCTGTAATACGGATGTGTGCTGCTGGTTCTCCTGCTCCCAGTAGAGAGGGTCCCTCCAAGTTTGACTGCCAGAGTTCCCCCAGTCGTGTGCAGCGGAGTGACAACCAGGCTTCTCTAATGGAGATGTATACTTAAGCTGAATATCTAGATAATTGAATGTTATTACTTATTAATGAAGTCTCTGTTAGTCAATAAAGTTTGTTTTGATTATTTACAAATACCTTGGGTCAGTGTCTGTATTTTGGATCTGTTCTGCCCTTTACGGTGGAATCAGACTGAGATGCATGGCCTGGTTCTCTCTGTAATGGCACAAGATGAGCTAAAACCATCTTGAGAACTGAACGGGGACCCACTAAAGGGCAGGCTAATTGAGCTGTTGTCCGTTCTCAGCACTCTCTTGCAACTTGTTTTTTGCTCTCCTTAAGCTTAAAGGGTAATCCAGACGTGGACCCCTTGGTCATAGTGCCTAAAGGCATATTGGCTAAACCTCGTTTCGGTGGAATCAGACTGAGATGCATGGCCTGGTTCTCTCTGTAATGGTACAAGATGAGTTAAAACCAGCTTGAGAACTGAGCGGGGACCTACCAAAGGGCAGGCTTATTGAGCTGTTGTCCGTTCTCAGCACTCTCTTGCGACTTGTTTTTTGCTCTCCATGTCTGTATTTGGTTTCAATATGTTTATTGCTCCAGGTGGATAGGTTTGAGAATCATTTACTTCATTTTGTTTTCAAAGTTAAACAAAGTTAAACATGGTTTAAAAAAAAAAAAAAAAAATTGAATGAAAATAGAAATACCAAGTAAGTTATTCACTAATCTTGACACAAACCCCATATTAGTATCAGGCTTTTCTTACTGCGAGTTTAGGGCTGCACACCATAATTTTGTAATTTGTTTTGTTTTTATCTGACCTAAGACAAATTGGAAGTTGTCTCTACATATTTTTGCGTGAACTGTAAATTGTATTCTTGGACTTCAGAGCCAGCATTCCAACAGCTTTGTACACTGTTTAGAATCCAGACCATGTTTTGCATGTGAGATAATTATATCACTGGTGTAATTAATAATAGCTCACAAGGATTAAAAGGAAAGCCTGTGGCTATCCAGAGAGATTAACTCAATCCAGAGAACTCAAATGGAGAAATAATTTAACTGCTGCGTTTTTTCTGGAAGAGAAAAACTTTTACTGCCAAGATGAACTGGATGAACAAGACGAAAAGAGGACTAATTCTTTGTTACGCAGAACGGATGAATTAAAAAAGAGTATTTAAAAGGATTATGTAATCCATCTTTAGTGGTAAAGTTTTGGTTAAAATGAGCCTTCGTCAATGCTCTGAAGAAGTGGTTCTCTATATACTACATGGCAGCAGTGGAATGCCCTGAAAGTGCACCATGTACCCCTTTTTTCGTTAGAATATTTTAACTGTTATGAACTATTTTGTATGATTGCTCCCGTCACTATTGCATGCTCGTTAGGAAACAACTGAGTTTGTCCGCTGCTTGCCCTAGAAGACCATGTTTTTAAATGTATGTTCCACATATTGTGGAGAATGCCAGGAGCCAAGTTAAAAGTTTGCAAGCATAACATGGAGGGAGTGTTTAAAATGTTGATCCAGGTTATCCAGTACAGAAAGAAGCAAGTAGTTGTTCTGCTGAAAACTGCCTAATTTTTCTGATAGATAAGTATATCATTGCTAAGGAAACATTGTACCCAGCTGAACAAACTATAACTCTACGAACTCCAATGTTGGTGACACTGCTTATGGTTTAAGGGGATAAAACAGACCAGGCTAGATACATGTAAAGGATAGCAAGAGTGGTAGGGACACACACATGGTTTGTGGGCTTCATCCTCACAGCACTATTTCAAAGGATGTCCCCTGCCATCCCATATAGGGCTGGTGACAGTCAAGCGCCAACCTTGCTGTATGCCTCAACATCCTATTGGACCTTCATTGCAGGAGAGGAGAGAGAAGAAGAACTGGAGGGCTCTAGCCTGCAGCTCTGCCGTTTGCTGAATATTTCTCCAGTAAGCTGGTGAGTTCAGAGCTTTGCCGCCAGGGCCGTCTTTAGCGCGGGGCAAACGGGGCAGCTGCCCCGGGCCCAGTTGCTCCTGGGGGGCCCAGAGCAGCTGCTCCGTGGGCCCCGCGATTTGGGCAGCCCCCCTTGGACCCGGTGGTGCAGCTGCACAGAGCCGCACCATCCCGCATGCTAAAGAGGGCCCCCGGGTGGCCCATGCACTAAGGGCCACCCGGTGGGCATGTGTCAGGCACTGTTACGCTTAAAGAGCGCGACCGGGCCCCTTCCTGTTCGTCAGCCGGCTGGGAGGAAGTGAGTGCCGCGCGTCACTTCCTCCCACCGGAGATCAGAGCCGCACAGGAGGAGAAAGGCAGGGAAGAGGGGAGTTTCAGATGAGAACTCCCAACTGCCTCAGCCTGCCACTGTTCCACAGGGAAACCACCCTCCAGAAAAGGTAAGGGTGGTTGGAGGGTGGCTAAATGTATGTCAGTATGTTTGTGTGTGTATATGTCTGTCTGTGTTTCAGTGTATCTGTGTGTGTATATCAGTATGCCTGTGTGTGTCAGTATGTCTGTGTGTGTGTCAATACTTCTGTCAGTGTGTGTGTCAGTATGTCTGTGTGTGTGTGTCAGTAGTTCTGTCTGTGTGTGTGTCAGTATGTGTGTGTGTGTGTGGCAGTATTTCTGTCTGTGTGTGTATCAGTATGTCTGTCTGTGTGTGTGTCAGTATGTCTGTCAGTGTGTGTGTCAGTATGTCTGTCTGTGTGTGTGTCAGTATGCCTGTGTGTGTCAATATGCCTGTGTGTGTCAGCATGTCTGTGTGTGTGTCAATACTTCTGTCAGTGGGTGTGTCAGTATGTCTGTGTGTGTGTGTGTGTCAGCATTTCTGTCTGTGTGTGTCAGTATGTTTGTGTGTGTGTGTGTCAGTATGTCTGTGTGTGTGTGTCAGTATTTCTATCTGTGTGTGTGTCAGTATGTCTGTGTGTGTGTGTCAGTATTTCTGTCAGTGTATGTGTATGTGTGTGTGTTAGTATGTCTGTCTGTGTGTGTCAGTATGTCTGTATGCCTGTGTGTGTCAGTGTGTCTGTGTGTATGTCAGTATGCCTGTGTGTATCAGCATGTCTGTGTGTGTCAATATGTCTGCCAGTGTATGTGTCTGTATGTGTGTCAGTATATCTGTCAGTGTATGTGTCTGTGTGTATGTATGTGTGTCTGTGTGTGTGTGTCAGTATGTCTGAATGTGTGTCAATATGTCTGCCAGTATATATTTGTGTGTCAGTGTATGTGTGTGTCAGTATGTATCTGTGAATGTTGTAATATGTCTGTCTGTGTGTGTGTATGTGTCAATATGTCAATGTGATTGGGGGTTGGGCGTAATTGGGGGGTTGGTGGATTGAGAGGGTCGCAGGGCCGAGGGGGCCCAACAGAATTCTTTGCCCAGGGTCCTATTCATATTATAGACGGCCCTGTTTGCCGCAGGTTGCACACAGTACAAAACCTATGCACTCACACATTCTCTCACTCTCTACAACATTTAGCCACACACTACAACCACTAGCCACACATATTAGACCACAAACACAACAGAACTAAAACTGACCTATTTCACAAAAGAAACCACAGTAAAATCACTTTACACATATGCAACCTCCAAATACATGCACCTTACGGTTTTCTGGTCATTTTGTCCTCTGATATCGCAATTATGGAGATACCAGAGACAAGTCACAAACAAATGCAGCACAAGTGTGTCATTAAAGTTGCTTGCCCTACACAGAATAAATACATGTCCCTTTTCTCCTATTAGAGCTCTTCAGCAGGGCAGTGCGCACTCAGCTGCATTAATGCTCCCCAAAAATGCCCATATATTCTTCTCAGTTCACCCCTGGCTTCAAACTTAGCATAGTGCCAAAGTTTTACATTTATTTTTGGTGACATAGAAAGGTGAAACTAGTTATGACTTTTTCATGTCACAAAAAAATCAATTAAACTTTGGTACTATCCTATGAATGCAGCCCAGTCTGTATTGCTTGTTGTTTGCTTTGGGGGCCAGACAGTATCTGCATTGATTGGAGCCCTGCTAGGTGTTAATATGTTTTTCTTGATTGCAGCACCAAAAACATTCCTTTGGGAACCAAGGGAATGTTTAATTGTATCCCACCCAGGAAAAGTGTTAATTATGATATAAGATATTATAAGTATAATGCAATTCTTCATATAGCTAGATACTGTGCACTTGATGATGAATCTATAGAATGCAGTAAAAGTGATAATATGGAATACCTTGTCCTGCTAACAATGATGGCATATTCTTACTGGCCTATTGTGAATCTGAATGGTAGAATAAACAAAACATTGCTTGTTTCTTGAAGTATGGTCACTATAGTGGTAAATGTTGGTGCAGTGGTAAGTCATATACATAAAATGTGAATTATTTGTATTTATGGTGATAAGCATAAATATCCTATGACTGAACTCAATATTAAAACTCAGTATGGTACTTTCAAATACAAAGTGTGTTTAGTACTAAAATGACCAATGTGGTGGTGATAAGAATTGATTTTCCCATATTTCTTGATTTATAGATATTATAAGAAAAAACAACAGGCAGGGAATCAGCAGAAAAGTACATTATTAATTATGATAAATATGATTAATTATGATTATGTGATGGCAATTCTAATTGTAAAAATAAATAAAATACCATTGCGCAATGCCCGTGTTAGTGGGACATAAACTAGTTCAAAATAGTGGCAAACCTAGTACTAGCAGATAGAGAGATTCATTATTAGATCTGGTAGTTATTTCTGGCAATTTCAAGAAAGCACAATGGCCACTTTTACAGAAGTAGGTAAAAAACCAAAACATTTCACCGGGCCTTTCTGGACTTAACGCCAAATAGTACAGTTTGAGACAAGCCAAGGTCAGGGATACAGAATGCGACGAATACGATAAGACAAACCAAACATCAAGGATGATATAAAAAAAGAATAGTCAAAAACAAGCCAAGGTCAGAATAGCCACTGAATAATACAAGATAAATGTGCTCTTGCATAACCCGTACATGGAAACCATGAAACAGGATGCAGAAGAAAAGTTGGAATGAGTTTTAATAGCACTAGCAAGCCAGTGATGGGTCAGCTCCACTCATGTGATGCCAAAATGCAGTGACACATGCACATTTGCATCACTAACTAGATTGGGAAGATCGGGCTATGAAAGAACGTCACACCAAAAGCCACAAGGCTATGCGGCAGCATGGGAGGTGGACCAAAGTTGCATTTGTGGCATAGTAAGAGGCTGCCTGGGGACGTGCCTGGTGTGGCCATGCCAATGAGGGGCTGCCATGTGACCATTGTCTTGGTAATGGCAGCTTTTTATAATAGAGACAAGTGTGGCTGATCGCTATTGTGTAACCCTTTTACCCATTGAGGCAAGTCACATGGGAGTGGTGCTGAACATGACAACTACCTTTTATTATTATGTCATTATAGCATGGTGATTAGTAGTGTATTCCCTAAAACACTTGAAGACTGTGCATGCTGTTGAGTCCCATAACTTTTGGATCAGTCTTATCTGATTAACCCCTAAAGCTCATCACTGCCCAACCCTAGCTAACTCCTAGTCATATTTCTCCACTGTGCACCTAACCACATAGACATTCTTTCACTCGGGGCAAAGACTCAGTGCCCCTGGTGCATGGTGGGGTCAGTGAGATTGCACCATGCACTCACCAGCCGACTTTCCAAGCAGCTGTGGAAGCTTCTAAAGCTATTGTGTTGTGTTCCTGTGATCTTTATGTGTGTGACAGACCCTCTGTCCCTGATTTTTATACTTTTAAAAACTCTATTTGTGCTTATTTTATTTTGGAGCACTGTTTCTGCCCCTTTAAATTGTATTGGTACTGTTCTGCACTTTTGAAGTGACATTTCGGATGCAGGCCATTTTAATTCAGTCGAATGCGTTCAGTGGTGTTTGGTCGTCGAGTTCATGGAACTCAAATCGGATATGCGATGGCATGAACACCGCTGAACTTTACCTTCTCCAGACTTTGACACTTCGACTGGAGTCGAACGCTGTTCGACAATTCGAATGGCACTTTAACATTGATGGTTTGCATGAACGGTTGCCGTTCGTCTATTTGAACTAAATTTAACATTGGAAATAAACCGGTCAAACACCTTAATTCTCTGGAACTGTTTTGGGCATGAAAATGTTCGTGCTGTCGGTGATGTGACTTCCATCTATCTCCTGAACCCCTGAACCGATTCGCATGATTTTTTAATATGTTGTTCCTATAATTATGCCTGTTCAGAAAATACATTTTATGGGAATTGGATGTTTAATTTTACTGTTACATGAAATATGTAAAAAGTGTATTTTATCGCTTGGAGATAATTGAGTTGATACAGTAATTAACTCAATTATCTCCCAAGCAGAGGGGAGGAATTTACAGTAATCAATGGGAGTGTTTTAACTTTGTGACTGAATATTATTGGCTGTTAAATGTACATTTTGGTACCCAACAAGGTCCACATGGGTGGTAACCTTGTGGGAAAACTTATATAAAAGAGACAATAAAGCCTCAGTGCATTCAGTTCTTACTTTACCCTCAATCTAGAGTCTTGTCTCCTATTGGGGGAAACTGCTATACAGCTAGCTTTTTTAAGAGCTACTTAACTTGGATGACTGCTGAATGCTGAGAATACCCCTCACCATCGGGAGAAGGCCACCCTCTAGCGGTGGAAACCCCTCTACCCATTGGGGTAACCGCTACAATTTGTTGTGTTTATAGTTAAGTTGACTGCATATGATGATGACTATTTTCAGGGGGTGACTGTGATAGGGTGAATAGGGGGGATGACTATGGCAGAGTAACAGGGATGTGTGAATGGGTTTGTGGGTCTGAGTGTGACTGGTTTGGGGAGTGAGTGTGACAGAGTTAGGGGGTGAGTGAGTGTGACAGAATGTGTGGCAGGATGGCGTGTGGTGTGTGACATGGTGATGGGGTGAACGTGACTGGTAGTGTGATAGTGTGAGGGGTGGTGTTACACAATTAGTGTGGTAGGGTTGAGGGGTGAATGTTACAGGGTTAATGTGGCAGCGTGGTAAGTGTAACAAGATTGGGGTTGAGTATTAGTGAGTGGTGAGTTATCGTGACAGAGTGAGTGAGGGGGTGACAGTTGTTTGTTGGGTAGTGACAGTATGCAGTAGGCAATAGGCAGTAGTTCATTTCCTGGTGGTACAGTGGATTTCTTGGTTATCCTGTTGATTCCCTTGTTATAAGTGGGCTTCTAGTGCAGCGGCAAGCCTTCCAGTCCAGCGCTTTGTGAGGAAGTCAGAGTGCAGGCTGGAAACCCAGCATCTACACTCTAAGTGCTGGATTCACAAGGAACCATGGACCACAAGGGAAATATTTTTTGAAGAGTCATGCAGGGAGACCTTTTGATCTTCATGTTGGATAGAGGGAGTGGGGCAGATCAGAGCCAGAGCTTATGGATATTCAGATGTGCACCCACTGCCCCCCTAGTTTCGACACAGCTCCCAACACTCATGAATGAAAGCTTTTGCATGAAAGCATTGAAATAACGTTACGATAATATTATGAATACAGGACACCAATGCATTTTGTTAATGATATGTATAAAGGGACACTATAGACACCAGAACAACTACAGATTAATGAAGTTGTTCTGGTGAGTATAATCATTGCCTTTAGGCATTTTCATGCAAACACTGCCTTTTCAATGAGTTTTAAGGTGAGTTTTAATTCATTGTAAGGGGGCTGAGGGGGTGCAAACCACCTTAATGATGAGTTTAAAACTATAGGGTCAGGAATACATGTTTGTGTTCCTGACCCTATAGAGTTCCTTTAATAAACATCATCCTCTAAGAATGACCCCAAATATCAATGGGATCTCATAGCAGCTGTTTTTCTGAAGTCTCTAGTTATAGTATTATTGCTGTAATGCTCTAGATTAGCACTTAAGTGTGAGTTAAAGCCTTTGCTCATTGATAGTGCATCTGATTATAGCTTCTTTCTTTCCCATAGAGCAAAATAAAAAAGCAATATATTACTGTTTTGGACAAGTTGCATGTAGTATTATTTCTAAACAAGTAAGCTTCTTATTCCTTATTAGTATATTAGTAAATATATATGTTTCTTTATAGGTGAATATTTGTGATGGGCTATACAATTATTATGAAATATAATATAAAAACATTTTTTTTTTTGCCCCTTTCAATGTATACTCATACCTGGGTCTATCCTCACTTTTCGAGCAGAGAAAACTTTCACTTTCTTATTCCCAGAAGGGAGTAGAACTGCTGGGAAACATCCCCCTGCACGGAACCTGAATTGATCTTACTAAATATTGCCTACATTAAGATGTATGTGTTGCTCTTTATAAAGTGGCACCTATCTCAGGATAATAGAGAGCCAAGTTCCATAATTCTTTCAATATCATATGGTTCTGCACGATTGTAGATTACAAAGTGTGATGGATTAAAGAAAATGCCTTCCAGCAGAGGCAGTAAAAGCTAATACAAAAGAGCTGGTATGGACATTAAGTTCTGGAGGGGAAAAATGTTGGAATGTTTAGTGATCCATCATTACAGAGTAGCATCTTTTGTGATATCTTCAAACGCCATCAGGACTACTGCAAATGTTAGTAACACTGAGGTTGAGGTATATAAATAAACAGGCTATTCCTCATGCAAAATATTCTGCCCTTAGACTGTATTTCAGCTTCTGTGCTTGAAAGTATGTTGACAGGAAATTTAAAGTTGTCACAATGGGTTTACATAAATTCAAACATTTTGTAAAACATTTTCACTAACATGCTACAACCAACGCTGCAGCAAAATAAAGTGTATTAAAATTGTTCCCAGCTATTTTCTGCATAACAGTTCTATTTTCAATCTCTACAGTATTTGTCATTGAAGCATTAACCGGGTGAAATGGGAAGAGGACGTACGTTTAAAGGGGCACTCCAGTCCCCTAAAGCACAATAACTTATTGAAATACTTTAGCAGTTAACGGCATGTCCCCTGAGGCTTATATCATGAAAGTGCCTGCAATTTTATAAATGACCTTAGTAAGGCCTTCCAGCTATTAACCAGACAGCCAGGAGGGATTCCTGCCTTGCTGGCTATAACTATAATTCAAAGCGGCAATAAGTGAATAGAGAAACATCGAAGTGGTGGATTGTGGTGATGCCATGCTTGTAACATAGATCCCTAGAAATACTTTAAGAGCTACAATAAAGTGGCACTGTCACCACCCACCACCACTTTGTCTCTGTATATTTCCTATGCCTGACACTTCTAGACATGAGGTTGAGCTGCCACCGTCTAGAAGTGTCACTCCCACCAGCCATCATCAGCGATGGTTGCAGGTAATTGGCTCGGTCTGTGGAGGATCCCACAGTCTCAAGGGATCCTTTATAGATCTTAGTGCTGTGCTCTCGCGCATGCATTAGAGTTCAGCAGTGATGTCAGCTCTTGGCACAGGACAAACTGGGAGAAGATGACTGCACTGATGATGAACTTGTGCAGGTAAGTAGAACTTACCTTTCCCTGTCCCCCATCCACTGGACACCAGTGGCAATGTCATGGTCGGGGGTCTTTGCAAATTCAAATTCCACTTTAAACAGTTAGTGTACCACTGTAAAACTCCTTAAAGTGCTAGAAAATTAAAATGTTCAAGATATCACCCCTAAATGGCGCTCTCACTTGTACCAGAGCCTGAATGTGTCACTCTGGAATGAAAGATTCTGTATGGAAAATGGTTTGATAGCCCACACAGCTCCTTGCTCTCTTCTGGTTGCCTGTTACAGTTATCTATAAACATAAATGGAGAATCACTGAGGGTCCAACAGTTTTACACTGTAAAATCAATTTTATTAAAAATACATGTAAAATGGCTTACTTAAAACATATGTGAGAACATTGGTATTCATGCAGTTCTGGTATTCCTTGTTGTTCCGCTCACATGGTAAACGTATGGACCCTCCTCTAATCACCATCCATGTCCTACAAAGATCAAGTTCGCTCATGTACTTTGAGTGCACAGTATATGCATCTTGCAGTATATTAAATGCCTTTTTTCTATATGAGATACATACATTATTAGCCACCATCAATGTTCCATAACATTGATAATATTTTAATGTTTTATATCATAATAAAGCATTAAAGTATACTGTACTAAGCATATATTAGACCTAGTCCTACTCCCTTTATGCACATAGACAGCACTGCCTGCCCACCTACCATGTTTTTGGATACAAATCCAACACCAGGCGGTCGCCATTTTGTTGGAGCCACATCTTCCGGTTTTCGGCCTGGCTCCCTCTCTGCCCCTTCATTTCGAAGCCTCTCCTAAACATGGAACTTCTCACACCATATGGGCATCCACTTAGATAGATTAATGCCTCAGCTGTGCCAACCACATGGGGTGGCTAGTGGCGCTATCTTGAAATATTTTACTGCCCTTCTTATGATTCCCTAAGTAATGCTATATAAATAAACCCTTTTTCAGTGTAATTTCAATATCCTACTTCATTCTCACTTACTCTACCTGGTAACATTAGTTGCAGACATAACATGACGTCACACAACCATTATAACCATTATAACATTATAACCATTAAAGCAGCACAGGTCCCATGTACTCTGTAAACACTTTTGATAAAGCCATTCTTATGGTGAAATGTGTTAAGTGTATTGTAATACTGTTTTATCTATTTTACTTTTTTCTCATATTTTATTGTTTTTAATTCATAAATGTATTTTTTATTTGACCTGATTCTTGTCACGTATTCATCTGCTTATAAAAATGTGGTTAATGACATTTACTGTCCACACAGGAAAAGTTGTGCCGAGCAGCAACCTAATCCACAGAAGGGTTAATGCTGAGCAGCAATTATGCAAATGAAACCTGGTAACTGAATTTGGGGTCAAAGGCCGGTTACAGCCTGTCAGATCTAGAGGTGGGGTATTTAGGCCCAGTTCTCATCCTGCTCAGTGCCCTGTCGTGGTTTCCCTTGTGGTTGTCCGAGAGCGCGTTCCTGTTTATAGTTTTCTACCTGGTTTTTGATTTTGGCTTTGTACGTTAAATCCGGCCATTCTAAGGACAGGTAATACGTTACTTATTTGTCATCCGTGCTATACAGTTCTACGTGCTGGATCAAATAGTAATCCTGACAATTCTCTGCTGCTGCATTCCTAAACCTAATATCCTTGGTGGGGATAATATCACCTATGCCTGTTGGATTGAGCAAACCTTATTTTGCTCTTACGCATGTGGGTAGGTTTTTATTATTTTATTGTGGCTTATACTCTATTTTTTATCATGTGCACTATTGTGGTTTTATTTCATATATATATATATATATATATATATATATATATATATATACATATACACAAGGAGAAATCCACATCAACTATATCCTAGAGTGGGGATCATACCACTTCATGTGATATCTCTGGATCTCATAATATGTGAGTGAACACTTTTAACATTCCTACTCTTGCTAATGACCTCAACATACTACGCCATATGTTTTTATTTTATTTTTTTATTTTATGAGGATTCCTACTACCATAATGATTACTTGAAGAGCCTGCACTACATTATATCTTACAGATGGGGTTCAGAAAAAAAAGAAAGGAAACCAAAACAGTTTGAATTAATACCGGTCCTATTATTAAAAGAACAAGGAGAATAATAATATATTCTTATTATATCAAACACTCTGACATCTCCTCGGTTTTTGCGTTCATTGTGAGTCAGAGTAGAACGGGGAGTCCTAAGCATTTGGGGGATTAGGACATCCAAAGGTGTAATTTTTAGAGATGCTACCTGCATCATTACCTGCAGTGGGAAGGCAGCACATTATCAGTGATTTGGTGTAGAATGTTTGCCATTTTTATAGTTATGGATTTAATATGCAATAATATATAGCCATGATGAGCTGCATATTCAATCCATTACTGTGAAAATAGCCAACATTCTAAACCAAGTATTCAATCAAATTATCATCCCTGATGACTTGCTGCCTTTCCACAGCAGGTAATGATGCAGGTAGCATCTCTAAAAATGATAAGTTGATGAAAAACTGCTGCGCTTGGGAATAGGATGCCTAGAATGGTGGGGGAGATTTCAAACTAGAAAAAATTCTTCCAGAACTGTGTCTGAAGGAATTTTTGGTTATTTTCAGTCATTCCATCAAAGAGAATTATTTTTTTCTGGTTTCTCTGACTTTTGTTAATATTTCTATTCTTTTGGACCAAAAGTCGTTATGGACGTTTTCGGTAAATCGCTAATTTATATTGTAAAGGAAATAAGACAGACAAGATATAACAATATAAATGTATAATATAATAAAGCATTGCACACACTGCAAAAACACAGTCAGATTAAAATAAGATTTAGATGTGAGCCAAGTGACAGAGGTGACAGGAGGTCGGGCAGTCACTTTAATATTATCACAGGACCTGACCAAAACTTTAGCAAAACACTGCAGTGCAGTTGTATCCTATTCACAACAACCCCTAAAGGGAGATATTTGCATTTTTTTTTTTTAAATTCTTTATTTTGTATTGACATACAATAAAGGAGGCAATAATAAGCAGATATATTCGGTAGAAAACAGAAACAGTTTGGAATCATTTCGGATATTCTGCTCTTGTGACATATGCATCGTAATTGTCGTGTCTGATTTGCGTGTTGTTATAGGCGGTTCCTTGCTTTCTCTTTTTTATCATGTGCTAAGGATTATTTTGCTCCGTCATCGGATATCACCTAACACGGCGGCGTATGGATAGGAAAGATCGCAAACAATTCGTATGTTCCATGTTTGCGATATATGTCTGTCTCTCAGGAAAGCCTCATGGTAGTCAATATTTTTGATTTTTATGAAACATTAAAGAATAGAAAGAGAGAAAGGAAAAAGTAAGGATCGGAAAGGGTGGAGAGGGGGGCTTTCCATGAATGGAGTGGGTAGATTGTCAGGCGGGACATATTCGTATTAGCTTCCCAGGTTAGAGCTTTCCCAGGGCTCCCAGATCTTCTGAAAAGTTTTTAGGGAGCCCCTTATCCTAGCCGTTAGGTAGTCCATCAAGTGGACGTCTTTTATCCTGTTTATCACTCCTGCCATGGGTGGTGTGCCCGGTTTAAGCCACTCTGAGGCTACGGCTCTCCTAGCTGCTAATGTAATTTTGTGGATGAGCTTTTGTTCATGCCTAGTCCAGCCATCTATGGATCTGTTTAATAAGAATAGCCATGGGTCTAGGTCTGGGGCTCCAGAATAAACCTGCGAGAATAGGGCCTGTATTCATTTCCAGAATTTGACCATCTGAGGGCATTCTCACCACATGTGGACATAAGTCCCCCGCAGGCCCCAGCCCCTCCAGCACACATCTGTAGGGTTTTTTCTCATTTGATGTAGTTTAACCGGTGTAGTATACCAGCGAAGCATAGTTTTGACAGATTGTTCCTGCAGTGTAACGCATACGGAAGAGGTATGGTTAGCCTCCCAAATTTCTTGCCATTCTATGCCTTCCAGTATTTCCTCTAGGTCTTTCTCCCATTGATCCGTATAGTCTAGCTTACCCCAATCCCCGGCTTCTGAACAGAGGTGAGCATACATAAGCGTTATCATGACTTTAAGTATGGTTTCTTGAAGGCAAATGCGTTCAAAGAAAGTCATCTTTTGCAGGGTTGCCGCTTTGATGTGTGCTAGTTTTGCGTAATCTTTAAGTTGTATGTATCGGAAAAAATCTGAGGGGGCAAAGTCCCCGCTGTCTTAAGGTATCAAAAGGGATGACCTCTGTTCCCTGATACAATTGGCAAATGCGTTGTAACCCTGTTCGCTCTAAGTTTTTGAAGGCTCTAGCTGTCATTCCGGGGTCAAAGGCCTTATTGCTTAAGTATGGCATTAGAGGAGACTGGTCAGATGCTAAGTGAAACTTATGATTAAGGGAGTCCTAGATCCTCAAGGAGTTGATTATAGTCTGGATATTTGCATTTTAATGAACTTCAAGTCATAAGAACAGGGGCAGTGACAACCTTTTTCTGAGAGCCTGGCAACCAAAGTGGCAGAGTGATAGATGGTTAGGCAGTCATATAAAAAAATGTGCATGAAACCCTACTCTTTGCATGAGGAAGCACTGCAATGGTACCCTACTCCCTGGTGAGGTTGTGTATTCGATTTCTGTTTTGCTTAGCCACTGCCAGATTTGTATTACAATTACTTTGACTGGGGAATCATACATATATAGAAACCCCATTAGGCCTGAATTTGTGGGAGGAGTAAGTCCCCTACTTAAACTCCCAGCCCCTACTCACCTCTGTTGATCCAGTTGATTGTCTCCTAGCAACCAGCACTTCCGGTCCGAGCTTCCCGCCAAACAGCTCCAGTCTCCAGCAGCAGAAGTATCCAGCTGAAATTCTCCAGCCGCTCTGCAGTCTGCCACCCGTCTTCTCCCCGGTCGCGGTACTTGGCTTCCGGTCACGAGACCGGCAGGCTCAGGTAAGCTAGTGAGGGAAATAGCATCCGGCTATTTCCCTCCGTTCGGGCCTAAAAACGTAGGGGTAGGCTCCCTTTTTCTTTTACATTACCCGTTCACATATACTTACCTGTTCTTGCATTGCCGCGTTCGTGCGACTAAATTAGTCGAACGCCGGCTATACTTACGTTTCATGGGGCCTTCGTACGGTCTAAACTGCCGACCTACGTCCGGGTAAAACTCTGGTGCAATTCGTTACAATTTTGATATACCGTTTGTTCATACGAACGAACTATGTACATGTATACTTACCCGTTCGGGCATTTAGTGATTCGTGCAATATTCTGTTCATTCCTCGCATACTTACCTGATTCATGCAATATGTCTATTCGTGCAGAATTAGACGAATGCACACTATACTTAACCTGTAACCGCTGGCGGTTCCTTTATTTACCACTATAATGTCTTAAAGCATAGAACTTAGTAGGGCTAACCATACAGATATCTTAGCCATAATTTTATATAGTTAGTGTAAGAGATCCTCTATTTAACATATATAAATAATTGAGAATACAATATAAAATAAGGATTGTCTTGGAAGCAATAGTTTTGTCTTTTAGATATTTATTATATAAAAAATATAAATATAGACATATAAAATCCATTATAGCAGAGTTTATACGATGAAATTAAATGCTTGCAAATATCATTATTAGGTAAACATACCCTTCTGAACATGTCATCATGTCAGCCGCTCAGTCATTTTAAGATGGAGCAGCGTCTGTCTCCAAGTCTCTCCTCTGTCTCTTAACATTTAAAAGTACACCTATTTATACCTTAGGTGTCTTCATTTTAGAGTCACCATAGTTCATATATGAAAAAGTAACTTGTCTACTTTAAATCAATTTAGGACCTCCCTTAATTTGGCAAAGATACAAGGCAATAACTAAAGGGTGCATACGTCATGGAAATTTTCCTGACTTAGTTCAAGATGGCATCTTAAAGTCTGAATAGCTTATCTGTTGTTTATACTAAGACGTAAGTGCACAGTCGTGGGAGATTCCCGGATTTGGGGAAGTTCCATTAACTTGGGGTTACCACAGTATATTGTGTACTGAAAGAGTCGTAGCATAGCCTTGAAGCTTGTTTATGCATTATTGTTATTGTAATTCGTCTGGGACAAAATGGCGCAAACATATTATGCACTGAGGTTATTGCTTAAAGAAACATCTATGAAAAACAATATTTTCCATTTCTAACACCTTGTCAATTTGCAATATCTCTTAAAGACAAAGTACACAGTTTAAGAAATACAACATTTCATTCTAAAACTTGTAATATTTGCATTTGCCCATAACACCCTCTCCATTAAACTGTGGACATTGTAGACCATTTCTTCCTTAAATTAGTGAACCAAAGTTCTCCAACAGTTTAGCTTTTTTGTGCTCCCAGCATCTTTGATCATTGTTGTAACAGTAAAACATCCGTAGTGTGATCTTTGCCTGTAAAGGTGGTTGATTAAAATGCGCAAAGCTTTTGTCTAGGAAATAATTGAAAATAACACCAAGTTCCAGAGTAAGATATTCTCGGATTGATCCAGATACGAATTGTAATCCAAAGTTAAAAGTAGTAATTGTATTTGTAATCCAAAGTCTTTAAAGGCCTGTAGAAGTTTACGATCCTTAGATACATTGCTGGTGGTTGTGTTTGTAGAATACCCGGGTATTTGTTGTAGAGTATTGGTTGTAGAGTCCAGTTTTCCAAATATTTGGCTAGAATTGGTTGCAGATATTGAATCAGCATCATCTGTTATCACTGTGGTGATGGTGTTGGTATTTGTCTTTGTCTTTGCTTTTTTTTGTTTTGTTTTTTTCATGAAATATTTTTACACCGTTTATGATGTGTCTAGATTGGATACTCTTCGATATTCTTTTACGGAATGAATTAATTGACAGCATTTCCAAGACATTGTCTTAAGTGACATGGTTCCCATTATAGTTAATGTTATGTTGATACAGCAATCGAAGTGGTATCTCAAGAACGCCTCTTTTTGCTGTATTGGAATCTTTGTAACATCTCAGTGATAGACCTCTCACTGACATCAGGTGCTGTTGTGTCCTAAAAATGTTAACAGGTAAAATCTGTGGAAAAATCTTTACATTTGTTGTTATACTTTGTAAATAATGATGATAGATGAAATAGTAACATAGTTAATCTTTGTAGTGTTTTTTTTTTTTTTTTAAAGATAAACACACTTGTAAATGATTTAGAGATAATAGGATAATTTGAAGCAGCATGCACAGTCGTGGGAGATTCCCGGATTTGGGGAAGTTCCATTAACTTGGGGTTACCACAGTATATTGTGTACTGAAAGAGTCGTAGCATAGCCTTGAAGCTTGTTTATGCATTATTGTTATTGTAATTCATCTGGGACAAAATGGCGCAAACATATTATGCACTGAGGTTATTGCTTAAAGAAACATCTATGAAAAACAATATGTTCCATTTCTAACACCTTGTCAATTTGCAATATGTCTTAAAGACAAAGTACACAGTTTAAGAAATACAACATTTCATTCTAAAACTTGTAATATTTGCATTTGCCCATAACAAACCTAAACGGACATCACCATTAAACTTTACCTCACCGGGGTTCAGCACCATAGCCTCACCAATTTCCCTAACAATACCCCTTCTTGTCATCATATCCCATTAAAAAGGTCTTGAAAGGTATATTAAAGGTTTCTGTTCCACTCACCACTACAAGACTGCCTATAGATGGGCCTATCTTTAGATCACTCAGCAATCTCCTTGACGAATCCCAACACAAACCTGGTGATTAAATCTGCTATTTATCTTGCTTTCTACGGTTTTCTCAGACCCAGAGAGTTCACCGTTGTTTGCCAAGGGGATATCACGCACAGCCCCACGGCTAAATTCACAGCACACGTCAGAACATTACTATCCAAACTGGGTTACAATCTGGCTTCATTCTCCGAGCACTCCTTCCGCATAGGAGACGCGTCATCAACCTCTAGCACAAACACCCCGGTCCACATCATCAAGAGACTGGGTCGGTGGAAATCTTCCATATATCATACATATATACCACGACCAGAAAGAGAGCTTCGTTAAGCCTTCAGGAACTTGGTTATGTAAAATGCAATAAAGTGTGTCTTTTCTCGAACTTCTCTTTTGCCGTCTTTTATTTACAGGCCCACTCGTACGTTGGTTTCGGCACACCACAACCAACTTTTCCTTTTCAGATACTATCCATTACGTATTAAATTCAGAGCACAAGTAAAAAGGCCATTAGGCCTGAATTTGTGGGAGGAGTAAGTCCCCTACTTAAACTCCCAGCCCCTACTCACCTCTGCCGATCCAGTTGATTGTCCCCACCTACCTACACCCAGTTAGCATTACAATTCTCCTTGGTGGGCCCTCTTTTATTTACAGGCCCACTCGTACGTTGGTTTCGGCACACCACAACTAACTTTTCCTTTTCAGATACTATCCATTACGTATTAAATTCAGAGCACAAATATATATATATATATATATATATATGTATATATTTACATAATTTTTTTTAGTTTTAAATTAAGGCAAATTATGACTTACATCATTGTGCTGCCAGAGTCACTTTACAACAACCTTGAGTGCGGACAGACAGACTCCTTTTTATGATTTGAATATGAATTCATTTTTTTAAATTCAGAACAGGGGCGGCAGCAGCAATTTAGGACCTGAGCAAAGGGACAGCTGTAGGCCAGCAACAGCACAGACAGACGGTCAGGCAGTCACTTTTTTTATTAGTTTCCTGCGAGAATGGATATAAAAACACTACAGGGCTGAACATGGGGAATCCATGCAGTGGTACCCAACTACATCCCACAGCACATAAAATAGTATATTTGAAATGTGAATTTGAACTTAGCACAGCAGCAGATTTTGGATATGAGCCTCGGAACAGCTGTAGCCGAGCAGCCCCATAAGCTAAGATGACACTTTGTGATCCCTGCCACCATGATGACTTCTTGTTATGGGGTCTGGAGTCACCCCGGAATGTTCCTTTAATTTTAAACTTCTTGGGAAAAAGCATATTGGACAGAATGATAACATTATACAAATATATGCAAGGACAGTGCAGATAGCTAATGTGTTCATTAACAGGACTGCACACATGACAAGATGTAATTACGTGAGACTTGAAGAAAAGAGATTTTGTGTCTAGAAGTCTGTGTCTAGAGAAGTTGTGCTATCAAATCCTGTAGGTTTCTTTGAGAAAGGTCTACATATTTATTATTCAGGATATTACAGACCACAATGGTTAAAGGGATACTATTCAAAACAGCTTTAGCTTAAAAAACAGTTTGAGTATATAGATCAGGCTCCTACAGTCTCACTAATCTATTCTCTATCTCTTAGGAGTTAAATCACCTTTGGTTTTGTTCATGTAGCCCTATAGTCAAACCTCATCTTGCAGTGACTTACACAGCCCCCATGAGCAAAATGGTTTAATTTTTAATCAGATTGTTACAGATCTTGTGCTTACTTTAGAAGTTGTTATCTGCTTTGTTGATTTAGCATTAATCACATGCAGGAAGCTGTTGCAGGCTCTAATAGGAATTTAACAGAGCAGGAAATAATACATATTAAATTAAAGGACACTATAGTCACCCAGACCACTTCAGCTCAATGAAGTGGTCTGGTTGCAATGTCCATCAGGTTTTAACCCTTCAGATTTAAACATAGCAGCTTCAGAGAAACTGCTATGTTTACATTTGGGGTTTATCCAGCCTCTAGTGGCTGTCTTCCTGGACAGCCACTAGAGGCGCATCTGCGACGCTGGACATATTTCGCCTCCATCGCGCAGAGCGTCCATAGGAAAGCATTAAGAAATGCTTTCCTACGGACACTTTGATTGCGAGCGCGGCACTTGCCGCACATGCGCATTCGGCTCCAGTGACGTTGGACGGGGGAGCTGACGTTGGAGTGGGAGGAGAGGTCAGAAGGGGTTTTAACCCCTTCAGCACCATGGGAGGGGGACCCTGAGGGTGGGGGCACCCTCAGGGCAATATAGTGTCAGGAAAACCGCTTTGTTCTCCTGACACTACAGTGATCCTTTAAACACATTGGTCTAGTAAAGGAAGCTAAAAAATGTAGACTATTTCCCAGGAAACATGTATGGAGACTTTGTGAGTCTCAGGCAGAGGGGTGGGGAGTGTGAGTCTTGGGTAGAGGAGGTGTTGCTAGGAATGTATCAATAAAGTAGTTTAACTCCTAAATTGCAGCGAATTGACTAGTGAAACTGCAGGAGCATAATTTATATCAAAGCCACTTCATTAAGCTACAGTTGTTTTGATGCTTAGACCTTCCCTTTAATTTGCACGGTAAACTTCTCCACATATGCTACTGTTTTTCTTCACAATTGGAAATGTTTTTAATAGTTTTTTTTATTTTAACCTTTGTTTATACCAAAAGCAGAAATTAAATTTTAAAAGTTATGGTTCATTGACTTTTTCTCAAGACATACAAATTAGTGTCTACATGTACACACATTATGTGTGCCATTAGAAAAATTGTCATAAACTACAGCTAAAAATATATTTTATAGGTATACAATATTGTGCTAGAATAAGTGCACATTTATAATTGCATGTATTATGTTCCCTCCAAGTTTAAGCCAGCTGGCTATTGCTCATGCAAGATGGGCTTTCAAATGGACTATCCACATCTTATAAATGTTGGCCATTTGTGATGCCATGTTCACAATTAATCACAGTAGTGGCTCTTTACAGCGTTATCTTCATCGAGCAAGAACAGGTTTATACACTGAAACTGATTTTAAAATATGATAATGAAAATATACGATGCAGATCTCCAACATATTCACACCATTGCCTTTTTATTGAAGAGTAATGAAAATGGTAACATTCGTTAGTCCTCTTAAATTTAGCTAAATTGACAATAAAGAACTGCTTTCACTTCCCTACTAATAGTGTTCGTTAGATACATGCAAAGCCAAAGCAGCAGATGGTGCGAGAGATACTGCACTTCATCAGTTTGATAGAAAGCTCTTTTTGTAGCATATATAATAGATATTCTGAAGTCATATTCTATAAGGCACATGTTTCATGTTTCATGTTACATTGCATGTTCCTAGTTTTGTTTGATATTTTGAAAATATTTAAAGAGGAACTGTCATTTTGCTTTTGATGTAGTGTATTCATCCTTTTAAACAGCATTTCATTGTGTTAAAAACATGGTTAAAAAAGCTGTGTTTAACCCCTTAAGGACACATGACGTGTGTGACTTGTCATGATTCCCTTTTATTCCAGAAGTTTGGTCCTTAAGGGGTTAAAACACTGTCCATTGCTAACGGTACCCGCAAAAATGCAGAATGAAGTCTAAAAAATTATGTCTGTCTGTGCTCATTTGCTTATCAAGCCAGATGTCTGGGATAGTTGTGGAAACATGATTTCTTGAGTTTCTGTGCACCAAAATCTTTTTGGCACCTAGACATAATATAAATATATATATATATATATATATATATATATATATATATATATATATATATATATATATATATATATATATATATTTAAAGGCAGTATTCCTGGAGTTGTGGGATAGGTTTCATCTAGTCTATATCTACATATCTACTTCCTTCACAGCTATCTCCTGACATTCTGCTTATGATTAAACTACACCCTTCTATCCCTATATTACTCTCCCTACATACTCTCAGCAGGTGGGTTCTATTTTATCAGGCCTACTTGTTTGATGGCTTCTGTACATAACAACTGATTGGCTCTTACTGGTATAGATCAAACGTTATTGAATACTTCCGGGCCTTTGTCCCAGACCACAAATCTAGATATTATATATACACACACATACATACTGATCAGCCACAACATTAAAACCACTTGCAGGTTAAGTGAATAACATTGATTATATTATTACAATGGCACCTGTCAAGTGGTGAGATATATTAGGCAGCAAGTGAACAGTCAGTTTCATGTGTTGGAAGCAGGAAAAAGGGACAAGATCAGGGTCACGGGTGCCCAAGGCTCATTGATGCACATGGGGAGCAAAGGCCAGCATGTCTTGTCTAATCACACAGAAGAGCTACTGTAGCTCATTAAGCCTAAAAACTCAATACTGAAGTAGTTATGGTAGGGTGTGGAACTGCACTCTATCCCTTTAAGCAGTATGTAGCTGGGTGCCACTCAGACAGTCTCAGTGCCAGAGACCAAAATGCTGAATAACAAAATAGAAGGAAAGTCGAGGCACTCCAAGGTACAAATCAGGCAATTTTATTGAACCCACTCCATCGCAACGTTTCGACCTACACGGTCTTTGTCAAGCTACTAAGTGCATGTATACATTCATTTTTATAGGAATACAAGTGATTAACAATTAACAAGATCCCATCAAACAATTAGTTAAAATTACATCCATATACAACCCCCAGAATGGCCACATTGATAGTAAAGGCTAACAGCTGTGTCACGAGTGCCAATTAACTCAATTGGAAGCTTTCTCAATCAGTACCATCCCTGGGATATGGAGACAAAATTGGAAAAAATTAAAATTAAAAGGTAAATATCACAGTAATAAACAATAAAATTAATCAAAGCCAGATCGAGTACAATTTCTCTTCAAGCATTACTATTAATAACTTTAGTATGATAATATTTGATTCTCTGACATATATAATATAGAATATATACGTATGTAAAAAAAGAAAAGAACATATATAAAAGTGATAAAGATAAACAATCAGTATATGTGTTCCAAAAGTTATATGTACACACATAAAGAAACGTGTTGTATATAAGAAAGGTCTACAGAATTTGGATAGACAGTGTACATGTTAATAGACAGATTCCAAAGCTGTGAGTAGTTCTAGTTCATAATTATATTTTAAGTGTTGAAGTGTATTATATGAAATATCACAATAAAAAGTAACTATATAACCAAATATAAAAAGCAGGTGTGAAACCCATTATTCTAAGATAAAGTGCATAAAGTGAAAAACGATCATATTATAGAATGTATTCAATAAATCTATCAGAGATCTATATTAAGTAATCAAAGTAATAACATTTTCTATGATTAAATTATAAGAGATAAAGACCTGACTGGTCCAGAATTCATTTATGTGCATTTAGTAGATATGTCCCCAGCACCAGTATCACAGACTAAGAATAATATGCAAAAACCAAAAAATAGTTAAAATCCAAAAATTAAAACCAATATGACAATGTCTATAATAACGGATTGAGATCATAATAATTAGGGCCTATTGAAGTCAGGGTTTTAAATTCCCTAATTTCCAGTGAGCTTCTCTGAATAATAGCCTTATGTGTGTCCCCATTAATTGACTGTTTAACTCTATGATGTAATCAATCCTGTCCAGCATCACTATAACACCACCCCTATCAGCTGGTTTTAAGACCAAATCCTGCTTTAGTTAAAATATTATTAAAGCTTTATATTGTGCTTTTATTAAATTATTAGGGTGTGTATACGCTGGACAGGGTTACTTACATCATGACTCACCAAGTTAATAAAAGTATCAACAGCATGATACTGTGATATTTACCTTTTCATTTTAATTTTTTCCAATTTTGTCTCCATATCCCAGGGATGGTACTGATTGAGAAAGCTTCCAATTGAGTTAATTGGCACTCGTGACACAGCTGTTAGCCTTTACTATCAATGTGGCCATTCTGGGGGTTGTATATGGATGTAATTTTAACTAATTGTTTGATGGGATCTTGTTCATTGTTAATCACGTGTATAACACTTGGAGTGCCTCGACTTTCCTTCTATTTTGTTATTCAAAACTCAATACTGGCCATTATAGAAAGGTGTCCATGATGACCCCTTGTCCCCCACCAAAAGCACCTTCAATGGGGGTTCCATTGGATCATGGAATGTCTGATGAATCACATTTTCTTTAAGATTAGGTTGATGGCCAGGTGTGTGTTCGCCGCTTACTTGGGGAAGAGAGACATTAGGATGCCACTATGGGAAGAACGCAGGCCAGTGTAGGCAGTGTTAGGCTCTGGGCAATGTTCTGCTGGGACATTGAGTCCTGGCATTCATGTGGATGTTACTTTGACACCACCTACCTAGAGATTGTTGCAGACCATGTACTCCCCTACATGGCAACGATCTTACATGATATTAGGCAGGTGATTTTAAAGTTATGGATGATCAGTGTATGTATCGTCAGGAGATTATCTATTATCTGCATGTAAGTATATAGTGGAATCACTGTACTTTCAAACTTTTTAACATATATTGGAGTATAAGGTCATGCAATCACTAAATGTTTTATCTGTTAAGCTCTAACTTCAGAGATCAACCAACCATAAATTTGAAATTTATTTAGAAACAACATTAAATAAAATGCCTATAGATGATGGGAAAATCAAGCTTTCATCTTTTGCATGCTCACTATGAAGATTCTGTTTCTGTTTGTACACCTGACATCTACCTCAGCTCCATACAAAATATCACATTCAATGATATTGTCCTTCACGTTGCATCCTTCTCCTAGCTAAAAGGAGCAATGCTAGGAAAGCACAAGACTATGGAGGCAAACTGGCTGCTCTTGCAATGGTTAGGTAAGGATTCAAGTATATTTCTACAAGACACTATCCAGAAGAGTATGTTTGAATCACAAATGTAAGATTTTCCCTTCAAGACAGCCAATAATTTTACCAGTACATAAGACAGGATTTGGAGCCTGATGAAGTTGTTGGCCGCCTTATTTTGACATTATTTTGGTAAAGAGTCCTTTCTCTAAAGCACCAAGATTTCAGATAGAATTAGGATTTCTACATCTGGCCAATAAGTGGTGGTTCTTTCACGAGGCACAGATACATATAAAGTCCATACAGCCACTAAAGAGTTATGATTGAGTAAAAAAAATAGTTAATGCATTTCTTTTAACCCCTTAAGGACACATGACATGTGTGACACGTCATGATTCCCTTTTATTCCAGCAGTTTGGTCCTTAAGGGGTTAAATTGAAGTGCAACCTCTTACACTCCCACATATGTTCTCTATTCATGGTTCATTTTATGAAAAGTCACTTTTGCCTCATTAGATACTTTATCTTCAGAATCCAGATAGGGTACAGTTTAATGTACAAAACATAGTTTAGCTTGATGCTGGTAGGTGAGCTCACACTTATTTTTAGTGATACTAAATATCCCTGTTTAAAAAAAAATATATATTTTTAAATACAGTTTCCACTTATGTATTGCCAAAATTGTTGTATTTATTCCGTTCAATACTTCTCAGAATACCCCTTAATATCATTTCTCAATTTAAATAAGCATTAATTGATTTTATATGGAGAAGGAAAACACCTAGAATTGCATATAAAGTACTAATTAATACATTTTTAAATCTTGCTATAAACTTTCCTGATATAATAGAGCTACATGACATTATTATGTTCACTTATTTTTTGAAGTGGGACAGTAATATAAGTGGTAACCTTAGCTGGAAAAAAAATGGAAGAAGATTCATATTCAAAAATATCTTTGTTATATTTAATTTGGCTTGGAACTGAACAATATAAGAGTGAAATATCATCTAATATACTTGTTAAAAAATATAATTAAGCCCAGGAGAATTTATAAGAATAAAATAGAGATCTCTAACAAATTATTTCTCTCTACGCCATTGGAGGCACTTCAATTTTATACCTATGATATTGATTTATCAAATTGGAAGAATTGTGATATTTATAACTTATCACAAATCATTCCACAGGGGAAAAATAAGTCATATATATTACTCCAAACAGAAATAGGAAATTCAAATATAATTATCCTGAGAATTGTTGGAGATGCTCAAACTCACAAGGCACATTATATCATATTTGGTGGGAATGCGAGGGATTGACAGAGATTAAAAGAACGACTTCAAATATTGTTTCAACATTATGCTTTCAAAAAATATTATCGGGGCAGGGCCTGACTTTCATGCTGGCAAGATGTGTTTTCCAGAAGCTCCTGCCTGAGCAAGCCTTAAACTAACTAGAATTGCATTGAAATTGAAATTGCATTTGAAATAACAAAAGGCTCAGAATTCTGCACAGCAACTATCCTGACACCTAATCTGCCATTTGGCCCTGTGGCCTACCAGGATTGCCAACCTGCTAGTTGGGAGAGGCAGCTGGTTTCCCACTTGGAGTTGCGCATTCCACAAGGAACCTACCAAAGTCCTGTCACCCTCCCCTCCTTGGACCAGTTGGTATACTCACTACTCTGCAGTGGACAACTTGAGCTTAGTGTTCCTGAAAACTTGTTGTGAATTCAAGATGGCCACCATGCTGAGACATCCATTACATCAAACAGACCCAAGGATCCAGGACTGGGTGCAGAGATTCTAGGCCAGATTTGATGAGCTGTGCTGGTATTTCTTGATTCGAGTAGACTGCAACTCCCATGGTACCACTTCATCTGACCGGACCCATCAACGAGTGGAGAGGTCTACTACTGCAGTTCAGCTCCTACGAGGCAAGACCAAGTTAAGACCCACTGGACGAGACCCTGACACAGTGCTGACAGTGGGGAAATGGAGGTCCAGTTCTGCTGTGTGCCATCACCTATCTGGGCCACGATCCATCATAGGACACTCCCTGACCCACCGCTCACACCTTCAGAAAGCTTCTACTCATCATGCCATGTACCAGGCCATGAGATCAAGCCCAACCTGCCACTCGAATAGAGACTTGTGAGTTGGCTATAGTGGTTTATTAGTTTTCACTCTGTGACAGGTTGATTATATTACTTGTCATATTACTTGTTATACTTTTCTTTTTTTTAAATGTGAGTGCAGTAATCTCTGACATACGCAATTTATTATTAATAATATTATTATATTATTATTGTATTTATATAGCGCCAACAAATTCCTCTTTACAATGTGTGGACTAACAAACATGTAATTGTAACCAGGCAAGTTTGACGCACAGAAAAAAAGGGTTGAGGGCCCTGCTCAATGAGCTAACATGCTAGAGGTAGTGGCGTAAAGTGACACAAAAGGTAAGGGATATATTAGGGAAGTAGATTGGTAGAATATTATATAATGAAGACTTAGTGAGGGTTTTTGTGTGAAGCCCTTAACAGTTTAATTGATGTGCATTTGTGAAAAAGTGAGTTTTTAATGATTTTTTTGAAGGAGTGGAGACTGGGTGAACATCTAACGGAAAAGGGAAGGGAGTTCCACAGAAACTGTGCAGCCCTAGAGAAGTCTTGAAGTCAGAGGATAGACGCAGGTCTTCGGCAGAGCGTAGGTGCCTAGACGGGACATACTTGTGTATTAGGAAGGATAGATAGGTGGGAGTAGCATTATTAGAGTTTTGAAAGCCAGAACCAGAATGTTATATTGAGCTCTATATCTTAAGGGAAGTCAATGCAGAGACTGACAGAGGGGTGAGGCGGGTGAGGTACGGGCGGACAGGAAGATGAGCCTCGTCCTCCGCATTTATTATAGATTGTAACGGTGCAAGTTGGGATGTTAGACCACTGAGAAGTGGATTGCAGTAGTCAAGGCAAAAGAGGACAGTGGCATGGACCAGCACCTTAACCGCATCTTACGTTAAGTAGGGGCGGATGCGCACAATGTTTTTGAGATGGAAGTGGCAGGATTTGGCGATCGCGTGGACATGAGGGGTGAAGGAGAGGTGGGAGTCAAAGAGAACACCTAGACAGCGAGCCTTTGTGGTGGAGATGATGGTAGCACCATTAATGTGGAGGGAGACAGAAACGGGAGTAGCAACACTAGAGGAAGGAAAGACCAGAAGTTCTGTTTTGCACAAGTTGAGCTCAAGGAAGTGGGCAGCCATCCAATTAGAAATAGCAGAGAGACAGTCAGAGACACTAGTCAAGAAGGCCGGGGAGAGATCAGGGGAGGACAGATATATTTGCATGTCATCCACATAGAAGTGATATTGGAAGCCAAAGGAGCTGATGAGTTTACCAAGGGAGGCAGTATAGATCGAGAACAGTAGGCGACCAAGGACTGAACCTTGGGGGACAACAACAGAGAGAGGTCGGGAGTAAAAGGCAGAGCCAGAGAAAGAAACACTAACAGAGCGTTGGGTGAGGTAGGAGGAGCACCAGGAGAGAGCAATATTTCATAGACAGAGATTACAGGGGATGAGAAGAAGCTGTTGATGATCGACAGTATTGAAATCAGCGGAAAAGGTGAAGGAGAATTAGGATAGAGTACTGACCATGAGATTTTGCAGCAAGTAGATCATTTGATACTTTGGTCAGAGCTGTTTCTTTTTTTATTTATTTTTTCTTTTATTTTTCAGTGCAATAAAGAAACAATTGAACAATTGTACAATGAGTACAGGGTTTAACATGAACATAGATTATCAATGTTAACATATATAATAGAAATAGATATAAATGATACGTTTTCATGTGTAGAGTAACACTGGTGCGCGTCCTTGCCACCTAAACACTTTTGGTGATAGCGTATGAATGACATGAGACTTCATTATGCAACCTCAGTCTCAGTATGTATCTTTTATGGAACATAAGTAATTGTTTTCTTCTTTATGTTAGGTACTGCGTACCTTACGCTTGCGTGATTCCTCTAAACGGAGGCAATCTATTTATCCCCTCCATGGGGGTGAGGTGGGATGTGTGTTGCCCAAGATGCAGGGGTATGCTGAGGAGGTATGGTGGAAGGAGAGATGGGAGAGGGAGACTGGGGGCAGGGTGTCACAGTAGGACCAAGATTCCAAACCGGGAGAATGTTGGCTTAGAGTGGGTTTATTGGGAGACAGTGTGGGCCTGGCCCCCTGTCCACCACCACCTTGGTTAAAGCTGATCTCTTGCTGTCTAGTCACCCAAGTGTCCCAATGGACCCATCACCTGGCAACATGAACAATAAAAAATAATTTATTTGACTTTTGTATTGGCCTACCCAACACCTCTGATAATAATATGGTTATCATATTCCAGTAAGGCTGAAGAGCCGAGCAGTCCCACCAGATGTGTGACATTGTACCCCTACACATTACGCACCTCCAACATGTGTCAGTGTTGGGGTGGACCAGGGCCAGCTTTGAGGACATTATGTACCAGCATGTCATTATCTTTCTAACCAGTACAATGTGAGAAATGCAGTGGGTAAGGCATGTGTGTGTACAAAAGGCTTTAGATCATGTGGGCTGTGGTATGCTAAAACCGAGTTCCTTTTCCCATGCTGCGGTGCAAGTTGGCAGCGAAGTCATGTTTACCTTTAGTGTGTCGTAACATATTGATATAACTTCCTTTTTGATATAACTTAATTTTTTCAATGAGTGTCTCAGTAGAAAGGGGGGACATAGACCCCAATGTTCATTGTTGTAACTTACGTGTTACTAATTGTATTTAGAGGTATGACAGGTGCATTGTCTTGGGTAGGTCATGGGTAGAACAGAGCTGTGTGAATGGGGTCAACCTAGCTCCCGACCAAATGTGGTGTAAGTGTGTTAGGCCTCGATCCTCCCAGCCTCTGCTGTTGAATGTAGGGGCAAGGTGTTTGAAGCATCTAATTGGTGTGATGAGTGAGAGGGGGATCCATTAGAGAAATTTTTGCTTATGATTATCCCATACTTTTAACAAAAAATGCAGATTTTGTTTTGGGCGGAGGGGTTTGGGAGATGATGAATCCCCTCTGTTAAGGACCAATAGGACTCTATTGCCACCCAGGGCGGGTTGCGGCTCCGTTCATGTGTGCTTATTGCTTGTGTGAGTATTGTGGCTCTGTAGTATGCATGGATGTCTGGGCTTCCTGTTCCCCCATCTAGGAGTTTTCTATATGTTGTGGTTTTGGGAATCCGGGCTTTACGGTGTCCATTGATGAAGCGTTTGACATGACGTTGTATGTTGGTGAAGAAGGACGTGGGGATGTCTATGGGCATGGACCTGAAGAGGAATTGGAGTTTCGGGAGCAACATAAATTTAAATGCTGCTATGTGGCCCATCCTGGACAGGAATCTACCACTCCATTTTTCTAATTGTGTTCTAATGTTGTTGGGAATAATACACTTTGCCTATACTGACCCAAGGCTCAAGTTACAGATGACAGGATGTTCAGTCTGTTTAAAATTGGCTAACTTGGAACATCTCAGCTATTTGAAATAATATACTTTGTCTATATTAGTGAATAGAGATGTCCCGAATAGATCGCTGGCGAATAGTTCCTGGCGAACATAGCTTGTTCGCCACGGACGGCGAACATATGCGATGTTCGGTCCGCCCCCTATTCGTCATCATTGAGTAAACTTTGACCCTGTACCTCAGTCAGCAGACACATTCCAGCCAATCAGCAGCAGACCATCCCTCCCATACCCTCCCACCTCCTGGACAGCATCAATTTTAGATTTATTCTGAAGCTGCATTCTTTTTTTTTTTTTTTTTTTTAGACAGAAGTGTGTTATATTTGAGCATGCTAGGCTGAACGTGCGTATATCATGGCTAGTTGCACTGAGGGTATGAGTATATAGCAGTACATTGTTGTGAAAGATGGCTGTCATGTTTAGGGTGTAGCTTGCACGTTATCAACTGTGTATTTATATCAGCAGCTCCACCACTAGTTATAAATCAAGTGTGAGTCGCCCCATGAGATGAGACTAGTGAATAACATAATACATGAATGGTTAAGGTAAAGGCATGTAAGGAACTACGACAATAAACGCTTTAGGAGGTGAAATAATGACATGTTTAAACGCTTGCTACTTTACGATTAGTTAATGTGCAGAGAGCAGTTCATGTGATCAAAGGCATGGTGTGGAGGATCGGCTATAGTGGGACATGCTTGGCAGGCTGCTGTTTACTGCTTGTGCTCATCCGATCCCTTCTGGGCGCCAGGTGCAGACCCTGGGAGTCCCTGATACCTGGAACAACAAAGGCAAGTCTCTGGCTGAGTGCCGGGTTCGCGGCTTGAGGTGGTGGAAGCTTGTTTTGTCGGGTGGTCGGATCTGTCCCGGTGGTGCTTCACGTTGGGTGCAGGATTGTGGTGACTTAAGGTGGAGGCGAGTGCTTGACGTGGGGCAGGCTCTGCATTTCTGTTTGTGCCTCCGGTCCCATCTTCAACGCCTTTTGCGTTGGTGGATTTTAATGGGGACTGCTTCGCTTAGCTGTGGTGGAGCTTGTTGGGGCTGTGGTGGAGCTTGTTGGGGCTTCCTGCTTGTTATTTGCTTCCAAAATTGATTAAAGAGTCTGTCCAGCTTAGACTCAATATCCTGCCATGCTTTGCTGGAACCAGGAGGACACGCGGCTACCGTCATATTGGGAGAGCCGCAGATGAGTATGTCAGCCTCGGCGGCTGTGCTCTCTGCGTCCATTAGCTCCAGACAGCCTCTAAGGGGTGGACCGGGATAACCCCCACCGGTCCGAGGGGGGTAACGGAGCTCCTGCCGGGAAGTAGCTGCTCCTGGGCATCCCAGGATCGGGAGATCGGCCGCCTCTCCCGCCTGGTGAGCACCAGGCCACACTTGCCATGCGGAGGTAAGTAAGACTCTGTCGAGTTGCTGACCGCTATTAAGCATGTCGGGTCGGTCAGGTAGGAGCAACATTGCTGGGTCATCCCCTTCTGGCGTGAAATTCGCTTGTTGATAGCTGCTTAAAGTGAGATATTGAGGGAGCTCACACAAAGTGCGTCTTTCCTCCATGACAGCTAGGCCCCGCCCCCCGGAAGCTGCATTCTTAGTGAGAGGAGGGACAGTGTAGCTGCTGCTGATTTAATAGGGAAATCGATAGCTAGGCTAGTGTATTCAGTGTCCACTACAGTCCTGAAGGACTCATCTCTGCTGTAAGGACAGCACCCCAAAAAGCCCTTTTTAGGGCTAGAACATCAGTCTGCTTCTTTTTTTTTTCTTTGTAATCTAATTGCAGTTGCCTGCCTGACAGCGTGTGTGTCAGGCTCACAGCGTATACTGTGCCCACTGGCCCAGTGCCACCACTCATATCTGGTGTCACAATAGCTTGCGTTTAAAAAAAAAAAACCTTTTTTGACTGTAATATAATAGCAGTCAGTTTCCTTCACACGTGTGCGTTTCAGAGCCTGCCAGGGCACAGTGTCACACCAGTGCAACTCAATTCTGGTGTAACAGTAGTTTACATGAAAAAAAAAAAAAAACTAGAAATTTGACTGTGAAATAATATGTCAATTTCCTTCACACGTGTGCGTTTCAGGGCCTGCCAGGGCACAGTGTCACACCAGTGCAACTCATATCTGGTGTAACAGTAGTGTACAGGCCTACAGCGTCTACTCTGCCAACTTCTGCCAGTGCACAGTGCCACTCACATCTGTTGTCACAGTAGCTTGCACGCATAGTACCACTAATCGAAAAAAAATGACACGCAGAGGCAGGCCACCCCGCAGGGGCCGTCGTGGTCGTGGTGCTGTGATTCCCTTTGGCCCTAGAATAATGCCCAGTGTTCAGAGGCCACGTACCCTGAACTCGAAAAGTTCTGAGGACATAGTTGACTGGCTAACACAGGACACCCAATCTTCTACAGCTTCCGCTCGGAACCTTGACGCACCATCCTCCTCCAGCTTAGCTTCGGGCACCTCTCAAGTTACCACTCGCCCGCCTGCCACCACCACCAACACTAGCACCACAGCCGCTTCACTTGATCTGTCAGAGGAGTTATTTACACATCAGTTGGAAGAAATGAGTGATGCGCAACCATTATTGCCAGAGGATGTAGATAACAGGGATATGTCTCAGTCAGGCAGCATTACACACGGACGTACGGTGTGATGATGATGATGTTGTACCCGCTGCTGCTTCCTTTGCTGAGTTGTCAGATACAAGTGAAGCGGTTGATGATGATGATGTGTCCACGGATGTCACATGGGTGCCCGCTAGAAGAGAAGAAGAACAGGGGGAAAGTTCAGATGGGGAGACAGAGAGGAGGAGGAGACGAGTTGGAAGCAGTGGAGGTCGTCGCAAGGAGCTAGTGGCACAGTCAGACAGCATGCATCGGCACCCGGGGTCAGCCAGACAGCACACCAATCAACGCATGCTGTTGCCACCACCAGAATGCCGTCATTCAAGAGCTCAGCAGTGTGGCATTTTTTTTGTGTGTCTGCCTCTGACAACAGCAATGCCATTTGCAACCTGTGCCAAAAGAAACTGAGTCGTGGGAAGTCCAACACCCACCTAGGTACAAACACTTTGCGAAGGCACATGATCGCACATCACAAACACCTATGGGATCAACACATGAGTACAAGCAGCACACAAACTCAAAGCCGCCATCCTCCTCCTGGTCCAGCATCTTCAGCCACGTCAACCACTGCTGTCCTCCTTGCCCCCTCTCAACCATCCGCCACTCCGTCTCTCGCCTTGAGCAGTTACTGCTCATCTGCCCACAGTCAGGTGTCTGTCAAGGACATGTTTGAGCGTAAGAAGCCAATGTCACAAAGTCACCCCCTTGCCCGGCATCTGACAGCTGGCTTGTCTGAACTCTTAGCCCACCAGTTTTTACCATACAAGCTGGTGGAGTCTGAGGCGTTCCAAAAATGTGTAGCTATTGGGACACCGCAGTGGAAGGTACCCGGACGAAATTTCTTTGCACAAAAGGCAATCCCCAACCTGTACTCGATTGTGCAAAAGGAAGTAATGGCATGTCTGGCACACAGTGTTGGGGCAAGGGTCCATCTGACCACTGATACCTGGTCTGCAAAGCATGGTCAGGGCAGGTATATCACCTACACTGCGCATTGGGTAAACCTGCTGACGGCTGCCAAGCATGGAATGCATGGCTCTGCAGAGGAGTTGGTGACACCGCCACGACTTGCAGGCAGGCCTGCTGCCACCTCCTCTACTCCTCCTACTCTATCCTTTTCCATAACCTCCTCGGCTGAGTCCTCTCCTGCTGCTGCGTCTTGCTCCACATCAACGACACCCCCCCCAGCTCCCCAGGTACTATTCCACATTCCGGATACGGCAGTTTCACGCCGTCTCTGAAAGCAGAGAGTCACACTGGACAAGCACTCCTGTCCGCCCTGAATGCACAGGTGGATCAGTAGCTGACTCCAGGGCCGCCACCAGAAATTTTCGGGCCCCTAACAGAACAAATGGTCTGCCCCCCCCACCCCCCCCCCCCACCCTACTTAACCACGCCCCCTCCCTTGCATAGTTATTTTATCCAGGTCTAGTTTCAGATATGATCATTCTTAAAAGGACCACTATAGTGCCAGGAAAACATACCACGTCAAGGTAGACTCTTTGAGCAGGACCCTAACCTAACCTTGAAAGAGTGAGGTCTATTAACTAAGCTGGGAATAGCTAATTAATTATTATAGAAATGAAATATCGAAGCCAAATTAGCTGTTATCCTGCAGTATGTCAACTATTTTGCCCTTGAGTTAGAAAATATCAAAACAAACAAATAACGCAGGAAACAATGAGCAAGTATATACAGAAATGTGTAAATAGTGTAGTGCAAAACATTTTACACAAATTGACTTGCTCGATGTGTTTTAATACAACTTTACCAATGTAGTAATCTTCAGATGTCCTAGGAAGTTACAAGCACGTACGTGGTCATGTAACAGGCAGAAATACTCACCTTTCAGGAAAATTGCAGGTGTCCATCAGTCGCAAGGTCTGAGCAACAAGAAACAAACAAACACACTGATGCACAGAGACACACACATTGACACAAACAAACATACATTCACAATGTGCATTTGGCTCTGTGTATTTCTAAATGTGTCTGAGAGTGTGTGTCAGACAGCAAGTATCCTTGTGAGTGAATGTGTGTCTCTGTGAGCATGTGTGTGTCTGGGACCATGTGAGCAAGTGGAAGCTCGTATGTATGGGGGGGCTGATTGTGATCTTTGTGCATTGTGTTTATGGAGAAGCTGTATTTCACGACTGTGTATGATTGCTGTCTTCAGGGTGTAACTGTGACAGGGAATATAGGGTTAACTTGGCAGAGTAAGTTTGACAGGGCGAGGGGCGTGAAAGAGACAGGGGTGGGGGTGAGTGTGACAGAATGAGAGAAGTTGAGTGTGACATAATTGGGGTGAGTGTGGGGCTTAAAGTGACAGGGTGAGTGTGGCAGGGAAAGATTTGGGGATGAGTGTGACATAGTTGGAGGAGGGAGTGTAACAGGAAGAGGGGTGTTAATAGAAACATAGAATGTGACGGCAGATAAGAGGCAGATAAGAACCATTCGGCCCATCTAGTCTGCCCAATGTTCTAAATACTTTCATTAGTCCCTGACCTTATCTTATAGTTAGGATAGCCTTATGCATATCCCACGTACTCTTAACCCCTTAAGGACCAAACTTCTGGAATAAAAGGGAATCATGACATGTCACACGTCATGTGTCCTTAACCCCTTAAGGACACATGACATGTCTGACACGTCATGATTCCCTTTTATTCCAGAAGTTTGGTCCTTAAGGGGTTAAGGGGTTAAACTTCCTCACTATGTTAACCTCTACCACTTCATCTGGAAGGCTATTCCATGCACCCACTACTCTCTTAGTAAAGTAATACTTCCTGATATTATTTTCAAACCTTTGCCCCTCTAATTTAAGACTATGTCCTCTTGTTGTGGTAGTCTCTTATTTTAAATATAGTCTCCTCCTTTACTGTGTTGATTCCCTTTATGTATTTAACCCCTTAAGGACCAAACTTCTGGAATAAAAGGGAATCATGACATGTCACACATGTCATGTGTCCTTAAGGGGTTAAATGTTTCTATCATATCCCCCTTTAACCCTTCCTTGTAAATTTTATCCTGCAATCCATTAACCACTTTAGTAGCCCTTCTCTGAGCCCTCTCTACAGTATTAATCTCCTTCAGGAGATACGGTCTCCAGTACTGCGTACAATACTCCAAGTGAGGTCTCACCAGTGTTCTGTACAATGGCACGAGCACTTCCTTCTTTCTATTGCTAATACCTGATGCAACAGGGTCAATGCCTTGGCTGAGGGGGTAAGTGTCACAGGCGACATGGTTGGAAGATGGAGTGGGACAGGGGAAGGAGAGGTATGTGTGACAAGATTAACCCCTTAAGGACCAAACCTCTGGAATAAAAGGGAATCATGACATGTCACACATGTCATGTATCCTTATGTTGTTAAAGGGAATCCCCAGTGCCAGGAAAACACTGCAGGTCCCCTCTCCCTCCCACCCCCCATCCCTAGTTGCTGAGGGGGTTAAGGCATGCGCATTAGACTTCCCCATAGGAAAGCATTGAAAAATGCTTTCAATGCTTTCCTATACATAGCGTGAGGACGTCCTGTGCCGTTATAGCACACTTTTCATGTGCTATAAACACAGAAGTGTCCTCTAGTGGCTGTCTAGTAGACAGCCACTAGAGGAGTTAACTCTGCAAGGTAAATATTGCAGTTTATGAAAACTGCAATAATTACACTTGCAGGGTTAAGGGTAGTGGGAGTTGGCACCAATGGGCAGAAGTGGTCTGGGTGCCTGGAGTGTCCCTTTAAGGAGGATTAATATTCAGGTTCAGTGTGACATGGTTGAAGTGTGAATCAGTGAGTGTGACAGCATTTGGTGCTAGTGTGTCATGGTTGGAGGAGGGAGTGTGACAGGATTGAGGGGTTATTATGACACGGTGAGTGTGGCAGAGCGAGGGGTGTTGAGTGTGACAGGATTGGATGTATTAATAAGATAGAGTGTGGCAACGTTGTTGGAGGGGAGTGTGATACAGGATTAGCAGGGATAGATGTGAGTGTGGCATGGTAAAGGGGATGACTTTGTGAGGGGGTGAGGGTGACAGTGAGTGAGTGGAGGTGTGGGTAGCAGTGAGTGGGGGAGGTGTGGGTGGCAGTGAGTGGGGAAGGGAGGATGGCAGTGAGTAGGGGAGGTGAGGGTGGCAGTGAGTGGGGAGGGGGGCAGACTGGCATTGAGTGGGGGAGGGGAGGGTGGCAGTGATGGGGGAAGGGAGGATGGCAGTGAGTGGGGAGGGGAGGGTGGCAGACTGGCATTGAGTGGGGGAGGGGAGGGTGGCAGTGATGGGGGGAAGGGAGGATGGCAGTGAGTGGGGAGGGGAGGGTGGCAGTGAGTGGGGGAGGTGAGGGTGGCAGTGAGTGGGGAGGGGAGGGTGGCAGTGAGTGGGGAGGGGAGGGTGGCAGACTGGCAGTGAGTGGGGAGGGGAGGGTGGCAGTGATGGGGAAGGGAGGATGGCAGTGAGTGGGGGAGGTGAGGGTGGCACTGAGGGGAGGGTGGCAGTGAGTGGGGGAGGTGAGTGGGGGAGGTGAGGGTGGCAGTGAGTGGGGGAGAGGAGGGTGGCAGTGAGTGGGGAGGGTGGCAGACTGGCATTGAGTGGGGGAGGGGAGGGTGGCAATGAGTGGGGAGGGTGACAGACTGGCATTGAGTGGGGGAGGGGAAGGTGGCAGTGAGTGGGGGTTGGCAGACTGGCATTGAGTGGGGGAGGGGAGGGTGGCAGTGAGTGGGGAGGGTGGCAGACTGGCATTGAGTGGGGAGGGGAGGGTGGCAATGAGTGGGGAGGGTGGCAGACTGGCATTGAGTGGGGGAGGGGAGGGTGGCAGTGAGTGGGGAGGGTGGCAGACTGGCATTGAGTGTGGGAGGGGAGGGTGGCAATGAGTGGGGAGGGTGGCAGACTGGCATTGAGTGGGGGAGGGGAGGGTGGCAGTGATACATTAGATTAACTTACCTCTTGAGTGAAGTGACTCCCTGTCCCTGGTGATCTTCTTTCCTGCAGCAGCCTCGTGGTCCAGTCGCATAGGCCCATGCTCTCCTGTCTGCAGCTCCGCCTCCACGGGTTCAGAGCTGCTGTGAGACCATGTGGAGATGTCTCGTGAGCTCTGATTGGCTGAGCTCGCTGACAATCAATCATGGTCTGCAGCTCTGCACCCGTGGAGGCGGAGCTGCAGACAGGAGTCACAGGGATCCGGATTTGTGCACTGCAGTCACAGTGCACGGTGACAGCTCTCTCCCCGCGGCACACAGGGGGGCCCAGCATCCAGCGGCACAGAGGCTAAGCTGCTGGGCCCCCCTACTGTCGGGACTCGGGCCCGCCGGACAAATCAGTCTTCTTCTCAGTCCCGGCCCGCTCCAGCAATCCGGCCGCGGGCCGGGCCCCCCAGGACCGCCGGGCCCGTGACAATTGTCACGGTTGTCATGCCCTGATGGCGGCCCTGGCTGACTCTGTACCAACTGGAGATCGGCAAAGTGGTTTGTGACAACGGAAGAAATTTGTTGGCGGCATTGAATTTGGGCAAGTTGACACATGTGCCGTGCATGGCACATGTGTGTAATCTGATCGTACAACGCTTTGTGCATAAGTACCCAGGCTTACAGGATGTCCTGAAGCAGGCCAGGAAGGTGTGTGGCCATTTCAGGCGTTCCTACACGGCCATGGTGCACTTTTCAGATATCCAGCGGCGAAACAACATGCCAGTGAGGCGCTTGATTTGCGACAGCCCGACACGTTGGAATTCAACACTCCTAATGTTCGACCGCCTGCTCCAACAAGAAAAAGCCATTAACGACTATTTGTATGACCGGAGTGCTAGGACAGCCTCTGCGGAGCTGGGAATTTTTTTGCAACGTTACTGGATGCTCATGCGCAATGCCTGTAGGCTCATGCGTCCTTTTGAGGAGGTGACAAACCTAGTCAGTCGCTCCGAAGGCACCATCAGCGACATCATACCATTTGTTTTCTTCCTGGAGCGTGCCCTGCGAAGAGTGCTGGATAAGGCCGTAGATAAGCGTGAAGAGGAAGAGTTGTGGTCACCATCACCACCAGAAACAGCCTTATCAGCATCGCTTGCAGGACCTGCGGCAACGCTGGAAGAGGATTGTGAGGAAGAGGAGTCAGAGGAGGAATGTGGCTATGAGGAGGAGGAGGAAGACCAACCACAACAGGCATCCCAGGGTGCTCGTTGTCACCTATCTGGTACCCGTGGTGTTGTACGTGGCTGGGGGGAAGAACATACCTTCAGTGAGATCACTGAGGACGAGGAACGGGACATGAGTAGCTCGGCATCCAACCTTGTGCAAATGGGGTCTTTCATGCTGTCGTGCCTGTTGAGGGACCCTCATATAAAAAGGCTGAAGGAGAACGACCTGTACTGGGTGTCCACGCTACTAGACCCCCGGTATAAGCAGAAAGTGCCTGAAATGTTACCGAATTACCGCAAGTCGGAAAGGATGCAGCAGTTCCAAAATAAATTAAAAAGTATGCTTTACACAGCGTATAAGGGTGATGTCACAGCACAACGGGAATCTAACAGGGGAAGAGGTGAAAGTAATCCTCTTCCTTCCACGACCACGCCGGCAAAGACAGGACGCTTTACAGACGTGTTGTTGATGGATTACATGCAGAGCTTTTAGTCCTACGCATCGCCACAACCCTTCGGGGTCCACCCTCAGAGAACGACTCGACCGACAGGTAGCAGACTACCTCGCCTTAACTGCAGATATCGACACTCTGAGGAGCAATGAACCCCTTGACTACTGAGTGTGCAGGCTTGACCTGTGGCCTGAGCTATCCCAATTTGTGATAGAATTTCTGACCTGCCCCGCTTCAAGTGTCCTGTCAGAAAGGACCTTCAGTGCAGCAGGAGGTATTGTCACTGAGAAGAGAAGTCGCCTAGGTCAAAAAAGTCTAGATTACCTCACCTTTATTAAGATGAATGAGGGATGGATCCCGAAGGGACTGACAGTGGGCGATACATTCGACTAAAAAAGGCCTGATGAGGGGGGCGTAACAGGGATTAAACTGATAAGAATAGTACTACTTAACACGCAGTGCCCCAAATTTGAAGTAGGAGGACCAACCAAGCATCTTTTTCCATCTCCCAGTTCCTAAAATCGATGCCATATACACGTCCCCTGATAGGGGACGTAACAGGTATTAAACTGTTAAGAATAGTACTACTTAACACACCACTCCTATCTGGTGGCATATTAGATTGCACGCGCAGTGCCCCAAATTTGAAGTAGTAGGACCGACCAAGCATCTTTTTCCATCTCCCGGTTCCTAAAATCGATGCCATATACACGTCCCCTGATAGGGGACGTAACAGGGATTAAACTGATAGGAATAGTACTACTTAACACACCTTATAATAACGCATAGAGAGGCAACGCAGAGAGAGGAGTCTGAAGAAGAGGAGTCAGAGGAGGAAGGTGGCTTTGAGGAGGTGGAAGACCAAACACAGCAGGCGTCCCAGGAGGCTTGTTGTCAACTTTCGGGGACCCTTGGTGTTGTATGTGGCTGGGTGGAGGATGAGACCCTCAATGACATCAGTGAGGACAAGGAACGGGACATGGCTAGCTTGGTATCCAACCTTGTGCAAATGGGGAGTTTGCGGTTGTGCAAATGGACTGTTTGCCGTTTTTTTTACGGTGCGTTAAACGGGGAGTTTGGTCTCTCCCTGTGAAGCGGGCGTAACCCTTACACTACCTGATCGATACAACATCATACCTGATGTTTTAAAGCACGTTATTCCAAACAATTTAGGAATGTTAGGTGATTTATGCCCTTTATGGATTAAAACCAGACTCTGCATCAACTATGTAATTTTCCATGGGAGTTTTGCCATGGATCCCCCTCTGGCATGCCACAGTCCAGGTGTTAGTCCCCTTGAAGCAATTTTTCCATCACTATTGTGGCCAGAAAGAGTCCCTGTGGGTTTTAAAATTCGCCTGCCTATTGAAGTCTATGGCGGTTCGCCCGGTTCGCCCGTTCGCGAACATTTGAGGAAATTCGCGTTTGCGGTTCGCGAACGGAACATTTTATGTTCGCCACATCTCTAACTTGATATATATATAAAATGGACTGAAAAGTTAATTCTAAATAGAGGATTATGGACGATAAATTCTCTTTTAAAAAAAAAAAAAGAGAAAGAGAGAAAAATAAGGAAGGAAATGAGAAAAAGAGAAGGCTGTAGAGAAAGAGAAATAACAGATACCTGCTTGATATATATTTTTTTTTTTAAAGAGAATTTATCGTCCATAATCCTCTAATTATAATTAACTTTTTGGTCCATTATATATATATATATATATATATATATCTCAAGCAGGTGTCTGTTATTTCCCTTTCAAGCAGTATCTACTTCAGACCCTTAACTTCCTTCCCCCCTGATAATAATGAAAACGTCATTTATCAAAGCCACCTACAACATTTAAACCTTTTGTGTTTTGGCCCATATGAGTGTTTTTAAAACCCAACTAGATAGCCCAAGAAAATAGTAAAGAAAAGAAAAGGTAAAGAAAAAGCAAAAAAGAAAGTGAAGCATTGATTATACTCTTACTTTGAGCTAAATACAAGAAAGAGAAATAGAGAAGATAGGGGGAAAAAAGAAAATACATTTTGAAGATATTTATGTTTAATTAATTATAATCGATCTAGTAGCAGGAATATTGACTAAGCAATAAATAATTGAATATGTAATTGTAAGTATTTTATTTGTATGTGTTTTTATGTAACTTTCTTAAAATATCAAAAATGATAATTACATTTTTATTTTATTTTTGTGTTGGACTGAAACATTGGCAGATTTGTGCCGTATGTTATTGTACATTAAAATATATATATATATATATATATTTGACTACAGAAACCTGTGAATACCCTTTACTTTGATTATATATTTTGCCAAAAGTATAGCACCCAGGAGACTGCACTCACCCAAAAGTGTATACATTATAGGGTGCTGCTGGGGCCAATTCATACACACAAGATCCAGGGCTCTTGCTCACTCATTAAAAAGCAATTTCAAAGCTCACAGAATGTAATGACTTTTTAAAAAAACACCTCACCTAAGCAAAAATATTTAGTTTTTTTTGTGGCAGGGATGGTTGCAAAATCAGGGCGTTGGGCCTTGACTCCTATATATATTTATATATAAACCCAATAGGGCTGCACTTGCCTGGACATTATAGGGTGCTGCTGGGACCAATTTATACAACATACAAGATCCAGTGCATATATAAATGTAAATTATTATTATTATTTTTTTTTACTGATCCTTTTTTTCACTCTCTTAGTCACCTCTCACTCAATCTGTGAATAAAATCAACCTTTATTGGCTGTCCCCTAGACATCAATCACCTTTGTTCCCATCAATTATCAAATTTTTTGGCACCAGAGGCAGTGGCGTACTAAGGGGGGGGCGGCCCGCCCCGGGTGCCACTGACTAGGGGGGCGCCAAGACGTCCGGTGTCATGTGTCACTCCCCGGCCCCCATCATTACGCTGCGCACAGCCGCAGCACCTTTGCGGGCCGGCAGGACTTACTACATGGATGAGAAGGGGAGGAGCGTTGCGGGCCGTGGCGCCGTGCACAGCGCCGTCAGCTCGCCTTCACGGATCTTCAGCGGAAGGATCCGGGCGGTGAGTCACCCTGTCGGTCAAGGCATCAATAAAATGTAAGTAGTAATTTTATGTGATAGGGCTAAATTAATTAAAGGGGGGGGGGGGTGGATAATGGATTAATTAAAGAATTAAAGGGGAGGGAGGTTTAATTAAGGGGGGTGTGTATTAATTAAGGGGGGGTGTAATAATTAAGGGGGTGTATTAATTAAGGGGGGAGTGAGTATTAATTAAGGGGGTGCATTAATTAAGGGGGGGTGTATTCATTAAGGGGGTGTATTAATTAAGGGGGGAGTGAGTATTAATTAAGGGGGGTGTATTAATTAAGGGGGTGTATTAATTAAGGGGGAGTGAGTATTAATTAAGGGGGTGTATTAATTAAGGGGGGTTGTATTAATTAAGGGGGGTGTATTAATTAAGGGGGTGTATTAATTAAGGGGGGAGTGAGTATTAATTAAGGGGGGTGTATTAATTAAGGGGGGTGTATTAATTAAGGGGGTGTATTAATTAAGGGGGGTGAGTATTAATTAAGGGGGGTGTATTAATTAAGGGGGGTGTATTAATTAAGGGGGGAGTGAGTATTAATTAAGGGGGGTGTATTAATTAAGGGGGTGTATTAATTAAGGGGGGAGTGAGTATTAATTAAGGGGGGTGTATTAATTAAGGGGGGAGTGAGTATTAATTAAGGGGGTGTATTAATTAAGGGGGTGTATTAATTAAGGGGGGTGTATTCATTAAGGGGGGTGTATTAATTAAGGGGGGGTGAGTATTAATTAAGGGGGGTGTATTAATTAAGGGGGGTGTATTAATTAAGGGGGGAGTGAGTATTAATTAAGGGGGTGTATTAATTAAGGGGGTGTATTAATTAAGGGGGGAGTGAGTATTAATTAAGGGGGTGTATTAATTAAGGGGGGAGTGAGTATTAATTAAGGGGGTGTATTAATTAAGGGGGGTGTATTCATTAAGGGGGGTGTATTAATTAAGGGGGGAGTGAGTATTAATTAAGGGGGGTGTATTAATTAAGAGGGGTGTATTAATTAAGGGGGGAGTGAGTATTAATTAAGGGTGGTGTATTAATTAAGGGGGGTGTATTAATTAAGGGGGGTGTATTAATTAAGGGGGTGTATTAATTAAGGGGGTGTATTAATTAAGGGGTGTATTAATTAAGGGGGGTGAGTATTAATTAAGGGGGTGTATTAATTAAGGGGGTGTGGATTAATTAAGGGGGTGTGGATTAATTAAGGGGGATGTATTAAGGGGGAGTGAGGATTAATTAAGGGGGTGTAATAATTAAGGGGTGCATGGATTAATTAAGGGGGTGTATTAATTAAGGGGGTGTGGATTAATTAAGGGGGTGGAGTAATTAAGGGGGGTGTATTAAGGGGGAGTGAGGATTAATTAAGGGGGTGTATTAATTAAGGGGTGTGTGGATTAATTAAGGGGGTGTATTCATTAAGGGGTGTGTGGATTAATTAAGGGGGGTGTATTAATTAAGGGGTGTGTGGATTAATTAAGGGGGTGTATTAATTAAGGGGGAGTGAGGATTAATTAAGGGGGGTGTATTAATTAAGGGGGGGTGAGGATTTATTAAGGGGCGGTGTATTAATTAAGGGGGTGTATTAAGGGGGTGTGGATTAATTAAGGGGGTGTATTAATTAAGGGGGGTGTGGATTAATTAAAGGGGGCTGTGGATTAAAGAATTAAAGGGGGAGGTTTACATAATGGGGGTGCAGGGTTTTTTTGATTAAGGGGGTTGCAGTATTCTATTTATTAAGGGAGGATGTGCACTGCAGATTTTTGTTTTTTTGTTAAGGGGGTGTGCAGGGTTTTTATAAGTGGGTGTGCAGGTTTTTTGTTATTAAGAGGGGTTGTGCACGTTTTTGTTTTTTATTAAGGGGGTGTGCAGGATTTTTATGTGTAGGGAGTGAATGAAATTTATGCGATCGGGGTGCAGGGTTTTTATGTGTAGGGAGTGTCTGAAATTTATGTGATCGGGGTGCAGGGTTTTTATATGAAGGGCGAGACAAGGGGCTTTGTAGAAAGGGGCAGGGCAGGAGTTTTCTAGAAGGTTCTCACCGGCCCCTTTCTACAAAAGCACTGGTCTTCCCCCTTCTACAAAACTGGCACATTTTACAAATTTTACAAGCAGTTTACAAATTTGTGCAATAAATATTATTGAAAACATTGAAAAAAAATGTGGTTGTTTTCTTACATTTTTATTATGGGGGGGGGGGGAGGGGGGTGCCACACTCAGGGTCCGCCCCGGGTGCCAAATGCTCTAGGTACGCCCCTGACCAGAGGCAAGACTTCCAGTAATAACCATATAAGAGATCTCATCCAATGAACAATTTGACCTGAATCACATGACCTGGAACTGCCTGCAGCTGTGAACCATCGTGGGGGATGCCAGAATCACATGAGGAAGACTATTCAGTCAAAACATGTTGGGCCTGACAGTGGTTAGATACTATATTAGTTTTATAGTATTTCTACCTTTTATGTGTATTTTGGGGTTGGTTCACTTTGTTTGGCACTGTGCGCACTTTACAATGTTCGAACATTTATTGATGTTAGAGAATTCTGCATGAGTTATGTATGGATGTGGGCCTGCTTTGTGAGCTTCGATTTTTGTATATGTGTGCTATGCCTGGTTTTGTGTATGTGTGTGGAATGAATGCATTGTGTGTGCTATTTGTGTGTTTGTGTGTGGGATGTTTTTAGTATTACATGAGTGTGTATAGTAAGTGTGTATAGTAGTACTGTATGTGTGGAGGGGTTTGTGGCATTGCATGCATGTGCGTGGAGGGCTTTCAGATTTCACTCCATGAAAGTGGGGAGGCAGTTATGACATGAAACAGCCTGAGCCATGGATAGTTCTAAGGAGTCTTCAAAGAGAAGGCATTGGTTGTGGTGCACCAAGTTTACCTTGCCTCTTTTACACTCATATCTCCACCGGACTGATGGACGCAAGTCTCTTTTCAGCTATGTAACTATGAATCAGAACATAGGTAGTACTTAGAATAAAAGAAAGAAAATCCCTGTAGATGGTCCTTGACCTATGCTGTGGCTGCCAATGCTTCAACATATTATAAATAAAAGACTGTTATAGTCTTTCTTGTTAGACCATGGAGAGTCTCCATCTTTTTATGTAATGGTGAACACAATGGAGAAGGATTATCAAAGTGTTGACTCGTGTTTGGCACATCTTATTAAATCTGACAGATTTTTTTTTATATATAATAAAGATAAAATAATAATAAAACAAAAAAAATATTTTATATATATAGCTTTTCTGTGCCTTAACTGTCATAGTTGAATGCATGCTATTTCTTCAACAGCATAACAGATTTAAGAATATTTCCACAACTTTCTTTTTATGAAAACTGGCGGAATTTACCATGAAGAAAAGTGTCATTTTTAGTACAATTCTTTTAACAAGATCAAAATAATGAAGGAAGTTAACCATAACTTTCCATACAATAACAGTATATATAAGAATTAACATAAACAAGTGTGCAGGATTTTTCAAAAGGAAATTCTTAAATTAGCAAAATTACTGTGATATTAAATTAATAGGATGCAATAAATAGTTGGGATTAACACAATTCTTTTGACCCGTGCAACATTTTACTTTCTAAAATAAGGAGTTTCTAAATACATGTTAAATATGTGTAAACCACATTTATACATTGGATAGTATATTGCCTAGGATAATATCCCAAGGAAATTAGATACATAAAGGGTTAAGTAATCTAATATTGCTTCATGATGTTTTAATGACCTAACTACACTATTCATTAATGCTTAAGAAACACAATTATTATTAAAGCTTGAATTATGAGTCTGTATTTAAAATCAATTTGAAAAATAATGTCCTCACCATACAAATAATCTTCTCTTTATATTACTCACTGAGTGTACAAGGCTGTCAACTCTGTACTCTCTATAATATTTTCCATTGAAGTTTTCCTGACATTGAGGGATTGTATTAAATGACCAAGTCAGGAGAAAAAAATGCCACTGCAAATGTAATTTTTTGGACAGTTTTACCCTTCAACCACTATAATAGCATGTGGTTAATAGAACAAATGCTTAATAATACAAACAATTAGCCCTATACAAATATGGGGATATATCTAATACCGTCATCAAAGCTCTGACATGAGGTAAAAATGCATTAAAAGCTGTCTAAATGTATCACTTGTCACTCAGATCTTTTCGCTTGCCCTCCCTGCTTCTAACACATACAATTCAAGAACTGACTATTCACTTGCTGCCTAATATATCCCACCCCTTGACAGGTGCCGTTGTAATGATATAATCAGTTATTCACTTCACCTGTTTGGGACGTTTGACGCTCATTCATGTTATGGCTCGGCTTTGCCAAACATTTTTAATAAATACAGTTTTTGGGAAACATTCTGACAAACCAAAATGGTCATGAAAATAGGCACATCACTGCACTACAAAATATGTGTGCACACTTCCATTCAGTCCCACCGGAAACCGAAACCTGAAATTGAAGTTCCTGTACCGCGGTGCGCGCTGTTATGCCGGCCCACGCTACAAGACAGGTAAGTAATTATGGGACACTATGGGACAAGGGGAGGGGGGAGAACACTATGGGAGGGGGGAGAACACTATAGGAAGGGGGGGAGAACACTATGGGATGAGGGGAGGGGAGAACACTATGGGAGGGGGGGAGAACACTATGGGATGAGGGGAGGGGGGAACACTATGGGATGTGGAGAGGGGGAACACTATGGGATGAGAACACTATTGGACTAGGGGAGGGGGAGAACACTATTGGACAAGGGGAGGAGGGGGTTAAAGAACAAGGGGACAGGGGGTTAAAGAACACTATGGGACAGGGGAGGAGGGGTTAAAAATCACTATGGGACAGAGGAAGGGGGGTTAAAAATCACTATGGGACAGGGGAGGGGGGTTTAAAGATCACTATGGGACAGGGGAGGGGGGTTTAAAGATCACCATGGGACAGGGGAGGGGAGTGGGTAAGGAACACTATGGGACAGGGGAGAAAAAAAATATTCTGAAGAAACAGTTTGTTCAGAATATTTTTTTCTGGGTTTCCTCCTCTAAAAACTAGTTGCGTCTTATGGTGTGGTGCGTCTTATGAAGTGAAAAATATGGTATGTATGTATTTGGTTCACACATCAAGTGAGAAAAAGTAACCAAAAGAGGGAAAAGGTAATGGTGGAGTAAAGAAAAAAAAAATCAATTTAAAAAAAAAGTTTTTTCACTGCTTCTCTTTTTCCCTCTCAATTGTCCTGTCATTAAAAATCAACATTTAGTAGCTGTCCCCTTACCATCAATTGTCTTTGTTTCCAAAAATAATTTATTTTTTGTCACCATAGCTGGAACCCAGAATACTGAATGTTCAACCACCGTGTTAGTTGTTTCCCTGAGTATACATCTGTATAGCGTATTGGTGATTGTAATTCATCCAAACAACTGAGCGACCTAAATCTGAATGCACAAGTCTAATATGCAGACAGACATTTATGCGTAATCTCTACATACATCATTAGCTTAATATGCAGAAAAATAGCAGTATATAACAGAAACCCCCCAAAAAAGATCAAGGTAATGAAACAAAAGACTAAAAAGACAGGTGTAATGATGTTACTTTAATTTAGATTATTAGTGAATTTATTTTTTCCTGTTTTGATTGAAAAGAGATATGTAAGAAGCAGGAATATGTAACCATTACCTCAACAACATGTAACGATTTATAGATATTGAGCTTATAAGGAGATCCAATACTGCATGCTATGCTTTCTTTCCATTCATTTTGTCACTTAATATGCTGCAGCAACTTTCTATTAAAATTTAATATGAGTTGTAATTTCTCTAGAAATTATTGTTTAGTAAATAAACCTTTTTGAAGACTGAGAAACATTTCCATTAACAAGTCAAAAGTTACTCTTAATAGAGCACCAAAAGCCATAAAAAAAAGGACTCTAAAAGTCTGGGCTTGATTTAATAAGTGCCATTCTAAATAGTGGCATCTAATCTGCCACAATTTGAAAAGGTATTCATTACTTGCATGCTGAATTCTCAGATATAGATTTCGTCAAGGCAAATGAAATTCTAAAAGGTATGTCTTCTCTGAAATAAAAGGGAAGACACAACAGGGGCACTGCTGAATTTTACACAGGCAGACGGTTCTGCTTTTTGCAGTCACAGCTCTCTGTCCTCTCTAAAACAGCATAAACGAAAGATTAGAATTTTAGTGGACACCAGGACCCCCTGTTAACTGTTAATGTGCAAAATGACTCTACCCATGACCTAGCAGATTGTTTGGAACTTTGTACTAAAGTAATCAAGCAGCTGAAGTGCGGTTGGGAACGGAAGAAATTAAAATGTGTTCTCTAACATTTTGTTTGTTGTTTAGATGTGTTTATGTGCAATCATAAAACAAAAATATAGGTCAGGGGTATGCAACCTTCATCACTCCAGATGTTGTGGGCTATATCTCCCATAAATCCCTACTGCAATAATGCTGGCAAAGCATCAGAGGAGATATGGTCCACAACATCTGATGTGCCAAAGGTTGTCTACCCTTGTCTAAGTACATTAACACGAAAGGTTAAAGTGGAATGTGTACCATTGTATTTAGTGTATATAGTAGGGTAATGTCATGGGAGTTGTACTCCAACAAGCAGGAAAGAGGAAACCCACAAAATGTGGATCCGAAAGAATGGCCTGGACTTAAAGTATTAATACAACAAGAAACAGGGTCAAGATCAATCAAGGTAAGAATTACATATTCAGAGTCAAGAAAAAGCCGGGTCAGGATACCAGAAATCACGAGTCAATTACGAAGCTCAGGTCAGGATACCAGAAATCACAAGTCAAATACAAAGCTGAGGTCAAACACAGGAAATCACAAGGGAATCTCTAGGAGCACTAAACGAGCACTAAACGAGGATCTAACAGAAACCACATTAGGGCAAATAATGGGGACTAAAACAGGCCTTAAATAGGCTTACCTATGTTCTGATAGGTCCATGTCATCACTGTGATCCAAAACAGATTAGGATTTCAATGATGACGTGATCACTTTAAGAGTGGGCGTGATGTGACGTCCATGTCTATTTATAGACGTCCTGCCGCACGACCGCTTGGTTCTGCAAGAGGAGGTCTGCATGACTCGAGGGAGGTGAGCCTGCGTGGCTCAAGGGAGGTGAGTCTTCCTCAGTGTGCCGCGCGGCCACATGGAGCGGTCGGACCGCTCAGCAGGAAAAGGTCTGCGTGGCTCGGTGGAGGTAAGTAATGCCACAGGTTCTTAAATGTATTTTATATATGGAAGGCATATGTACTTTGCTTTTCAGGCTGGACCCTGATATATGAGGCTCTAGAGCCCTGGATCCCATCAATCAGGGAAAAGCAAAGGAAGGATTTAGAATACTAGTTTTACGTTTAAAGGGCTAAAATCTGATCAAAAATTTAAATCCGCAAGGGTAAGGGAGAGAAGTTGAAAATGGGCTTTGAATGGAGCACTGGGGAAGAGGTTATTAAGTAAGGCTCAATGTAATCAAACCTGGAAAGGTTTATTTAAATTTGACAGTTCATAAAGTTATATGGTTTATTGAACTGACTGACTTTTTATACATTTAACAGAAAACAGAACATCACATAAAGTTAAAGTATTTTTCTTTAAATTTTATTAAATGGTGTAATTTTCAGAAATGTTACCCTCTATGTATCTACTATCTGGCATAAATTTACCGTATATATTATAATGTTCCCACTTAATGTCCCTTTCTCTAAAATACATAAATCCATTCAGAGAAGGATTAAGATTCTACAGAGTCCTAGGCATGGTATTGGTTTATGGTCCCTAATCCACTCTTCACATAGTGGACAACCAAATATATGATTCAGGGGTACCTGTCTAACCCCTAAGGTCACCTAATCCTGATCTGAAGGATTTGTTGCCTTTATCATATCTAAATTCATTTTTTTCATGTGTCTCTGCAGTTTTTCTGAATTCAAAATGTCATTTATGAAAACTGTTACCCAAAATGATACATTTAGAAAAAATAATCAATGAAGATTTGGTCCTGCTCTGTATATATAAAACTACCTGTAAAACTTGCACCCAACAAGCACAAAAGTCAACCACTTCCATTACATAAAACCCAACACTGTACAAATTCGCAAATTGGCAAAATTACGCAAGGAATGTAACTTAAATCTTCTGATGGTCAGAGGTTGTTCAATCCCCATCATATACTGGGGAATATAGTCCCCATTATTGTTTAATCCCAGAAGAAGTTAACTCTAAACATGTGAAGGACCAGAGGATGTCCAATTATCATGTTCATGGGAAAAATAAAAAACTGTTGTGGTCCTATACAGCCAAAACTATGTGTCACCCTTACAGCTCAAATAAAACAATCAAATCAGATATTTCACTCAAAAAGTAGTAATTTGAGTAAATTCATGCACTAAAACAGCTGCAATGCTCTTATGGAAGAATGCTGTGTGGATACAGAGAACCTTGATTGCTCATCAGCTGTCAGGGTGTTTTTGCTGTTTCGAACAGCAACCCTTCCTTTCTCTGTGTCTGAGCTTTCATCTGATTTTAACGATCAGCTCCTTCATTAATGGTGCCACGGATACTCACCTGATTGTAGTAACCAGCCCTGCTGCTAATCAGTGCAGCCTATTTAATCAGTAAGTCCCAGTACCTCCTTGCCCTTGTGTGGTTTCCTGTTTCCCAGAAGACTACATGTTTCCTGTGTATTCCTGGTTCCTGACTTCTGGCCTTGTTCCTGACTCCGTTGCTCTCCGTTCTCCTGATCCTGTCTCGTCTGACTACCCGCTCTGGTGCCTGATCCCTGCTCGCCTCCTGGACTTTGCTTTTGGTTATTTCTATATTTGCTATTTATAATAAAGGTGTTTTGCATCTAAGTTCTGTCTGGTTTATGGTCCCTAACACCAACACCCTTTTTTGTGATTCAATGGTTGCCTCCAACCTGCTCTGAGGTCAACAAGATATTACCAAACACAATCCGCACTTATAGGCTCTGAAGGTCCAGACACATTAGGGATGGTCTTTCCTTAGTTGACACTGCTATGATGTCTAATTAGTAAATCCAAAATTCCATAGGTACTGTGTTCACACTTATGGTGAATTTGGGTTATGGACACAAGATAAGCCCACATGTGTTGGCAATATCAATTCTAGTGGAATGATCCTGACTTTCTTGGACCTCAGCATTCACCATATGCAGAGACAACTAACTTCTTGATAATTTTTTGAAAGGTTATATTTTTAGACATCCAAGTATATTAATCACCTCACTTTAGTAATGGTTTAATTTTTACCCCCTAAGCAAATGTGAAATTTCAGAAATATATGCTATATTACTTTATGGACAATTATGTGCTAAAATGCATCATGTGTTGTGGGAGAGAGAGACATATAGGGTGGAGATAATTGTTTGAAATTTTTCTAAATCCTCATTTTTTTTTTTTATAAATTTTGCTATTTGGATATAAAATTGCCACATTTAAAATATAGTAACTAACTCTGTAGGTATACCAGTGATTGTATGTACTTTGTATATTTACAATATGCTTTTTCCTTTAATTTCTTTCTTTTTTTTTTTCTTTTTAAATGCAATACCACATACAATTGACAAGGGGATTATCAGTTTTCGGCCAACATAGCTGAAAAAAAACATCAGCTTTGTCAGTAGAAAAATATTCAACAGAAATGTCAATACAATGTTTTCTCTGTTAAATCTGAAGCAGTGAAACACAAATTGCCCTAAGAATCTAATTTGACACTATTAATTATTGATTTCATGTCTTCCTATCTCCTGCAAACAAAATTATATTAATCTATAAATCACAAATCCTGTATGTACATAGAAAATGTTTCAGCATTATTTTATTTAATTAGAATTCCACCATGTAAGCCACTGAAATGTGTTAACGCTTGCTCTTGTACCTACCAAATACTCAACATTTCTGCAGTGATATACTGTTTGTAATTATAACCTTGCCAGTTACATAAAAAAACAAAAACATGTCTCGGGTTCATGAACTTTATCATGTAACAAGTGATAACCCAAGATGTCTACCTCCCTATTCTCGTCCGCTGCATGTTGGGTAAAGGATTAAATAAAATACATGTGGGGTGTACCAGACACTAATAGTATAATGGTGGCACATATGGTACCTACAGGGAAGATGGGAGAAGGGATGTTAATAATATACCAGATAAGCACCAGTAAAATTATCCTTACCCTCTAATCTAGCACAGGGCTAGGGGATGTCCACATGCCCTGTTATTGCAATGGTAAGAGACCAAGGGTTGTCAGTCTCTGTGGTTCTATATAAAAATATATCTACCTACTTATCCTTTATAGTAGAAAATGATGCTTTGTACTTGTCCAACACATTTAAATCCAACCCAACCCACCTGTATAGCTAGGTGTCCCCCAAGACTCTTGTCACCAGGCCCATGACCTAATAACCCCTCTTCTCAAAATGCAAAAAGCTTACCATGTCGCCTCTAATACGTGTTCGAGAAGGATGATATAATTTGAATATTAAACAATGTTAGAATAAAATAAATCATAATTTCCCCGGGATTTATATTTAGTGTAATAAACAGTTTAACTGCACTGTATAAAATAAATTGAGAGCTCTAATTAACCAGGCATTATATAAACCCATTTCATGGAAACATGTTGGTGTATGTAGGATGGATGAATAATGCTAGGTTACACTGTCCATGGTCCTGCTTTCAGGACCATGGACAGTTACAGTGTACATATTTGTTGGATATATTTTTTGCCAACTTTAACTAACTTAACCCCATTAAATGGGTTTTAAATGGGCTTTAAAGCCGTTGCGGCGGCATGGTACATCGTAACGGCTTTGAGCCCCTGTTGGAGAGGTGTACTCACCTCCGCCGCGATCCTCTTCTGGGGGGCTGCCTGACAGCCCAGGCAGCCCGCCTCCGGCAAATGAGGGATTACATGGCCCCCTATAGCTGGCTATGGATCTGCCAGCAGGGCGACTGTTTGAAATATCATACAGTCCCCCTGCTGGTAGGAAGAATACAAAAATATATATTAAACATGTGTAAAAATAAATTTAAAATATTTTTATATATATATATAATATGTATATATAATATATATATAATATATATATATACATAGTATATATATGTAACGTCATACAAAGTGTATTTTAATATTAATATATACTTATATTAATATTAAAATACACTTAGAATGACGTTACATATATATAATATGTATATATATATATATATATTATATATATATAATAGATGTACATATATATATTATATATAAATATGTATAATTAAAATAATAAATAAATAAAATAATAAAATAAATAAAATATTGAAACAAAATGTAATCTAAATTATATATGCATATGTAATTTCATTCTAACTGTATTTTGTTATTAATATATATATATATCGGTAACAAAATACACTTAGAATGACATTCTATATATATCTATCTATATATAAAATACAAATAACGGCAAATATATATATATATAGATAAATACATATAATTACATAAAAGATTACATTAGTATACACGTAGAATTTAAATACCTATGAATGCATATATATATATTTTTTTTTTTTTGTTTAATAATTTTTATTAGGTTTTTTTTTTCAATCCATATAAAGGTTACACTTATACAGAACATATTTAAACAGTTTGAAATTTTTCTCAGAGTTACATAAATTCTGTTTACAGTACTTGCATACATGCACATTTTCCTTGCAAGACTTTTTAACATAAGAAGACATATCACATATTCTGTAGTAGGTAACAGCTAGTGGGTTTGAAGTCTGTGATCAACAGAAAGTCAGGTTCGTGGGGAGAGTGGTCCTGCAATGTTATCATTCTCCTATAACTTTGTACAAACTGTGTGGTATACTCTAAACAGTGTTCTGTTATCAATTGTGAATTAACTAGAAAAGAACAATGGGGTATAGGGGGGGGGGAAGGGAGGGGGAAAGGAAAAGGAACCAGAGTATCAGGATTGTTAGTCAGGTCTCCATCAGGGCACACCTTTCATTTAGGACCCCTAGTGAATTACACCTTGGAAGCTTGTCTCCAGGCATCCCATTTCTCCCATGCCTCCTGCCAGAACCGTTTCCCTTTCTTCCTCTGCCTTGCTGCTATTTCATATGATTTGGTGATTTCCACCATTTCTAAACACTTGTCAAGATCTGGAGTGCTAGCGTTTAGCCACATTTTGCTTATGGATGTAAGAGCTGAAATAATGATATGGTAAAGGAGATATAGGTCTGTTTTGTTTAGGTCTTGAGGTAGTGCTAATAATAGGAAAATTTCCGGGGAAAATTGTACGTTACAGCTTATGGATTTTTTAATAATGTTTGAAATGCCTTCCCAGAAGGGTTGTAATTTTGGACACGTCCACCATATGTGGAGCATCGTACCAGGTTCTTTAGAACATCTCCAGCAGTTCCCGGATTTTCGTTTATCATATTTGTGTAGCATATGTGGAACTATATACCAGCGATATAGTACTTTCCTACTCGTTTCCACATGTGATGTGTTAAGTGTGAGATGTTTATGGGCCTGTATAATTGTTAGCCAGGTGTCATTTGATATGTCCAAGTGTAAGTCCCTTTCCCAGGCCCGCACAAAGGAGAGAGTTTTAGGTAGTGTTTTAATTCTGGTTAGCTTATATAAAGTAGAGAATAATTTCTGTGGTGGCTGGTTAGCTACGCAAATTTTCTCCAGTAGTGGCATAGGGGTTCCCTGTCTGTGCATTTTGCCCTCCATGGTTTGTTTTCTCACCCATGAGTGCAGTTGTAAGTATGTAAAATATGCTCTTTTAGGTATACCAAATGTTTCAGAGAGAGATTCGTATGATAGCAGGCGGCTTTCAGGCATGATCTGGGAGAGATACTTAATTCTGTGGTCTTGCCACAGGCCGCTGTCAAAACCCGGGATAAGTACCTGGAGTGCTTGTATTTGCAATGCTGGGGATATGTATGATATCGGGTAATGTTTTAAGACATATTTATCCCATACTGTGAGAGTAGCTGAGGTTGTGGGGCAGATATGACTGGCTTTTGGCCTTTGATGTTTGGGGATCCAAGCTAGTGTTGGTAATGTCAAACCACCGGTATTTACTTTTTCAATCTGGTGCCATGGCGGCATCGTGATATGGTGGAATGTTCCTATGATAGTACTCATGAGGGCTGCTGTGTAATAGCCTAAGATTTCTGGAGCTCCCATCCCCCCTTCTTTAAAAGGCTTATACATGGTGGTAGCTGCCACTCTGGGTCGTTTACCTCCCCATATATAACTATTAATTCAGTTGGGATTCAGTAAAGAAAACTTTCGGTAAGCAGATTTGGAGTGTCCTGAACAGGTATTGTAGTTTGGGCAGTATCATCATTTTTATTGCCGCTATTCTGCCTGTCCAGGAAACATATTTGCCTTTCCACCCCTGTAATTGTTGTTTGATGTTACTGAGTAGTGGGAGGTAATTTGCTTTGTACAGTTTTTTAGTCGTTGGTGTGAGGTGAAGTCCTAGAAACGTTAAGTGGTCCCGTCTCCAGTCATAGGCAAAACTATTCTGTAGTTTAGTGAGCTGGGCTGTCGTGAGATTTATGCCCATGGCTTGTGTCTTACTAACATTAAGTTTATAGTATGAGCATTGTCCGAACTTTGTTAGCATTTGTTGCAAAGAAGGCAGGGATTCTCCAGGGTTCGATATAGTAAGCATCACATCATCGGCAAACAGTGTGATTTTGTGCTCTTTCCCCCCTATTGTCGTCCCCTTTATATCTGGAGAGTCTCTTATATGTTGTGCTAATGGTTCTAGTGCCAATATGTATAGAAGCGGGGAAAGAGGGCAGCCCTGTCTGGACCCATTAGAGATCTGCAAGGATTTAGAAGTGAACCCACCATTGGCTATTCTCGCTGTGGGGTTATCATACAAGGCAGATATTAGTGTTATCAGCTTCTCCGGGAAGGCAAATTTCCTCAGCGTTGCCGTCAGGTATCCCCAGTGTAGCCTGTCAAACGCTTTTTCGGCGTCTAGTGACAAGGCCACACTGGGTTCTCCCGATATCTGAATGTTATGGAAGATGTTAATTAGTTTCCTAGTCCCGTCGGAACCCAACCGACCACGCACAAACCCCACCTGATCATCTCCTACTAGCTTGGGTATAAGCGTACCCAATCGATTGGCATAGATCTTGGCTAGTATTTTTAAATCTGTATTTAAGAGCGAGATGGGTCTCAAATTTTGGCATTTGTGGGGTGGTTTCCCAGGTTTAGGGAGGGTGGTTATATGAGCTAACAACATTTCTTGTGGTATTTTGCCTGTTTGGATAATTTCGTTGTAGAGTGTTTCTAAAAAGGGGATTATGACACGAGAAAAGGTTTTGTAGTAGGCGTTGGTAAAGCCATCTGGGCCTGGTGATTTCCCTTTCGGGAGGGTCTTGATAACTCCGGCTATTTCGGTCTGAGTAATGGGTTTCTCTAAGGAGGACCGGTCTATCTGTGAGAGTTGTGGTATATTTGCGCCTGCTAAAAATTTGTCAATGTCCGAGGGAAGCGGTTGGTATGTGTGAGCATCTTTCTTGAGGTTATATAATTTATCATAGAAGTCTGCTAGCATGTCGTTAATGTCTTGGGGGTTATACACCCTATTTCCTAGTGTGTTGATGAGGAATGGTATTTTTGAGTTCAGTCGTTTCTGCCGCATGAGGGTTGCAAGAGCCTTCCCTGCCCTATTCCCCTGCGTGTATGTTCGGAGTCTTAGTCTTTGTGATATAGTTGCTGATGTGTGAACTTGAATATCATTTAACTGTTTTTTAATCTGGTCTATGTTCTGCTGAGTGCACGTTGATGGGTTTGTTATTTGCGTATGCGTTTCTTCCCTGAGTCGTCTCATGAGAGTTAAGTAGTGTGTTTTCGCTTGTTTATGTAAAAAGGATGCTTGGCTGATCAGCAAACCTCGAATAAATGCCTTATGCGTCAGCCACGGTATGGCTATAGATGCCTTAGGGGTGTGGTTTATCTCAAAGAACATTTCAAGTTCTTCAGTAATTTTTGCGACAACTTCAGGGTCGTGTAGGAGAGCTTCATTTAATCGCCACGGCGAGGTTACTCGGGACTGGAATTGGTCTGTTAGGGATACCAGTACCGGTGCATGGTCTGACCAAACTATGTTACCTATTTCGCTGCTTAATGCGGTCGGCAGCAGGTCTCCTGAGACAAATACATAATCTATTCTAGAGTATGTTTTATGCACCGAGGAATAAAAAGTAAATTCCCGGTCATTTGTGTGGTGCGCTCTCCACACGTCATATAGGTTATGCTCCATAAGGATCTTTACTAACGTCGCGGCCTGTTTGCTCAGTGTTTTGCACCTTGAAGAGTCAGTTGTTTGCGTGGTATCTAGTCTAGGTTGTAATACGTGATTTAAGTCTCCGCACAAAATTGTGGAAGAGGGGTATGTTTGGGGCATTTTATGTAAAACCTTCTGGAGAAAATTTCTGTGGTCTGAATTAGGGCTATATATCCCCACTAACGTATATAAAGCATTATTAATTTTACAATGTACAATTAAGAAACGGCCTTGCGTGTCTTTCTTTAGATGTAAGAGTTCAAATGTTATAGAGGCATGGATTAATAACGATACTCCTCTTGACTTGGATGAATTGGTGGAGTGATATTGTATAGGGTATTCTTTGTTCGCAAATGTGGGTACTCTGTTATGTACAAAATGTGTTTCCTGCACACACAATATATCTGATTTAGTGCGTTTTGCGTCTTCTAAAAAGAGCCTCCTTTTGTGTGGTGTGTTCAACCCTCGGGCATTAATAGACATTATTTTCAACATTTGTGGTTAGGTATATAGCGTTGCGGTATTGATAGTATGGTATATGACTGTTTGTCCCCTGCGTACTGGTGGGGAGATTTTTGCTGTATTTTTCTCGATATGCAAGTGAGGCATAGCCGTAGCCCAGTTAATAGGAGCCCTGTGTACATAAGGGGATATTGTTCCTGATTTTGCTTCGGGCCTGACCCTGTTAGAGCGTGCGTCTGATCTCTGGGGACGTGGGGGGGGGGTGGATGTGAACTGGGGAGGGAATTCATAACTATATACAGATTGTCTCTTGTAGAGACGATATGTGGGTGTACCACATCTGGGGGATAGAAGAGAGGACTCTCTATCATAACGTGGCTATTGGGCACCTATCGTACCATATTCGTGATGCGTCCAATATATACTCTTATTGTATAGTGTCTCGTTTGACGTGTGACATCAGCATGGAGAGGACTTATATAATCCCTAAAGACTTCACATGTTTTGTCAGTAAGCCCCAATTAACCCTGTGTCTCCGCAGCTGGCATTGTCTAGTGGCCGGCTCAGTCTGGGCACACCTTATTAGGAACGATTTGTCATGCGGTTTCCCCATTTCAACATCATCCTATATGCCAGTAACTTTACATATTATATGATTATGATCTACTCCTATCACTAACATCCTCCTCCCTCCATTTAGTTTTCTACATAACATTCTTAACATATAATACAATACAGTCGGCTGGGGCCTGGAACACAGGTCCCCTTTACCTTGTGGGCATATATAGCCCGTAGTGTGGGAGTAGTTAGCATTGTCTCTTTATATAGTAAAGTACAAGTCCCGTTCCTAGTGCAAGTGAACTGTCCGGTAAGTGTTGCTCTCATTTCCGAGAGAGATCGGTGTGCCTGGAATCAGGTCGCCTACAGCGGAGGTTGTGGAGGTGGTCTCGAGTAGCCGAAACTCAGGGGGTATCTCCTCGATTGATAGTCCAGACCGGACCCCCCCGCAATATGTCACTGCTCTGCGCACGCTTCGTCACCGTGATGGCGGGAGGACCCGATCCGGAGGCTCGCTACCACCTAATGAAGACCAGGTAACATGGGGAAAGCTTAACTCCACATTGACTCGCCAAGTTTATGGGCTTCTCCAATACTCATGCTTGAGGCTGGTGAAAGATATAATGTTCTTTGAAATTTTGTTTCTCAGTGTCCATGCTCAGACGGGGATGAATGGTCTTAGACCAGTAGTCGTCCGGTTTAGAGCTTGTCATGGGGTTTCTCCCAGTCCCGTTTCAGCGTGCCGGCTTGACCTGTGGTAGTGGGCATCGGCTCCACCGGCAGGCCCCAGGCTCGTAGTTTCGTCACTCCTTCCGCAGGGGTGTTTAGCACCGTCGTGGCGCCATCTTTTGTGACTATTAATTTGGTGGGAAATCCCCAATGGTATCGAATGCCCTGCGTCCGCAGCGTGTTGGTTACTTGGGACAATTCCCTCCTTTTCTTCAAGGTGGCTGCCGATAAGTCTGCATAAATTCTGACCGTGGGGTAATCCATTGGGGGTGTTGTTCGCATTCTGTTAGTTTTCAGTATATGTTCCTTGATATGAAAATAATGGTCTCGGAGTAGTACATCTCTGGGCACGGTTTGTGGAAGGTGCCGGGGTTTGGGTATGCGGTGTACCCTGTCCACTAGCAACATGTCAGCCGGTATCTCTGGGGCATGAGCATGCAACAGGTTTCTTACATAGGCTTGTAGTTCGTCATTTGCGATATTTTCTGGTACCCCGCGCAAACGGAGGTTGTTTCGCCGTGAGCGATCCTCCATGTCCGCTAGCTTGTCTTCCAGTCTGGTGATTTCTGTGGCCATCCGTTCCACATTTGTGGCCAGGTCATTGTGGGCCGTAGCGAACTCGTCGCATTTATCCTCCATGTGTGAGGTTCTCTTACCCAGCTCTTGTAAGTCTTTACGTAGGGAATCCGCCGTATGTTGCCATGTGGCAATAAGCTTGCTGGATTGAAGTTCCAGGGCCGCATTTAAGTCGGCTTTTGTGAGTTGCAGTGCATCTTGTGTTTTCGCTCGAGTAGTAGCGTGTGCGTTATCATTCATCTCGGAGATCCCAGGCTCCATTGAGGCCTGCTCCGCCGGAGATGCCGGAGAGGATTTCTGGTGGAAAAAATTGAGCTTGTCTGGTTTCGTCGAACTCCTCTTGTTCTTGGACTGAGACATTGTTAGAAATTAGTCGTGGATGCTATTTGTTTGGGTTGGATTGCATTAGATTAGGTGCCCTGTTGCCGGAGCAGATTTTTAAGCGGCCATCTTGCTCCGCGGTTAGCCACGCCCCCCCTGAATGCATATATATTAAAATTCTACGTGTATATTTAAATAATCTTTTAACGTAATTATGTGATTTGATTAATTAAAATTTGATTGACATGCCTGACAACACAGGGAGAAAGTGCAGAGAATTTAATTCGCAAGCACTATATCTGACCCTGTAACTCTCCAAGACACCATAAAACCTGTACATATGGGGTACTGTTTTACTCGGGAGACTTCGCTGAACTCAAATATTAGTGTTTCAAACTGGTAAATTGTATTACAACGATGATATTTTAAGTAAAAGTTACGTTTTTCACATTTTTTACAAAACGAACGGCACTTTTATGGACTATATTATTGTTGTAATATGTTTTACTGTTTTAAAACACTAATATTTGTGTTTAGTGAAGTCTCCCGAGAATAACAGTACCACCCATGTACAGGTTTTATGGTGTTTTGGAAAGTTATAGAGAGTCACATATAAGGCTTGCATTTCATTTTTTTCACATTGAAATTTGCCAGATTGGTTATGTTGCCTTTGAGAGTGTATGGTAGCCCATTTTCGACTGAATTGCGACCACATTGGCAATTCTCATATTTACTAAAGCTAAATGCGGTCAGAATTTGTTTGGGCTGACTGATCCTGTAACATTAGTTGGATGTGGAAATCTCTGATTTTATGAACTCATTAGAGTGGGGACATGACAGGGGGACAGGGGAGTGGATAATTAACTTTTCCACTGCAGGGGGCTTTAAACTATTTGGCTGCTGCCTGCTAGCACAGTCAGTGGGCAAATAGTTCTTCAAGCTATCAGTGAATGATAATTTGCAATTCCAGTGCTGTAGATTTTTTTTACATATACTTCATTTAATAAAATGCAATATCTTTTTATTATATGCGGCAAGAATTCTTATAATTAAAAAAATTTTTTAAAAAAAAAATTAAATCTGGTGGCAGTTGTTCCTTAAGATATCTCATCAGAGTCCAATTTATCTCAGTACTGCAAAATTCTCTCAAAGCCCATATTTTTTTTCTTTATATATTCTTTATTTTTGTTGTGCATGAAAGAGCATACGTATGTTTACAATGTCACAATAGCATTTACAGGTTTGGAAGCAATTAATAGATAGCAGTTACATGACATTCTGAGTATCGCACAGTTTTTTTGATTTATAAAACAAGCTAAATACAAGCTGGATAGTTACAGGCTTAGAGCATTAAGACATGCAGTATTTCTTAGGAGTATAAGGGTATGTATGGGCATACACATAGTTTTAGACTAGAAGGGTTTGTCAGCTTGGGTGGCTTAAGTTGGGCTGCGTCCAAGACACCAGCTCTGATATTACAGGGTATTCAGACTTATGAGGCTTAATTCACATAATATCGTGCTGCTAGAGATCATTACTGATTATCAGGTACATTATACACTGAAGAACAAAAGAGAAAAAGAAAAATAAGGAAAGCAAAAACAATATAGCTTAAGTGAAGGAAACACTGCATTCCGATGAACTGAATATGGGATGTGCCACTGGAGTCTCTCAAGGCAGGCCGCGCAGACCTCCCGGCTGTGTCACGGATAGCAAGCTAACAGTCCCGCCGGATCTTGCTGCCTCATTCCTGTTTCTTTTAGTGTCCGACCTGCATGCCCTGTGAAAAGTTAAGAGGTTGCCAGTCCCGTGGTCTATGAGCGCACATCGCATGTGTCTCCGGCTCCACTGCCAGGGGATGGTCGGTAGGTGTAGTCAGGCAATGGTGCAGGGATGGTCATCATTGTGCTCCAGGTCCCGGTGGGCGGTTGTTTGGACCGGGCTTAGGTGCTATGGACAAGGGCTGGTCAGCCGAGGCAGATCTGTTGCTTGGCAGGGTGAGTTACAGCGATAGTCCAGGGTTTGAAAGTTGGGTCTGTGTGTTACAGTACGCCACGTGAGCGCCGGTAGCGCGGTCAGCCGCCATCTTGTTGGTCGGGTGCTTAGGTCCGTTAGCTGCGCGGCCCTGCAACGAGGCCTGCTCGGTGTCGGCTTCTTCCAGTGGAGGCCGGGATAACCCCCGCCGGCCCACAGGGGGGGGGACTGGGGCCTGTGAGGGGCATCACACGGTCGCTGGGTGATTGTCAGGCGTACGAGCAGGGCAGCGGCCGCCTGCCCCACTCCTCTCCCATGAAGGCCGCATTCTCCAAAGTCTTGTACCACCCGTAGGGCCCCCAAAACTCCCGATCTCGGAGTCCGCAGTGTCACCAACAGCTTCTTGTACCCTTGGGTATCCGTTACAGCTTAATTAGTCGTAGTGAGATTATACGTTTTGCTGATAAGGCCAAGCTCAGCAGGAGCCTCTGCAGCATGCGACCGGTCAGCATGGCTGCCAGGCCCCGCCCCGTCAAAGCCCATATTTTTGGCTAGAAGAAGTTGGGAAGATAGCTGTAATATAGAAGCTTTTTAATGCACTGATTTTGACATTTGGTTTTGAGTTCCACACAATTCAATATTTAAGGGTTTATTCATTACATATTGATTTGTAGTGCATTGAAAGGGCATTTCGACATTAACTAAAAGTGCTGATTTTAAAAAATTCTTCAACAAGTTTTTTTCAATTAACTACAAAACCGTTTTTTGTAAAATAAACTGTTTTCTTTAATGTAGGGCTAAATTTCTCAATACTTCACTGCATACCTGTTTCTGAAGTAGTCAATATAATTTAGCGGGATTTGTGGCAATTTCTAAGGAATTTAAAAAACAACAACTTTTTGACCAGTTTAGAGGTGTATTTTCAGAAATAAGTAATACATTAAGTGACTACCTCCAAAGCGTTGACTACAAATAAATCCATATATATTTAAAAAAAAGAAAAAAATTGTTTATAGCTTAACCTCAAAAGAGGTTAACATTTTTGGAAATTAATAAATCATTTTAATATGTAGCTTTGCATGAGTGAGCATTATATGTGACTTCAAGTCCTATGTATAAAAATCTATAGCATTTAAGCACTTGATTTTTGGTGGAGCTTGAGAGTTAAACAGTTATGGAATTGCTAAAAATTCACTGCAGTCTTCCGAAAATGTACTAAGTGTAAGAATCTTGGCTAACGGAGCACGTACAACTTGCAGAGGATGAATAATTGAATAAGTTATTGATTGTGCCGTGGAATAGCTTAGGGCATTTTGAACAAATGACCCCTGGTTTATCATACGTATATGCGGGGAATGAATTCCCACCCCTCTCTATCATTCAGATGTTATGTCATAGATAGGGTGCCCTCATTACCTCTTGCTAAACTCTGTCTTTCTTTGAAGTCTGGTTTCAAGTTATTTATAAATGCAAATTTATGTAAAAAGTTTGTGAGTATCTTTTTTTTTTTCATCTTCAAAAACCAATTACTGGGCCAGTGAAACTGTTATGGGACTGTTACTCCTTCAGATACCAATCCTCAAAGCAGTAATGTAGGTTTCAGCAAACTGCAGTTAACATTTTGTACAGTGTGCAAAGTACCATGAAAGGGCAAACTATATCTCAAGGAGCAAGTGAATTTTCACTGGGCAATCACAGCAAAAATGTATGTTGAAAATCAGTATCATAAGGCCTTTATAAGCATCAATAGAGATCTCACTCGACGTTTTATAGCAGAGTTATACAAAGAGGTTAGGTCTTCCTAAGACCAAGGTACACTCATAACTAAGGAAAATTGAATATGTTAATTAATGTTGAATAATATGTCTTGAGTCTGAAACATCAGCTTTATTATGAGACACGACTGCCAAGATAGTAATCATCTTGTTTAAATGATGTCCACCATTTTAAGATGGCACTTGACCTTAAGCCAAAGCTTAGAAAATCCATCCAAGCTTCACTGATTCCCTTAGGTTTGAGGCACGCATAGTGGACTAAGGACTTGATGACTGACATTTATTAGTAATGGTAAATGATTTAATCATCATTAGAAAAATAATAAAAGCCATGAAGAAGTATAATCCCTACAGAGGAAATGTTTTTTTTTTTTCTTTTTTTTGCAGTGTGCTGACAATCATTTATTAAATAACATTCAAAATTAAGTTTCTCCCTACTCAGTGATGTATTTTTATTAAAGCAAGCCACAAGAGGTGGAACCAGCAATGTTTCGGTACCATAGAACCTTAGTAAAGTCTCAAATGTAACAAAGTTACTGGAGTACTGAAAGGTTGCTGGGTCAATTTCTTGTGGCTTTGTTTAATAAAATAAATCACTGAATGCTGAGTATTAACAACTTTATTTTGACTTGTATGCTGAGTCTGTAGCGCAGGAACAAATATATCCAGCCCAGAATACTTAAGCGAGTGCCTTTTCTACATTCACTGAAACTATTTATGAAATAAGGACAGTTGTCTATGTTCTCTAAAAGGATCTCTAAGCACACTGTTAACTGCTCTATTGTATTTTGGCAGGGGATGCAACTAGGTCATTTACCTTTTCTTCTTAGGTGAAAATAATGGGGATTTAGTTACAGTACATGATTATACATTTCATGCAACACAAATGTACCCCATTTTTGGCAGGTCCTATTCTAGCAATCTAATGCCTGCTCTTATGAGATTAATCCACTTACTTGGGAAATCCTTCCTCCTGGGGCTTTCTGCAGTCGGTCTAGACCCTCAAATATATTTTTAGGCACTTGTTTTCAAGGTTTTCGAGCTCTTTAACAAAAACAAACAAACATATAAGGATTAACTGCCCCCCAAAGCCAACCCTTTTTGTCTCTGTTTTTCATCCAAAGTATATGCATGGGTATTCAGGATTTGCTACTCTGAACTGCCATTAATCCAGCGGCGTACATACCGCGGCCGAAGGGGTCGCAGCTGCGACCGGGCCTGGCACTCCAGGAGGCCCGGCCACCCTGCGGACCCCTGCAACTGGGTACCAAGCCTGCTGCCACATTTTGTGGCCCCGGCCCGAGCGGCAAACTGCCGGGGCCGCATATGGAGGGGTCCATCGGGGCGTCAGGGCCACCCGATGGATATGGGTTGTAAGGGGGCTGGTCAGCGCTGGGAGCTTTAAGAGCGCGACCGGGCCCCCTGTGATTACATCAGAGCTGGGAGGAAGTGACTGCACGTCACTCCTCCCAGATATCAGAGCCCGCGCAGGAGGAAGGAGGAGGAGGGACTCTGACTCCCATCAGGCTGAGCCCCCACTGGACCCCAGGGAAAGTAACAAGGTAGGAAACATATTGTGTATGTGTGTGTGTTTCTCTGTATGTATTTATTTTTATTTATTTATTTATTATTGCCATTTATATAGCGCCAACAGATTCCGTAGCGCTTTACAATATTATGAGAGGGGATTTAACTATAAATAGGACAATTACAAATAAACTTACAGGAACAATAGGTTGAAGAGGACCCTGCTCAAACGAGCTTACATTCTATAGGAGGTGGGGTGTAAAACACATTAGGACAGGAATTTACAATCAAATAAGGTGGGCTGCCCTTTAGGAGAGGGCAAGAGACAGGTATGTGAGGTAAGGGTTAGTCTTGGAGGCCATAAGCTTTCCTAAAGAGATGGGTTTTAAGGCACTTCTTAAAAGATGCAAGACTAGGGGAGAGTCTGATGGCGGTAGGCAGGCTATTCCACAGGAAGGGAGCCGCCCATGAGAAGTCCTGCAAGCGCGAGTTGGCCGTACGAGTGCGGACAACGGACAGCAGGTGGTCATGGGCAGAACGGAGAGACCGAGAAGGGACATACCTATGGATCTGTGAGGAGATATAAGAGGGGCTAGAGTTGTTCAGTGCTTTATAGGTGTGAGTTAGTACCTTGAATTGACTCCTATAGCATACAGGAAGCCAATGTAAGGACTGGCAGAGGGGTGAGGTGTGAGAGAAACGACTAGAGAGGAAAATCAATCTAGCAGCAGCATTCATTACGGACTGTAAGGGTGCAGTACGGCTATTGGGAAGACCAATCAGGAGAGGGTTACAATAATCCATGCGGGAAATTACTAGAGCATGGACAAGCTCCTTGGTAGTATCTGGTGCAAGAAAGGGGCGGATGCGGGCTATGTTTTTAAGATGGAATCTACAGGATTTGGCAACATGCTGGATGTGAGGCTCAAAGGTGAGACCAGAGTCAAGTATGACGCCAAGACAGCGCGCTTGCAAGGATGGACTAATGTTGGTACCACAAACTTGGAGGGAGAGCGAAAGATGAGGATCAGTATTAGGAGGAGGAAAGACAAGGAGCTCAGTTTTGGAGATATTGAGTTTCAGAAAGCGGGAGGACATCCAGTCAGAGATGGAAGAAAGGCAAGCAGTGACACGTTGCAGGACGGCAGGGGAGAGGTCCGGGGAGGAGAGATATAGCTGGGTGTCATCAGCGTACAGGTGGTAGTGAAATCCAAAAGAGGTAATAAGTTTGCCAAGAGAGGCAGTATAAAGAGAAAATAGAAGGGGACCAAGGACGGAGCCTTGGGGAACGCCAACTGAGACAGGGCAAGGGGAGGAGGTATCATTAGAAAAGGAGACACTGAATGAGCGTTGGGAGAGATAAGAGGAAAACCATGAGAGGACAGAGTCACAGAGACCAAGCGATTGAAGAGTTTGAAGAAGGAGAGCATGATCAACGGTGTCAAAGGCCGCTGAGAGGTCAAGAAGAATTAGTATGGAGTAGTGGCCTTTGGATTTAGCTGCGATTAGGTCGTTAGTAACTTTGATAAGGGCAGTCTCTGTAGAGTGGAGAGGGCGGAAGCCAGATTGAAGGGGGTCAAGGAGAGAGTTGGAATTGAGGAAATGAGACACACGGGTAAAGACAAGTCTTTCCAGAAGCTTTGAGGAAAAAGGGAGCAGGGATATGGGACGGTAGTTAGAGGGGGTGGATGGGTCGAGGGATGGTTTTTTTAGTATAGGTACTACAGTGGCATGTTTAAGGTCAGCAGGGACGATGCCAGAAGAGAGTGAGCAGTTGAAGATGTGTGTTAGAGAAGGCACAAGACAAGTGGAGAGAGATCTAATAAGGTGAGATGGGACAGGATCGAGCGGGCAAGTGGTGGGGCGAGAGGAGCAAAGAAGAGCAGCCACCTCTTGGACAGTAGCTGGGGAGAATGTCTGAAGGGTAGGAAAGGCATGATCTATGTGTGATTGAGAAACAGAAAGGCAAGGAGGGGAGAATTCTTTCCTTAGCTGTTCAATCTTGTCAGTGAAGTAACATGCAAAGTTATCAGCAGTAAGGTTAGTTTTGGGGGTGGCCACAGCAGGGCGAAGAAGAGAATTAAAGGTGTGAAAGAGACGCCTGGGGTTGCGGGAACATGAACTAATGAGAGTGGAAAAATAGGACTGTTTGGCAAGGGCAAGGGCTGCACTGTATGAACACAATATGAATCTATAATGGAGAAAGTCTGATTGTGTACGAGACTTCCTCCAGGAGCGTTCAGCACAACAGGAACATCTTTGCAGGTAGCGCGTTGATTTAGTATGCCATGGTTGGGGGCGGGTCCTCCTCGAGGTGCTTGTTTGTATGTGTCTGTGTGTGTCTCTGTATGTGTCTGTGTCTCTGTATGTGTGTGTGTCTCTCTGTATGTATGTGTGTCTGTGTCTCTGTATGTGTGTGTGTGTGTCTGTGTGTGTGTGTGCCTCTGTATGTGTGTGTGTCTGTGCCTCTGTATGTATGTATGTGTGTGTCTCTGTATGTATGTGTGTCTCTGTATGTATGTGTGTCTGTGTCTCTGTATGTACGTGTGTCTCTGTCTGTGTCTCTGTATGTATGTGTGTGTCTCTCTATGTGTGTGTGTGTCTCTGTATGTGTGTGAGTCTGTGTCTCTGTATGTATGTATGCATGTGTGTGTGTCTCTGTATGTATGTCTGTGTCTCTCTACACGTGTGTGTGTCTCTGTATGTATGTGTGTTTCTCTGTATGTATGTGTGTCTATGTATGCAGTGGCGTACACACAATCCATGGGGCCCCGTATGTATGTGTCTGTGTCTATGTGTGTGTGTGTGCCTATGTCTCTGTATATATGTGTCTGTGTGTATATATATGTGTGTGTATCTGTATGTATGTGTCTGTCGAGGGATGTATGTGTGTGTGTGTGTCTGTGTGTATGTTTGTGTGTGTGTCTGTATTTATGTATGTGTCAGAGGGGATGGGGGGCACGGATCAGGAGAGAGAGGGGAGCACGGATCGGGGGAGAGAGAGGGGGGGGGGGGGCACGGATCAGTTTCACACCGGGGCCCCATGGATTGTGTGTACGCCACTGCATTAATCCTTTCAATGCCTAGAAAACTGATACAGGCTAAGAAGGTTGCATCAATCTGAATGGGTTAGCAAAATCCTGTTAATATGTAATAATTAATTTAGGCAAACAATGATGACTTGAAACTTTACTTTCCAATTAATGCGTTTCAAGCATAGAGGAGCTGAATTTGGGAGTCTGCAAACTCTAGTGTTAATCCACTTAAAACAGTATGTGAAATTAGAGGGATATTATTCATAGTCCCCTTGCACTATAACCATTACAGTACACTGTAGTGGTTATGGTGCAAAGGATGTCCATTTCAGATTAGTAGTTCTATTTTAACAAACTTCTTTTAAGAAATAAGATTTGCAGGAGAACTTGGAGATTGGGAGGAAGGAGGAATAGGGATTAAGATTATATATGATTGAATAACACAAATCTAAGATTATTTTAAGGGAAATCATGGATTTGTAAAAAAAAAAAAAAAATTCTTTATTTTCATAGTGCAAGGAGTAACATACAAGCTTGTACAGCCACAACGACATTGACAAGCAAATTGTAAACATACAGGTGGATTCAGTGTCGTAGCATATGAGGGAATTGCACTTTTTAGAATTTAATAGACAAGCTGAACTATAAGTCTAAACTTGAGCTGAACTATAAGTCTAAACTTGAGAGGATGCATGCTAAGGTGAATTAATAGAAAATAGATATACATGTGAGTCAGGGCAGAAACAAGCAAAAGTAGTAAAGATAAACATGTAGGCATGCTGACATCACAGATAATATTTAGGAGTAAAGGGCCACCAAGCAGTAGATATTCTGGGCACAGAGTATGCGCCCTGTTTGTTATGTACCATGGAGGGGGAACAGGATAGACAAGTGGCAGATTGTGGTGGAGTGTAAGCAGATGCAGTGGCTTTTGGCAAAGGCAACAGCTTGTGTAAGCTCACAAGCAAGTGACTCTGTGAATGTTGTTTCGTCACCCTATGCCTGTAGCGGTCAGGATAGGTTCCACTCTAGACTTGAGAGGATTTGTGCCATCCACGGTGCCATGTTGTGCGGCATCATTGCAGCCTCTCACCTGCTCTGGGAGGACGCATCGGGATCCCAAGCAAAAGTGTTTCACCCTGGTGTGTGGACTGGATATTGCTTCAAATGCTGCGTGGAAAGTAGCTTCCCAGCTTTGGACGGTTTCTGTGGCGTCTGCCATTTTGGAGAGACCACATTGCAGTTCCCTTCTGAGTAGTGCCCAGGAGCGATGGTGAGGTAAGTGCTTGCTAGGTGTGATCGGGATGACCCCCACCAGCCAAGAGGGAGGGGAACGGGACCTTGGAATATCCCCTTGAGGGTGCAGTGTCACTCAGGACGGGAGATCGGCCACCTCTCCTGTCCGGCAGTAACAGGCCCCACTGGAGGTTCCAGCAAATCCAAGGGAGGCAATTAACCGTTATCTTCGGGGCACTCCAACTATTTCCAGAAGTTGTGTTGGCACAAATTTAGTCGATGTGCCATGCAGGTAGTCGAGTAATCAGCTGTTTTGAAGGATTTAGGCTTGTAGCTTGAAGCTCGTAGGAAGCACGTCCAGCCGCCGTGCTGCTCAGGCCTTGCCCCCAAGTTTCCTAAGAAAAGTGAGGACTTGGCAAAATCAAATTATTTTACAATTGCAATCACAATTATTCAACGCCCATTGAAAATCAAGTTTATTGTCAAAATGTACAGACTTTCAGCTCTTGCAATGAACAAATCAAACAAAAGCATTTGAAATGGCTCAACACAACAAATGCTTGTCCAATGATGCCCAAGCTTCAGCTTCCTCATTGACGTCATGACGCTTTCTCCTACAATTTCCTGATACTTCAATGAATCCATCTTGCTTTCCACACACTGCAGGTTTCCAGTGCCAGAATATACAAAGCAGCCCCAGTGCATCACCAAGCCACCACCATGCTTAACTGTAGGCAGAGTGTTCTTTTCAGCATATGCTTCACTCTTCTTCCTCCAGACATACTGCTGATCCATTTGGGTCTAGTTTTGTTTCATCAGTCCCCAGAAAAGAATCACCAAACTTCTGTGGCTTATTTCTAGGATTTTGAGCATTTTGGAGTTGACCTTTCTTGTCCGTTTGGGTCAGTAGTTGTGTACGAGTTCTTGCATGCAAACCTTCTGCATTTAGTATGTGCTCACTGAAACCTCAGTGCCTGTTGCCACCAAGTGTTGCTGCAGGTCTTTTGCAGTCAGTCAAGGACTTTTCACAATCTACCTTCTCAGCAAATCTGCTTGCAGCCATTAATAGCTTTCTCTTTCTTCCCTGTCTAGGTAGTGTAACCACTATTCCTTCAACTTTGAACTTGCAAACTATGCACTCAACAAACCCCTAGCCAGTTCAGGTATTTCAAGCTCAATGAAGCCCTTAATTAGTTGTATCAAGTGTGCTTGAGGCAACACTTGTTTTGCATATTTTTGGTGTTATGAGGGATTCTATTCAGGGTGTTCAATAATCTTGAGTCTGGATTAGTTAATAAGTTGCATTTTCAGTTGAATTTAAGGACATCACTTGAAGCATTCACTCAAAAATAGGATTTTTTTATGAATACTCGTAAAAAACAAAACTGTCAAACAGTAAATTTGTGATTCCAAACTGGTGTTTAGTGGCCAATGCACTAACCGTAACCATCAGTTTCACGCTAGGATGAATTAAATAGGCTATCTAGTGCTCAAAATTTGTGTGAATGCCACTGTGGCAGTAGCTAGGCAAGCTAAGTTTTTTCCTTTTTTCTTTTCTTTTTTTTTCTTTCTACAAATAGGTCACAATAAAACTTATTTGAAGATTACAAATTGGTGTTAAGTGGTGGTGGCTAGCAGTAAGGCACTGCAGTAACTATAATAAGCAGTATCATGCTAGGATAAATGCTAGGGGCTTGAGGCTTATGTGCATACGTGGTGATTAGTGATGTCCCGAATAGTTCGCCGGCGAACGCAAATTTCTGCAAATGTTTGCGAACCGGGCGAACCGGGCGAACCGCCATAGACTTCAATAGGCAGGCAAATTTTAAAACCCACAGGGACTCTTTCTGGCCACAATAGTGATGGAAAAGTTGTTTCAAGGGGACTAACACCTGGACTGTGGCATGCCGGAGGGGGATCCATGGCAAAACTCCCATGGAAAATTACATAGTTGATACAGAGTCTGGTTTTAATCCATAAAGGGCATAAATCACCTAACATTCCTAAATTGTTTGGAATAACGTGCTTTAAAACATCAGGTATAATGTTGTATCGATCAGGTAGTGTAAGGGTTACGCCCGCTTCACAGTGACAGACCAAACTCCCCGTTTAACGCACCGCAAACAACCATAAACAGCCAATTTGCACAACTGCAAACTCCCCATTTGCACAAGGTTGGATACCAACCTTGAAAATTTCATGTTCGCGACATCACTACTTGTTACGCAGGTCTTTTTCAATTTTTATAGCACTTTTATCCCTGTGAGACTCAACGCATTTTGCAAATATATAAAACCAACCTAAAAGTTAAGAGTTTTTTGATAGTCCGATAAGCTGACTGAATGCCTGATAAAAAAAAAGTTTGTCTTTATTCTGGGTACTGACAGGAGGGATTAGTTGGCTGATCAAAGTGAGCAGGATGGAGCTCTTTCAGGTAGTGTGTGCCTTGATTGTCTAAGGTTTTGAAGGTATGCAGGCCAATTTTAAAATATATTTGACACTTAATTGGCAGCCAGTGCAGGGAGTGGAGAACAGATGTTATGTGACATGATCTAGTTGGTTGGTCAGTAGTCTGTATGCTGCATTTTGAACAGTTTGTAGACAATGGCATTCTTTTCCTGGAAGTAAGAAGATTTTATTACGGAACAAATCTGCAGTTTAAATGATAGTCCATCCGAGAGTTAATCCGATAACTGAGATTTTGTACCTCTGTAATGAGTCCAATGCCTTCAAGTTCCAGGTCTGTTGGATTATCATGAGGTATTTTGCTGCACGGAGTCCTCTCACTAAGAGTAACTCTGTTTTGTCTGGCTTCAATTTAGCCAGCTAGCATTCATCCACTCTAAGAGTTCTGCTAAGCAACTGTTGATGACGAGGCATGTCGGGTATTTGGTATCTAAGCATAGGAGATGTAGAGTTATGTGTCATCAGCGTAGCAATTATATATTAGGCCATGTTGGTTGATGATGTCCCCCAATGGTAGCAAGTAAATTGCAAATAGCGTGGGAGACAAGGTAAATCATTGTGGAACTCCACAGGCCAATTCTTTTGGTGACAATGAGTTTGATCTTGATGTTACTCTATTAGTGAGAAAAGATTTAAACTAATTAAGATCTGTGTCTCTTAGACCACAGATGTGCTTTAAATGCGCTCTTAAATTAAACGTGACTGGAAAGAATCAAATATGTTATAGCTTGATTCATGGGCCTCCAGTAGAGTTGCCACTACTTTTCTAGGTGTTAGTCCCCTTGAAACAACTTTTCCATCACTATTGTGGCTAGAAAGAGTCCCTGTGGGTTTTAAAATTCGCCTGCCTATTGAAGTCTATGGCGGTTCGCCAGGTTCGCGAACATTTGCAGAAATTCGTGTTCGCTGGCGAACTATTCGTGACATCTTTAGTGGTGAGGTCTTCAATGCTTTTCTATGGGGGTTTTATTAATGCTGGATGTCCTCATGCAGAGTGTGAGGATGTCCAGCATCAGTTAGGAAACAGAAAGTTGAATAAAAAGCTGAAAGTGCCTCTAGTGGCTGTCTTATTGACAGTGACCAGAGGTAGTCTTAGTCCTACAATATAATTATTGCAGTTTCTCAAAAACTGCAGTGAATTATATTGCAGAAATTTTAAACCTCCTGTTTGAGATCTAGGTACTAAAACTCTGATTATAATTAGTCAGTTTAAGACAAACATTTAGAATGTTTGTTTTATTAGATATGATAGTGGAAAGGCAACTTTTACAAAGAGGAGCTGACATAATCCAGATAAAGGGGGATTACAGATTCTTCTAAGTATCAGAGAGATACAATTAGTATTAAGTTATAGGAAGAGGGTTGTTATGATATGAACTGTATTTTTTCCAAGAAAGGAGAAAAGAAGGGGCACCAGTAAGCAAAGAAAAAAGCATGAGAGGGAGAAGTGTAACTTTAAACAAGCATAGCAATGAATAAACAAGACTTGATGATTTGACTATTTGAATGCATTCGGGTATGCTTCCATTGCTGAAGGAAAACTAAAGGTAACAGGATGTGTACCCGTATGATGAGCAGAGCCTAGGTGTATATAAATGGTTTATAAAATTGTGGAGATAATATAAAGTATAACATAAGCAGAACATCTCTGTTCGTAACTAAATTTGGGAGCATGAACGCAAGTGTAGTTTAAGAGCAGAGCCGAGGACGAAAGTGAATATAGAATATAAATATCCAGACATATGAGTAGGTGGAAAACAGGAGAATTGACATAAAAAGATAAAATACATGTGGGCAATAACTGGAAAGAAATTGGGGAAATTAAAACTGCTGAGGTGGTGCACTAATAATTATATAATCAACAGACTTAAACTTATGACCATTGGTATTAGATATTGAGGCAAACTCTAGAAATGTATAAAAAACTACAATGTAACAGCTTCATACTCAGGGCCGGCGCTACCATAAGGCGGCCCAGGCAGTCGCCTTAGGGCGCACCGGCCCTGGGGGCGCAAAATCAGGGTGACCGGAAGGAGGGAAGCGCACTGCGCTCCCCTCCAACCGACGACCTATTGTAGCGTGGCCGAGCGCCCGTTAAAGAACCGGGCGCGCGAGGGAGCACTCTCCCATGTGTGCTTCCTCTTCAGCTCCCTCGCGCGCCGCATACTGATGCTGGAGCCGGAAGATGACGTCATCTTCCGGCTCCGGCATCCCTACGCGGTGCGCGAGGGAGCTGAAGAGGAAGCACACATGGGAGAGTGCTCCCTCGCGCCCGCCCGCCCGCCAGCCAGCCTGCCTACCCGCCCGCCAGCCAGCCTGCCTACCCGCCCAGGAGCCCAGCAGCACCACTGGACCCCAGGGAATCCCTTCAGCACTCCAAAAAGGTAAGGAGGCTGGGGGATTAAATTAAAAAAAAAAAACATGTGTTAGTGTGAGTGTGTGTGTGTGTCTGCTAGTGAGTGTCAGTGTGTGTGTCTGCTAGTGAGTGTCAGTGTGTGTGTCTGCTAGTGAGCATCAGTGTGTGTGTCTGCTAGTGAGCGTCAGTGAGTGTGTCTGCTAGTGAGCGTCAGTGAGTGTGTCTGCTAGTGAGCGTCATTGTGTGTGTCTGCTAGTGAGCGTCATTGTGTGTGTCTGCTAGAGGCTGAATTAACCCTCGGTGAAACATAGCAGTTTCTCTGAAACTGCTATGTTTTCAGCTGCAGGGTTAAAACTAGAGGGACCTGACACCCAGACCACTTCATTGAGCTGATGTGATCTGGGTGTCTGTTGTGGTCCTTTAAGTGTGTGTGCATCTGCATGCACTGGCGTACATACCGCGGTCGCAGGGGTCACAGCCCTGCAACCCCTGCGACCAGGTGCCCGCCGCCATGTGTTGCGGCCCGGCCCGCGCAGAGTAAGCGCGAGAGGGGGGGGGGCACGGATCAATTTGCGCACTGGGGCCCCATGGGTCATGTGTACGCCACTGCACCTACCCTGGTGTCTGCCGCAGGCTGTGTGGAGGGGGCGAGGATATGAATGACATCATATCCCTGCTCCCTGTGTACCACACAGCGTGGCTGGCGCCCTGTGATGGGGCTGGGCTGCAGGACAGGACTCCAAGGAGCCAGACAGCATGCATCCAGGGGACAAGATTGAACTGATGTAAGTATGTAATTGTGTATGTCTATGTATGTATGTATGTCTCTGTATGTATGTATGTAGGTCTCTGTATGCCTGTATGTCTGTACAAAATGTATGTGTCTGTATGTTTCTGTATGCCTGTATGTCTCTGTATGTACAAATGTATGTGTCCGTATGCCTGTATGTCTCTGTATGTACAAATGTATGTGTCTGTATGCCTGTATGTCTTTGTACGTATGTGTCTGTATGCCTGTATGTCTCTGTATACCTGTATATATGTATGTGTCTGTATGACGGTATGTCTCTGTATGCGTGTATGTCTTTGTATGCCTGTATGTATGTGTCTGTATGCCTGGATGTCTCTGTATGTATGTTTCTGTATGTCTATGTATGTATGTATGTGTCTGTATGACGGTATGCCTCTGTATGTATGTCTTTATATGCCTGCATGTCTCTGTATGCATGTATGTCTCTGTCTGTGTCTGTATGTCTCTGTATGATTATTTCTGTGTTTGTATGAACCTTATTTTAAACGAGGGTGGGGGGCACCAAAATGCATCTTCGCCTGTGTAACTAAAAATCCTAGCACCGGTCCTGTTCATACTATACCTAAATGTAAGGAAAAGTAATACAGCAAACAAACAAGCAAACCCCTTACAAGATCATTACTCTGAATAAGAAACAGTCTTGGGGTTCTGATATCTTGAACTAAGTATGTTACCCTTTGCAAAATAGTGAGTTTTCTGCGTTTAAGAATGGTGCACGATAGGGGTATCAAAACTCCAGATACCTTTGAAGGAAGATGTACAGTTAAGAGCTAGTGCTGTATATTACCAAATAAATACTATAAAGCAATCCTGACTGCAATGTCCTTATGCATTGGTTCAAAGTGTTCTGGGATGGCCTGTTTCAAGAATAGTTTATTTGGAGCAGGTAACCACAATATTAGGACTTATATTATTGTACAGGGGCTCATATAAATTGTTGGACCAAGCCCTTCCTATATTTTATGTTCTCACCTTGCTAATTTTCTTTAATATGAATTTTCATTAGCAATATTAGTAAATCACATTTCATTTGTATGAGAGACACAAACGTCAAGAATGAAAGAGAAGCTTTCTGATTTAATATATATATATATATATATATATATATATATTTTTTTTTAATTTATATTTTTAAGCTTGATGATCTTTGCTATCTGCATGTACTACCTGTCGCCTAAATACCAGCACAACTTTGCTCCTCAGCTGTCAGTTCACAATTATCAATTTAGCAGATGCTCCGAAAACGAAGACTCTGAGCAAACACTTTACATCCGCAGCTGCAAGTTCCTGAGATCCCAAGGCTCAATTACAAAGACTGTGATTAAGAATTCACTTCCTTTGAAAAGAGATGTCAGAAAGTTGCTCATAAAGTGGGCTTTTGCAGCCAAACTTTAGATCCTCTGAGAAAAGTCGGGGTCAAGAAGGGCTGCAAGAGTAAAAATACAGAAGCGTTTTTGCTATCCCCCAGTCTTAGTCTGAGTATCCCTCTGGGAGAGTGCAGCCCTTCTTTTAACCAAGAAAGATGAGAGAGCATCATCAGCAGTTACGGCAGCTCCACGTCTCATGACCTAGACTCAAGGAGATGAATGGTTTTATTCTTAACCATATGAGTGCTGGATGGAAAAGATACACAATTTTGTGAAAAGCATTCCCCTGTTTGTTTTTGGAAACTATTGACAAGTACTAAACGCTTACCTACAGTGTTATAGGTCCATTGTCCTCCGCTGGTGATGACACACATTTGCTACAATACTGCAACAATACTACAAATTACATTTCAGTGTCTTAAAGGAACACTCCAGGCACAATATTAAATAGAATGCACACTATCGAGAGTCTTGGAATAATCAGAATAATATTTTTTTGCATGTAACAGTAGAGAAAAACTGCTTTTTATATTACCTACAGTTTTTCTTTCCAATGCCTGTTTGACAATTCCCAGCACAGTGCTTTCCTGCATTCCCCGGCTAAAATGGAGGGAAGTATTCTACTTTTTGTACTCATGCATATATACGTAATGCAAACTAAACTTCACCCTAAAGTCATATGGTATGCCAACTTTAAATCCTGTTATAGTTTTGTCTGAATTCAGAGACTGGTTGGAGGTGATTCATATCACCAAATCTGTAAAATAAGATTATGCCAGCTATTTTGTGTGAAGCTACTTCTTGGCAGCACACACTGGTACTAAAGGGATTACATTTGTGGCTAAGGGACTGGAAGTGGATTACGGGAAACAAAATGTATTTTGACTGCAAACAGATTGCATTTTGTAAAATCATTGGATTGTGTCCATCACAAGAATTTTGTAAGGTTTGTGTAGTAATAGTTTTCCTTCCATTGGTTGTTCTTTCCTTTTTTGACAGAAATGTTTATATTTTTTCCTAGATATACATATGCTGGACAACTAAAGAAAGTGATGCAATTGAAAAAATAGTGACACAAAAATAATGAAATAAGAAGATAAAAAAAAGCATTCATATAGACTGATCAGCTACAACATTAAAACCTCTGACAGGTAAACTGAATAACATTGAATACAGCATTACAATGGCACCTGTCATGGTGTGTGATATATGAGACAACAAGTGAACAGTCAGTTCTTGAATTTCATGTGTTGGGAGAAGGAAAAATGGGCATCAGAAAAGATGTGAGTAACTTTGACAATGGCCAAATAGTGCTGGTCAGAGCATCTCCAAAATAGCAATGTTGATCCCGGTATGCAGTGGTTATTATCTACCAAAAGAGGTGCAAGGATGTATAACTACTGAATCAGTGTCCAGGTCATGGGCACCCATTCTCATTGATGCACATGAGGAGCGAAGGCTAGCCTATCTGGTCCAATCAGAGCAGTACTGCCTCCAGCCGAGCCGCATATGCAGAACGTTATGATTGGGCGCACGGTCCGTACAGTATCCCCCTAAGGCCCCACTCGTGCACAATGAGTGGGGGCCACTAAACTAAATGGGGGACCCGCTTATAGGTGGAGGCCCTAAGTTTCAAAAGGAGGGGCAACCTATTGTACTGTTCCACCCGGCCCCCACCCGCTGCTTACGGGGTCCTAAATGACAATAGAGGAAGAGGAGCCACTGACTGCTCACTGTTTAGTAGACATGCCCCCTACTCACGGTATAGCAAGAAGGGGCAAAAGGGAGATTTTAATCTTTACTTAGTATTAGTAAATTTGGCTGAAAGATCAATTTTGGTATTTCAGTATTTTTGTAGATGGCTCCCTAATACCATGGAAATTAGGGAGCTATCTACCGCGGCATAAAGTGGATTGAAATTTCCTTCATTTCGAATGAAATTTTGACGAACAAACTCTACTCATGCTGTTGAAATGGAGAGAACTTAAGCTCCTCCTTGAATCAAAGCTGTACAAGCGTAGGAAAATACATAAGACAAAGTAGTCCCAACATAAGACAAAGTAGTCGCTACTTTGTCTTATGTTTTAAATAAAACTAGATCAGATAGTAAGATAAGAAGAACAGATCCTGATAGAGGAAGAGAAGATGAAGTGGTTGGGGAAAGGTAAGTTTGGCATGACAGTACTGCTTTATGATAAATATATATTTATCACATGCGCATTTTTTTAAAAATGTGTTTTCTGTGAGGATATCAGGGGCAATGGTGTGAGCACATACTCTCTAATGGAAAATGTTTAGATCAAAGGGGGACAGGAGGACCCTGTTCATCTTTGAAGTTGAGGAGTTGTTTGCTATTTTGACGGCAATCCATTTTAATTATGTTGGTTTGAGATATCATGTGGATTGCAGCTGCAGTGTTAGGAGCTTTGGATTTAGACTGTCATCTCCCACCTCACAGTATAAATAACAGACAAGAAATACTGAATGTTTTTCTTCATAGCTCCCTACCATCCCTATTGGTTCTTCCAACAATAGTTCAGATTTTAGCTGGGAAGTAGGGAGCTATTGCCCAGCTAATATTCTACTTCTGCTCCCTGGAATGGTTAATTTCTTAATGTTCTAGTGAACAATAATGTTCTGAGAACAATCCTAGACCATTTGGAGCTCTGACACGTTGTCCTGATAGTTCCTTTATCATTCTAAATATGGAGATTTCCTCCTGTTGATAATTGGCTGGTTTCTTTATTGTTACAACTGCTGGTACATTCATCTTTACTAGGTAAATCCTTTCACCGGTCTGATGCCACACATGTATAAGTAGAGGTTTCCAGTTTATTGGTTATTCCAACGTCAGCGATTTGAAGTCATTGTAGCATTAGGAGCCTGGATATGCAGTGTTTCTGTTTGACACACTGCACATTCAAAGTTATTTGCACTTGTATACTACTAACATTGCAGACACATGTGATTTAGGCAGCCCAGAACTCTGGTCCATGCTGCCTAATGCCAACTCCGTGCATATTTTATGTGTGTCATCAGCGTGCACAGAGCTCTGACAACAGATGTAATACTCTTCTCCCTTGCAGACAGGCAGGGAAACGTGTTATCCCCTCCTTCCTTGCCTTCCACTGTGCATTATTTCCACAGAGCATTATTAGTACTCTGAGCCAGCAAAGCGGTCCAATGACTAAATTCTCCATGAGAAGCCTGATTGCACAAGGGCTACCATGGTGTCATGTGGAGGAGGGAGGTCAGCACTAAGAGTTTTGCCCAGAGCTAGACTGCATATAAGTTTTAAACTTTTTTACAGCTTTTAAGGGGGGCAACCTATTAGTAATGCCCCTATTAGTAATATATAATTTTAAAACCGTTGCAGTAAGCCTTTAAAGGAAAATATTGGGAGGCTACGTCAATTATGATAAGCATGTACATAATTTCCAGTTTCTGTTGAATTTTGTATATTTAAAGGTAAAAATGGAAGACTTGTGTCCCATAATGGCATAGCATTCATTACCTACAAAACTGAGATGCATGGCATTTGTCAGTTATTTTTGCAACTCTATTATATCTGGGTAGTTCTAAAAGTATGTTTGCAAAGTTCTATTTATATTTTAGTGAACAAATCCATTTGCTACTTTCACAGTGTTTATGGATTTGATTGGATGACAATTAACATATACAAGTCTGAGGACCCCTCAAATGCTTTCAAGATCTTCAGCTTGGACCTGTATTCATCATTTACCTTTCTCATCAAGAATCCATTTGTGAGGTTTGAAGGCATTCCTTATTCATTTCTATAGCCAGTGAATCATCTTCTGCTGAACTAAGTAAAATATTTTATATTGCTTTTTAAGACTCTCTTTGCATATTTGATTTACATATTTATCCATAGCAACCAACCTGAAATAACCAATTTAAATATTTATTGTACATAATCATATGCTAGGTAAGCCATGATTACTACAAGGGCCTAGATAGGTTCATTTAGAAACTGAAAGCTAATGTAAACCAGTCAACTGTAATACATAAATGCCAAGGCTAAGCTGCCAGGGGGATAGTGAGATGGGCATGTTTCATGCATTAAGTTAAATAGAATATTTAGGAATTATATACTCAGCGCTCTGTCACTATACATTAGGTTAAATATATTCAAAACAAAAGGAATAACAGTAAGTACAACGGTTTGGTAACGATAGACATTCTGCACACAGAAAAAAAACATAAATCTTATGGACCCTATAAAATATTTATCACATTAAAAAAACAGTAAAGGTAAAAAAAAAAAATCTGTGAAATTTGAAAAAAAACTGTAAAGGTATTTCTAGGCATGCATGTATCAAAATATAATTTTGCTTACAGTTATTAATTATTTTGAGTAGACTAATATTGATGTCGCGAACATAAAATTTTTCATCCCTGAGCGGTGGGTAGGGGCCCTAAAAAAAACAATAAGGGGTGGACCTACTGTCCCCCCCCCGGCCCCCACCCCTGAGCGGTTGGTGGGGGCCCTAAATACTAATAAGGGGGGGACCCTAGTCACCCCCCCCCCAAAACAAAATTATCCCCCTACCTACCCCTCTCACCCTAGAAATAATAAGGGGGGACCTTTAACTAAGAACCTGTCAAAAAAAACAAACAAAAAAACTTACCATTCAATGTTTTCTTTCTTCTAAAATCTTATTTTTTCAGCCCCAAAAAAGGCCAAATAAAAAACCATAATAACCGACGCAATTAAAAAAACAAACAAAAAAAAAAACAAGCGCAAAAAAAATAAATCCATCTTCACCCATGGAGGGCTCTGCGCAGACTGAGCTCTACAGGGCGGGGGAAGGCTTATAAAGCCTTGCCACGCCTTGCAATTAGGCTAAGAACACTCTGATTGGCCGGTTTAAGCCAATCAGAGTGCTCTTTGTCATTTTACACAGCGTGGGAAAGTTCCAAAGAACTTTCCCACGCTGTGTAACATGACACAGAGCACTGAGATTGGATGGATTTCAAGCCCACCAATCAGAGTGCTCTTTGCCATTTTACATAGCGTGGGAAAATTCCAAAGAACTTTCCCACGCTGTGTAAAATGACACAGAGCACTGTGATTGGATGGATTTCAAGCTATCCAATCACAGTGCTCTGTGTCATTTTACACAGCGTGTGAAAGTTCTTTGGAATTTTCCCACGCTGTGTAAAATGACAAAGAGCACTTTGATTGGCTTAAACCAGCCAATCAGAGTGTTATTAGCCTAATTGCAGGGCGTGGCAAGGCTTCATAAGCCTTCCCCCGCCCTGCAGAGCTCAGTCTGCGCGGAGCCCTCAATGGGTGAAGATGGATTTTTTTTTTAAAAAAATTTTTAATTGCGTCGGTTATTATGTTTTTTTATTTGGCCTTTTTTGGGGCTGAAAAAAGAAGATTTTAGAAGAAAGAAAACATTGAATGGTAATTTTTTTTTTCACAGGTTCTTAGTTAAAGGTCCCCCCTCATTATTTTTAGGGTGAGGGGGTAGGTAGGGGGATATTTTTTTTTGGGGGGGGGTAGGGGGTGTCTAGGGTCCCCCATTTGTATTTAGGGCCCCCACACGCCGCTCAGGGGTGGGGGCAAGGAGGAGGACATAAGGTCCCCCCTTATTAGTATTTAGGGCCCCCACCCACCGCTCAGGGGTGGGGGCTGGGGGGGACAGTAGGTCCCCCCCATTGTGATTTATGGCCCCCACCCACCGTGCAGGGGTGGGGGCCGGGGGGGACAGTAGGTCCCCCCATTGTGATTTATGGCCCACACCCACTGCGCTGGGGTGGGGGCTGGGGGGGTACTGTAGGTCCCCCCCTTATTGTTTTTTTTAGGGCCCCCACCCACCGCTCAGGGGTGGGGGGTGGGGGGGACAGTAGGTCCCCATTGTGATTTATGGCCCCCACCCACCACTCAGGGGTGGGAGCCAGTGGGGGACAGTAGGTCCCCCCTTATTGTTTTTTTTAGGGCCCCCACCCACCGCTCAGGGTTGGGGGCCGGGGGGGACAGTAGTCCCCCCCATTGTGATTTATGGCCCCCATCCACCGCGCAGGGGTGGGGGCCGGGGGGGGACAGTAGGTCCCCCATTGTGATTTATGACCCCCACCCACCGCGCAGGGGTGGGAGCCGGGGGGGACAGTAGGTCCCCCCATTGTGATTGATGGCCCCCACCCACCATGCAGGGGTGGGGGCTGGGGGGACAGTAGGTCCCCCCATTGTGATTTATGGCCCCCACCCACCGCGCATGGGTGGGGGCCAGGGGATGGGGACACTAGGTCTCCCCCCTTATTGTGTTTTTTAGGGCCCCCACCCACCACGCAGGGGTGGGGGCCGGGGGGGGACAATAGGTTCCCCCATTGTGATTTATGGCCCCCACCCACCGCGCAGGGGTGGGGGCCGGGGGGGAGGACAGTAGGTCCCCGGGGCGGATCAAACATCGCATGTGTCCGCCCGCGGCGGCAAATGCGAACATGCTATGTTCGCCAGGAACTATTCGCCAGCGAATAGTTCGGGACATCACTGTGAACTAATATTTCTGAAATAGTCCCTATTATTACATCATTATTTGACCAGTAATACAGATCTTGCACAGGCTAGCAGGTTTCCCCAATTCCTGTTAGCAATGGAATGGTCCGGCATAAACTCAATCCTGGGCCCAGCTATCATATTGGTCACCTATTTATGTGTGTATGACTAATAAATACATCATCTAGTCTCACTGTGAGTACTTTGGCAAGATTGTAATGTGATATAATACTCCGACATTAAAATATATGGAAAGTAAAATAAGTGATTTGCTTTATTGACACCAGTGAGTTGAATAATATCTAATAAACTTTGCTTTTAGACCTTACTTCACAAACCCAGAACCAAGCACTACTATATATCTCCATTTTTCATCTACCTGCAACTTTCAGGCCTCACTTTACACACCCAGAACCAAACAATACCAGATCTCTCAATTTTTCTACTCCCTGCAACTTTAAGGTACTGGCTGAAGCTTGAAGATACTTCTCTTCATTTATTCTTGTTGTGTTACCATATTGTCATTTGTTACTATAACATTGTTACCATTTTTACCTGTAGTCTGTCGCTGTCGTTTTTTGTGCATTCATTTTTTTTTTATTATTGTCATTGAATGTATTCTGCCAATATTTCATATACACGTAGTTATTAATATTGTGGGTGATAGAATTTGGTTGGTAAACTTTTCAATGGCATACAACAAATGTTTGCTCTACCCACCACCCTCTCTCTCCAACCTATGCCCCTCCTTGCAGTAAATACTTTCATATAATTAAAGAAAAGAAAAAGTTACCTGCGCTCTCTCCTTAATCCCGATGTATATTTAGACAAATGGAGGTCATTTAGTTGCTCCAATGGCCATTGGAGGGAATGCCCGCCTGCCAACGTGAAGGCAGACCCCCCTAAGCGGGTCCTAACACTGACCCTTCAGCCTTCTTCCTTGAGCTTCTGGCAAAGATATCTCTAATAATATATACTTATTAACCCGTAATAGGAAACACATGGGATGAGCGGCAGCATTGTAACAAGGCTGTGTGATACAAAGTAAATACAAATACAAAAAGAGAAGTCCTGTGCTCACTCCCATCACTACTGGGCCGGCATCAATGACTACAGTACACATCAGCCCCAATATATAGTAAAAACCAAAAAGAAAGTTACCTGCGCTCTCTCCTTAATCCCTATGTATATTTAGACAAATGGAGGTCATTTAGTTGCTCCAATGGCCATTGGAGGGAATGCCCGCCTGCCAACGTCAGGGCAGACCCCCCTAAGCGGGTCCTAACTAGTGATGTACCGAACTGTTCGCCGGCGAATAGTTCCCGGCGAACTTAGCGTGTTCGCGTTCGCCACGGCGGGCGAACATATGCGATGTTCGGTCCGCCCCCTATTAATTTACTAATACTAAGTAAAAATTACTTAGTATTAGTAAATTGTGCCCCTACTCGCAAAACCGCTTAAAAAAGGTGGATTGCAATACAATACACAGTAAAGTGGTAGCAGCTCACACAACAAAAATAGGCACTCAACAACCTATTAACAATTAGGTATATACAAAGAACACTATTGTGCAAATAAATGCCTAATAGTGCAAAAGAGTGTGGAGCGCTTTAGCAGTAAACAAAACACTTACTCCTGTGTTATTCAGGAGATATGTAGAAACAGTCCAGAAATCCTTGTTTATCCACGGTAGATTAACAACCTCGGAAATGGAAACAAAAGCAGAAAAGGGAAGCAGTGCTACCCCTAGTGTAGAGATCCTTTAAACAATGATACAATGGTTTTGAAAAACATAGTGTCTCTATGCATTTCAAAGAGAGACACAATTGTGACCCCAGCCATATGGAATTCATGGGTATTCAAAGAGTTTCCACAAACTGGAGAGGGGGAGATTTAATTAAGACCATAGGACAAACAGAGATGAAATGGATATTTAATTTGGATACCATGCAACCCCACGGACTGAATGATGACTTTGAGATTTGTCACTTTCTATAATTTTATTCATGTGAATAGTGATTTTTAACTTTTATATACATTTTTTATATATATTTCTATATATTTTTAATATATATATATTTTTTTTTACTAGTATATGCCTTTAAATGTATGAAGTCATCATTCCAGTTCCACACTGTGCACTTCTGTATTGACTGAATAATGATGTCACTATGATATATATTTACACAGTGGGGATATGTATATGGGAAGGTGTCCTTTATTGCTATGTTCCCTTGCTTTGGATAAAACACCAACCCATTTTTTCTCCTTTTCTCTTTTTCTTTTTTTCTGTTTGTCTCTCCTCTCTCACTGTGGCTATGTCCTCTGAGAGTTCACCATATTTAAACAGCATGTTTTAATATTGGATCTATACTGGACTACATATGAGCACTGACTTCCAGCGCATTGCCCTCAAGAAAAATGGCCGACTCCTATTGGGCGGATCGACACGCCCACGTCACGATGGGAAGCAGGATGAGACATTTTCGGACATTTTGGAGGAGCCATAACACTCCTCGGACTCATCATTATACACAGGGGGTTTCACTTCCGCGTGTGACGTCACACGCACGAGCCGTCGTGCGTGATGACGTCACGATACCGGAATTATCATCAGCAGCTGTGTCCCTACACTCCCACTAACATGAGCGCCGTGACTGGATGTATCACGGACGCCATGCACCAATCAACTACCAGTAGGTGATATTTAAAGTTTATACTTGCAGCATGTTTGTACCAATTGATAAAGCCGAATTACACAGGCGAAACGCGTCTTGGACGGAGCACTGACACTTGAGTATTCATTTTATTGTTTTAAAGTTGTATACACAATAAATGTTATATTTTTAAATCAAGTGGATTAGTGCAATATTTAACTTGCTGCAAAGAAGGGTTGTGTCACTCTATATTTGACACCACGTCTGCATACTGGGAGCCTGGTTACTGGCTCCAGACAAGGTGAGAAGCTAATCGTCACCAATATTCAACTGTATCATTGTTTAAAGGATCTCTACACTAGGGGTAGCACTGCTTCCCTTTTCTGCTTTTGTTTCCATTTCCGAGGTTGTTAATCTACCGTGGATAAACAAGGATTTCTGGACTGTTTCTACATATCTCCTGAATAACACAGGAGTAAGTGTTTTGTTTACTGCTAAAGCGCTCCACACTCTTTTGCACTATTAGGCATTTATTTGCACAATAGTGTTCTTTGTATATACCTAATTGTTAATACGTTGTTGAATGCCTATTTTTGTTGTGTGAGCTGCTACCACTTTACTGTGTATTGTATTGCAATCCACCTTTTTTAAGCGCCTTTTATCACAGATTACCACTTTATTCTACTACATATTTTATATTTTATTATTTTGAAAAAATATTTTAAAAGTTTATCGCAAAGTATTACTCATTTAAGAAAAGCTTATCAAAAAATATTACATTGGGGGCAACATATGGAATTCAATAAAGCCAAATATATTCACAGTTTATGTATTTTGGTATCTTTTTACAATACTAGTTGTTTTGAAAGAGTCAAAATCTTGATGATACTGACAAAAAATGTTGGGTATGATTTCTGTTTTTTTAATAACTAATTAATTTAAGGAGAAGAACACCACATTGTCATTGCATATCACTGGGACACATTTTATTTAATATTTTTTATTGATATGTTCAGGATCAGAAGGGTTAAAATGTGCAAGTGAGTTTGTTTATTTTTTTTATGTGTCTGGGGAAATATTTCCAAATAGTTCTCAGTATATCCTGAGGGTTTTCAATTTCACCAAGGAAGAAAACATTGTGTGTAAATTAGGTGAAAGATTAAAAAAAAAAAATCTCGGTTAGCAGACAAAAATAAAACAATGAAAAAATATAAAAATACCAAAATTTGAGTATTAATAATTTATAGTGTTTTTATTTTTTACTGAATCTTTACCAATATGATATTATAACCACTTAAGGACAAATGACAATTTACATCATCTGGTCTTTATGGTTTATTTTTGCAAATGAAAATCCTTACAAAATTAATAATAGCACTGCTGCATTATGATAACAATAAGCAGGAACTCCATGCTGGCATTAGGTCTGTGAGATCCAGTGCTAGAACCAGGATCTATGTACCCTGCTATTCCTCCCCAGCCATCGGGCATTATGCTTCCAAGTAGCCTTGGGTTTTTTCCACTATATCACCGAACTGGTTTTATTGGGGGACGGGTGGCAACACTATTGGGGCTAGCTTGCTAGTACTGCTGGGCTAGTGTAAGGAAGAGGCACACAGCTACCTATTCTTCTTGCGTGACTCTGTAGTGATTATTGAGCCTAATGAAGGTGAGCAGGGAAATAATGTCAGTATCATGGCAGCATCTTTGCTAAACAATCCCAATTGCACTTCCACAGGGACAGGATGAGGATGGAAAGGATACTGCAGAAATCTGTGACACAAAGCAGGACAAGACTATGCTTTCAGAGCAACACTGACTCAGTCACCATCCTGATCAAAGTGCCAAATGTAAGGTATACAATATGACTACAGGGTCAAACAAAAAAAAAGTTGGAATAGGGGAAGAAAACTGGTTATTAAAAAAGTAAATGAAAAGAATGAATGGATTCGATAATAGATAGGGACACATTCCCACAGTTTGGTTCTTCTAGTATGACTTATTATGTTCCTTGTATTAGGCGCTTGGTGGAGAATTTATGGGAGCTTGATTATTGCTGGACTTAGGAATATAAAGCAGTGCTACTGAGGCTTAACTTTAAATACTAAAAAGATAATGCAAAAATATTAATACAAAAATTACAATCAAGTACTAATGAAAGGGAATGTATATTGTGTTTAGAAAAAAGGCTAAAACAAACAAAATACATGTTTTACATATCTGATTACGGACTAGTGAAGATGAACAGGTTTTACATTAAATCCATATTCAAATGTATTTATTTATTTTATTTATAAAATATTTTACCAGGCAAGATCCATTGAGACTTCTCTCGTTTTCAAGTATGTCCTCTGTATGTTTTATTATAGAATTAAACAAATTATTAAAAACAGACTCCACTCACTGCAGTTTAACTTTATTTAAATTTTATTATAAAATTAATCATCTGCGTTTATAATTTTCTTTTTATGCAAGGATTTCAGATATAAGGGTTTAAGCATATCCTTTGAAAGAGACAAGTTTTGCATCACAATCATGCAAAATCAATAATAATATCAGATTACTGGAGTGATATATGTGCTTTGTTGACCTTGCTGTACCCTGCATGGACAAAGAACTTTCTTTTCATCTGAACAAGGACACTTGAGCATAGTAATATTAGGTGTAGTTTCAAATTATGAAGAATGATATATACAGGTAATTGTGTTGGATGGACACAACATTGTAAAGCTAGAGGAAAAATAATCTTAATGGCCAAAATATCGCATCAGACTCTAGATGTTTTGTACTTTGAAAGCTTGGTTTTATTTAGCAAATGCAGATTCTGTTTTTTGTTGCCATGGTTACTATACTGATATAAATATGCTTTTGATAAAAAAAAATAATTAATAGACATGCCAAATTATTTTGAGTTGTGTAGTTAGTACTTTTAGGTTTAGATAGTTTTCAGACAAAATCTCAAAAATCTAACAAAACAATTTCCTTACAGCTCCTGTAATAATTGTAGCCAAGCTTTAAATGGTTGTTGGGATTCAACAATCTTGAATAGGAGTTCAAGAACAAAATGGTATTGCAGCTATTTCTAGTGGCATGTCAAAAACGAATGGTATTGCAATCACATCTATTTTGTAGGTTTAAAAATTGAAGAAAATTTAACAATGTTGACTTCAAGGAAAACTTTTTAAGCTGTGATTTGCATTGTTATACATTATTAATGCATTGATGGTGGCAACTTGTAAATTATCCTAATAAATGGAAGTCAAAGGCATAGGTTGGATACCCTGATACAAGGGGCTGCTCTTTAACTGCATTAGCTAAGCTGCTGTATTCCTGCAGAATGTTGACAGCAATTAACTGGTTTGTTATATTACACAGGAATGGTGAATTTAGAACCAAAAAAAGGAAAAGATTGGCCAAAACAACTTCAACAATCAGGTTTGCAATCTGCCGCAATTATGTGCTTAGATTGAATACACTGAATAGCATGACATAAACATTTTTGGAACCAGGCAGTTTACTACCCACTCACCTCTTACGCTCTGAGAAGGAAAAAGCTTTCCCACACATGCAGTCTGTAGCATCAGTGACCTTCCTTCATTGTGGAAATAACAGTGTGAGATTAGCTTATACCAGGCTTCCTCAAACTTTCGGCCCTCCAGATGGTGCTGAACTACAACACCCATGATTCTATGAATGAAATAGATAGGCTGAGAATCATGGGAGTTGTAGTTCAGCAACATCTGAAGGGCCGAAAGTTTGAGGAAGCCTGGCTTATACCAACTACATCTGTGGAGATAGCAGGCATAGTCACACTGCAACAAATAAGAAAGATAGGGTAAGCACTAAGAAATCAATTAATATAAACAGTGAAGTAAGTTGCAAACACTGAATGTAAGGAATACCCTCAATACATTAGTGATAAGAAGCGAAATGATACAAAACACAAAATAAATTATGTGCTGAATACTGTGTGTATTAAATAAAAAAAACAAACAAAAAAACAATACTTTGGAAGATCCCGGCTTTAGAGAACTGAAATATTCCACCTTGCACAAGACTTTTGGAGTGCAGCAAATTGGTGAAAGGCATTATAATAAGTGGATGCATATACTGATTGTTTTCTTTTGTACTGTATTGTACCCAGGGCTCCCGCCAGAAATTTTGGGACCCCTGATGCTGCCCAAGGTCTGGGCCCCCGGGGGCCTGTCCCCAGATCAACCCACAGGGCCCATCCCGAGTTTACCATAAGTATGAAGTGTGTGTGTACTGAATTTCGTGTGTATATAGTGGCTGTAGAATGTGTATATGTGCAGTGTGTTTATGTGGTGGATGGTATGTGTGTAGTGGATGCTGTGTGTGTGTGTGTGTGTGTGTGTGTGCGTGTAGTGGATGCTTTATTAAAACGTAAAAAGGTAAAAGCGCACACAAAAGAAAGGAGGTAGTTACCGGACGTATAATGTAATATTTAGTAACTGATGATAGATATCTCCAACCTATATACAGCAAATGTATACAATATTGTATTGCCTATACAAAAAGTATAAGCATAAAACAAAACATAGTATAATCTGTATATAATACACAGTGGAAATTTTTGAGCTGAAATCACTCACACTTTACTGAGCCGTTAAAAAGTAGGCTCAGTAAAGTGTGAGTGATTTCAGCTCAAACATTTCCACTTCACTGTGTATTATATACAGATTACACTATGTTTTGTTTTGTGCTTATATTGTTTGTATAGGCAATACAATATTGTATACATTTGCTGTATATAAGTTGGAGATATCTATCATCAGTTACTAAATATTACATTATACGTCAGGTAACTACCTCCTTTCTTTTGTGTGCGCTTTTACCTTTTTAAGTTTTACTGAATTCTTTCTAAGTATACATAGTGGTGATATACTTGGGTATAGCAGCACCGTTCACTATCTTTATCCTCAAGCGCCACATCTATATATTTCTTTGTCAGTGGATGCTTTATGTCTGTTTGATAGTGTGTGTGCTGGGGGGTATTGTATTTTTTTTGCTGTTAAATTTTTTGTTGGGTGGCTCAGCTGGGCTGCTTAGGCCAGCAAAGAGGGGCTCAGCAGTCTGTACCTTACCCCCTACGGGCTCTACTTCTGTAGCGAGCACAGCATGCATTGCATGCCGCAAGCGTTGTCACGGCAACCCGCGGCAACGCTTTACAGCTGCAGCTTGCGAGAGTGCCGGAAAGGGAGGTAAGTATATTCTGGGCCCCACTTGGAAGTCAGCAGGGCCCGCGGTACTCGCTATATATATATGCACATTGGAGGGCGGGGGGCCCTGACAAGCAGAGGATTACCTGTGCAGTCCGGGCCCCCCAGGACCGCCGGGCCCGTCACAACCATCATGGTTGTCACCCCCTGATGGCGGCCCTGATTGTACCCACCACTGTATTAAAGTATACTAATCTGGTGGTTCCTAATTTAATCTTAAAATGGAGGGTAACCATGCTGTTATGGACATGAAATATGACAGGCAACCTTACAATTTATTTTCTAAGGCTGCAAGTATGCGCTCTAGGCCTATATTTTTTATCCTGGGACATGAAGTTTGATCTTTCAAGAGCAGCAGAAACCTTGATCTCCATTTAATCTAAGATTCTGGGATGTTAAGTATAAAACTGTATAATTTTGTTATAGCTTTTATAATTGTTTAGATTAAATTGCTTAGATAGCCTTTGATATGTTTTAACTGCAATCATGGGAATTATACGATTAGTACTGCAAAGGGTAATTGTCTGGTTATTATTGCAAGTGTTTAGCTAGAACATGTTTATAAATATTTGTTATATTTTCTTTAACATCTTTTTTATTAAAAATTATATTTTGCTGCACTTTAAGTGATTGTCATTTGGTCTTTACCTGTTAGGATATAACTGCTGAAATACCTTATGTAGCTTATAATATAAATTTATAGCTGTACAAAATAAAAAGGTTGGATTTGAATGCTTACAAATATATGTGGGCATCTATTAACTCTATTGTTAGTGTAACTAGGTGATGTTTATTATTAGTGTAACTAGGTTACACCAGGACACATGACTTGTGGCCATCTTTGCTCTTTGAAGTACATAGCCATATTGGTTCTCCTAAACGTTTAACACAGTAGTTATTGTGAAACCTTTTGGATTGCATCAACTAATACATCCAAAATCATGAACCAAAACACATGCCAACAGTGTTTCTCAACAGATCCAAGAATCATTCCAACCAAAGAGAAGGCTAATTATACCAAATCTAAACGGGGAACCTGTGTATAGGAATGTGAGCTCAACACAGCATGACTTCATAGTATGACAGGATATGCATATTTTTGCTTATTATGTAGCCTTGAAAATTTCGGAACAGTTTTTTTTTTTTTTTTTTTTTTTTCGGAACAGTTTGAATTAATCCAAGTTGAACTTCTCAAGGTAGCTTCCAGTGTGCTACCTCCAGCCAAGTTAACTCATTCTCAATCAGACTTTTGAATATTTAGGGAATACCTGGTGTGCTAGCTCAAATCTGGATTTCATATGTCAACCCCTACTATACTACACAACATAGGTGTAGTTATAATGCAATGAAATTATGTTGATTTCTTAGTTTTACATATTTAAATTTTGTTGTTGTATCAAATTGCCGTACCGTTCTAGGCAAAGTTCCAAATAAATAAGTCTTGCGGCAAGTAGTTTAAATGTTGTTGCAATTGTTATTAAATTACCCCGAATTAAATGTCTGTACAAAACACAAAGGATTTTTTATTATAATTAATGTTAATATTGAATTATAAATACCTTTCCTTTAAGATGTACACTATGCATTGAAATTGGAGACAAATAGAACCTGATGCAATAAGTGTTATATTTATATCGTATGGTACTTAACATTTTCTACACTTTGCACAAGAATTCATTAGAACAAAATGATAATAGCTAATTACACTTAATTTGTGTCTTGTTAATGAGAGCAAAAAATACCACGGAAATAAGCAGCTAAATGGTTTTTCAAAGTTTATCTAGGTAAGTTTTTTTTTCCTTTAGATTTTATGTACTTTTTATTTATATTTCCTAATTAGCTCTATGGGTTCTCTGGTTTTCTTAGAAGCTGAATGCACTTTCAATGATCTGTATTCAAATGCTTTTTGAAACGGTGATAGCCTCAGTCACCGCATAATAACAGGTATTTTCTCAGCAGCTCTTTGTAGCTACTGCATAGATGCCAAAGTCTGTTTTCTGCTATTAAGAGTTTGTAGATTTTTTTTTTATATAATGTCATCTATAAGAACATCTTTTATGCAAAGATGCTCTTACACATTTAAGTACAATGCTCAGCCATTTAGAATGAAAATGTATATTTAAAACAACTTAGAGATATAGTTATATATGTTTTCAGAAGTAGAAAAATAAGAGAGAGGCAGCCCTTCAAGCATCTAACCCCCAAAAATAGAGGAAGTCACATGAAATAAAAGCCAAACCATGTTGTGAAAAAGGAGTGTCATGGAAAGAAACAAAGCTAGTAAAAAAAAAAAAAAAAATATAACAAAAGAAAAATAAATGTTTTCATTATAAAATCATTATATAAAATAATATAAAAAATAAAAATCAAATTGAAACATTGGAGCGCTTGTGGTCAGTCTGCAGAGAATGGAGGCAACTGTATGGACCCTTCACTTTACTGTGATAGATCATGAGTTTACTAACTCATGAATGGAGGAGTCAATATTTTCATAATAAGCATGCAGCATGAGACACATAGGAAATGATTTAGATCTTTGTAAAAAAAAGAAATTAATAAAAAAAAACAGGTGCCACTGTCTAGGGGGGTGCCATGACTTCACGTGTCATGTGTCGCCCCCCCCGGCCCCAATCATCACGCTGCGCTCAGCCTCAGCCGCACCTTTGAGAAGGGGGAGGAGTCTTTGGGACGCGGCGTGATGACGCCGTACGCAGCGCCGCCGTCAATCCGCCTTCACGGATCTTCAGCGCAAGGATCCAGTGGTCGGTCTCGGAGGGAAGGCATCATCAAAACGTGAGTAGTAATTTATGTGTTTTTGTAATTTATGTAATGTTATTTAATTAATTAAAGGGGGTGTATTAATTATGAGGGGTGTATATTAATTATGGGGGGGTGTATATTAATTATGGGGGGTGTATTAATTATGGGGGGTGTATTAATTATGGGGGGTGTATATTAATTATGGGGGGTGGATTAATTATGGGGGGGTAGATTAATTATGGGGGGTGTATATTAATTATGGGGGTGTATTAATTATGGGTTGGTGTATGTTAATTATGGGGGTGTATTAATTATGGGGGTGTATTAATTATGGGGTGGATTCATTATGGGGGTGTATATTAATTATGGGCGGTGTATTAATTATGGGGGGTTGTATTAATTATGGGGGTGTATATTAATTATGGGGGGGTATATTAATTATGGGGGTGTATATAAATTATGGGGGGGTATATTAATTATGGTGGTGTATATTAATTATGGGGGGTGTATTAAGTATGGGGGGGTGTATATTAATTATGGGGGTGTATTAATAATGGGGTGGTGTATATTAATTATGGGGGGGAGGATTAATTATGGGGGGTGGATTAATTATGGGGGGTAGATTAATTATGGGGGGTGTATATTAATTATGGGGGTGTATTAATTATGGGGTGGTGTATGTTAATTATGGGGGGTGGATTAATTATGGGGTGGATTAATTATGGGGTTGATTAATTATTGGGGGGGGGTGTATTAATTATGGGGTGGATTAATTATGGGGGTGTATATTAATTATGGGGGTGTATTAATTATGGGGGGTATATTAATTATGGGGGGTGTATATTAATTATGGGGGTATATTAATTATGGGGGGTGTATTAATTATGGGAGTGTATTAAGTATGGGGGGTGTATATTAATTATGGGGGTGTATTAATAATGGGGTGGTGTATATTAATTATGGGGGGGTGGATTAATTATGGGGGAGTGTATTAATTATGGGGGAGTGTATATTAATTATGGGGGAGTGTATTAATTATGGGGGGTGTATATTAATTATGGGGGTGTATTAATAAAGGGGTGGTGTATATATTAATTATGGGGTGGTGGATTAATTATGGGGAAGTGTATTAATTATGGGGGAGTGTATTAATTATGGGGGTGTATATTATGGGGGAGTGGATTAATTATGGGGGAGTGGATTAATTATGGGGGGTGGATTAATTATGGGGGGGTGGATTAATTATGGGGGGTGTATATTATGGGGGTGTATTAATTATGTGGTGGTGTATGTTAATTATTGTGGTTCCTGTAGGCTTTGCGTGCGTAAGGTGGGGGGGGGGTGGAGGGGGGGGGCCTCCATGTCTATTTTGCTTGGGGCCCCCAAATTCCTTCAAACGGCCCTGAGTACCAAAAACCACAGTAATAAAGTGCTAAATGCAATCACCGATTAAAAATTTATACTGACCAAGAGCAGGAGAAATGCAGAACATTTCTGTGATTACCATAATTGTTGGCCTTGTGCAAGAATATTGTGACATTTAAACTCCATATAAAATGTAGAACAAAGTAATCTGTAATTCCCATGAGTTTAAGGTTCAGAAAAGGACTATGATCATCAAAAAAGTCAAGTTGGGTTGTGTAATCAACTTGTGTCACTTCCAATTCTATTGTAAGGTCATCTGTAATAATGTTGTGTGGATCCCTTCATTATCTTCTTTGATGCAGCTTAAAAGTGTTTGATGTGCCACGTAGAGACCTGACATTTCAGCTGAAAATATTAACCAGATGTCTCTCAATAGTTCATTAATGTCTACCATTGTGAAATACATTGAGAAATACCCATTGAGAGATTCAGCGTGCAAGCTGCCCATGTCCCAATAAGACTCTGATTCATCCAGCAATCTAACTTCTGAGTACTCATAGTCATTTTCTTTGAAAGATGCCATTTTGGCCTGACAGCAAGTGGTGGAACTATTGGCTGCACCGAGGTCTGCACACTGAGAGAGTCCACCAGGTGGCCCATGCATTTAGGGCCTCCCAATGAGCATGTGTCCTCAGGGGCTTGGTCATGTGCAATCAGAATAGTTTTCAATTTGGTACCATCCTGCCATGACTGCTGCCACATCAGAGTATAAATGGCCTTTAACAACTTGACTGGACCCTTTCTGAACTACAGCCAATGCTGAGAGAGAGGTTGAGAGTACTGAGAGAGCCGCCAGACTCTGACTCCCAACCAGCCAGCCAGCTGAAGCCACCCTCCTGCACCCAAAAGGTAGGAAACAGGAGGGTGACTAAAAAAATGGCCAGCATGTGTGTCTGTATGTGTCTCAATGTTTGTATCTGTGTGTCTGCGTATTTGTACATGTGTCAGTATTTGTGTCTGTGTATCTGCATGTGTGTCATTGTTTGTATCTGTGTATCTGCATGTGTATCAGTGTTTTTATCTGTGTGTGTATTTGTATGTGTGCCAGTATTGATATTTATGTATCTGCACGTGTTTCCATGTTTATGACTGTTGGTCTGTGTATCTGCATGTATGTCAGTATTTCTATCTACGTATCTGCATGTTTGTCAGTGAGTGTATCTGTATGTGTGTCAGTGGTTTTATCTTGTATCTGCATGTGTGTCAGTGTTTATATCTGTGCCTCTGTGTATCTGCATGTGTGTCACTATTTGTATTGGTGTATCTGTCTATCTGCATGTGGGCCAGTGTGTGTAACTGTGTGTCTTCTTATCTGTTTGTGTGTTAATGTTTGCATCTGTGTATCTGCATGTGTGTCATTGTTTATGTCTGTGTGTCTGTGTACCTGTGTGTATCAGTGTTTGTAACTCTGAATCTGCATGTGTGTCAGTGTGTGTATATATGTGTGTGCATGTATCAGTGTGTGCATGGCAGTGTAGGTCTTTATGTGCATACATCTCAGCATTCAAATGCCGACTCTACACACAAACACATATCTGCATCTTAACATCAACACTACATACAAACACACCTCTGTATTAAAACACCATTATATTTAAGCAAACACCTGCATTGAAAAATACTACACACAAATGCACACCTGCATTCAAATGTCAGCACTACATATATATATATATATATATATATATATATATATATATATATATATATATATATACACACACACACAACTGCATTCAAAACAAACACTAAACACAAGTACACACCTGCATTAATAAAATGAATGGAACATTTTAGTTATGAATAAATGTTAGCAAATTTAAATTTAATTTAGAAAAATAACACTTCAGATGGTATATGATAACATTATGCAAATATATTCAGGACCAATACAAACAATTATCTGAAAATGTATTCATTATCAATAATATAGATAGGACACAAGGTCACACATTTAGACTGGCAAAAATGAGATTTAGTCTAAGCAAAGAAAAGGTTTTTGTTACAGTAAGAACAATATGTAGAATTATCTGCCTGAAGAAGTGATTTTATCATAGTGTGTACAGCTGTTTAAAAAGCAACAGGATTAATACTTGCAAAAACATAATATTCAGGGATATAATGTTTAATATGTAGGGTAAAAGCTTCTATCTCTAAGGAAAGATTTGACTGTCATTCTGGGGTCGAGAAGGTTTTTTCCCCCCCTAGTTTTCTGCAAACTTAGTAAGTTCGTAAAACTCGGTTTTGTGCCTTCTTTTGGATCAACAGCAAAAACAGATGTGAAAAAGGCTGAACTTGGATGCATGTCTTGTTTCAGCCTATGTAACAATGTAACTTGTATATGGTGAATGAGTAATTAACAAAAAAACAAAAGAAAAATTACATTGGTCAATTTAGCTTTGGTAGTATGAATGAATAAAATTAGAATAATCATTATTAGTTTTGTTAAAATAATGATAGACTATGCACAATGAACTATTGATGATGCAATTAATTTTGAAATTATATTGACATGTATATCAAGGCAACAGTGGAGCAATTCTGGTGTTGAGTTCTAAATTAGGAGTCGTCTCTATAGGAACAAATAGTTTGCCTCTTCTTTTTTCTCTACTTTTATCATTTCATCATTCCTTAAATTTATTCAGTTTTGACTTGCTAAATATGTCCATATATCTCTGTATATCTGTATACATGAAAAATATACAAGTATAGGTACTCACTATATATTACAGAGGAGGCAAGCGGCAAATTTTACAAGGATTCCCCAACCTTATGACAAATAAAGAGGAAATAAAACAAACAATAGCTAAACCGTGCCTAAAAATTTACATTTTAGTGTAATCACACAATAATCATGTATACATAAATGTATCAGACTTTATTTATTCAGTTTGTGTAGTGTTAGATATCTCAGAAAAAAAGAGAAAAACAAAAACAACAATAGTGCAATATGCTTTCAGAGATAAATGCAATACAGTTGTGTGATGAAAAACACACTCACATTTTTTTAGAGCCAACACTACATACAGATGCACCTCTACATACTCACACCATACAAACAATGCTTACATTCAAACACAAAAACACTGCTCAGTTCTAAATGCAGCCTTGCCAGAATAGGCAAATCCCCAGCTGGCAAAGCATTGTGGGAGAGGTGCGGAGCCTGAGCTCGGAACGGAGCGGTCGCCATCTACACTAGCTCCGCAACTTTTCCTCAGAAAAAACACCCAAAACAAGCTGTGCTGGCCTCACACACGGGCTACTCTCCCGAATACACCGAGACCGTAACCCCAACACGCCATATGCCGTTCTTTCAAGCAGCCAAAACGCCCAGGAAAAAACGAAAAACCGGGGTCTACTGTACAGCTCAAAGCCTGGACCTGACGGCTCTGTTTGGTGCCTACACCCTGCCGGGCATTGCCGGAGGGAAGCCGGCACAACAAGATACAGCTCCCGCTGAGATGGGACGTAAGTACCAAAAATCGCCCCCACATACCCCAGCAGGGGCAAGGAACATAGAAACAATGTTTCAACAGCAGCCACCATCTAAAATGGTGCCGGCCGGGACAAGCAAGGCTGCGGAAACGCCGGAGGGCACCCCATTAACAACAGCACATTCACAGCATGTCCTGCCACAAAATGGACTTACCACAATGTTTGCAGGGGATGGCTCAGCTCCGGTCACCCAAAGGGACTTCCACAACCTGGTGGGAGAAATCAAACACCTCCTAGCAGCAAACGTAGCAGCCATACAGGCAGATATGCAGAAAGTCAGTGACAGATTGCAAACAGCAGATGGGGATATTGACGACCTGAAACAAGGTATGAACACAGTACAAGAAACCATCCAACACATACAAATCATGCAACAAGCCCTTTCCCTGCACCAAGCCGCACTGGATGATAGGTCCAGAAAAAAACACCTTAAGATAAGGGGCATTCCAGACTTGGTAACGCCAGACGAACTCCCCCATTATGTAAGACGACTGGTCGCCACCATCCTACCAGCTGCACAAGCCAAAAAAGTCACCCTAGACGGGACATATCGCCTACCTAAACCCAGCAGAGCTCCAGCAACGGCTAAACAAGACGCCATAGTGCGATTCTCTCACTCCTACGACAAAATAGCTGTCTGGTCGGCACTGCGGGGCAAGACACCACTCATCTTTGAAGGCGCTAGCCTCACCTTCTATCAGGACCTCACAAGATCCACCCTGCAGTGGTGGAGCTCCCTCCAACCTCTCACAAGCCAGTTGGGAACTGCTGGCATCAAATACCGCTGGATGTCCCCCAGGACACTGGTAGTGAACCATGAAGGGACAGTACATAGACTCTCGTCAATGGCAGACGCATCGACCCTCCTCATGGCACTAGGCTTGCCAACGCAGGCACCGAGAGAAGGCGGACAGACAAATGCCCGCAGCTGGAACCCATCCCGAGTGGCCCCGTTTGAACCCACTGCCAACCCAGCCATACAGACAGGGACCTGAAGTCCCAGGAGACTGTAAATCTGTTTGCCAAAAAAGTTAAACCAGAACTTGTTTTATGTTACTCACAGTTATTTTATATATGAACACACACCACACACACAAGAGGCCTCTTAGGAAGACCTAATGCCCCTAGACCTCTAAAGCCTAGAGATAGGGCGCTACAAGGCAGGTGTCAGGCTCCACACCGGCCAGCTCTCCCCCGCCAACCCCTTGGTAAGGGGTAACACCTAAGGAGATCAAGCTCACTCACACTCAACAACCATACTCACGTAGTAATACGATGGCTCCGCAATGAACTGCCTGACCAGACCCATAGTTAACACCTCTCCAGATTAACTATCACACAACTCAATACCACAAACACACTCACAAAAAAAAGTGCAAAGTCTTAACCATGACAAAGTTTATCTATTTAACTAAACATGTGCAAAGTCTTAGCCATGATAAAGTTTATCTATTTTAACTAAAAATGTGCAAAGTCTTAGCTATGCCAAAGTTTGTTTTCTATTTAACTAAAAATGTGCAAAGTCTTAGCCATGACAAAGTTTATCTATTTTAACTAAAAATGTGCAAAGTCTTAGCCATGACAAAGTTTATCTATTTTAACTAAAAATGTGCAAAGTCTTAGCTATGCCAAAGATTGCTTCTGAATTGCTCGCACTCGCTATTGTGGCGCTGCAAGCACGTTTGTACTCATTTGCACTAACAAAAATAAAGAATTAAAAAAAAAAGCATTGTGGGAGTTGCACAACAGATGGGTACCAAAAAAAAAGTCTTCTTCTTCACTAGCAACTGACTCTACCTTCTAGCTAATCTTTTCATTTAAAGGACAATGCCATTTTTTTCCATTAATATTAATAATAATACTAATTATAAATACACAAATACATAAGAGTTATTATAGTGAGGTTTAATAAAACTGAGGGGTATATTTGCTACATGCCTGGCACTATTGAGTTTGAAACAGGCTTGTACTTTGCATTGTGATCGAGCTAGCTGCAATATCAACTAAACATGTGCAAAGGGAAAATATTTTGTTCGGTTTTGTATAGGCAATTCCAAAATATGTTTCAGCAAAATTCATTAAATATCAATTCTGAATGAACCAAAATTTGTATCAAATCTTTTTGGAAATTCAGGGATCATTTTTCTTTGTAGGGAGCTGTGTAGAAGATATTTCCCCTAATTCGGTACCCTGATGTGGGATTGCCCTACTTAGAATACCAAATTATGGTGTTGTTCAGTAGATGGCTCCCCTAATCTGGGACCCTGATATGTGATTGCCCACTTAGGATACCAAATTAGTATGCTGTTTAATACATGGCTCCCCTAATTTGGTACCCTGCTGCTAGATTATCCTAATTAGGATACCAAATTTGGACGCTGTTTAGCAGATGTCTGAATTAATTTGGTACCTAGATGTGAGATTGCCCTACTTCTGAATTCCAAAATTTGGACTAAATTCAATTAATATGATTGAAATGCACATGTCTAATAGCAACTACTGCAACCAGGTGACACATTTCATTTTAGCATATTGCTTAATTGCAATTCATTGCAATGTGGGTTTTTCATTGGCCCTCACCCTAAAGGTTTTGGGCAAATTAAAGTCTTGGGCAAATTAGGTCAATATCTTAAGAAGTTCAAACACAGACAGATGGTATATTATTTGACACCATATTAAAATTGAACTCCAGATATGAAGGGTATGCCTGACATGGAGTTAAGAAGAAGCATTGTTTCCTTAACTTTTTTCTGTTTCAACTCAGGTAATAATTCTGACAAAATTTTTTACATTTCATCTCTAGTGGCCGAGTACTGTCAATTTTCTAATCCAGGTCTGGCCAAATGGTAGATTCCCAGATGTTGTGTAACTGCAACTTCCATGATGCTTTGCCATTATACTGGCAAGGCATCATGACCATTGGTGTTCTGGAACATCTGGGGATCTACCGTGTGGCCAGTTCTGGATTAGAATATTGACAGTACTCTTCCACTAGAGATTATATTTAGCATGTTTTGGCAGCATCATTCCCTCATTTACAGCTCCTCCATGTGTCTCATTACCTCCCCAGCCCGAAACTGCGGGGCACCACAGAAACATAACTGCTGAACAGAGGCCGGCCAGGTGTGGCGGGCCTTTAAGACAGTGAAAAAGCTCCTGTAATGTTGGCCGGCTGAGAGGAGGTGACAGCCTGTCACTTCCTCCCAGCTTCGTGAAGGGAGACCGTGCAGGAGGGAGAGGGAGCAGCTGCATAACGAGGAGAGAGGAGCATTACAGGAGCTTCTTCATCCCCCTCACTCACACCAGCCAGGAGGGCCAGGACTCCCTTTTGGACACACAAGGTAAGCTAACAGGAGGGTGGCTGGAGATATAATAAAATGTGTGTGTATGTGAGTATGTTTGTGAGTATGTGTGTGTGTTTGTGTTTCTGTGTCAGGGTTTGCATCTGTGACTGTGTGTATGTGTGTCAGGGTGTGCATCTGTGTGTGAGTGTGTGTGAGTGTGTGTGTCAGGATGTGCATCTGTGTGTGTGTGTGTGTGTGTGTGTGTGTCAGAGTGTGTGTGTAAATGTCAGTGTGCTTATGTGTCAGTGTGTGTGTCTGTGTGTGCGCACTCATCTGTTTGTGTGTATGTGCATCTGTGTATGTGTGTGTATATATGTGTGCCTCTGTGTCAGTGTGTGGGCACACATCTGTGTGTCAGGATGTGTGTCTGTGTATGTGCATGTGTGTGTCAGTGTGTGTGTTTTTATGTCTGTGTGTGTATTTGTGTTAAGGTGTGTGCATGTATCAATGTTTGTGTGTGTTAGAGTGTATTTGTGTGTGTTGGTGAATGCATGTGTTAAGGTGTGTCAGGGTGCATGTATGTGTCGGTGTGTATCTACGTGTGTGTATGTGTTGGTGTATTTATATGTATCTGTGTGTTAATGTGCATGTTTATCTGTGTAAGGATGTATTTATGTATGTAAGTATGTGCATACATCCAAGCAGTCAAACACCAGCACAATACAGACACACTCCAACAATATAACACAAATATTACATACATAACACACCCCGGCATTCAAACTCCAAAAGGATATGCAAACACATCCCTCCATCAAACACAAATACTTCACACAAATGTACATATATGTTTAAAAGTGAACATTACATTCAAACACATCCTGCAACCAAAAGCAACAAACATTACACAAAAACAGACACTCTGAATGAAACCACGAATACTATATATAAGCACCCCTTCAAACACCAACACTGTACATTACATTATAGCACCAGTAAATGCTGCAGCGCTGTACAGATATACAACCTAGAAATATTGACTTGGGGTGCCTTGGAAAAATATTGAAATATTAAGGGTGCCGTGAACCCCAAAAGTTTGGGAATCACTGTATTAGATTATAACTATTTTCCTTTGCTGATAGATCTTCAATACTCTAGGTGGGACTCCACAAAATATGGTATCCATGGTGATTATTTTCAATGTGCAGCATGGGAGGGTTAGCAAGGGGGAAACAACAAGCAAACATGCCAATTTGTGGTCATACTAACAATGTCACATCATACTGCACTCACTTTCTTAATTTTATAATCTGTTTGGTGACTGAAATTATTTCAGAACTAAAATAATGAGAAACCCATTTTTCTTAAGTCTAAATGGTTTGACAGAAATTATATCATAAATGATATACTTGTAGGGACAGTATTCCCAGACTGTACTTGACCACAGCCCTAGGCAGTTTACTGGGGTTTGGACCGCCCCAATCATTCTTCACATATAGTATTCTTTTGGCAGTATCTCCATTAGAATAAAAAAAGGAATCCTAGATTGTTGGTGGGCCATGAGGACGGGTTCGGAAACCACTGTTCTAGAGTCTTAGCAACTTATTAATGTATTAAAATGATCAAGATTATAAAAACACGGCTTTCGAAAATTTGGGACTGATAAGGGGGGTTTTAGGATTAATGGCAATCACTATAAAGCTCTAGTAAGTTCGGACATGGAAATCTAAGAAGCGCAAGCTGCATTGTTCCATCTAATTCAGTATATGTATGGCTAATGTAATTCAAATGAGAGATATTCTCTGACTAGCTTCCTCTTTGCTTGGCTTGGTTTCTGCAATGATTTCAATAGTCTTAATTATGTTAAATTGTGTTCATTTTGTGATATATATCTATGTGAAATCTATATGCATTTACTAATGGAGCCTGATATATCAAAACCTCAGTCCTCCTTATATCCTTAAATCTTCACCCTGCCTGATTCACCCTGTTGTAACTATTCTAATAAAAAATAATTAGTCACAGTTACTAGCGACTGTCATGTAACAAGTTAGGCGCTCAAGATGAAAAGTAATTAGTTACCGTAAAGAGTTCCTTTTCAGGGTGCTCAATTAAAAATATGATTAGCACTTTATCATGTTTTTTTCTGCTTGAGAAGGTAAAAATATAAGCTGAATGCGTTGAACACTGAAGATAGGAAATGTAATTACCTTTTGAAATAAGCATATCCGACAAGGACCTCAGAATTCTATTCGTCCATAAAAAATAAATTTTTATAACTGTTATACATGCCTTATGAACAGAATTTTCCCCAAATAGTGAAACTATCAGATAGAGGTGACTGTGATTTTTATTATTTTTAATAATTTATGAATTTATATTATAAATTAAACTCAAAAAACTAAAATAGATATACTATAAAGTTCACAATTTATAACTATTATTATGGCTGTGATATGGCTTGTTTCCACTGAGTGGTATGGTTCGGGTCGGTACGGTTCAGAAGGGTTAGAATGGTCCATCTTATTCAGGTGAGTGTTTCCACTGCAAGTCAGACCGACAGGGGGCATGCAGGATTTAGACCGCAGTGACGCAATGATGTTTTTCTGTCCGACAATTAACCAATGGACCAATGGACTGTATTGTGTGATGCCAGTAGCTCCGCCCTAACCAGGTGTCCTTCATATTGTCTGTCCGGCACTTGGTGAACTTTCTTGAAAAATTCTTCTTTAAACGGAAAGTTGTGTATCTAGCAGATAAAGTCTTGTGGCTTATCTTGGGCTGGAAATCTGGGCCTTAATGACCTATGGGCCCAGTCAAATTTTATAACAGTGTCCAAGGGCCTGGCGAGGATTTGGTTGAATAATATGGTAAGTACCTTCATGGGTTCTTCATGCTTGCCTTCTGGACCTTCTGATATACCCCTTACTCAGAGGCTATTGCATCTCCCTTGGCTACTAGCTTCTAGCTTTCTCTGGAGAAACATTATAGCCTCCGTATGTATCTGTTGAGTCTGATGGCACTGGGACCATTTGCTGTTTTGAGGTCTCGGCCTCTTCTTCCAGGGCCTTAACCCTGTCACCTAGGTGGTGGACGTCCTCACTGATGCTTTTAAGCTTATCACCAAAGCTCTCCTCCAGCCTGGAAAACATTGCAGTGAGGTCTGTTTTTTAAGTTAATCGGGCCAACATGGCTCTGATATCTGTGTCCTCCACTGAGCATTCAGATAGCAACGGGCTCGATGGTGGGCTGCCTCGTGCGCTGGAGGTGCACAGGTCCGGTTCTGATTGCTTGGCAAAAAATCCCCATGGCAAAGATTTTGATGACACCGAGTGTGTGGCAGGAGTGCTCCCAGTGTGTGCTCTTGTTTTTTTAGTTGCCATTGCGTTTGCACTTGCCATATAACGTTATTTAGGCCCAGTTCAGGACAGAGCCCCGTGCTCAGGCATCTGTCTGCATTGGAGTCTAGGCCACGCCCCCTGCATTTAACTTTTAACATTACAATGAGTATATGTTCATGGAGGTAACCATAGGGGAAACTTGATAGTTATCAGGACCCTCACTGGTGGTCATTGGTAGCAATGCAGTCAGAAGGTGTCAGGACTAGTGTATCCCCGTCATGCAAACCTAGATAGTTGCAAAACAGAAACATGTACTGAATCTAGCATTTATAAGCAGGATGTCTGCAAGCAGACTGAGAGTACAAGTATACAGGTCAAGGTTAAGGAGTACAGAAGGAGATAATATGATAAAATGCCAGGATAATAGAAGTCAAAAGTAGTCAAACAAGCAGGAGTCAATAACCAAGTAATCAAAATAAATATAATGCACTCTCGGTTATACTGGATCCACAACATGGTAAGGAACATAAGAAACTAGGAAGTATTTGCACCCTAAGGATAGATTCCATGAGTCCATGTCACACCTATGATGTCAGAACCAGCAGGAATTCATACCCTATTACATACTTGGTAGGAAGGAACTGCCCTACAGTGGTGGGTCAGCAAGGCATTTTTTGAGCTGGAATGTCTTCCCCGGTATGGCATGGATCTGCTTCTAGTTGTTCTGCAATTCAGCAAGATGCACATCCAGTGCATCCCTTTATCAGAAAAGGATGTTGGAAGATTAATTTATTAATTAATGAAGAATGGGCTGTAACATTGCCCAGCAGTGCTTACCTGCCCAAGGGTGCCCTTGGCATCCTGGAGGTGGATGCACAAGGGCTGCATGGCCTTCTAAGCTCATCCCTCAGGTTCTCAGTCCTTTGTGATGTTAGTGCGCTGTGGCAAGATAGCGGCCCCCACATGGATGCCTGCCAAGCACATAGGGGGTACAAGGAGGAGGTGGATGGATTCAAAGTCAAGGGTGTGACTGCGAAGTATCCAAGATGGCGTTGAGTACCAAGGTGCATTATATAGCCCGTGGAGGCACCTCTTATGGGGAGTGCTTTTTATGTGACTTAGTCAGCCTATAACACCTAGGCACTTGCTATCAATCAGTGCTTTGTTGTTCTTGTGCCTAGTTCAAGACTTCCGGCAATTTGTGCTTTGATTTCTCAACTTTTGGCCTCTGGCTTCCCTTTTGACCTCACTGTCTAGCTCCCTGCCTCTGATCTCTGGACCATCTGACTACGATTACAGCATGCTCCCACATTGGATACCTTTACCTTCCATTTCTTCAATTTTAAAGGCACCTGTGCCACCAGAGATCCCCCATGGCCCTGTTTTCACCTTAAAGTGCTCCTGAGAGTCTCAATGGTAAGGGATTTGCTGTTCTGCTGCAATTTGAGTTTTTCTTTAAAACAATCTAACTGGTAGGTTGTCACAGGCTGTGACCAGACTCACCATGGTCCATGTTATTGCAAACAAATTCAGCCCAGGGAAGCAGGTACACACAGTTGCCCTGGAGTTCACATTTGAAACAATGATATGAAAGTATTGCTTCAATGCCCTATTAGTTTGTGGGTGATAGGCTGAAGAAAAAGATAGTAGAAATACTAAAGATGAGAACCCCTATGTGAAATAATGACCTGGGGAATGCCATGTAACCTGAATGCCTCTTCGGTTAATATATTGGCTTAACTTGGGTAACTTGGGAGGTATAAAATCAACATTTTGGAGAGACAATCTACCATCATTAATATTATCCTTAGATTGTGGTAATTCTACCATTAAATCTATCAAAAAATTAGTACATGGCTCAATGGAATATGCAAGGGGTGAACGAAACCTCAAGGATGATTTAGCTTGGGCACAAACAGTGCATGGCCACCAAAGTTATCTAAAAACATGCTAGTTTTCTTTGCAAAAGCACAAATAGCTTCCCACTGGGCATGTCTGAGGCATGGACATTCGCTTACTCAGTTGTAAGCAACAAATAAATAGATTGCGCAGTTCTAGTAATGGCTATTATTCTAATATACATTACCAGCATGAGTAAAGACATAGTTTTGATGCAGCATCTCAGCATTGAAAAATGTATTTTTAATTTTTAATTCTATAAGAAGCATCATTAGGCAAGTGTTCCACATCAGTATTGATGAGAGGGGAACATGCAGCATCATCGTGAATGCAGGAACTTTGCCTTAATAAAGGTGCAGGGATTACACTGCGTATCAAAACTGACATAAGAATGGTGCACAGAACCCAAGTTCATGGCTAAATGGCACCTTGAAGTCCCAGGTACCATGACAATGGGAAACAAAATCTGATTTTTGTATGTTTGTTTATACTGTGCAGGTCATACAGATGGAGGTTACAGGGATATATGATGGTACACCTTGAAACTCCAGCAGCCTCCATCTGTCAGATCTGTTTATATAGATATATTTATATAGTAGATGCTTCACCTTTGTATGACTGACCATCTATACTGAGATCTGTTTCTAAAAAAAAAAAATCATTATTTTGCACTTGCCCCTCAGATCAAAACTGTCAGCCATCCCTTGATCCAGAAAGTTTGTCTGTAAGAGAAATCCAGTACAAAGAACACGTTGTAGAGGTTATCCAATTCAGTTGTTTAACAATTTAGATTTTTACAATTCACTTTTTAATACACTATAAACTACTGTTAAGTAAAAAAAAAAAAAAAACCTTTGTGTCACAGATAACACTGGATCAGCTCACACCTGATGAGAACTTGGAGAATGGACATAAGCTTAGATAAACTCAATAGCTTGCCCTTCTGAGAAAGCACAGGGACACTTATTGTGTTATCATCTTAACAACCACACCTCACCTGAAAATGAATGCCCACTCTGTAAATGCATACTTACCTGTGATTGACAGAAGATAGTGGCAGTGTATACAATGTAATAAACTGATTTTGTGCCATACTAGACACATACCTATGTAACCTTTGAGGTTCATTTCTGCTATATTAATTATTAATTTTAATATACTTTGACATGTGTTTTAGGGATTCCATGTATTACATTATAGCCAACATATATATTTCGTATTTAATGTATATAGAGCTATATGATGTTAAAGGACCAGTCCAGCTAAATGTAGTAGTTAACGTGTCAGGTGTGCCCTGGTGCCCCAATTGCAAGGAGTCAAACTGTTTGTGAACAGTCAGCTTTATAACAATTTATGACAATGTATCAATTTATAAAAAAATCTCACTTCACAAATGAAGTTCCTGTTTTGGGACCAAATCACAGTGTACCAACATAGTGATATTGTAGGAATGTTTTGATGATTTCGTAATTAGTTACAACTGATTTTTGGAAATTGAGTATATACTAGGAGCCTGATAGTTTTTTTACATCTGTTTTTTCTGTGTGGGTCTATGCTCGATTGGTTAAACCTGGACTTCACTAGACAAAACTTGACTGGATTTCATCCTTATGAAGATGACTCAAAAAATCTGCATTCCTGTTACGTGGAATTATACTCTACCACAATAGACGCAAGCAACTGTTTTGCACAGTAGGAAGGCATTGCAAACCAGCATGTGTGCACATCCCCACCAACTTTTCTGAGGATAAATGTGAAGAATTTGTGATCTTCTTCACAGAAATTATTTCCCCCATGCAAGCCTCTATCACAGCAGGCCAAACAGTTATACAAAAGAACCACAACAGTTGAATGGCAGATTGCCCCAGTTTATGGTCTATATTTCCAGATATGGATATAGAGAAAGTTAAAAGAACCATGCAAAGTTGCACCTCACTACGTGTGACTTAAACCCTGCCCTAGCTCATCTTATGCCCACATGCATTGAAACACTCGCCCCAGCCCTCACAAAAATAGTGCAGTGTTTACTAAAACCGTAAGACTTCCCAGATCCTCTAAAAGAGGCTTAAAGAAACCTTCACTAGATTCAGCCTGCGTGGCAAATTACAGACCAGTATCCAACCTACCATTTCTGGGGAAAATCATTGAAAAGTAGTGGCAACTCTACTGGAGGCCCATGAATCAAGCTATAACATATTTGATTCTTTCCAGTCAGGTTTAATTTAATAGCACATTTAAAGCACATCTGTGGTCTAAGAGGCACAGATCTTAATTAGTTTAAATCTTTTCTCACTAATAGAGTAACATCAAGATCAAACTCATTGTCACCAAAAGAATTGGCCTGTGGAGTTCCACAATGATTTACCTTGTCTCCCACACTATTTGCAATTTACTTGCTACCACTGGGGGACATCATCAACCAACATGGCCTAATATATAATTGCTACGCTGATGACACATAACTCTACATCTCCTATGCTTAGATACCAAAGACCCGACATGCCTTGTCATCAACAGTTGCTTAGCAGAACTCTTAGAGTGGATGAATGCTAGCTGGCTAAATTGAAGCCAGACAAAACAGAGTTATTCTTGGTGAGAGGACTTTGTGCAGCAAAATACCTCATGATAATCCAACAGACCTGGAACTTGAAGGCTTTGAACTCATTACAGAGGTACAAAATCTCAGTTATCTGATTGACTCTGGACTATCAATTAAACTGCAGATTTGCTCCGTAATAAAATCTGCTTACTTCCAGGAAAAGAATGCCATTGTCTACAAACTGTTCAAAATGCAGCATACAGACTACTGACCAACCAACTAGATCATGTCACATAACATCTGTTCTCCACTCCCTGCACTGGCTGCCAATTAAGTGTCAAATATATTTTAAAATTAGCCTGCATGCCTTCAAAACCTTAGACAATCAAGGCACACACTACCTGAAAGAGCTCCATCCTGCTCACTTTGATCAGCCAACTAATCCCTCCTGTCAGTACCCAGAATAAAGACAAACTTTTTTTTTATCAGGCATTCAGTCAGCTTATCGGACTATCAAAAAACTCTTAACTTTTATAGTTTTATATATTTGCAAAGTGCGTTGAGTCTCACAGGGATAAAAGTGCTATAAAAATTGGAAAAGACCTGCGTAACAAGTAGTGATGTCGCAAACATGAAATTTTCCTTTCGCGAACGGCGAACGCGAACTTCCGCAAATGTTCACGAACGGGCGAACCCGGTGAACCGCCATAGACTTGCCGGAGGGGGATCCATGGCAAAACTCCCATGGAAAATTACATAGTTGATGCAGAGTTTGGTTTTAATCTGTTCTTCGTTGAATAGAGCTCTTAGAACAACTTTATTGATATTTGTACAGACCTACACTTTGTCCCAACTTTATTGACAAATACATAGACAAATTTAAAAACATTGATAGAGTGAAAAATAAAATCAAAGGTTTATAGTGAATAGCATATTTTATATAAAGTAAATTGCTAGAAGGGGAATGTGTTTCACAAATTATGTGTATCCATTTTACGGTTGGATAATATAACCGTTGTCCGCTCACCACTGCATTTAAAGAGACATAGTCCCTTTATTAAATTTTCTTTAAACTTTCCATAGACATAAAGCTGTGTAGTATATGTATTTCTGAATGCAACTGCAACCCAGAACATAGCATCTATGTAATATTAATTTGTTACTGGGACTCTTATGCCAAGAAAGTGCAAGGAATTACAACAAATAATGCAATGGAAGGAAATATTTCCTCCACAGGGCAAGACATGGGGAAAAACAATTGGAGAAATGTATTAAATTTAAGGACACAACTCCTTATTCCCATGACAAAAATTAATCCTTGGTGGTGTATCTTTAGGGTGTTCGTCCAATTATGTACAAAAACACAAAAATATTTTATTTGCTGTCAAACGTATTTGTTGCATGAATAAAGTATGATTGGAATAAAAATTTATTTTTCTCTATTTTATAATGAACTGTACCACTGTAACAGACCCTCAGAGATGAACTGTTTGCCACTTCTTCCAGTACTTAAGAAAAGAGACATACTCACCAGTGGTGTAACCCATGAAACATATCCGTGGCTATTCTGAATGTGGTTGCGGACCAACGTTGGTCAATATGGTCAGAGCCATAGAGAGAGACAGAGAACCAGGCGGACCAATCTTGGTCAAAATATGATATTGAAAATATAAAATGATAGTGTTATAATGGCTACCCAGTGCTACATGAAGAACATATAATATTGAGTTCAACAGTTAGAACGCTTACTATAAGAAATGTTTCAGATCATAGTCCTCATTTAAACCCTGTGGATGTAATGTTTCCAAGATACTAATCCACTTGGTCTCCTTACATAAGAGTGCCTTTTGTCTATCACCACCCCTGCGTAAGGGCTTGACAGTGTCGATCACCTGAAAGCGTAGTTGATTAACGCTGTGACCGTGTTGTATAAAATGTCTAGGCGCCGGTTTAACACATGTTCCCTTTTGTATAGCAGCTCTGATGTCTCTCTTGTGTTCTCCAATGCGCTCTTTAACTGGTCTTATAGTTTCTTCAACATAAAGAAAACCACAGGGACATTTCAATATATACACCACATAATCAGAGTTAATGTAAAGTAATCAGAGATTTTAAATTGTTTACCTGATAGTGGGTGGACAAAATATTCACCCCTGATGATGCTATTACAATGTCTACAGTTCAGGCATGGGAAAGTGCCTTTTTTTGGTTCAGAGAAAAATCTCCATTGTTTTTTATTGCTACCAATGTCTGAATGAACTAATTTATCCTTCAAATTCTGAGCCCTACGATAGGAGAACAGTGGGGGATTTGCAAACTCAATTGGGAGATTAATATCTCCTTCAAAAGTATTCCAATGTGTACAAATGATATTTTTAATGTCCCTACTGTAGGGAGTGTACGGAGATATGAAGTGTATTCTCTCAATTTTCTTTTCGGTTCTAATGGGGTTAAGTATTACACTTCTATTCATGGATTGTACCCTCTCCTTGTGTTTGTTAACTAAATCTGGTGGGTAGCCACTATCAATACAATTTTTACAGATCAAATCTAGTCCTGGTTCTACTTGATTTTCTTGTGAGATTATTCTCCTAACTCTTAGGAGTTGGCTATACGGTAAACTATCCTTTAGATGTTGTGGATGATAACTTGAATATTTAAGGAGATTATTCCTGTCCGTGGGTTTGGTATAGATGTTGGTGTATAACTTGTTGTCAACCAAATGTACCCGGGTGTCAAGGAATGGTACAGACCCTGTATCACAGGTTATTGTGAATTTGATATTGGGGTCTATTTGGGGGATATTTGTCCCGCCCCAACAAACAAACACGTCATCGATGAATCTCTTCCATGTGATACATTTCTTGAACAATGGAGTGGTGTATATGTACAGTTCCTCCAGCCTATTCATATATATATTAGCATAGGTGGGGGCTACATTCGAGCCCATAGCGGTCCTTTTTATTTGTCTGTAATACTTATCCTCAAATAGGAAGTAATTTTCAGTTAAAACAAATTGTAATAGTGCCAAGATATATCTCTTTGTATCAGAGAATATTGTTAATGTGTCATCTTGGTCTAATGTCCATTCTACTGCCCCTATGCCTTCGGCATGGGTGATTGATGTATATAATGACTGGACGTCTAGTGTGACTAGCCATACCTCTGTATGTTCCTCAATTATAAGGTTATCTAGCAATTTAAGAAATTCATTTGTGTCTTTAATATAAGACTTCTGTTTTGGTACATATTTAATCAGATATTTATCAAGAATCACCGCTGGCGGTTGTAAGATTGAATTTGTTCCACTAACTATGGGCCTCCCTGGTGGGGCTTCTAAGTTTTTATGGATCTTCGGGACAGTATAAAAGACCGGAATGGTAGGATATTTCTTATTAATATACCTATACTCTCCCTCAGAAATAATGCCTCTCTCCAGGGCATCCTTGTTAAGTGCACTTAAAGTAGCCTGTAAATGCTGAATGGGCTTTCCTTCTATTTGTTGATAACTCGTTGTATCATACAATTGTGATCTAATTTCTTTAACATAATAGTCCCTGTCCATAATTACCAATGCCCCACCCTTGTCGGCGGGCTTAATAACTATTGAATTATCATCTTTTAGGGAATTAAGTATTTGACACTCTTTCCTGGTAAAATTTGGTTTCTGTTGGTTAGGACTACCCTTCCTCTGTCTTTTCCTCCTTAGTTTCTTAATGTCTTAATAAACACAGGTTACTGGTTGTGGGGGGATAATGTATAATAAACACAGGTTACTGGCTATGGGGGAGATAATGTATAATAAACACAGGTTACTGGCTATGGGGGAGATAATGTATAATAAGCACAGGTTACTGGCTATGGGGGAGATAATGTATAATAAGCACAGGTTACTGGCTATGAGGGGATAATGTATAATAAGCACAGGTTACTGGCTATGGGGGGATAATGTATAATAAACACAGGTTACTGGCTATGGGGAGGATAATAGCCAGGTTACTGGCTATGGGGGGATAATGTAAATAAACACAGGTTACTGGCTATGGGGGGATAATGTATAATAAACACAGGTTACTGGCTATGGGGGGATAATATATAATAAACACAGGTCACTGGCTATTGGGAGGATAATGTATAATAAACACAGGTTACTGGCTATGGGGGGATAATGTGTAATAAACACAGGTTACTGGCTATGGGGGGATAATATATAATAAACACAGGTTACTGGCTATGGGGAGGATACTGTATAATAAACACAGGTTACTGGCTATGGGTGATAATGTATAATAAACACAGGTTACTGGCTATGGGGGATAATGCATAATAAACACAGGTTACTGGCAATCGGGGGATAATGTATAATAAACACAGGTTACTGGCTATGGGGGGATAATGTATAATAAACACAGGTTACTGGCTAGGGGAGGATAATCTATAATAAACACAGGTTACTGGCTATGGGAGGATAGTGTATAATAAACACAGGTTACTGGCTATGGGGAGGATAATGTATAATAAACACAGGTTACTGGCTATGGGAGGATAATGTATAATAAACATAGGTTACTGGCTATGGGGGATAATGTATAATAAACACAGGTTGCTGGCTATGGGGGGATAATGTATAATAAACACAGGTTACTGGCTATGGGGGGGATAATGTATAATAAACACAGGTTACTGGCTATGGGGAGGATATTGTATAATAAACACAGGTTACTGGCTATGGGGGATAATGTAAAATAAACACAGGTTACTAGCTATGGGGGATAATGTATAATAAACACAGGTTACTGGCCATGAGGGATAATGTATAATAAACACAGGTTACTGGCTATGGAGGATAATGTATAATAAACACAGGTTACTGGCTATGGGGGGATAATGTATAATTAGCACAGGTTACTGGCTATGGGGGGATAATGTATAATAAACACAGGTTACTGGCTATGGGGGATAATGTATAATAAACACAGGTTACTGGCTATGGAGGATAATGTATAATAAACAAAAAAAATGCAGCTTCAGAATTAATCTAAATTGTATGCTGTCTAGGAGGTGGGAGGGTCTTGGAGGGAGGGTCTGCTGCTGATTGGCTGGAATGTGTCTGCTGACTGTGAGGTACAGGGTCAAAGTTTACTCAATGATGACGAATAGGGGGGGACCGAACATCGCATATGTTCGCCGTCCGTGGTGAACGCGAACATGCAATGTTCGCCAGGAACTATTCGCCAGCGAACTGTTCGGGACGTCACTAGTAACAAGGTAATAGAACTTTATAAAGATGGAAACAGATATAAAAACATACCCAATGCCTTGAAGGTACTGTTCAATCACTTATTAGGAAGTAGAAAATTGTGGATCTCTTGATACCAAGCCAAGGTCAGGTAGACCAAAAAAGATTTCAGGCACAACTGCCAGAAGAATTGTTCAGAATATAATGAAAAACCCTCAGGTAACTTTAGGAGAAATATACAGACTTCTCTGGAAAAAGATGGTGTGGTTGTTTCAAGGAGCACAATATGATGATACTTGAACAAAAAATGTTGAGTTGCCAGAAAGAAGCCTTTACTGTGCCAATGCCACAAAAAATAAATCACGTTTACAATATGCCCAACTACACCTTGACAAGCTTCTTGCACACTGTAACTTGGAGTGACAAGACCGAAATAGAGCTTTATGATCACAACCATAAGTGCTATGTTTGAAGTGTCCACAAGGCCTATAATGAAAATAATACCATCCCCACTGTGAAGCATGGTGGTGGCTCATTGATGTTTTGAGGAGGAGGGTGGTGAGCTCTAAATTAACAGAGAATCTTGTGAAAATTGATGGGAAGATGAATGCAGCATGTTATCAGAAAATACTGGCAGACAATTTGCATTCTTCTGTTTGAAGGCTGCACACAGGACGCTCTTGGACTATCCAGCATGACAAGGCCAAGTTGACTCCAGTGGTTACAGTAGAAAAAGGTGAAGATTCTATATGTATGTCACACTACAATTTATGTTTTTTGAGTTTTGCATTTTAATCTTTCTTTAATTTTTTTTTTTCTTTTTGCTCCTTTTTCAATACATGAGAGCAATGTTTAGCAAGGTTTCCTGTCCGCTTGAGTTGCAACTAAATGTGGGATCCATTTGGAGCTTTGTGATGTAAATGTAGATGATTTCTCATTTGCCACACTATAAGAGGGCAGGAAACTTGTTTTTAAGGAGATCTTGATAAAGTGTCAACAGACACGAAATGCGTTCTTATTATGTTTTTTTAGTTGAAAGTACTGAGCAGTAGTGCACTCACCATATTAACTATTTCCCTTTTTATCCTTGTCTGAAAGCACAATGCAGAGATGAAAATTGGAGTAAGTGCCACTCTACTCTTTTTTTTATTTATTTCTTTTTAAAGACTGTCTTGCTGCGTCCTTAATGGATTAAGGCTTTTGTTGCTAAAGATAACACAAATTAACATTATTTTCCTGGTCTTATTTTCAGTAATAATTCTGGTATTTCTGGCAACAGTTATGTTAGTTAATTTCTGTGTCTGGTGATGATGTTACTCTTGATTCTGTTTATTTATGAATATAAGAACCTGGAAGTTTCCCAAAAATGACTGAAATTAAGTGGCAAATCCAGGTAGAAGCACCAGGCAAATGTTCCCCCAAAGAGATCAGTGTAATTTCTGTCTGTCCAGCAGCAGACAGTTGGTTGAATGAATGAATGATCAACCTACCAAATGCATGTAGCCCTGTTGTATAATTGACTGTGTACATATATCTTTGTGGTTGTATTTGTCTATGTGTTTGTATGTGGGTATATGTATATGAGTTTGGGCATAACTATATATGTATGTGGAGGTGTAGACAAAGGTATATGTTATTGTACTAATGTTTGCAAGTGTATTCATTGGTGTTTGTGCAATTGTATGTGTCAATTTTCTAAAGCTAAAATTCCCCTCCCAACTTCAGGCTGCCGTTCTGCCCCTACCACACAGCTTGGTCATAGTAAACTTACATGTTACATGTTTGGAATATAATACAGTTTTAAAATTCATTAATAATTGTCTCACTTATAGGATGATGATCAGGAAAACTAAACTTTCAGGAAAACAGGATCAGGAAAATCAGGATCAGGAAAACTAAACTGATCAGGATTAACTAAACTTTCAGACTGTCAATCATCCCATTGTTTTCATTGTTATTCTTTCATTATTTTCCAATAATTCATAAATCACTTGAACATTTAATTGCACTGTTTTTTTTCCTGTTTAACATAGAAATACTTGTTTGTTTCAAATCAGGTCAATGCTTGGGACACAAAATGTAAGATATGAAGAATGCATGCCCTGTGCTCTCTGTAGAATTTAACAACAGTATATCAGAATCCAATTTAAAAGGAGTACTTATCGCAGAGAATTGCTACTCCAGAGGCCAAGATCCATACCTCCCTCCCGTCCTCAATTGATCATCAGGATTACTCAACATGTCTTCTGCTGGGTAGACTAGACAACAAAAGGCAATAAGAAACAGAATTTATGATGAGAAACAAAATAATATGTTTAGGAAAAAAAGATGATAGGAGAAAACAAGGGTATACCATATTTGTCTTCTACAGTTCCTTTTCACATAAGCTCATCATGCTAATTTAGATCTTTTGCTCTCACTTACTCTTTCTCAAACTCTAAGATCCCCAAGCAGGATCTATTTTGTTTTAGAATTTTCAGCAGGCAGAGCCTTTTATTTTGGTATGTATTATATTAATATATTTTGTATTGATATACAGTGAATATCAGTATTGCTATTCCTAGTAAATAACCAAGCAAGCTAGAAATGTATTTTAATTATCGTGAACTATGTTTGGCAAAAGTGCCTTTTCTGATAAGCCCACATTGAACTAAGGTGTAAGGCTAGATGAATATGACACCTTCTACTATGCAGACGTTCTGTGGTTGTAGTGGAGTATCACAAACAGAACATGTAGTCTGCCAATTCACAGGATAAGAACTTGTATCCTTTTAATAGGTTTAAGTTGTGCTGATGACCCCTGACATTACACCAAATTGTGTTTCTTTGTGGAGGACATTTGCTCCATTTTAGGTCAGTATCCATGACAGTAACTGTGTAAATTATGATGGATAACTGACATTATCTAGCTTTGTATAAACTGGCTGGCAAACACCTTCGAGGAACTTCTCAGCCTTGATGAAAAAGTAATTTTCTGCTACCTCCAGATATCTAAATCCTGGCAGATTCAAGCAAACAAGATTTGTGGCACAATAACACAGTATCTGCTATTTAAGTGATTTACTTATTTTGCCAGTCAAAAGCTCTCAGGAATAAAAATAAATGCATTCATATTCGGTTTGTGGTACAAAAGGATATGAATACCAGTTATTCACTAAACATGGCTCTCTAAAATACCTGCACTATAAAATGGATGAATAAGTAGCAATGTTTAATTCATGTTGTCTTAGTTGGTATGCCATTTTAACAAAATCATTGTGCTCTTAGATTATAAAAGTAATTTTAAACTTTTACATCTTTGAATTAAAACAAGGCTATTCATGGTAACAAAGGTGGTGTGTAAGCCACGTAATGAATGCTTGCAGCATGTACTAATAGAAGTGTGCTAAAGCTTTCTGGTGCTGTCAGTGTCAACATTTTACAGGCCTACTATCTTGTTTTTGAGAGGTGATTTTAACTTTCAACAGTATTCAAGAGAAATAAATATACCAATTTTTATATACATTTTTACTAACAAAAAAATACTAGATTTGCAGCTACTGAATACAATTAAAACATGCAAAACAATGAAATGCATATTTTTGTGGGTATATCAACCAAACTGTTATGCTTGTATTGTAGTATTTCTTTAATAATGGCGTAAAGGACAACTGTTACCTCAAAACTATTTTTAATCTAATATTTTTTTTTTAGAAAGTTTTGAAAGGAAATAGATGTTTTTAAATATAGTATATGTCAAAAAATAAATAAAAATGAGAACAATGTTTCCCTACCTTTAGTATATGAGAGGATCCTTCAGCCATATACATACAACTTGGTTCAGACAGTGTTTGAAAATTGCCTGTTAGTCTCTATGGCCTTCACTTCTTCACTCACAACACAGAAGTAAGGAAGACCACAGAGACTAACTTTTGGCTTTCAAACACCTTTTGACCTAAGATGTATATATATATATATATATATATATATATATATATATATATATATATATATATATATGTCGGAAGGATCCTGTCATATACTAAAGATAGGGAAAAGTTTTTCCCATTTTACTTACATATACAACATTTAACCCCTTAAGGACTGAGCCAAATGTACACGTTGTGAACAAAACAAAACGTAAACAAAACCTGGCATTTGCGCTATATGTCTGTCCAACCGTAATTCACCTCTTTCATATTAAATTCACCCCCCCCCCTTATTATATATCATTTTATTCAGGGGAAACAGAGCTTTCAGTTAATATCAAATATTTAGTAGACACGTGCAATTCGGGTACTTCCGAATGTCCGAATTGTCGAAGTGCCGAATTGCCAAGGTCCCGAAGTTCCGAAATTACCGAATTTCCAAAGTGTCGAAGTGCCGAAGTTCCGAAATGTTGAAGTGCTGAAGTGCCGAAGTTGCCGAAGTTCCGAAGTGTCAAAGTGCTGAAGTGCCGAAGTTCCGAAGCACAGTATTGCCCAAGTACTAATATACTTACCCAGTGAAAGAAGAAGAATGTTACATTGTAAACAATGTTAAATAAAAAGTATACAAACATAGCCAGGATTCAGCTGTAAGCATTTGCAGCACTTACAACAATCAAGTAACATACATTCATATAAAATGTAAGTTACTTGGCAGTCAATGTAATGACAGGAATGAATAAGTAGATAACTCCCTAATTCCCATGGTATCAGGGAGTTATCTACTAAAAGGCTGAAAGACATAAATTGGTCTTTCAGCCAAATTTACTAATACTAAGTAAAGATTACTTAGTATTAGTAAATTATGCCCCTACTCGCTCTACCGCGAGTAGGGGCATGTCTATTAAACAGTGAGCAGCCTGGTTACTTAATCCACCAATCAGAGAGTTATGAGTCAAATTACACAGCGTGGGAAAATTCCAAAGAACTTTCCACGCTGTGTAAAATGACACAGAGCACTGATTGCTGGATGCTGTGACAGGTAAATGTAGAGACTTACCTGTCAGTCTCTTCATTTACCTGTCAGAGCACTCTGATTGGATGGCTTAAACCCACCAATCAGAGTGCTCTGAGCCTAATTGCAAGGCGGGGCAAGGCTTTATAAGCCCTCCCCCACCCTGCAGAGCTCAGTCTGCGCGGAGCCCTCGCCAGGTGAAGAAGGATTATTTATTTTTGCGCTTGTTTTTTTTTTTTTATGATTGCGTAGGTTATTATGCTTTTTTATTTGGCCTTTTTTGGGGCTGAAAAAAGAAGATTTTAGAAGAAAGAAAACATCGAATGGTAAGTTTTTTTGTTTTTTTTTACAGGTACTTAGGTCCCCTCCCTTATTAATATTTAGGGCCCCCATGCACTGCTGAGAGGTGGGGGCCAGGGGGGAGGACATTAGGTCCCCCCCTTTAGTATTTAGGGCTCCCACCTGCCACTCAGGGGTGGGGGCCAGGGGGGAGGACCTTAGGTCCTCACCCTTATTAGTATTTAGGGCCCCCACCCGCCGCTGAGGTGGGGGGCCAGGGGGGAGGACTCTAGGTCCCCCCCCTTATTCTTGTTTAGGGCCTCCACCCACTGCTCAGAGTTAGCGTTAGTATTTGTTTGTGTGTGAAAAATGCAAAAAACGCCAATTTTGGCCAGTATTTGTGACTAAGTGGCTACTAAAAATTACTGGACATACCCCATTTGCAATACCTTGGGTTGTCTACTATTGCAAATGGTACGCCATCATAGGGGTAATTTTCATTCTTGGGCTACCATAGGGTCTCAAAGGCAACGTAACCAATCTGGCGCATTTTAATGTGAAAAAAATGAAACACAAGTCTTATATTTGACGCTGTAACTTTTTAAAACACCATAAAACCTGTACATGACGGGTACTGTTGTACTCGGGAGACTTCGCTGAACACAAATAACACTGGGTAAGTAAAAATAAACTGGAGGGCGTACTATTATGCCCTGCGGCGTTTAGATCCGCTTAGAATAGGGCGTAATAGTACGCCCTCCGGTTTTAAGGGGTTAAAAAATATATATTTACTTTCAAAACTTGATGAAAGGATTATTATATAAAAAAATAGTTTAAGGCAACAGTTGTCGTTTAATAGCTGCTCACAATTACCTGTGTAATACAGATGACTAGGTTTTGTTTGACAGCTGTTTTAAAAGTATGTCAGCTTTAAACCTACAAAAATTCTTAATGCAAAGATCCTGCTTGCATTTTGGGAATCTACATTCATAAAAAGTATATTTAAACTCTGTTCAAATGACATTGGGTTGGGAATTTGAACAGTTTTATTTAAGCGTTCATACCTACTGTATGTAAATAAATAATTTTTTTCTTATTGTATGTATTTATTTAGTCTGAATACATGCTATTGCCAGACCAGGTATATACAATGTTTCAGCTAAGCATGAAAAAGTAATTATAAGCATAAATAATATAACATATGCTAACATTGTTTTATATCCCAGAACAGAAATCAATACATAATATAAACGTTTGCCCTAATGTTATGTGCTAACAATAAATGCCTCGTTTCATGTAATTGCTGCACTTTTTTTTAATGAAAAGAACTTGATAGTGAAGGGGTAAATCAATGTGTTTCTAAGCAGTTTTAAGAGATTGCAGAGGGAATTACAATCAGTTGCACAAGATAAGAAACAATTCAATTGCATTACTATTTTAGAATCAGAAAGACCTGTCCCAATGCTGCTCTAGTCTACCCTACTTTACCCTTTCTTGATCACCGGCTCCTAGTATGAACTGATATCTTCTGTAGTACAATTTGTATGTAGACAGCTGTATTTTAAGTTGAGCAATGTCAGTAAATATTTAACTTCTACTAATGTTTCAGATACTCTCAGTTTTATGGTTTGTCAAATATCAAATGATTGGCACTTTGATCAATACAACCACTACAACCACTGCAGTCAGGGAGATGCTTGTTCATTTTCAAACTGCTTCAAAAGAGTTTGACAATAAAAGAATAATCCAAAAAACAGATTAGATAGAGCTCATAGACTTATATAGTATAATAACTACTGGAATCTGCTGTAGTTGGTATGGTCCTTCTATGCCCATTTAAGAAATGGGAAATATTATAAAATCAATACTTTAAGCAAACTTTCTCCCACTTAAAATATTCTATGAGGTATGGTGTTTTAATACAGCTAGCTTTATTAACCAATTTATGTTGTCTTATGTCCCCATGTTTAAAAACATAGCATAACATTTTATAAACATAAAATATATAAGCATAGCACATGAACATAGGATAAATCTGAAACTAAATAGATAGATAGATAGATAGATAGAGGAGCATTTGCCCTGGGCGCCAGATACAGAGGGACACTAAGCCGGCACCACCAGTCCCACCAAAGCAGGAGACTGGCTTTGCTGGCTCTGCTGGCGCAGGCCCAGCCATGCCTTCTTGCAAATGGCTGCTTGCTGAAGTGGAGCAGGAAGCTGTCCCTGCTTCCCCAGTCACTAGACACCAGGGAATGCTCTTTTTATAAAAAAAGGGGGGAAGGGCTGCGCCACAAAACGTCAATATATAGAATAGTCCAAATAAAAAAAGAGAGAGAAAGTCTTATCTGGAACAAGTCCAATAGGGGATGTAGGATCTATGGACGTTGGTCCGGAGCGGCTGTCCTCTTTCTCCTCTTTCTCCTCCTTCTTAGGGATTAACTCGGATATAGGGAAAAATGGAGAGGAAAAATAGTGCAATACGTCTGATAAAAAGATACAACAGTCTAAAAGCTGGTATAAAACTCACATGTGGAGGAGCTATAACTTGCTCTAGTATGAAGGGCGTGCAGCGGTATAATCCCCGCTTATGGGATATATGGAAGGTTCCTCCGTCAGTGGTCAAATATATAAAAAGGAAAGGAGACAACAAATAGTGCTCACTGGGTAAAATCCACGGTAAAATAGAAAGTAAAAATAATACTCACAAGGATGGAGCAGACCAACTGCTCCTTGATGATAGCGTTGGTGGTATGGTCCCCACCTAGGGATTACTTGTGGTCCAAAATGATGCCAGGTAGTAAACAGGTATAAAAACAGTGCTCAGTGTATTAAATAGATAGATGGTACTAGTAAAAAAAAGTGACCAAATAATCTTTAATATAATAAAATACACAGTAAAAGTCTGTGGACTTTTACTGTGTATTTTATTATATTAAAGATTATTTGGTCACTTTTTTTTACTAGTACCATCTATCTATTTAATACACTGAGCACTGTTTTTATACCTGTTTACTACCTGGCATCATTTTGGACCACAAGTAATCCCTAGGTGGGGACCATACCACCAACGCTATCATCAAGGAGCAGTTGGTCTGCTCCATCCTTGTGAGTATTATTTTTACTTTCTATTTTACCGTGGATTTTACCCAGTGAGCACTATTTGTTGTCTCCTTTCCTTTTTATATATTTGACCACTGACGGAGGAACCTTCCATATATCCCATAAGCGGGGATTATACCGCTGCACGCCCTTCATACTAGAGCAAGTTATAGCTCCTCCACATGTGAGTTTTATACCAGCTTTTAGACTGTTGTATCTTTTTATCAGACGTATTGCACAATTTTTCCTCTCCATTTTTCCCTATATCCGAGTTAATCCCTAAGAAGGAGGAGAAAGAGGAGAAAGAGGACAGCCGCTCCGGACCAACGTCCATAGATCCTACATCCCCTATTGGACTTGTTCCAGATAAGACTTTCTCTCTCTTTTTTTATTTGGACTATTCTATATATTGACGTTTTGTGGCGCAGCCCTTCCCCCCATTTTTTGTATCTGTTATTTGTTTAAGGGTTTTCTGAGAGATCCCCTTATAGGGTTGCTGCCTTTTGGGTATTTAGCGCTTACTCTTATTTTCTGTTTAATGCTCTTTTTATGCTGTTCATGGATTTGGGGAAACTAGAAACCAGAACAAATGGAGACAGTTAGGTAGAAAAAGAAGGAAATAATTTGTTTTGTACTCAAAAGATAATTTAGAAAGTACATTAGAGGACATTGTTTGTTATAGTGAAACTATATTATAAATAAATAAACATGTGAAACACTCAGGTTGGATTTTAATGCATTCGGTAAACAGTCTACCAGTAAGGGGAGAATCATTATTTGTGCAATACAACATAAAAAAACAAAATTTTGTAAAACTATGAAGAATATGAAAAAATACTTTTACAGTAGGTTATTCAGTGCGTTTTAGGAGGTGCTAAAGTGCTTCTATAATATTTAAATGAGAACATTTTAAATAATATAATAGTATAACTCTTATCTCTCTCGTTCTCTTATTTTTTTTCAGAATCTCATAATTAAAAAGGCACAATATTTTCATTGAGATTAAACGTCTCCTGTCAATTTAATATGTTCTCCTTCACCTACTGACCGCAGCCCGCAAGACAGAACTTCGCTCCAGATCACTGAGACTCTATGGGTTTATCTTTCTCATTGAACTAATTTATTATTCAGTCTAAACTATACAAGTTACATAACAACCCTAATGAAGGACACACAGGGGACATATCTAACTTTCAATTACCACGAGCAGCTTACAAATGATTGCTTGCTCACTCAGCGAGGGTCCCAGATAGACTGTGCTGGAATCACTACATCTATTCCTCATATTTAGCTGATAAAAGCAGCAAAATAGCTAATAAAACTTGGTAATTTCTTCCAGCTGCTTCTAATTCCCATACAATCTTCTACTCAAGGGACTGATTATTAATAAAGTTTATGAAAGTCAGCTGAAATCAGTTTGTTATATTGGCTATAACAATAACTTGTTTTCAAACCTCAATATTAATTTACTTTTCCAGTCTTTGAATGTAGAGGCTGTTAAAGTTAGCAGCTTATAAAAGAAAAAAAATTATTATCAAGAACTACAGCTAGTTATAATCGATTTTTCATTGTTATTTGTAAAATAGAGTGTTTTTCATAAACTAGCAACCAATCCAAAAGAGTAAGATTTTGCTAAAAGCAATTGTGTGTTCTAGTGTACAGTGGCTCAGATGGGTAAGCAGAAAAGTGTGCAACAATACTAGCATTAAGATGAGTGCTAAGATTTTTTTTCGTTTTATAAGAATGATATTTGTATATTAATACATTTAATATTAATACATTATTATATCATTTAATAATATATAATAATAGAAAACTGTTATTTGCCTCAAGCATGCTAGGATTTAATTGTTTTTCTAAGAAAGCAGCTACATTTTACTTAAAGGGACACTCCAGTGCCAGGAAAACAATCCGTTTTCCTGGCACTGCAGGTCCCCTCTCCCTCCCACCCCCCATCCCCCGTTGCTGAAGGGGTGAAAACCCCTTCAGTCACTTACCTGAGACCCCCCCGGTGGTTTCTGCTCGCCGCTGCTCCTCCTCTTCCTTAAGTCAGCCGGTGGGCGAGACTGATCCCGCCCACTGGCTGAGGAGACCTAATGGGCATGCGCGGCAATGCCGCGCACACGCATTAGAGCTCTCCATAGGAAAGCATTGAGAATGCTTTTCAATGCTTTCCTATGGGGAACTGAACGACAGCCACTAGAGGTGGAGTTAACCCTGCAAGGTAATTATCGCAGTTTATAAAAAGACTGCAATAATTACACTTGCAGGGTTAAGGGTAGTGGGAGTTGGCACCCAGACCACTTCTGCCCATTGGAGTGGTCGGGTGCCAACTCCCACTACCCTTAACCCTGCAAGTGTAATTATTGCAGTTTTTTGAAAACTGCAGTTTTGTATAATTTATATCAATGCTTTCCTATGGGGAATTGAGCGACGCCAATTGGCAGAAGTGGTCTGGGTGCCTGGAGTGTCCCTTTAAAGGGATACTAGGAATAAAAAGTTGTATTGCAGGTTGCAGAAACCAGTAATTTTTTGTTTCTTTGTTTAACTTTATATTTATTAAGACCTAGAAACAATCTATATACTAAATGTGCGATTGGTCATTGTTGGTTTCCTATGTTTTGTTTCTCTAGTATCACATTGAATTTGTATGAATTAAATACATTTACATGATTGCATTGAATTGTGTTATATTTATATGATTTTTATGAAGTAATATGATATAACTAATAAATTATAAAGAAACAAAAATGTAAAAGAAATAACTGCAACTCAGTTCTAAATTTCACGCAATTCAACATTTTACATTATCTTAAATTTTATCAATTTATTATTCCTAGGGATGGGAAAAATGTTCTACAAAAAAGAACCGTAGTAGGGTTACCGTAGTTCATTTATGAAAAAGTAACACTTCTTTTACTTTATTCATTTTAGGACCTCCCTTAACTTGGCAAAAATACAAGGCCATAAGTAAAACGTAAGGGTGCACACATCATGGAAAATTCCCTGACTTAGGACAAGATGGCATCTTAAAGTCTGAACATCTTTATCTATTTAGGGTTACCGCAGTATATTATGTACTGAAAGAGTCGTAGCATAGCCTTGAAGCTTGTTTATGCATTATTGTTATTGTATTTCATCTGGGACAAAATGGTGTAAACATATTATGCACTGAAAGTAGGTAAAAGGTTATTGCTTAAAGGAACATGTGTGAAAAACAATATGTTCAGTTTCTAACACCTTGTCAGTTTGCAATATCTCTTAAAGACAAAGTACACAGTTTGAGAAATACAATATTTGCATTTGCCCATAACATTAAAGCTACTATGAGGATCTGGGGACTGAGAAACATTCCAATGGCAACTAAAACACTTGCAATACGCAGAATAAATATTACATTGAGCAAGTAAACTTTATTTCAGTAATGCCATTATAATGTTCCACCTTGAGAAGAGACCTTAAGAAACTGGGGGATCCCTGGGAAATCTGACCCCCAACCCCTTGGGAACCAAAAGCATGCCATCCTTATCATACATTGAAGGAACTGTCAAGCTTAACATACTTGTGGAATCAAACGGCAGAATATAATCTCCAGGATTTGCAGGTGCAATCTGAAATTAAATGCCATAAAGAGATAATAAATAACATATTTTCTCAATTATACATATTATTCTTTAGGAAAATTCACGCAGACCTAAAGGAATTTCTTAACTGATTCGACTGAGTCTGATGTCTGATGGTGAGGGGGTGGATCTACTTATACCAATTTCAGAGTTATATTTCCTGTCCAATCTGCTATAAGGGGAGGAACTAACCCATGAGTATATGCTGCCATGTTTGATCATGAAAATCTATTTTTAATTCGATGTTTCTCCTAATCTATACATTTGCAAGCAAAACTGTTAGCACACTGTATAAATCCAGTTTGAAGTTTTTCTAAAAGAGATAAAGTTACTATGGGCATAATGGTCCACTTTAATCACAATCCAGAAGTGGAGTTCTAGAAGCTCATGCAAACATGAATATTTCTGCGCAAATACCAGGAGCTGACCTGTGATATTGGCTCAAATATAGTGGTCTAAGAGGTGAATGACACTATATGACAACGGCAATGCAGTGCAGAATGGGTATAAAATATAGGTACTGTGCCTTTAAGAAATAAAAATGGGAATCAGAATATAAGAGGAAGGAAATAAAATTAGATAAAAAGAGTAAGAATAATTGGGAGATAAAAATAAAACAAATAAAAGCAGAAACAGAAAATGAGAATATTGTATCATTCACCTCTTGTCATATTGTATCATTCACCTCTTAGACCACTATATTTGAGCCAATATCACAGGTCAGCTCCTGGTATTTGCACACTACTTTTTAGAGTGTTCCCTTTGCTATTTTTCCTATAGGTTTTAGTGAATCCCTATCTGTTTCCAGTTTGAGCGGCCCAGTGTGTTAGTCAGACTCTCTCTCCTCTGTGTGTTACATTAGGTATACCATAACCACTTACTCCTATGAATATTTCAGCTTCTAAAATTAAGAAAATTGCTAAGAAAATTGCTGAAGATGTCAATTATTGACCTAAATATTCTTCATCAAAGGAGATTCTTAACATATTTTAGACTTTTTTCCATCCAATGCATTCAAACCATATAAGTGCCTTTTCTGTGTTATCTTTAGACATTATATGCTGCATTTTTCTTCAGAAAAAGTGATTTAAAAAAAAAAAAAAAAAAGAAATCCCAATTCTAAAAAGAAATACCATACAAGATGCAAAAAAATATGGTTGACATAATCGGGGAGGATTATCAAAGTGTCATCAACACTTTTACGTCTAATTTTCAGTGAATATTAGGTACAATTTTGTTCTCTAAACCTAATTTTGGATTAGTGATGCATTGTATATATCAATTTTTTGCTAATTTCTCAGACAGACAAGTGTTTGGTCACCTCTATTATCTCTCTTTTTTTCTGCCACTATCAAGTTGACAGTAACAGATAAAATGTCCAGTCATTTGAATAACTTCAAGCACATTTATTAGAACTAAGGGAACAGTGCAATGCTTCAAGCCTAAATTGGTCAACCTTGATAATATTCGGCACCCCCATCTGTTTGCAATGAAAAATTAAGATCATTTAAGTTTTACTTCCATTTTTCAAGTACCATGGCTATTTTGGCACCACTTACCTCTCTGCCTCACCCAAAGTCATGGAGAAGGTATGGCCTCCTGCTGTGTTCAAATCCAATGCGTCTCATAGAAGAGCACTAGGGATGTTTTGCATGTGTGGTGAGTGCCATGCACTCATTCAAGCTTGGTTATGGAAAAGCCTTGAATAAATGCTTTCTTCTGGGGGTTTGTGCATCAAGTGACCAAGTCTTACACGGTGACAGACACTATGACAGCCACTAGAGATGAATGTCCCCCTGGAATGTAAATATTGCTGTTTCTAAAGAAAAATGCAATGTTTTGCATTACTAGGTTAAAAGGACATGGCTACTGCACCCAGACCACTTCATTGAGATGAAGCGGCCTGGGTATATTTAGTGGTTCTTTAATGAAAGGCTTCATTACTTTGCTCTGCACAAAGCTTTATAGTATAGTAACAATCAAATAGGTTCCACCCTTGCTTTGTTTTAAAGAAACTTGAAGTGTGTGGTATTCTATAATAGGTACTCATTGTAAATACACACATCATTTTATACGTGACTGCTGACCCATCTCCAACTCCCACCATTGCCCCACAATAACACAATGGACACCTTTTTTAAGTGGATAAGGGCAACTGCCATAACTTTACTAACAATCACATAACATTATAAAACCTGTCCGCTGTTGGGTGAGAGCCCAACAGACAATTCTCCATTACATTTTCCAAGACCCCAGTACAGCCATCACTAACCACAAGCCATGTATGTGAACCGTCGTCTCCCCAGGTGCCAATTTTCCAAAGTCTTCCTTTTACCTGCGCTGCTCTCCGGCATCTTGCCCCCACCCCCCTCCGACAGCGCAGAGTCTATACCAGACTGTAACCCAACATTAAAAATGTCCAGCCCTATTGGTCGTCAAATGCACCCCATCTCTCCTCATAACGTTGGATTATCTCCTTCCAGCTCATGGTGCCTAACCACCAAGCCACCGAGACTCCTGACAAATCAGGATATGGTCATATTGACTTTTCGCCTGCACCGCTCTAAGGCGGACAAGATTGCCGGACAAGATTGCCGGACAAGATTCTGGCAAAAACTGCAAATCCTTGCAGCCAGTTGCCAAAAGTCTGTGGCAGCTGCTTATCCTTCTCTCCATCTGTCAAGTCCCTGCGCCGCAGTCTATCCACAGATTCCCTATCTGGTGGCACCAAGGATAGTAGGTCCATATATTCACCCTGAACTATCTTGTCCCTGACGTCCCTGGGGACGTGCAACTCCATGGAAGACAACTCACAACCTGGGATACCAGGACGCGAAAATCCCGCTGCACAATCCCTACCTAATGTGACCATTGAGAAGCCCTCACCAGAATTAGCGCCTAGGAAAGGAGAGACTGACCCAGGGAGTCTATCCAGTGAAGCCCCTAAAAAAGAGGCGACCTCCCAAACCCCCTGACTAGCCTGGCCTAAAGACCTCCAGCTGAGCTCCCTGCAGCCTCTGCAAGCACTTCCAAGGCACTAGTGCAGTACTCAAGTGGGGAAGCTGCCAATTTCAAGCATGCAGGTGGTGGCAAAATCTCCTCTTTATCCTCCTCAGATCTGTATTGTGGGCTAGAGTCTGGTACCTCTCTTGGTGGGGACCTGTGGCTGCCTGATGAATTAACCCTCGGCACGCTGCAGTTAGTTCTGGGTTGCTCCGTGATCCTGTGCCTCTCCTCCTCCCCAGTCTGTGACGTCCGCCTGCTCCTGCGTTCTCCTGACTTCCGGTGTTGCGTGCATGTTGCGTGTCGTGTGCAATGACATCACCTCACTCCAGCTGGGCTCCCTGCAGCCTCTGCAAGCACTTCCAAGGCACTAGTGCAGTACTCAAGTGGGGAAGCTGCCAATTTCAAGCACGCAGGTGGTGGCAAAATCTCCTCTTTATCCTCCTCAGATCTGTATTGTGGGCTAGAGTCCGGTTCCTCTCTTGGTGGGGACCTGTGGCTGCCTGATGAATCAACCCTCGGCACGCTGCAGTTAGTTCTGGGTTGCTCCGTGATCCTGTGCCTCTCCTCCTCCCCAGTCTGTGACGTCCGCCTGCTCCTGCGTTCGCCTGACTTCCGGTGTTGTGTGCATGTTGCGTGTCGTGTGCAATGACATCAGCTCACTCCACGCCGGAAGAGATGAGCGCGGGCTGCGCGATCTTCCAGTCAGGTTCCCGCCATGTTGATCGCCGCCATCTTAGACTACGACCCAGGCCTGCACCTGTGCAGCCCTCCTGGACTGCCTCCTCCTTCCAATCACCGACCTCTGTGTTGCTTCTGGCCTGGTCCCGCCAGCCGTGTTCTCCGACCACTGCCTGCTCCATCGGCCGTCAGGACTAGGGGACAAACGCGATGGAGGCATAGAACGCCTGACCCTCCGTCCGCTCTCCGCTGCTCCAACGCTCTCCAGCCGATCTCTGATTGTCCCAACCGCCCTCTGCATGTCCAACAAAATTTGCTCCAGGGACCCTTCTCTGTGAGCGGCCTGGTAAGCCCGCAGCAGCGTGATAAGCGAATCCATAGATGGGGTGGCCAGTGTTAGTCTGTACAGCCCATCAGAAGCTCAGGGGTGACTCTTTTCTTTTCTTTCTATTAGGCCCACGAGACAGGATAGGACACTCCAGTCAGGAGAGAAAAGCACAATTTCAGTCAGGAGAGAAAAGTCCCCTCCCCTTTGCCACCTATAAAAACTCCATATCTTGAAACATTGTTGCACTTTTTAACCCTTTAAGTCCGGAGGGCGTACATTTACGTTCTTTTTAAAGCGGCTCTAAACGCCGCAGGACGTAAATGTAGGCCCTCCGTTTTTTTTTCACTTACCCAGTCGCCGGCGATCCCACGCCGGCGATCGCGGTTGGGGGGACTCCAAGGGAGCCCCCCGCGGCACCTCCGTCCTCTTCAGCCCCCCCGGGCCATGTGAGAGTGAGGTCCTTGCGAGGACCTCACAATCACATGGCCGGGATAGCTGGCTGCAGTCAAATAAAAATAAATTAAAATAAGTGTAAAAATAAATAAATATATACTTAGATATATATACATATACACACACACACATACACTGTCTAGGTGTATTTTAATATGAATATATATAATTATATATATATATATATATTAATATCAAATTACACGTAGACTGATACTGATTAAATATATATATATAATTATTGTTATATATATATTTATATATAATATAAAAAAATATGTAAATACGTAAAAAAATAAAAAAAATAATTAAAAATAAAATATTAAAAAATATATAGATGTGTTTTATTTCGTTCTAACTGTATTGTGATATTAAAATATATATATTTATATCAAAATACACGTAGAACGCAATAATATATATATCTATATACATAAATATATACGTATATATCACTATATATATACCTATATATAAATAAAAATATTTTAAAAAAATTATATATATATATATATATACGTAAACAATACACAAGATCCAGCGCACTCTCCTATCTACTAAACAGCAACTTCAATGTTTTCAGATTTTATTAGTTTTTAAAAGTTTTTTTAAAAACACCTAATCTAGGCAAAAAAATAATGGGGATTTAGTTACATTATATGATCATACATTGCATACGCCTGCCACAACGTCAATGTACCCCATCTTTGGCAGGTCCTACTCTCACAGTCTAATGTCTGCTCTTATGAGGTTAACCCACTTACTTGGGAAACAATTCCATCTGAGGCTCTCTGCAGTACAAGGCTAAATAGGGACCTGAGATGAGGCACCTGTAACAGGGAGGGGTGCAAAACCAAGGAGTTGGCTAGACTCCCAAATATATATATATATATATATGAAACATGGGGGGATGGTACATATATTAATTCTACACATATATTTATGTAATCATTTTACATAATTAGGTATCCTAATTGATTACAATTAGCGGGACCTGCCTGACAACCCATGCCAAAAGTATAGGGAATTTAATTTGCTAGCACTATATTTAACCCTATAACTTTCCAAGACACCATAAAACCTGTACATGGGGGGTACTGTTTTACTCGGGAGACTTCGCTGAACACAAATATTAGTGTTTCAAAACAGTAAAATGTATTACAACGATGATATCGCCAGTAAAAGTGACGTTTTTTGCATTTTTCACGCACAAACAGCACTTACACGATATTATTGCTGGAATACTTTACTGTTTTGAAACACAAATATTTGTGTTCAACGAAGTCTCCCGAGTACAACAGTACCCCTCATGTACAGGTTTTATGGTGTTTTCAAAAATTACAGCGTCAAATATAAGGCTTGTGTTTCATTTTTTTCACATTAAAATTCGCCAGATTGCTTACGTTGCCTTATGACCCCATGGTAGCCCAAGAATGAAAATTACCCCTATGATGGCATACTATTTGCAATAGTAGACAACCCAAGGTATTGCAAATGGGGTATGTCCAGTCTTTTTTAGTAGCCACTTAGTCACAAACACTGGCCAAAATTGGCGTTTTTTGCATTTTTCACACACAAACAAATACTAACTCTAACTTTGGCCAGTGTTTGTGACCAAATGGCTACTAAAAAAGACTGGACATACCCCATTTGCAATACCTTGGGTCGTCTACTATTGCAAATGGTATGCCATTATGGGTGTAAATTTATTTCCTGGGCTACTATACAGTCTCAAAGGCAACGTAACCAATCTGGCGAATTTTAATTTCAAATGTAACACGCTATATTTGACCCTGTATCTTCCCAAAACACCATAAAACTTGTACATAGGGGGTACTGTTTTACACGTGAGACTTTGCTGAATACAAATATGTGTATTTTATTGCAGTAAAAGCAAACAGTATTATGACATTGACATTTAAAATGTCATGTAGAACTAAAAAAATCAAAAAAATCGTATTTTCTCCCATTTTTTTCATATTAAATTATGTTTCATAGCTAAATATTTGATATTAAATGAAAGCCCTGTTTCCCCTGAATAAAATGATATATAATAAGGGGGGGGGGTGCATTTAATATGAAGGTGAATTACGGTTGGACAGACATATAGCGCAAATGCCAGGTTTTGTTTACATTTTGTTTCATTCACAACTTGTACATTTGGCTGCGGTCTTAAGGGGTTAATCTAGCCCATCAACCATGGGCAGCAGTCATGCTCCTCCTTCCTTATTTGTCCTAGGGGAAACTTTTTATACATTACCACGCAATGTTTAGAATCGGACCAGTTATTCTCATGTGTCATGAATTGTTTGGTAGGAGGTTACACTTGCTTGTGTGAATATTATCAGACATATTTGTATTTTTTTTTTTTTTATCTAGCAAGTTATAGTTTGTTAGCACTGCTGTCCTATGATCATTTAAGCAGGGCTGTTATCACCACTAACAATATTTAAACCAAATGCTATGTGAGAGTCCTCCTATCTATTGTGTGCATCTTGGTTGAATACATTTCAATATAAGTAATCCTGCAGAAAAGGTGAAAATAACGTTTGTATATATTGTATTTACAATACCCATTTCCTTTGAGAATGTCATATGTCAAGTGCCCAAATGTCCATTTAGTAAAATATTACAATATACAGTGAATCTTAATAGTAGTTAAGTATGAGTTTAAAGTGCCTAGAATAATTCATTTGCTAACATTATGTTTCTGTGACATATCAAAAGTGACTTTCTTTCGCTACTTGATATTTCAATGTATAGTGTTCAAAGAATGTTCATCATGACATTCGAAAATGTATCCATTATAAATTGGCGCAGTTATCTTATCCGATCTGAGAGCCTGGGCAAGATAATGATGGCTGCATTCAGTGAGATGTTGTTAGGGTAATGGAAATGTCATGTAAGTGGATAGGAAACGGAATCCCTGCCTTGTATTAGCAAGAACGATATCATTTCCATTTAATTTCTATGTCTGTGAGAGACAATCAGAACAATTTAGCAAACCTGCTGGGAAGCAAAAGCCAAGATATTCAGATTAAGCACATCACGCAGTTGCTTGGTTTTATTATGAAATAGTCATTAGAATGCCGGTTGCTATTACAGTAAGGCTTTTAAATCAACAAGTGTTGTTTTCCTTAAAAGGGAAAATCCTTACACTAATTTAGTCAACCAATTTATATAAAATGAGATAACATGCAAAAACCACAAGAAATAAAAAGCCATTATTCCAACCAATCTTTATCAACTGCATTTTAATAAGATATTTTTATATCTAAGAGGAACAGGAAAAAAAGTTGTTATCAATGTGCATTAGTGGCCAAGATGCTTACAAGATATACGTCCTTGAAGATAACTTAGTAAGATTAAAATGTGTCTCGTGCATTTCATTAAAATAATTTAACAATAAAATATATAATCAGCATAGATTTAAAAAAAATAAATGATTTCCCCATTAGTACTCCCTCTTTCTTTTCTGTACCCCTCTAAAACCTAATAAAAATGTCAAATTGGAAAAAAAAAAATAACTGAAAGGACACAAAAGGACATTGTTTTTCCATAGTTTGGTCCCCAGTGTTTTATTGTGGTATGGAATAAGATAAATCTCTGTAATGTTTGTACTTGATTGTTCAAATGGTCTTTCACCTAGCCCCTTCACATCCAAAATTGTGTATAGATGTGTTCGCAAAGTAAAATATAATCAACTGTGCCTTACTCGCCTCCATGTATACTCCAGGAATGATTATCAACTTTTAGAGTAATGAATTTCTCTGCCAGGTGCAAATTCTACTCATTTAATGCCTGCAAACATGCTGAAAATGCAAGCATTCATCCTACTTTCAAAGTGTAAAATTCCAATGGGTGATACTATTTCAAGAGTCAAGGAGGGAAAATGTGAATGTGCTCTCCCATTTCACTAAATAAGTGCCAAAAATAAGAAGCACTCACAATCAGTAGGCACAAAGAAAATAAAAGCAGCAGACCAACACACAACTTCCAACACCTTATGTAAACAAAATACACAGAAGAATCAAAAAATAATGTAGATCTGCACTTACTATATGGAGGAATAACACCTCAATAAAAATATGCATAACGCATTCACATGGTAGAAATCTTCTATAAACAAGACTGGAATTATATATATATATTATTATTATTATTTTTTCATGTATTTATATATATATATATATATATATATATATATATATATATATATATATATATATATATATATAAAATATATGACTCCAGTCTGGGAAAACAGAGGCCAATGTGTATATGCAAAAACAAAAAAAACATAAAACAAATCATAGTACATTATGTAATATGTAGCTTCTTGTTCCGAGGAGAGATCTGACTGCCATTCGTGACCCATAGTTACATAGTTACATAGTTACATAGCTGAAAAGATACTTGCGTCCATCAAGTTCAGCCTTCCTCACATATGTTTTTTGCTGTTGATCCAAAAGAAGGCAAAAAAACCCAGTTTGAAGCACTTCCAATTTTGCAACAAGCTAGGAAAAAAATTCCTTCTTGACCCCAGAATGGCAGTCAGATTTATCCTTGGATCAAGCAATTATTACCCTACATTGAAAAATTATATCCTTGAATATTCTGTTTTTGCAAGTATGCATCTAGTAGCTGTTTGAACATCTGTATGGACGCTGATAAAACCACTTCTTCAGGCAGAGAATTCCACATCCTGATTGTTCTTACAGTAAAAAAACCTTTCCTTTGCCTTAGACCCAAGAAGGGATTACTTCCTAGTTTGTTGCAAACTTTTGGATCAACAGCAAAAACAGATGTGATGTGAGAAATGATGCATGCATGTCTCTATTCAGCCAATGTAACTATGTAGTTATGCATATCTATAGGGGAGGGTAATTGAATAAATTGAAGTGCTCCAGGAGCCTGGAGTGTCCCTTTAATATCTGTGGTGATAATGTCTTTAAGGCCCATGATATTTATTATATCTCTTCAATGGCAGCACCCATTCCATCTCTCTATTCCCCAAAAATTGTAAAAACCTCTTTTTATGGATAAAATAGCGTATCGATACACAATGGTTCTTTACATATATTTTGCAGTGTCCCACTACACTTGTCATTAGTGTCCTTGTGGTTTTCCCAACACATTTGATTGTTAGGGCAATCAAGAAGATATAATACCTTCTTTGCACGGCAAGCAATCAAACTATGTATTTCATACTATTTAACCCATAATATTTAAATGAATAATGCCTTATTTTCCTGTCTCCATTTTTATTAAAGTTTTTAGTAAAATGACAAATTAACAGCAATAACACCGTGCATCTAAGTACATAGTTGAAGTATTTCTCAAGTGTAGCCTACATTTGTAAGTGAAATTACCTCATCTTAATACACCTTTAAAAAATGTACACTTTCAGGGTCATTCACTAAACTCCAAATTTTAGAAAGTAAATCAGATGTGAAAACAAAGGCAAGCAGTTGCTAATAATGCTGGTTTGGAGAATTCTTGCAGATCAGCTATCATTTACTCTTATTTTTCTAATCATTTCATTTAATACAGAGTTCAGTGAATTACCTTGATTGGCAAAATACTTTAGTCATTCAATATATAATTCAATAAAATGATGTATTAAAGTTATAAGTATTCTATTAATGGATAGAATTAAAATCATGTAATTATATTGCAACTGCTATTTTCTACAACCCATTATTTTTTGTTAAATGACTGTCAAAGATTTCAAAGTGTTACATTACTATGGAACAAATACTTATACTGGAAATATGAGCAGACATTGAGAACACGTTAGGCTATCACTAATCTAATTAACCTTTGCTGTACACGTTTAGACATTGCCATGTCCATTGCAGAATAAAACCGAAGATTTGTCGCTTTTTTTTCTCGTCATTATTATTTACTTCTATATCAACTATATACCTCATATTTAATATAAGCAACCAACCATGAAGCCCTTTTATTTAGACATTAATTCATGCTAGCCATGCAGTCTGCTTTCTCTTGTATTTTCAGAACAAGAGTAAAAAACTGAACAAGTTATATTTTCAAAGGCTAATTGGAAAATGCTGCCAGTTGTCCAAATCATGGCAGCTTCACAGCCTGCTAAACTTATATATGGCCTTCCAAAAGATCTTGCAATGTATACCACTTTGTTTTAATAGATTTGTGAGTCTCAGACTGACCCATAACTACCACAATCTAATTCTGGTTGACTGTGGATGTAAAAAAATTGAACAGAGATTAATTAGTCTTTTGCAAAATAAACAAGGCAACGTCCCTAATGCCACCTTCCTTCAAAGCGGAGAATGTCATTGTGTTTTTGAAACACAGATGAATAGTGATATTTACAGAAGGAAATCTTAGCTAACAATGCCTTATTTCTATTGGGGAATACATCATCAATGTGTTTAATGCCCTTTAACTCCATTTGAAAAATGCACTGTTTTTTTTATGAGGCGTGTTACTATTAGTTAAGATTTTCTAGAATACATGTTACTAATGCAAACTGAAGCTTTTTTCCCCAATGGCCTCTGCCTTAAAGCTTGGCCTTGTGTTGCATTGTATGGGTTTCTGGAATTGTCTGATTATCCATTCAAACATTTGCTAAAACTATCATGAGCCTCAGATGTTTGGAAAATCTTCAGATGCCTAGGGAAAAGATTACAGAAGTGTCTAAAAAAAACAAAAAACAACAACCAAAAATCGTTTCCTTATACATTGAAGATATTTATTCTACTTTGTTTATATCATGCCCTTGTTCAATTTGAGTTTCAGTGCATGAGGCGGTCATGATAAGAGATGTGGTTTAATCGACCCTTGTAACATCAAAAAAATGTCTCTGTAAAATCCTCTAAATTCCATCCTTGCACCCTGTGCCTTTGAAAAAAAAAAACTAAACTGATATTTATTTTGTTGATGCATTTGTCTTTTTAGTATTTTGTTTGTAGTCTGCTAGTTTCATCTAGAGGGAGTTGGCACTTATTGGTGCTACAAATATATAAGCAATGATATCAGTTGCTCATTCTCCCTTAGAAGACTATAACATCTTTATCAACCATTTATTCAATTTAGTGTGATTAAAGCAGTGTCATGGTTATTTATCAGCCATTCATTTTATTTAGTGTGATCCAAGCAGTTTCAGGGTTATTTACTAAAGTAAGGGCAAATTAGCCAAACTGGAAACTTTCTCCACGTCAGTTATGCTCCAGTTTGGCTACTCTGGCTTTTCATTTAAAATTCACTTTGAATTCCTCACAATTCGCACTTTAGAAAATAATCCTGTGTCTATTTTATAGCCTTTCCTTGCAGAGCCGGGTTAAGATTGCCCAATGCCCTAGCTAGGATACCAGATCGAGAGCTTCCTAGAGACCTGGGCACTAATGCAGACACTGCACTCACAGAGACATACATTCACATATACATTCACTTTCGTACATGCTCACATTCTCACACTCACTCATACAGAAACACTCACAGATCCACCATCACAAACACTGATATGCACTGCCACACATTTAGACACACTGCCACCTATATACACAAATGACATAAATCAGAAACACAGACACACATATATACACAAACAACCCTCTCCTGCTGATGTCACCCCCTTTACAGCTCCTTTCCCCGCTCAGCTCGTGTTTCCTGCCTTCACAGCTCCTGTTCCCCTCTCAGCCCCTATGTCCGAAAAGGGAGGCAGACGTCTAATCATAAAACTACACACTGAAAACCAGAAGCAGCAAGACTCCATCGATAGAGACTGGAGACTCACCCTAGATCTGGCTATCGGCAGCGGTTTACAACATTCCCAGTGAACCTGCACTCAACACCACAGTGGAGGATCCTGTGTACCTCTTTGGATCTTGCCTTCTACCTTCCACCAGGTGGACTGCAGTGCCTGATACCATGACTCCCAAAGGCCAGACTCTGTGCTTCCCCAACGGGATGTAGACTGAACTCTGAGTTAGTTCATGCATGCTCGCCAAGAAGAAAATGTATGTTCGTTTTGAGCTAGTTTCCTCTTCTAGAATAAAGGAATTACACCTAATATACCCGGGGGGCCTCCTAGGGCTTTCTTCTTTCTACCTTAAGAACTCACAGTGCATATAATTCCCATTGATACCATTAACCCCTTAAGGACACATGACATGTGTGACATGTCATGATTCCATTTTATTCCAGAAGTTTGGTCCTTAAGGGGTTAAGCAGCCTATAATGCCTAATATGCACTATGTTATTCTTGTTTCAATTATAACTAAAAATGTGCTCCTCTCTTTTACTGTACATGTAAGCTTGTTAAGTTAAACTAAACTATTGATGTTCCAAACAATGTATATGGTGACATGCTTGGTCCTTATAATGCACAACAAAAATAAAGAATTATAAAAAAAAATTCCTGTCATGGGTTGCCAGAATACAGTTATCCCCTGTGACAGTAAAACTTAATTTTTCTGTTTGAGTCCTAACAGCCTTAAAGTCCTGTCTACCTGGAGAAAAAAAATTCTACTTACGCTGTAACTTTCTTTATGTTTCTTCAGACTGATCTGTCTGTCTGACTGCATGGCAAACTAATTTGCATCAGGTCCTGTTATGCCATTCCCTGCATCTATGGTTCCCTCTCTTTCTGGCAATTCGGACATTCTGAGAATTCCAAATGTCCGAATTGCTGAATTGCCGAATTGCCAAAGTTCCGAAGCACAGTATTGCCGAAGTACTAATATACCTACCCAGTGGAAGAATGAACAATGTTACACTGTATACAAGTTTAAATAAAAAGTATAGCAACATAGCCAGGATTCAGCTGTAAGCATTTGCAACACTTACAACAATCAAGTAACACACATGCATATAAAATGTAACTTACTTAGCCAGTCAATGGAATGACAGGAATGAATAAGAAGATAACTCCCTAATTCCCACGGTATTAGGGAGCTATCTACTAAAAGGCTGAAAGACTTAAATTGGTCTTTCAGCCAAATTTACTAATACTACAGAAAGATTACTTAGTATTAGTAAATTATGCCCCTACTCGCTATGCCGCTATACCCACTGCTCAGGGGTGGGGGTCAGGGGGGAGGACAATAGATTCCCTCCCTTATTCTAATTTAGGGCCCCCACCCACCGCTCAGGGGATGGGGTCGGTGGGGAGGACAATAGGTCCCCCCCATTATTTTACTTTAGGGCCCCCACCCGTCGCTCGGGGATGGGGTGAGGGCCGGGAGGGGAGGACAATGGGTCCCCCCTTTAGTTTAAACGCGACCACTCGCGCATCACGGGTGGGGACTCGGGAGCGGTCCACAGGCTGCAATAATCTAAATGTTTTTTTTTTTTTTATTGAAAATACCTTATATTATTTTATAAACACATTATATCTATACATAAATTGTTTTTTTTTTTTTTTAACAATTTCTCAGACACATCCACTGTTGTTTAATCTTCTGACCACTTACCCATCTTTAATATCTTTCCCTGAAACCTTCACCAATTTTATTTTGCACTTCTTGCATCCAGAGTTTGTGGCATTCATGATTTACCTACATGACATCTTATTAGCGGCAGCTTTTGCTATGATTTTGACCTCTTCTGTCAGGTTCCCTTAATTTACTTTCTGCTTAAAAGTGCCAAAGCAACATGGCGATATTAATTTTTCTTCTTTAAATTGTCTGCAGCCACTAGCGTCTATCATGATCATGAAGCATAGGCTATAATCCATTGTCTCCTTATTTCAAAGGACAGTTAATCAACTCTGTTAAATACATAATTCCAATAGAAATGATTTGTTTATTATGGTATTCTTTCTGTACTACTCTTTCTATGTAAAAGTGTTAAGCCTCAGATTTTCCTTCCACAGACTGTATGATATTGTGTTTAACATTCTAAGCAGTGCTGAAGGTCAAGTATAATTAGCAAGACGCACTATGGTCTTTCGCTTAGACAGGTATAGGAAGACTGGTGTAGTCATAGTACGCTTTCTTACACTATTTTTCAATAGGGGGAATTTAATAACGTATTGCCAACATTATTCCATCTTGTTTTCTGTGCATTTTTGATGCAATTTATTAAACCAGTGTAAATTTTTAGCGTCCTAAATCGCTGACACAATAGATTTAAGAATTTTCCCACCAGTAGAAATATGGTGGTGTTTAGACCTGTGCATGGCGGCAGAATTTAGTTCAGCTGAGTCAATTTGTTGGGAAAAAATAGATGAGTTAGGGTAATTCGATAATCATACATGTGGCAGCTCAGTTTGTCCAAATATTGTCCATGCAATAATATACTGGAAACCTTATCAGACGAACAAAAATCATGCAAAATTGGGCCAATCACTGTAATACAAAATATATACATACTATAAATAGTATGTATATATTTTTCAGTACATTGAGAGGTGCATTTTTACTTTATTTAGTTCACCAATCAAGTGAGAAAAAGTAACCATATGTGGAAAAAAGAGGAGCATTAAAAATAAATACATGTATATATATTATATATTTATTAAATATATACAGATTTATCCAATAAAGACAGATTCTTGTCCGTATGGCTAAAATTTGTAAATATTAAAGAATTATGACCAAATATGGTTTAAATTTCTTCAGGACGATGGAAACTGAAGCAATTGCCCAGATTCCTTTAGTATTCAAAATCGAATTAAAACCTGTGCTTTCACAAGATTCACAAAGCACAAAGCTCCAATAACAGAATAGACCAAATGCAGAATGGACATTCGCAAATTATAGCCAACTTGCTTTTGTGCAAGCGAACCAAAATGTTTTTTTTTTTAGTCTTTATTTTTGGTACCTAGATAATACGTTACATATTAGCAATGCCACAACAGCTTTTGCCAGCGTTTCAGTATACATAGAAGGACATTTGCTTGGCATAAGTAACGGTGCACATTTCTTTTAAAATAAGGAAGAGTTAACAGTAGTATAATGCAAGTCATGACTTGCACTAAAGAGGCTAAATAAGCTTAGTATCTGACTAGACTTATAGAAATGTATGAAGTTTAACTGACGTTTTGCTGTAGAGTATATAGGTGAACATCCCTGGTTAGATAAATGCACAATACAGAGACAATTAGAACTTTAACTGTGACTGTGGTATGCCACCTATGATTTTTGCATTGCTCAGCCTATGCCTTCCAATGAGTTCCAATGAGTGCCTAACAGCCTTATAAGATAGGTCACAAGGGGTCTGCTCCACATTATCCCACCAGTCTGAGGCTAGATGACAATCCTTCTCTCCGGTCCCACAGGTCCCTCGCGTTGTTGCAGGTAAGACTCATTCTCTCGGCCTGTCAGTAGGAATTCGCTTTATGTGGTGAGTGATAGTCATCCAGTGTAGTGAATGACGTGGAGGGGTTCTTCCCTTAGGGGGCCGTGGCCCTTGCGAGCTGTGGTTGCCAGCTGGATTGGGCCGTCTGCATCGGGTCTTTTTATGAGGCTGCCGCTTCTTCACCAGTTGTGCTGATTTAAGCTTTAGCACCACCTTTCTTGACTTGTGTCTATTCCGGGAGGGGTTGAATCGGTGCAGGGCTGCTGGGGCTGACTGTGCTGGCCTCTGGAGTCTGTTATTCCAGTATTGCGTCCAAAAGTGCTGAAAGGACTTAGCGATGCTGCCTTCTGGTGTGCCCCAGGTCATGGGAGCCTGGAATGTTCTGGGAACCATGTTAGTGGCCACCTTTGCTCTTAATATGTGGGATTCTGGCTCCATGGGACACCTCGGGTCTGGGCATCGTGAGTGTAGCCTTAGCCCAGGGAGGACTGGAATATCCCCCGCCGGTCCATAAAGGGGAGCATGTTTGTGATCCGTTGTTGGCCTAGGAGTAAGTAGAGTGTCTGCCTCTCCCCACTTCAGCCTCCCTTGCCGCAACCTTGCTCCGTTGTGGAGTTCCTGACTTTTGGCTGTACCGCTGCTATCGATGTGACCCCAACCCATTGACAGGTAGCTTGTAGTCGCATTGCATGGTTTGGGATGGTTTGGCGCTTCAAAATGGCAGACTATGTGTCTCAGGCCTGGAGCTCAGTTAATGTGCAACCAGCCAGTTTAGCAGTAATTCTCCGCCCCACAAACAATTTGAAGTGCGAACAATAATTCTAAGTACAATCTGCATGCTGGCATTGCTAGCAGTCATCAAGCAAATTAAGCAAGTAAAATAACCCTCACCAATTCAAGTGTTAATTATATGGTGGCTGGCCAGCTCTTGCTAGCTAGCTGCCACATTGAAAAAGTAAATAAATAAATTGCATATGAAAATAAATACGTCGCCCATATTACTATGAGTAATTCTATGCTGCATTGAGACAATTTGAAGCTAGCTAGTGACATCCATTGCATGTCCAATCACTAGAAAAGGCATAGTCCCTCCTGTGACTCCATCTGTTGGCATCGGGTTGGGGACATTAAAAAAAATAATGGGGATGGATAGATAACTGTTTCCTAAGTGCCACTTCGAAAGTGTAAATCTGTTACAACAGTATTTCAAGAGGCAGAGACAGTGCCTTAAAACCAAATAAGGCCCCTATCCCATGGCCAGTTAGAGGAGAAATTAGTCCATTGGTGGCTGGTGGTGACCCTAATGATAATATTCAGGGGAGGGACATAATGTGCGTGGAGGATCTAATAAAATAAATAATGGGGTTGGACATGTCATTGTCCACCGCCACAAAATAGTGGTATATCTCCCTCTTCTTTCCCTCCCCAGATAAAAATAAATAGCGCTACATACCTCCAATAATACCTTAATGACTGTAATAATAATGAGGGGGCCAATAGAACTAATACTTGTAAAAAAAATATATATACTTCCCCATCCAAAGTCTTCTTTCTTCTAATCCTTCTTGTATTAAGCCCCCAAAAAGGCAAAATAAAAATCCATAAATATCAACACAACTGATAAAAAAATAAATAAATGTGATTTGCAAAAAATAAACATAAAAATAGGCAGAACATTTTAAAAAATACAACACAATAACATTAATCCATTCTTGCTCTTTTAGGGTTCACCAGAGACTGAACTTTCATGACTTTGCTGTCAGAGCTTTCTGATTGGAAAGACAATTGCATTGTTCATCTTCAATACTCTAATTAGGACCCCCACCTGCAGGCAATGGGTGGTGGCTGGGAGGAAGAAATTACTTCCTCACTTTTAATATTATTATTAGGGCCCTTTTTCTGCCTATGGAATGAGGCCTTTGTAGGAACCGGGCAGCAAGGGCTTTAAGCATCTGCATTAAGCAGATATGCCCCCACCTCCCTTATAGTAATGATGGGGTGTTACTAACTCCAATAGACGTTTAAGGTTTGTTAACATTTATTTATGTATTATTTTTGTGGTGATTGGCTAGCAAGCAATGACCAGCTGCCACATAATTAACCCTCCGATTGCCAAGACATTTTATATATTTGCCTATAGGCAGAGCTAAATCATAAAGTGAACAATAATTAGCAAATATGCACCATGCCAAATGCATATGGCTTCTGAATTTTAGTTAAACAGTTCTTTTTTGTGAATATTCTGAATCCTATATTTTGTATAGAATTCAGATATGAAAGCATGGATTTTAATGCAGTCATTTTCACCAGCTCTTGTCCATCCAGACAAAATCTGTTTTGTGAATAACCCTGTAATAATTAATCAGCATATATAAATCAAATTACAAAATAGCCTCTGTCCGTACATATATAAATCAAACCACAAAAAGGTATATGATTATTGTAACGGAGCTTCCTGTACCCCGGTTGGGTACCTCCGCCGACGGAAGCTCCTAGTGCTTACCAATGACCGCACCAGACACCAAAAGCACTGCAGACCCCACTAACCGCCGCAGATTGGTTGGGGTCACCTACCCACCCTGGACCTACGACAAGGCTCCAGGCTCCAGGTGAACCTCTCTTCCTTCAGAGAGCGAAGCAGGAACAGCTCTTAGAAGAGCTAGTGATTATTCAAGGGAGTATGAAGAGCATAGCAATCCCTTGTAGCAGTTTCCCCCAATAAAAGACACAACTCAGTATTGAGGGTGATGTAGAACAGAATTTTTATTGATACAGGTTTGCATTTTATACAATTTTCCAACAAGGCTGGCTTAGCTGGACCTTGTTAGGCACCAGACACAAAACATACAGGCAAATCAGAAACAGTGTGATCATGAATAACACTCCCACATACTGTACACAATCCCTCCCCTCTGCCTGTGATATAATTACTGAAGATAATGGACTAACTCAATTAACTCTAACAGAAAAAACATAAATGTTTACAAAGTCTGAAAAACACCCCAAAACATAACATATCCCATACCTCCCCTGATAGCCCTGATCTGGGTAAACAACATATCCAAAAATCACCCAGATTAGAGCAGGGTTTCAAAAGTTTCATGGAAGTCTCTTTTGACCGACCGCACGCATTAAACAAAACAGCTCCAGAGAATTTGGCTGTGCGGCCGGTCTATTTCCAATGCCAAAGTTCACTTTGAATGCACGAACGGGTGCCATTCGTGCACAAAGTCCATGTTGAAGTGCCATTCGAATTGTCGAACAGCGTTCGACTCCAGTTAAAGAGTCAAAGTCCAGAGAAGGTAAAGTTTCAGCGGTGTTCATGCCGTCGTGTGTCCGATTTGAGTTCCATGAACTCGATGACAAAACACCGCTGATCTAGTTCGACTAAATAAAATGTCCGCCGCCACGCGTTTGAATGTCGAATGGCGGCCACTTCGACTACTTCGACACTTCGGCTGTTTCCTAAGTGCCACTTCAAAAGTGTAAATCTGTTACAACAGTATTTCAAGAGGCAGAGACAGTGCCTTAAAACCAAATAAGTCACAGGGACCAAAATCCCAAGGTAACAGGCTGGCCATGAGTCCTCTCCAAAACCCAGTGGCGAAGTGGCTTTCGCCACAATTATATAGAAAGATTCTAGGCTGCTCTCACTTTAAAATATTAAATAGTTAAGATTTATGGTAGACAATTGTTCCAATTGTAAGAGAGGCAAGAGTATCAAATACGGGAATGGTTACTGCAAATACTACCTACACCAAATGTAGCAGTTTAACCTTATCATCACAATATCTCCAGTATCCAGCCTTAAAGGGCATAATGTCAAAATAATGGAAGTATTGACTCATTAGAGTGGTACAACACTAGGGTACTCCTTGAACCTTAACTTGTACAGCTAGTGGTTATGGTGCTTAGACTGCTTCTTTGATTTTCTATGGTCACCGAGAACAATTCTTGATATACTATTTTCTATATTTTTTCCTTTTAAATTTGTTTGCATTGAATTGATTTCTAAACATTTTTCTCGTATATCTCTTGTAAGTATTCTCAACTAAACTGATTTTGCATACAATATAAATATGTACAAGCGTAATTGGATGCAATCTAGACATAGGTTTGGTCAAGCTATCTGTTGGAGCATAAATTTGTTCTCTAAAAAAGGATAGATGACACCTAAATGTAACAAGACTGCTAAAATGCTGTATTCAGTGAATCCACAAAATAGAAAGTAATTTTGCTTTGATTAATGTGGATCACGAGGAGCATCGGACTTTACTGGATTGATACTGTTGAGTGTACCCGATCAACATATTAAAGAGTCACAGCTGATGACTGGTCTTGAAAAGGAAACTGCCAGTGATTGTTGAGTGCCAGATTAAAGCAGCAATTTTGATGAAATTGCCTTCTTCACTGGCCCACTACAAGCCCTCCTAGGTATAAATCACAGGCTTCAAAAGGACCATGACGATATTTTTAAATCTTTAGACAATCATTAAGTCTTTTCTGGTGTTGTAGATTGATTGTAAATATTGTGCAGTTGAAAAATAGTAGTAATTAATTAATTTCTCCGCACAGCATTTTTTAAGCATTTGTTAAATGATGCACCTGAGGTAAAACAAATTCTAATATTCCCATTTTTATTATGTAGACTAGAACCATCATGCTTGAAATATATGTTTTGAAACTGTCATTGTAGAACTCAAATCACCTGTGCATTCATTAGGTCTCTGTATAACCTGAATAGGTGTATGATAAATTCTAGTAAACGTCATTGTCAAATTGTCATATGTTTTGTAGATAACAGAGTGTTCAAGTGTGCAAACATAAAAAAATGAATCATATGAATCTGAGCATATAGAATAATTATCTCACTGTATTAAATCTTACGGTACCACATACACATATCCAATCTAGTTTAAAACATATGTAAATTACAATAGCTGGGAGCATCTTACATTACTTTATGCTCATAATATGTCATTTTATTTGTAGTATTTCAAAGAGATCTGAAACAGACACATCCTATTCTTTTGGTGACCTTGATGGCTTCTGGTGTTCCAGCTGTTGTTGCAGGAGCAGATGAAAAAGTGAAATGTCACATTATGGAAGTGATCCGCCAGCATTTAGCTACATGTTTTGCTTACTGAGCACCTGGTGTTCTTCTCTCTAAATATCAGTCTTTGTGGAGATCATCTGTCCAATTCTCTTGAAATAATATTTATATAGTGCACTAGATGTGATTTTTCCAATACAGTTTTCCAACATGTGATTGCTGATATTGCTTAATATCCCACAAAGATTGCCATTACATCTGACTGTGTTTATTATCCATTGTTTTATTTGGTTATACAGGTAGCTGAGGAAGAAAAGTGGCATCAGGTGCAAGGGCACCTTTTAAGTGCAGCTCCAGATCATTGTGACTGTAATGTCTGCTTAGGTGCATGTTCTCCCTGCCTGTTCCATTTCCACTCCTGGAATTGTTCTTGTACTCCTAGCAAGGGTGGTTCAGCAGCTACTCTCCACATCTATATGCCTTACTTGGCTTTCCTCTCTCCCTACCTCTAAATTCCTGCCTGAGATCTGCTGCTGACCATGCTGTCCTTTATATTTCACCACACATCCCCTTCCTATCTGCTATGAACTCTGAAACCAATATCTCAAACACAAAACATAAACACACTGTGTATTAATATGCATGAATACATTTGTATTATGCTTATTATATGTTAAAATCATGCACATGTTACTCCTAAATGTTCTACAGTATTTCTCCAGAAATAATGTTTCTCATACTTCCAGATCCAGACAGACAAGCAAGTACTGGCCAAACCCAACATCATGGTGGTCGACACAGAAAATAAGACCACAGTAGTGGCAGATGTGGCAATACCCAGTGACCCTAACATGAATAAGAAGGAATATGAGAAAGTGGACTGTGAAGAAAATAGACTGAGTTCGGTATTTTCTTCTGTGTTCGTGCTTTTCTGCAGCATTTTGTTCATTTTGGATTTATTGGTTCGGCAGTTTAAAACTACCGAATACCGACCACCCTCCTGGCTCATTAACTTCAAAAGAACCATCTATTAAGCGCTCTCTGGGCGGCTGCTGTTCGTATAGCCGAATGCCACGTGGAACAGAAAATGGTGGCCATCTTGTTTGCACGAAAGGAGGCAGCGGGACTTGGTCGTCGAGTGTCTGGAACTAAAATCGGATACTCGACCTCCCGAACCACCGCTGAAACTACCGAACGCCTGCTTCCTTTAGTTGCCGATCAGCCAGGAGAGCGCCATTCGGTAGTTTGGTTCATACGAACAAGAGGAGCAATTGCTCCTATGAGCCTGGAGGATCCATTCTGGCTTTTATTCGTTTTTATGCCATTTACTGAATTGACCGACCGCACACATTGAATTCGTGGAACTGTTTTGGCCAGGAGCCTCGTGTGTGGTCGGTAACTTATGACTTCCATACTTTTTGAGAACCCCTGAACCGATCTTGGTGAAATTTGGATATGTTGGTCCCCCAGATCGGTGCTATCAGGGGATATGTTGGGATGCCTTGTCTGGAAAGGGGTGTTCTAATTTTTGGGTAAATTGTGTGCCCTCTGCCTGGAGATGATTGAGTTATTCCTTAACTTATCTCAATCTCTCCCAGGCAGAGAGAGGACGGGATTACTGTAAATCTGTATGTTGATTGGTTATTGTCTTTGTTTACTGTGGGAGGTCCTCTTGCAGGAGGATTCTCATAAAAGCCAGTGTGGCCTCAATAAAAATCATTCCTGTTACACCCTTCATAAAGTCTAGGCTCATGCTTGGGGAATATTCTACTGGCTGGGGAAAATCGTCTTCGGAAGCTGCCTTTACAAAATTCCAGGTGGGACCTTCAAGTCCTCTGTTTAGAAGAGAGCATTCCTAGGAATAGCTAAGATTCTGCACTTAACCCCCATAACTCTCAGACTTGGTAGAGGAATACAGAAAATACCACCTAAAGGGGTGAAAAAGTACGTTAAAAAAAGTTAGATCAATTGTCTCTGTCTTTTTACAGTTTGTGGAAGATTATTCTGACTTTTGAAAAATTATTTCAGTAATTGCTGCCTCTGTGATTGTCAACACTTTAATAAATATGTTTATTTAGTTTCTTAATTTCATGTTGCCTCCCTATTCTAACTTCCAATTTCAGTAAGATTCTACAGAATCATGTATTTGCTTTTTGGTAGCCTTATATGTTGTGCTTTAAAATGCTTTTAAAAAACACAGCATTTTGACAGTCTTGATTCTGAGTTTCACAAAAACACAAAGAGTAGAACAATCTGTGTTACATAAAATAGTAAAAAATATATAAAACTCAGCTCAATGACAGCTTCCCTCGGCAGCCTTCCCACATGGATGCCCAATCAAACCAGAAATATACAAAAAAAGGGGACTACCGCTGTCAGAACCTGAAAAGCAATCGACAACGTATAGTGTAATAAACCTTTTGAGCATGTATAAAGACACTCTACTAGAAGCACTCACAAGATGAAGTTAATCAATGAGTCTCCAGGGTGCCACACCTTGTCCTTAGGGGGGTTCAATATAGATCCACTTCACTCAGCACGGAACAAAAGGAAGCAGGAATCCAAATAAAAAAAATAGAAATTTATGTATAAAACGCCACCGGTCCGGCGCATTTCGTTCTGTCACCAGAACTTCCTCAGGCACCTCTTCAGTTAAAAAGCAATCACAAGCACAAATATGCAGTATTAACAAAAAACCTGCTTAAATCATGGGAGGGTGGGATTTAAGCGTTTTTTTGTTAATACTGCATATTTGTGCTTGTGATTGCTTTTTAACTGAAGAGGTGCCTGAGGAAGTTCTGGTGACAGAACGAAAAGCGTAGGACCGGTGACGTTTTATTAATACATTTCTATAAATACATTTCTATATCTATATGATATCATATGATGTGCTACTATATGGATGTATCACAAAAGAACTGAAACAGACAATGGATAAATACTTTGTTTTTTTAATTGAAAATTCTACCTGTGGGGAAAAAAAAAATGATTGATGTATTAGAGATAACAAATAAAATGTAGGTTTATTTTATTCACAGATCATTGCATATATTATATGTTTAATAAATATGTAAATTAGAAATATAGACTTTTTTACTGCTCCACTTTTTGTCCTCTATTGGTTACTTCTTATTTGAACTGTGAACCAAATGTCAGGAAACAAAAATACGAAAGTACACCAAGTTATTGGCCATGCTGTAAATCCAAATTCAGACCAAGAAGTCTGAATTCGTACTCAAAATACTCCATGAGGAACACAACCAAAGAACTATCTTTCCATCTACATCTCCAAAATAATGAACATTAAATATATATATATATATATATATATATATATATATATATATATATATATATATATATATATATATATATATATATATAAATAATTTAGGAGATAGCTCAATGTACCAAACTTGTTATGAAGTGGGTATTATGGGACAATTTACATAACAAAACCTTCTAAATACATAAAAGAATTTTCAAAGAAACTAAATATATTAAAACTAACATGTACAATTATAATGGCAAGTTTAAGCAACATTAAAAAAAAACATATTTCAGTAATTACTTAAGTGAAAATATGCTAGAATAATCTCTGCAATGAGAAAACTTTAACATGACTTTAAATGCAATTATGTTATGCATAGTTACTATTTATTTGCTTAATTTAACTAATTCAAAATAAAACAGTAAATGTGGCAGACGTAAAAGTTTAGGCACCCTTTCATTTAATCCAATAGTGTTTCTTTATAAAGTCTCAGGATCTATCTAAATTGACTTAAAAGGTCTCAAATAAAAGTCTGGTAGAAACAGTTCAAGAGCTTAAAAAAGGCCATGACTCTTGGAATCTCTTAGAGACTTTTGCTTACTCTCAGCTAACATGAGCTCGTCTTAGCAGCTAGCTGAGGTTTAGACTAGACATGTGTAATTAGTTTCGTTCCGAATGTACATTTGGACGAATTCCATAAAATTCGGACATTCGGATGCTTACGAATGTCCAAAGTTCAAATTGCCGAATTGCAGAATTTCTAAATTGCAGAAGTGCCGAATTTTCCGAAGTTCCGAATTGCTGAAGTTCTGAAGAGCTTTGGATTTCTGAAAAGTGGCAACACAAGTAGTTCGGTTTAGGGTCAGGGTTAGGATTTAGGGTTAGGGGTTAGGGGCAAAACAAGTAGTTATGGTAAGGGGTTAGAGGTTAGGGTTAGGTTTAGGGTTTAGGGTTAGGATTAGGTGTTAGGGTTAGGGTCCGAATTATGAAAGCTCCAAATTTACCGAATTGCCGAAATGATGAATTGCTGAAGTGCCAAACCAAATGCCATTCGTCTGAATTTCCAAAGCAGACACATTTTTTTACTTACCCAAATATTCGAACCAAACCACATTTTTTGCCCATGCAGATCCCTAGTTTAGAAACACATTATTATTGTCTATTGAAAAGCATGGAACATTTATAAAAGGTTAAATAATTTCTTCTTTCTTGTAGTTTCCACTATCTTAAATGGGGTTAAAGGGACACTGTAGTCACCCAGACCACTTCAGCTCAATGAAGTGGTCTGGGTGTCAGATCCCTCTAGGGTTAACCCTGCCTGATGTAAACAAAGCAGTTTCTGAGAAACTGCTATGTTTACATCTGGCAGGGTTAAGCCAGCCTCTAGTGGCTGTCTTCCGGACAGCCACTAGAGGCGCATCGGCAATGATTGAGGCATATTATGCCTCAGTCACGCAGACCGTCCATAGGAAAACATTGAAAAATGCTTTCCTACGGACACTTTAAATGTGCGCGCGTGCACATTCAAAGCCGGTGACGTCAGACAAGGATGCTGACGTCGGCGGGGGAGAAGAGGTAACAGAGACTGGCGGGGGAAAAGGGTGAGTAGTTGAAGGGGTTTTAACCCCTCCAGCGCTGCGGGAGGGGGACCCTGAGGGTGGGGGAAGCCCTACTTAGTATGCTTGCGTCTTGCTGCCCTGCAAAGAATCCAGCTTCAGCTTGACGCCTCAGCAAGGTCCCAGGTGGTTCAGTGGTGATATGTGATGCTCTGCACCCCTTCCAGTAACCCTCTATCATTTTCTTTCTCTCACAGTTCCGCTCAGTTAGTGAGTCACAGTGCAGCTAATGGGATTTCCAACCAACACTCTAACTCAATTCTGAGCATCAAACCTTGATGGAGGGGATATCATAGAGGGTTACCTGGAAAGCATGAACCACCCAGGCCTGTGGTGCCGAGAAATCCTGCCATGCAAGAGATGGAGGTAGGGCGCAAGCAGGCTCATTTGGGCTCAAAGAGAGGGTAAGTGTTTCTATGTTTCTGGGTGTGTTAGTGTATGCATATGTGTCAGTATTTGTGTGTCACAGTATGCAAGTGGATGCATGTTTGCAAGTGTTTTTTTTTTTTTTAACATCAGAAATTGGTATATGATTCACATAGCTTTATCTATAAATGAAATTGTCAACTACCAAATCATCATATGTATTACTTTAATTATTGCTAACAAAAAATATATTAAAAAGTTGTATGAACAGAGAGCATTATCTTGCATCTCCCATTAAATTATTACCGTGTATCTCATTACCCCCACCCACCCTGTATCTACATAAGTAAAGTGTTCATAACTTATGACAATATCACTACTCAATAATATAATATTACCAATTATATCTTTATCAACCCTAAATAATATACAACACAGAAAATAGATAAGTTAAGAAAGGACGTGGGGGGGAGAGGGGGAGTCTGCCTATCACATTTATATATATATATATATATATATATATATATATATATATATATATATATCTTTACGTTTAACCTTTTAACCTCTAGATTAGCAGTTATCTATCTACCTATAAGGCAGCAGGTGTCTCTATATCTATAAAGGGTCTACCCAATGTGTTAACCAGGGCTCCCAGACATTAAGATCTTTCTCTTCCCCTGTGCCGATCAATGGATTTCCTCCATTTCCCTCAAACCTTCAACTCTCTGTATCCATTGTTCTCTAGTCGGTGAGAAAGATTTTCGCCAATACACCGGACACAGAGCATTTGCTTCATTCAATATATGATTGAGCAATTGCTGTTTATGTTTCTCTTGAAAGGAGGCCAGCCAACCCAACAGTATCTGAGACAGGGTTGTGTCTTCCACTCCATTTTCCTGGAAGTAGAGGTCCAGTGCTTTTGATATCTCACCTCTAACCTCAGGGTCCTGAAGCAGGGATTCGTTCAGTCACCAGGTCCACTGCGCTGGCTTAAACAGTGGGGATTCCAGTTCCACAAGTACTGGTCCATGGTCCGACCCCGTGGCAGGTCCAATTGTAGCTTTCCTCAGGCAGGAGAGACCCTCCTGTTGGATTGGTAGGTAATCAATCCGCGAGTAGCGACCATGGAGAGCCGAGTAATGGGTATAGTCCCTTGCGTCTGGGTGAAGCATCCTCCAGCAGTCCATCAGTCCCAACTCACCTAGCGATCTGTGGATAGAGCGAATGCTTAGATGCGGCAGGCAGTTATGACCTGATGACGAGTCCATCAAGGGGTCCAGTGGAGCATTAAAATCACCTCCCACTATAAGTGCGCCTTCCAAAAAGCCTCGCCGCTTACCCAGGGTCCCCGGAGAAATTGCACCTAATTTTTTCTGAGCGTCTATAGATACTAGCGTGTATAATTTGTCAGCACTGATGCCTTTCAGGAAGAGAAACCTTCCCTGTGTATCACCCATTCTGTCCAATTCACTGAAGTCTAAGTCAGCGACAAGAACAATAGCAACGCCAGCCTTACGAGCAGTGGGCTGATTGTTGAAAGAGTTGGTAGGGTAGTAACGGTTCCGGAGTTTCGGTGCTGAGCCCTCCAAGAAGTGTGTCTCCTGCAGCATCGCCACTGATATTTGCCTCTTCCTTAGTTCCTGCATTAGGTGTGTGTGGCACTCAGGGACGTTTAGTCCCCTACAGTTGAGGGTCAGGACATTCAGGGGAGTGCTGCGGTATGCCATGGCCCACCCAGCGACAGGTCCAGCTACCGCGGAGACCAGGCACCAGAGGCCCTCCCCCCCTCCCCCCAGCAACCAGCGGGCCCCTGTGAGCTTTTTCCCCCAGGGCTATGCCAAGAAACGCAAACAGGTAAGGCAGCAGAGGGGGCGGCGAGCTGGGCAAAGCGGACCAGGCAGGGGCCCACAAGCACGGGAGCGTTAGTGTGTGAGTGTGTCTCCCGCCTCCCTACAAGTCTCGTGAGGTGTGGTAGCTAGAGTTTTCCTCTGCGTCAGTTGGACAGAGGGTAGGGGGCACAGTCGGCGTGTGGGGGATAATGACTGTGTCCGTGTATGCAATCTGCGTCAGAGCTAAAGGGATTCTGTCAAGACGTGATGGGGGATAGGGTGCAGGATGAGTGAGAGTATACAGAGTAAAAAAAAAGTGGGGAATAAAGTTCCCCAGAGGGAAATGTCCTTAGTGGAGGAATAAAAGAGAGTACACCCCGGAACCTCCTTGTTGTAAAGAGGAGGTGGTCCTGCAACAGCAAGAGTTGCCAGGGGCCACTCAAGTAACCAGACCAGGATGTAGGCGTGCCCGGGACTCTGCCGTCAAAATTTGTGCACGAGCCTCATCAGGATCAGTAGCTTAGGTCCAGTCCAGGACAGAGACAGAGAGTGTGTATCGTAGCAATATAGCACCAGTTGGTCCCGCTCCACCAGCACCCCATCCTGGTGCGATATATTATAGAGAACGCCACATAATAAAACCAAATATTGACAATCAACAATGCATTTATATGTATATATATCTATTTGCAACTTTTCCCCCATATAAATCTAGATCTTCATAAGCTCTGATCTCTTGAATTAGTTTTTTTTTATTTCCTAATAACGGTGGCTAATTCCTTCTATTTTTAAAATTCCAATGCCAACTGGGTTTTTGTGGGCTCTGTGACTTGAGGCAGTGAGAAATCCCAGTCCAGTCTTTATCTCAATAGGTGGAAGCCCCAATGCCTGTATGAAATCCGATATATCTGCCGGAGTAGATATACTAAATGTCTTCCGCAACAGTATTTCATTTCTTTCTCCGGCAATAATTGTGTGATTGGTCGCAGGGCTCTTCGGGTCATTAGGGTGGTAGAAGAGAGATGTTGAAATATGGCAATCGAATGCCCCTCAAATTATAATTAAAGAAGTTGTCTTGCCTTACGGAAAATCTCTTCTTTTAATTGAAAATTGTGTATGCAACAGATAAAATCTCGTGATTTCTCTTATGTCAAGTTTCTAGGTCTCCCTGCTCTATGAGCCCTATCAAACTTAATGTTGGTGTCCTGGGGTCTTCCCAATATTTGATTGAAAAGGCTAGTAAGTACTTTCATAGGATCTTCAGTAGTACCATCTTGGACTTCAGGTATGCCCCTTATTACATCTCCCCTGATTTTCAACATCATCTAGTTCACGCTGTAAGAAGAGGATAGCTTTAGTCTGAAGGCATTGAGTTGTATGGAACTATGACCTCTGTTGATCGGTAGATTCCCCATCTTTTTCTAATGTCTGCACTCTAAAACTCAAATGCATTATTGGTGTGGTGACGGCTTTTAACTTTTCACTAAAAATATCCTCCATTTTTTTAAGCATAGTGATGAGATCAGATTTTGAAGGTAATTGGGTCAGGATTGTTCTAAGATCTAACCCTTCCACTGAAATCTCTAAGATTAGTGGACTTTCTAGTGGGATTCCTTGCTCACTGGCTGGAGGAGTCGTTTTGTCTTGTAGGTCATGGTCTGCCTTTTCAGTCAAGAAATTTCGTAATGGCAATTTTTGCATTGCCAGGTTGGGACCGGAGGAAGATCTCACTACTTGTCTATACTTTTCCGGTCCCATACCTCCTAACTGCTTCTGGAGCGACCATATATATTATTTCTTAATAAGGTAATGCCAAAGACAATTGGCACGCTCAATCAGTAGCAATCAGTAGCCATCAGTAGTAGTTAGTAGTGGTTAGTAGTGGTTAGTAGCAGTCAGTATCAACACAACAGTATCTACTCAGCAGAAATATTGTTATGGAGGCTATGAAAATTATTTTTCCTCACAGATCCTCTCAATTCTTTCTAAGTATGCTGAATGAGCTGAAATTATAGAAGATCAGGTCCACCGTATAGATTATTTCTTAATAAGATAATGCCAAAGACAGTTGGCGCACTCAATCAGTAGCAGTCAATAGCAGTCAATAGTAATTAATTGCTGTCAATATCAACACCGCAGTATTTACTCAGCAAAAATATTGGAAAATATTGCACATTTGTTGTTCTTATAGTGCTTATAATGCTTATCAAATTATTTAATAAAATCTGTCATACTTATATAAAAAATAATATATATATATTAAATATATATATATATAAAAAAAAATGTATGAATTTATATATAATATACATATATATAAATTCATCCAATTAGTAAGTAGATTAATTATGGAGGATTAAATTGGATTGATAATGGAGGCTATGAATGTTATTTTCCTCACCAATCCTCTTAGTTCTTTCTAAGTATGCTTAATGGGCTGAAGTTGATAAATTGATGAATGAATAGACATAAGTAGATCCCCCCTTACGCAAGGAAAAATCACCACGTTGTTTACCGCTCTGTTTAATGTCGGTAGCCGACCCTACCTTTCCTAACCCCCGCTTTTTTTTTTCTTTTTTCCAGTGTGTGTCCAGCATATTGTTTGGACACTTCCGTCTCTTCTTACAATGCTTCCTTTTCCCACCTTTTTTGTGTCAGGAAGGTCAATGTCGCAGACTCTCTCAGACTCTCCAGATTCTCTGGTCTGATTCTTTGATCCCCAGGAGTTTCTGGGCTGGAAAGACTCGCCTCAGGTGCTCCGACCAGTGCTCCGACCCACATCACGGCCTCACTTCCTCACTTTCCCAGCTTTCTCAGCTCCTCCCTTTCCGACATAATGTGCGGTCATATCGTTACGTCATCCGAAAAGGGAGCATATCAGTGAGTCTCTAAAACACCTGCGATGCCGAGGAATCCTGCCATGCAAGAGATGGAGGCAGGGCGCAGGCAGGCTCATTTGGGCTCAAAGAGAGGGTAAGTGGTTCTATGTTTCTGTGTGTGTTAGTGTATGCATGTGTGTAAGTATTTGTGTGTCACAGTATGCATCTGTGCATGTTTGCAAGTGTTTCTGTGTGTCAGTGTATGTATCTGTGCATATGTGTAAAATATGTAGCTGTGCATATGTGTCAATGATTGTGTGTGTCAGTGCTCCAGTGTATGTATCTGTACATGTGTGTCAGTGTATCTGTGCATGTGTATCAGTTTTGTGTGTGTAAGTTTATGTATCTGAGCATGTGTGTCAGTGTTTGTGTGTCAGTGTATGTATAGACACATGTGGATATGTGTGTGTGTGTGTGTGTGTGTGTGTGTGTGTGTGTGTGTGAATCTTTGCATGTATGTCAGTATGTGTCAGTGTTACTGTGTATGTGTGTCAATCTGTGTGTGTCTCACAGTATATTCATGTGTATATATGTCTGTGGGTATCTGCATGGTAGGGTAAGTGTGTTTATGTGTATGGTCCCTGTATGTGTGTGGCAGTGCATACATATTTGTGAATACACATTTGTATGCAATCACCAGTAGTACTCACAAACACACCATGCTTTTAAATAACACAAAAACAGCCCTAAATTGAAATGCCATCACTACACACAAACACACCCCTGCATTCACATGATAACATTATAAGCAAGCACACTGCTGCATTCATACACTAAAACTTCATAAAAAAAACTTGCATTCAAACATCAACACTACACATACCCCTGATTTAAATGCCAGCACTACACACAAATAGATCCAAAGTATTCAAACATCAACATTATATACAAATAGAGTTGAGTGAACCCGAACTTTAAAGTTCGGGTTTGTACCGAACATTAGTTTTTTTGGACCCGAACACGGACATATCACTGTATGTTCGGGTTGGAGTTCGGTGTTCGGCGATTTAATGGTGCGTTTTGAAAGGCTGCAGGGCAGCCAATCAACAAGCGTTTGACTTGTGTGCCCTTAGAAGCCATCACAGCCATGCCTACTAATGGCATGGCTGTGATTGGCCAGTGCAGCATGTGACCCAGCCTCTATATATAAGCTGGAGTCGTGTAGGGCTGCACGCACATGCGGTCTTATTAGTTTAGGGAGACGATGCTGCCGCTGATAGCTTAGGAAATAATTCTGCAAACTAGTACATTAGTGGGATGCACTTCATATCTGAGAGTCAAATAGAAGCTTCAAATACCGCGGTTGCATCAAAGTTTTAAAAAGTAATTTTTTTTGGTGCTAAATAGTACATTAGTGGGGTAGTACATTAGTGGGGTGCACTTCATATCTGAGAGTCAAATAGAATCATCAAATACTGCTGTCAAATTGCAGTTTTAAAACTTAAATTTTTTTGAGTCCTAAACTGCTAAATAGTATTTTAGTGGGGTGCACTTTATATCTGAGAGTCAAATTGTTTTGCTGCTAATCTGCTGCTTACATTGGAGTTTTAAAAAGTCAATTTAAAAAAAAAAAAAATGTTGGTGCTAAATAGTATATTTGGGGTGTTCACTTCGTATCTGAGCGTCAAATCAAAGCGTAACTTTGATTCAAATTTACTACATCGGTCACTTGTAATATTGTTTCACACCTACAACAATTGTTACACAGATCTAACTGATAGAAAACAGATTGATATTTTATACACTAGAAACTACCAGATAACAAGCTGCTATTAGTGATGTCGCGAACATAACATTTTCGGTTCGCGAACGGCGAACGCAAACTTCCGCAAATGTTCGCGAACCGGCGAACCGGGCGAACGGCCAAAGACTTCAATGGGCAGGCAAATTTTAAAACCCACAGGGACTCTTTCTGCCCACAATAGTGATGGAAAAGTTGTTTCAAGGGGACTAACACCTGGACTGTGGCATGCCGGAGGGGGATCCATGGCAAAACTCCCATGGAAAATTACACAGTTGATGCAGAGTCTGGTTTTAATCCATAAAGGGCATAAATCACCTAACATTCCTAAATCACAATGGATATGGATTGACACCTGACATATGACATATTGACACCTTGACATATGGATTGACACCTGTCCTCAGAGACCCTGATACACACTGACACAGAGCAGAATAGGGACTGTTCCCCCTACATAGGGTCACTTGGCAGATATGGATTGACACCCATCCTAAGGATCACTGATACACACTGACACAGAGCAGAATAGGGACTGTTCCCCCTACATAGGGTCACTTGGCAGATATGGATTGACACCTATCCTAAGGATCCCTGATACACACTGACACAGAGCAGAATAGGGACTGTTCCTCCTACATAGGGTCACTTTGTAGATATGGATTGACACCTATCCTAAGGATCCCTGATACACACTGACACAGAGCAGAATAGGGACTGTTCCCCCTACATAGGGTCACTTGGCAGTTATGGATTGACACCTATCCTTAGGATCCCTGACACACACTGACACAGAGCAGAATAGGGACTGTTCCCCCTACATAGGTTCACTTGGCATATATGGATTGACACCTGTCCTCAGAGACCTTGATACACACTGACACAGAGCAGAATAGGGACTGTTCCCCCTACATAGGGCCACTTGGCAGATATGGATTGACACCTATCCTAAGGATCCCTGATACACACTGACACAAAGCAGAATAGGGACTGTTCCCCCTACATAGGGTCACTTGGCAGATATGGTTTGACACCTGTCCTCAGGGACTCTGATACACACTGGGGGGGACCTTCCTTTCCTCCCCCCGCCCCCACCCCTGCGTGGTGGGTGGGGGCCATAAAAATAATGAGGGGGGACCTACTGTCCTCCCCCAGGACCCCACTCCTGCGCGGTGGGTGGGGGACATAAATCACAATGGGGGGAGGACCTACTGTCCTCCCACCGCCCCCACCCCAGCGCGGTGGGTGGGGGCCATAAAAATAATGAGGGGGGGACCTACTGTCCTCCTCCCGGCCCCCACTCCTGTGCGGTGGGTGGGGGCCATAAATCACAATGGGGGGAGGACCTACTGTCCTCCCCCCACCCCCACCCCTGCGCAGTGGGTGGGGGCCATAAAAATAATGAGGGGGGACCTACAGTCCTCCCCCTGGCCCCCACCCCTGCGTGGATGGTGGGGGCCATACAAATAATGAGGGGGGGACCTACTGTCCTCCCCCCTGGCCCCCACCCCTGAGCAGTGGGTGGGTGCACTAAAAAAAACAATAAGGGGGGGGACCTACTGTCCCCCCCAGCCCCTACCCCTGAGTGGTGGGTGGGGGCCCTAAATAAAAATTCCCTCCCCAATCAAGCCCCTAGTCACCCACCCCCCCACCCCAAAAAAAGTTTTCCCCTACCTACCCCCCTCACCCTAAAAAATAGTGAAGGGGGAATAAAATAACTAACCTGTAAAGAAAAATTCAACTTACCATTTGACGTCTTCTTTTTTCTAAAATCTTATTTTTTCAGCCCCAAAAAAGGCCAAATAAAAAGCCATAAGAACCGACGCAATTAAAAAAAAAAAAAAACGAGCGCAAAAAAAAAATAATCCATCTTCACGCATGGAGGGCTCCGGCAGATTGAGCTCTGCAGGGCGGGGGAAGGCTTATAAAGCCTTGCCACGCCTTGCAATTAGGCTAAGAACACTCTGATTGACTGGTTTAAGCCAATCAGAGCGCTCTTTGTCATTTTACACAGCGTGGGAAAATTCCAAAGAACTTTCCCACGCTGTGTAAAATGACACAGAGCACTCTGATTGGTTAGATTCCAAGCCCACCAATCACATTGCTCTGTGTCATTTTACAAAGCGTGGGAAAGTTCTTTGGAATTTTTCCACGCTGTGTAAAATGACAAAGAGAACTCTGATTGGTGGGCTTGGAATCTAACCAATCAGAGTGTTCTGTGTCATTTTACACAGCGTGGGAAAGTTCTTTGGAATTTTCCCACGCTGTGTAAAATGAAAAAGAGCACTCTGATTGGTGGGCTTGGAATCTAACCAATCAGAGTGTTCTATGTCATTTTACCCAGCATGGGAAAGTTCTTTGGAATTTTCCCACGCTGTGTAAAATGACAAAGAGCACTCTGATTGGTGGGCTTGGAATCTAACCAATCAGAGTGTTCTGTGTCATTTTACACAGCGTGGGAAAGTTCTTTGGAATTTTCCCACTCTGTGTAAAATGACAAAGAGAACTCTGAATGGTGGGCTTGAAATCTAACCAATCAGAGTGTTCTGTGTCATTTTACACAGCGTGGAAAAGATCTTTGGAATTTTCCCACGCTGTGTAAAATGACAAAGAGCACTCTGATTGATGGGCTTGGAATCTAACCAATCAGAGTGTTCTGTGTCATTTTACACAGCGTGGAAAAGATCTTTGGAATTTTCCCACGCTGTGTAAAATGACAAAGAGCACTCTGATTGGTGGGCTTGGAATCTAACCATTCAGAGTGCTCTGTGTCATTTTACACAGCGTGGGAAAGTTCTTTAGAATTTTCCCACGCTGTGTAAAATGACAAAGAGCACTCTGATTGGCTTAAACCAGCCAATCAGAGTGTTATTAGCCTAATTGCAGGGTGTGGCAAGGCTTTATAAGCCTTCCCCGCCCTGCAGAGCTCAGTCTGCGCGGAGCCCTCCATGGGTGAAGATGGATTATTATTTTTTGCGCTCGTTTTTTTTTTTTTTAAATTGTGTCGGTTCTTATGGCTTTTTATTTGCCCTTTTTTGGGGCTGAATAAAGAAGATTTCAGAAAAAAGAAGACGTCAAATGGTAAGTTTAATTTTTCTTTACAGGTTAATTATTTTATTCCCCCCTCACTATTTTTTAGGGTAGGTAGGAGGTAACTTCTTTTGGGGTGGGGGGGTGGGTGACTAGGGGCTTTGGGACCCCTAGTCACCTTTGATTGGGGGGGATTTTTATTTAGGGCCCCCACCCACCACTCAGGGGTGGGGGCTGGAGGGGACAGTAGGTCCTTCCCCCATTGTGATTTATGGCCCCCACCCACCGAGCAGCGGTGGGGGCCGGGGGGTGGACAGTAGGTCCCCCCTCATTATTTGTATGGCCCCCACCCACCGCGCAGGGGTGGGGGCGGGGGGAGGACAGTAAGTCCTCCCCATTGTGATTTATGGCCCCCACCCACCGTGCAGGGGTGGGGACCGGGGGAGGACAGTAGGTCCCCTCCCTCATTATTTTTATGGCCCCCACCCACCGTGCAGGGGTGGGGGCGGGGGTAGGACAGTAGTTACCCCCCATTGTGACTTATGGCCCCCACCCACCGCGCAGGGGTGGGGGCGGGGGAGGACAGTAGGTGTCCCCCCCAGTGTGTATCAGTGTCCCTGAGGACAGGTGTCAATCCATATCTGCCAAGTGACCCTATGTAGGGGGAACAGTCCCTATTCTGCTCTGTGTCATTGTGTATCAGGGATCCTTAGGATAGGTGTCATTCCATTTCTGCCAAGTGACCCTATGTAGGGGGAATAGTCCCTATTCTGCTCTGTGTCAGTGTCTGGGGGGAGTATCTGCAGTAACACAGGGTGTCTGGAGGGAGTATCTGCAGTAACACAGGGTGTCTGGAGGGAGTATCTGCAGTAACACAGGGTGTCTGGAGGGAGTATCTGCAGTAACACAGGGTGTCTGGAGGGAGTATCTGCAGTAACACAGGGTGTCTGGAGGGAGTATCTGCAGTAACTCAGAGTGTCTGGAGGGCAGTGGCGTACGTACCGCGGTTGCAGGGGTCGCAGCTGCAACCGGGCCCGGCACTCCCGGGGGCCCGGCCGCCCTGCGGACCGCCGCGACCGGGTAGCAGCTGCCTCGCTTTGCGGCCCCGGCCCGTGCAGCAAACCACCGGGGCCGCATGTTAAGGGCTTCATTGGGTGGCCCATGATGTCAGGGCCACCCGATGGACATGGATTGTAAGGGTGCCCGGTCTGTGCTGGGCACTTTAAGAGCGCGACCGGGCCCCCTGTGATTACATCATCACGGCTGGGAGGAAGTGACCGCATGTCACTCCTCCCAGCATACTGAGAGCCCGCGCTGGAGGAAACCGAAAGGAGGAGGGAGTCAGATTGGGAACTCTGACTCCCATCAGGCTGAGCAACCACTGGACCCCAGGGAAAGTCACACATGGTAGGAAACATTTTGTGTATTTGTGTCTCTGTATGTCTTTGTGTCTGTGTCTATGTATGTCTGTGTCTCTGTATGTGTGTATGTCTGTGTGTGTGTGTGTCTGTGTCTCTATATGTGTGTATGTCTGTGTCTCTGTATGTGTGTATGTATGTGTGTGTCTGTGTCTCTGTGTGTGTATCTGTATGTATGTCTGTGTATGTATGTTTGTGTCTGTGTCTCTGTATGTGTGTGTCTGTGTCTCTGTATGTGTGTATGTGTGTGTTTGTCTCTGTGTGTGTGTGTGTGTGTGTATCAGTATGTATGTCTGTGTGTGTGTATCTGTGTGTGTGTATCCGTATGTATGTCTTTGTATGTGTGTGTCTGTCTGTGTCTCTGTGTGTATGTATGTCTGTGTCTTTGTCTCTGTATGTGTGTGTGTGTGTGTATCTGTATGTATGTCTGTGTATGTATGTATGTTTGTGTCTCTCTATATGTGTATGTGTGTGTCTGTCTCTGTATGTGTGTATCTGTATGTATGTCTGTGTATGTATGTGTGTGTCTGTGTCTCTGTATGTGTGTGTCTGTGTCTCTGTATGTGTGTGTCTCTGTATGTATGTGTATGCATGTGTGTCTCTGTATGTATGTGTCTGCATGTATGTATGTGTCTGTCGGGGGTGTGTGTATGTGTTTGTGTCTGTATGTATGTGTTGGGGGGGCACAGTCAGGGGGGAGTGGGTCAGGGTAGGGGGGGGGGCACGGATCAGTTTCGTACCGGGGCCCCATGGAGTGTGTGTATGCTACTGCTGGAGGGAGTATCTGCCGTAACACAGAGTGTCTGGAGGGAGTATCTGCAGTAACACAGAGTGTCTGGGGGGAGTATCTGCAGTAACACAGAGTGTCTGGAGGGAGTATCTGCAGTAACACAGAGTGTCTGGAGGGAGTATCTGCAGTAACACAGAGTGTCTGGAGGGAGTATCTGCAGTAACACAGGGTGTCTGGAGGGAGTATCTGCAGTAACACAGAGTGTCTGGAGGGAGTATCTGCAGTAACACAGGGTGTCTGGAGGGAGTATCTGCAGTAACACAGAGTGCCTGGAGGGAGTATCTGCAGTAACACAGAGTGTCTGGGGGGAGTATCTGCAGTAATACAGAGTGTCTGGGGGTAGTATCTGCTTGTAACATTTATATGCACTAAAAAAAAATAATTAAAAAAAATAATAAATTGAAAAAAAAAATGGTTACAGCTTCCGAAAGAATCTAAAATGGATGCTGTCCAGTAGGTGGGAGGGTCTGCTAGGGAGGGTGTGCTGCTGATTGGCTGGAATGTGTCTGCTGACTGTGAGGTACAGGTTCAAATTTTACTCAAGGATAAAGAATAGGGGGTGGACCGAACATCGCATGTGTTCGCCCGCGGTGGCGAACGCGAACATGCTTTGTTCGCCAGGAACTATTTGCCAGCGAACCGTTCGGGACATCACTAGCTGCTATATTTAAACCAGTGATCAATAGCTAAGAGGTACTTCAACAATATTGTAATTCTGGGGCAATACCCTCACAAGTCAAACTGAGAGGTCAGTTTATAGGGAAAACTGTTGCCTGGAGGAGAGTCTAAAACAATTTCCATATGTCCTTTGCAGACTTTACATGCTGGAAAAACACAGGTGCCAACTGCTGTGGCTTTCTGCAGTGTGCATACCGGCAAGGAGGGCAGGGTTGAGGAGTGGGTGGAAGATGATGTGGAGGATGATGAGGTCCTAGACCCCACATGGAATCAAGGTCATGCGACGTGTGCAGTTTGAAGGAAGAGGCGCTGGTCGCACAGAGCCACCAGCACAGCATAAGAGGGAGCAGGGTGCAAAAGCAGAGCGGCCATCCCCTAGTGCTCATCAGCATTTATTAGCTTGAGAATTACCAGTTATCCAAGTAACACATGTAGCGATCAAAGGATCCATAATAGAGTTGAGCAAACCCAAACTGCAAAGTTCGGGTACATACCAGATTTAACAATCCATTCGTAGTTTCACAGTGAGGTGGGCAGTCCAGTGACCAGGACCCAGACACTGTCTAGGTGGCAGTCGGACGACTGGGACCCAGTATGCCTGATGTTAAAGTTAGGAGTCACAGTGTGGCATGGAATAGCAGGGTCTGGTGCAGGGTAACTGCATGCCCCCTGATGTTGAGCACCAGCGTTTGTGCATCCACATATCAGGACCCTGATGCAACTTCAGTAAAAAGAGTACTTGATACCAGAAGCCATCACCAGACTGATCCGCAACTTGGAACAGGATGTGAAATTCACTGTAGCGGCTGTGCGCGCTTTTGGCATTGTCACCCTGCTGCTGCTCACCTGTCTGCGCTGCAGCGTAACTTCGGCCTTCTCGCTCACCGCCTCATGAGACTGTGCGAGCAGCAGCAGGGGATAGTGGAGTTTCAGCTGCAGCACGCACAGGTCAGTGGCTCTGCACCAGACTTCCCTCCAATTGATCAGAGTTAAAGGATTTCAAGTGGACTCATTACAATTACAGGGCCACCACCACGGTCACCACCTCCTCAACCTATGGGTCACTTAGTATAAACTAGGTACACATTAGCAGAGGCTTGTGAAGGCCTTTTCTCCATGCATCAGGAGTTGATCATTTCTCCATGCATCAGGACTGCAAGAAATGCACCGCAGGCCGCAAATGTTTCTTTTGTTGTATGTCCCAATATTTTGTGGGCTACCAATAAAAAAATAAATAAAACCATAAAAAACAGTGTTGGCTACCTCATCCTCCTCCTCCACCGCTGCTTTGTCCTCCACCGCCACGGTCACCGCCTCCTCAACCTATGGGTCACTTAGTATAAACTAGGTACACATTAGCAGAGGCTTGTGAAGGCCTTTTCTCCATGCATCAGGAGTTGATCATTTCTCCATGCATCAGGACTGCAAGAAATGCAACGCAGGCCGCAAATGTTTCTTTTTTTGTATGTCCCAATATTTTGTGGGCTACCACAATTAAAACAAAACAAAACATAAATAACAGTGTTGGCTACCTCATCCTCCTCCTCCACCGCTGCTTCCACCTACACCACCACGGTCACCACCTCCTCAACCTATGGGTCACATAGTATAAACTAGGTACACATTAACAGAGGCTTGTGAAGGCCTTTTCTCCATGCATCAAGAGTTGAGCATTTCTCCATGCATCAAGACTGCGAGAAATGCACAGCAGGCCGCAAATGTTTATTTTGTTGTATGTCCCAATATTTTGTGGGCTACCACAATAAAAAAAAAAAAACATAAATAACAGTGTTGGCTGCCTCATCCTCCTCCTACACCGTCACGGTCACCGCCTCCTCAACCAATGGGTCACTTAGTATAAACTAGGTACACATTAGCAGAGGCTTGTGAAGGCCTTTTCTCCATGCATCAGGAGTTGAGCTTAGTTTGAACAATGAAAGAGAATACCCTGCTCTCCAACCCTCTCTCAAATTCTGGTGATCTTCCAGACAGCCATGCTTTAGATTTTGCTTTATGTTCTTCCAAAGCTAAAATCAAAGATTCCATTTAGTGTTATTTTATGGCTCAGCTGTATTCTAAATTTGTATGTTATTTTAAGTAATTTCCCTGTCCACATTTGTTTGCAGGGCACTTGTCCTACTCTTACGCCCATTTTACTTCCTTTTGCAGCTCTCTAGCCCTTTCCCCTTTTTTTAGAGGCATTTTTGTGGCCAAAAGTTTGGGTCCCCATTGATTTCAATGGGGTTCAGGTTTGGGGTCAAGTTCGCGGTCAAGTTCGAGCCCGAACCCGGACTTTTTTTCAAAGTTCGGCCAAACCCGCCGGACCATAACATCCAGGTGTCCGGTCAACTCTATATACAAACAAATTTTCACACAAATATACTCCATAAATAAATACGCCTTCATTCACAGATAGAACCCTACAAGCATAGGCGTGCGCAACCTATTGCATTAAAGTGTGCACCCTAAAGCACAAACATATGTACATACACTGATGTGTGTGTGCACTGTTAGTGTGCTGTGTGAGGGTCGTGTGAGGGTGCTGTGTGTGTAAGGGTGCTGTGTGTGTAAGGGTGCTGTGTGTGTGTGTAAGGGTGCTGTGTGTGATGTGTGTGTGAGGGTGCTGGTAGTGTGCTATGTGGGTGAGGGTGTTTGTGTGTTTGTGAGAGTGCTGTTAGTGTGCTGTGTGTGAGGGTGCTGTTTTGTGTGCTGTGTATGAGGGCGCTGGTAGTGTGCTGTGGTGTGTGTGTGAGGGTGTTTGTGTGTGTGTTTGTTAGGGTCCTGTTAGTGTGCTGTACGAGGGTGCTGTGTGTGTGAGGGTGCTGTGTGTGTGAGGGTGCTGTTTGTGTGCTGTGTGTGAGGGTGCTGTTTGTGTGCTGTATGTGTATGGGTGGTGTGTGTGTGTGGGTGCTGTTTGTGTGCTGTGTGTGTGAGGGTGCTGTATGTGTGTGTGTGCTGTGTGTGTGAGGGTGCTGTATGTGTGTGTGTGCTGTATGTTTGGAGGGATTGTGGGGGTGGAGGTGGGGGCAGAGGAACCCGGCGGAGCTGCTGGCTAGAGCTCCCCAGGTCCTCTCCTGCCTCCTCCATGCTGCTGTGGGCCAGTGAAGTATATTTTTGATCTCCCCACCGGCCCATGGAGGCTTAAAGCAGCGCCGCTCTGCATGAGCCGACAGGGGAGATCCTGAGATCTCCCCTGCCGGTCTCAATCCATAGGCGTGCCGCAGGGATTAGAGTGTGCCCAGGCACACCCGGCACACCCCGTGCGCATGCCTATGCCTACAAGGATGAGAAAATAAAAGATCCGCAGCTGTCAAAGCATCATGGATTTTGTATGGCAGCTGATGATCTACTATTGTCTACCTCTGCTCTATAGCGGGGGAGGGGAAAAGACTTAACAGTTTCTTGCACCAAGGCCCTGAGATTTTTTTTTTGTTACACAAAAGTAGCTCCATATTCATAAAAAATAACTTGAAAAATGTACGTATGTATGAGAATAGGTCAACTGATTGGCTTAGAGCCTCAGTTGCTTCCTTGCCCACAGCAGTCCAAAGCTTTTGTTTTTAAGATTTTCAAAAAGCTGATGTTGGAGAGGGCAGAGCAAAATTGTTCTAGGCAATTTATGTTTAAATTATCCATGAAGGTTTTAACTCCTAAAGGTAGTTCACCATGTTGGAATTGCCCATTCTAGACAATAGGATAAAGTCCACTTTGGTGCGCCAAAGTAGGGAGGGGCAAGTTCCCATCACTTCATATAGAAAATGACTACCTGGGCACATAAAATGGCACACAAAAGTAGCAGAATTTATTTCAGGAACCAGTACAGCAACGTACTAGCTCAATAGCTGAGCCTTTATTAAGCTTGATATTGAGTTACTGTACTGGTATCTGAAATAAATTCTGCTACTTTTGATACTACCTTGTGTGCTCAGGTTTTCTACTTCTATTTTAACTATTAAAGGTAAGCCTGCACCAGGGAGCTCTTGGCACCATAACAACTTTATTTTGATGAAGTTGCTATGGTGCCAGGAGGTTTCCTTTAAGCTTTACATTGTGGCACGGGAAATACTGTAACGATAGAGGGATTTATTTTACTAGATAACAACAAACCTTGGAAGCTAATGTCCAGCAGATGTGGAAAAAATTAAGCTGAAAATGTGCTGGATATTCCAATCAATACTATAATATGATCCAAGAGGTTAAGTTTTGGAATGGCCTTTTCAGAACCTAGAGTTATTGAACATTTCTGAGTTAATCTGAAACACGCATGACACACTGTGAATATTTCTGAACTAGAATAAGTTTGTAAGGAAGAAACTGGAAAAAAAATACTGTTAGATGGATACAAGAAACATTTGGAGGACATGATTTCAGCTGTTTTACTAAGTACTGTCTGGTGTCCAAACTTTAGCACATCACATTTACGCTTGTATTTTTTATTTAGATAAACCCAGCAAATAAATAGTAAATGTGCATAAAATTTAGCAATAACATGTCAAGTTAAAGCGTGTTTACTGCAGAGGTTGTTTTCACATAGAAAATCAACTAAATAGGCATTTGATCAGGGATGCCTAAACTTTTGCTACAACTGTATATGCTATGGGCTTTAATATTTAAACATGTTTAAAGGTTGAGCACGTGCTCCTATGTCTTTAAAATTCAACTGAATGAAAAGAGGAATAAGCGCTCACAAATACATTATCAGTCATGCCAACCAAAGCAATGTATATGTATTGACATACATTGATCAGAAAAACAATCAATTACCTGACTAATCAGCACTCGTTAAGCTCCAGGCAAGATCAACAAAGTGTTGTGAGGTGAATCAATACTAACGTATTGACAGTAAGAATAAAACACTCTTCTCTTTGGAGACTGCTGTCAAGAAATTATGAATTAATTGAAAAAAGTTCACAAAACGAAACACAGCTGTGTGCTTTATTAAAGGGCCATTACCATCAAAACGTTAAATTTAACGGAGAGGCGTCATACTCAGCATGGTAAAGGACAATGGTGCTCATGGAAAGAGCATAAATAAGCTGCTTTCCGTATACCTCCCATCTTACTGGAGTTGTCATTTGGTTCTTTACCACTGTCAATCCACTTTCAAGCAGTTTGACAAAAAAAAAAAAAAAATCTGTCTGACCACCCAAAACCTTTGCTGTCACTCAGTTAATGCAAAATTTCATATCTGTCCAAATTTATCAACCTTCTATAAATATTCAGAACATGCAGTTTCTTCTCTATGAACTCTAGAATACTAGTATTAATGTGTTGTTGGGATTACAGGATTAGTCGTTTCAATGGCTTACTAAGTAGCTAAAGAGAAAAAAGATGAATGTTCTTGTGTACCTCCACAGGGAGCTGCAATACTGTGATGCTTTGTATATAGCGCTGCCCTACCCTACCCTCCAGTGACGTTTGTCCACCATATATGAAACATCAATGGTACTGTGGATGCACACCACTGGCTCCTTAGGAGATCTGTGAGATAAATATGTTCTATTTTGGCATTTGTTTCAGCTCCTTCTCTTCCAATCCGTTCCATGAAAAAAAGGATCAGCCAGAACGTGAAGAGGGTGTGTGCTGCAGTATGCCACACTGGTTAAATAGAGATAGGCACCTTATTGTCTGTTATGTTTACTGAGCTGTACAGAGAAAGTCAAACCTTACCATCTCCCTATCTCCAATATGCATATCTGTGAGTGTGTGTGTGTCTCTGAATGAGTGTATCTGTGGATGTGTGCCTTTGGGTGTATCTGCGAATGTGTGCCTGTGTGGGTTGGTGTGTCTTTATGAGTGTGCGTATTAAGTGTGTGCTTATGTTATGTGGTGAGGTAGTCTCTATATATGTTTAAGTATGTCTGTGTGTCTGTATGCATTAGTGTATGTGTGTGTTTGTGTGTGTGTGCATGTCTGTGTGGTCTAAAGTGGGATCTTTAAACTGTCTTTCTAGATTGTTGATTGTTGGGGGCGTGGCTTGGACTCCAATCATGGTGGCAGAATAAACCTCGAGCTCTGGACCGTAAAGCCCTAAATAAGCCACAAATAAGCAATTAGGCCAAAATCTAAAGCCCACATGGGACGGACATGCCGAACAGAACTAGCCCGGACACCCAGGAGCACAAGCTCAAGCACCCTTACGGGCCCGATGGACAAATTCCTTTATTCCCCGGCTGGGGCTCTCCACGTGGAGTCGGACCCTGCCACATCGCCATCGAGAACATCCTCACAGCCGACCTACCAGGCAGGTCCAGAGAAGACCACACTGGAGGGCATCAGCATGGAGGTCAAAATGCTGGCATCCTCCATTGTGACCAGGCAGGACCTACAAATGCTCACAGCAGAGACGATGTGGGCAGAACTCTCTGACCTGCACATTGAAGTGACCACCCAGGGGACTAGGCTGCAGGCACTACAGACCAACACGCAAAACACGATAGACAGAGCGAAAAGCACAAATCATGCAGTAACAAGGCAGGGAGCCATGCTACTGCACATCCAATGGCAGGTAGAAGATCTGGAAAACCGCAGCCGTAGAAGCAACATTAGGGTGCGAGGTATGGAGGAACCTGAGGGGGAGGAAGACGTGGAGAGGCTACTCACAGACCTACTCACAGACCGCCTGGTGGGCCGGGCCCGGTCGCAGCTGCGACCCCTGCGACCCCGGTATGTATGCCACTTTCCATATCCTTAAGACCCAACATAAAAGGTCACGATTGGAAGCCGTGTACAAGGAGCTACTGAACATAAGAAGATAGCTGACGGACATTCTCCTGCGCCAACATTTCAAAGGCATACAGAGATCCAAATGATTATTTTACACACACGCAAACAAAGGGGGCAAATACCTAGCACACATGCTCAAGGGACCAAGGCAGCACACACAGATACATAGACTCAACAAATCATCAGGAGTAACATTCCCTTTTCCGCAGGACATCGCTAGGGAATTCCAGGATTTCTACTCCAAACTTGACTGAACCTCAAGCAACCACCCTTCCGACACGGAAACAGAATGAATCTGTTCCGACTGAATCACATCAAGGATTACTTAAATGAAAACAGACCTAAGGTACTATTACCCAAGGTAGCTGAAACACTAGGCTTCCCTTGACGCAGAAACAGAACTAGCTGCCGCGATCAAAAACGTTAAATCAGGGAAAGCACCTGGACCAGATGGCTTCTCCGCAGGGTATTACAAAACGTTCTCCTAACTTCTAATACCTAGATTATGCAAGCACTACACAAGCAAGCAGACGGCGGTGCCTTCCACTTAGAATCCTTAACTGCTACAAGCTATAGATCAATCTCGCTCCTGAACGTGGATGTTAAATTATTCACCAAGATACTGGCGACTAGGATCCAAAAATGTCTACCTGACCTAATTCACCCAGATCAATCAGGCTTTATCCCTGAACGAGAAGCCAGTGATAGCAAACTCCGAGTGTTCACGATGTAACATTTAGCACGTAGGAGCTCTAAACGCATTCTATTTTTGTTGATAGATGCCGAAAAGCCATTTGACCAAGTAAACTGGACATTTATGTTCATTACCCTGGAGACCATGGGATTTGGAGAAAAATTGAGGACGTGGATCTCGGCTATATACACAACAACTACCGCGAGGGTACGGGTAAACGGGGCACTCACTGGCAGTACTACAACGGAAACACCAGAGTGGTCCCCTCTCGCCCCTGCTATTCACAATCTCCCTCAAGCCCCTCCTCATCGCAGTCCAAGGCAACAGAGACATAACAAGACTACGAAAAAAGAGCACAGAACACAAAGTGGCAGTCTACGTGGACGACATGCTATTCTTCGTCACCAACCCATTGATCTCCCTACCTTGCCTAATGAGGGAGTTCACACCATATGACAAAATAGCAGGTCTTAAATTAAACCTGTCAAAATTTGATGCCCTCAACGTCTTCATACCAACAGACGAATACGAAACCATGAAACGCAACTTCCCTTTTTACTGATGTACGGATAAGATGAAATATCTGGGGACATGGGTGACGACATCCCCTGGCGACCTATATAGAGCTAACTTCTCACCCATCCTAAAGAACATCACAGAAGATCTCAAGTGGTAGTCATACCCACATATCTCCTGGATCGGACGCATTGCGATCCTGAAGATGAATATCCTACCGAGATTGCTCTACTTCTTCCAGATGGTGCCGCTATCACTACCAAGGGTGTTTTTCTTCTCACTGCGGTCTGCGGTTATCCGTTACGTCTGGTGAGGAGAGCATTTGCATATCCAACATGATCTGCTGTGTCTGCCCATAGCTTGGGAGGTTTGGCATTACCGGACTTCAAAATGTATCACCAGTAGTGATGTACCGAACTGTTCGCTGGCGAATAGTTCCCGGCGAACATAGCGTGTTCGCGTTCGCCACGGCGGACGAACACATGCGCGGTTCGATCCGCCCCCTATTCATCATCATTGAGTAAACTTTGACCCTGTGCCTCACGGTCAGCAGACACATTACAGCAAATTAGCAGCAGACCCTCCCCTCCAGACCCTCCCACCTCCTGTACAGCATCCATTTTAGATTAATTCTGAAGCTGCATTCTTAGATAGAGGAGGGAAAGTGTAGCTGCTGCTCATTTGATAGGGAAATTGATAGCTAGGCTAGGGTATTCAGTGTCCACTACAGTCCTGAAGGACTCATCTGATCTCTGCTGTAAGGACAGAACCCCAAAAAGCCATTTTTAGAGCTAGAACATCAGTCTGCTATTTTTTTTTCTGTGTAATGTAATTGCAGTTGCCTGCCTGCCAGCTTCTGTGTCAGGCTCACAGTGGATACTGTGCCCACTTGCCCAGTGCCACCACTCATATCTGGTGTCACAATAGCTTAAGCTTGCATTTAAAAACGAAAAAAAAATGTCACTGTAATAGATTAAATAGTAGTTAGTTGTCTGCCAACCTCTGCAAGTGCACTTTGCCACTCATATCTGGTGTCACTATAGCGTGCCTTTAAAAAGAAAAAAAGTTTTTCACTGTAAGCTAATAGCAGTCAGTGTCCTTAAAGCGGGTGTCAGGCCTTCAGCGTGTACTCTGCCAACCTCTGCAAGTGCACTTTGCCACTCATATCTGGTGTCACAATAGCGTGCCTTTAAAAAGAAAAAAAGTTTTTCACTGTAAGCTAATAGCAGTCAGTGTCCTTAAAGCGGGTGTTAGGCCTTCAGCGTGTACTCTGCCAACCTCTGCAAGTGCACTTTGCCACTCATATCTGGTGTCACAATAGCGTGCCTTTAAAAAGAAAAAAAGTTTTTCACTGTAAGCTAATAGCAGTCAGTGTCCTTAAAGCGGGTGTCAGACCTCCAGCGTGTACTCTGCCAACCTCTGCAAGTGCACTTTGCCACTCATATCTGGTGTCACGATAGCGTGCCTTTAAAAAGAAAAAAAGTTTTTCACTGTAAGCTAATAGCAGTCAGTGTCCTTAAAGCGGGTGTCAGGCCTTTAGCGTGTACTCTGCCAACCTCTGCAAGTGCACTTTGCCACTCATATCTGGTGTCACAATAGCATGCCTTTAAAAAGAAAAAACATTTTTCACTGTAAGCTAATAGCAGTCAGTGTCCTTAAAGCGGGTGTCAGGCCTTCAGCGTGTACTCTGCCAAGCTCTGCAAGTGCACTTTGCCACTCATATCTGGTGTCACTATAGCGTGCCTTTAAAAAGAAAAAATGTTTTTCACTGTAAGCTAATAGCAGTCAGTGTCCTTCAAGCGGGTGTCAGGCCTTCAGCGTGTACTCTGCCAACCTCTGCAAGTGCACATTGCCACTCATATCTGGTGTCACTATAGCGTGCATTTAAAACCAAAAAACGTTTTCCACTGTTATAGAATGAATAGCAGTTAGTTGTCTTCAAGCTGGTGTCAGGCCTACAGCGTGTACTCTGCCAACCTCCTCCAGTTCACATTGCCACTCAGATCTGGTCTCACAGTAGCTTGCATGCATAGTACCACTAATCAAAAAAAAAAAAATGACAGGCAGAGGCAGGCCACCCCGCAGGGGCCATCATGGTCGTGGTGCTGTGATTCCCTTTTGCCCTAGAATAATGCCCAGTTTTCAGAGGCCACGTACCCTGAACTTGAAAAGTTCTGAGGACATAGTTGACTGGCTAACACAGGACACCCAATCTTCTACAGCTTCCGCTCGGAACCTTGACGCACCATCCTCCTCCAGCTTAGCGTCGGGCACCTCTCAAGATACCACTCACCCGCCTGCCGCTACCACCAACACTAGCACCACAGCCGCTTCACTTGGTATGTCAGAGGAGTTATTTACACATTCGTTTGAAGAGACGAGTGATGCGCAACCATTATTGCCAGAGGATGTAGATAACAGGGATATGTCTCAGGCAGGCAGCATTACACACATGGACGTACGGTGTAATGATGATGATGTTGTACCCGCTGCTGCTTCCTTTGCTGAGTTGTCAGATACAAGTGAAGCGGTTGATGATGACGATGCGTCCATGGATGTCACGTGGGTGCCCGCTCGGCAAGAAGAAGAACAGGGCGAAAGTTCAGATGGGGAGAAAGAGAGGAGGAGGAGGAGACAAGTTGGAAGCAGGGGGAGGTCGTCGCAAGGAGCTAGTGGCACAGTCAGACAGCATGCATCGGCACCCGGGGTCAGCCCGACAGCACGCCAATCAACGCATGCTGTGTCCACCACCAGAATGCCGTCATTGCAGAGCACAGCAGTGTGTCATTTTTTTGTGTGTCTGCCTCTAACAACAGCGATGCCATTTGCAACCTATGCCAAAAGAAACTGAGTCGTGGGAAGTCCAACACCCACCTAGGTACAACTGCTTTGCGTAGACACATGATCGCACATCACAAACGCCTATGGGATCAACACATGAGTACAAGCAGCACACAAACTCAAAGCTGCCATCCTCCTCCTGTTCCAGCATCTTCAGCCACGTCAACCACTGCTGTCCTCCTTGCCCCCTCTCAACCATCCGCCACTCATCTGCCCACAGTCAGGTGTCTGTCAAGGACATGTTTGAGCGTAAGAAGCCAATGTCAGAAAGTCACCCCCTTGCCCAGCGTCTGACAGCTGGCTTGTCTGAACTATTAGCCCGCCAGCTTTTACCGGACAAGCTGGTGGAGTTTGAGGCCTTTAAAAAATTTGTGGCTATTGGGATACCGCAGTGGAAGGTACCCGGACGAAATTTCTTTGCACAAAAGGCAATCCCCAACCTGTACTCGATTGTGCAAAAGGAAGTAATGGCATGTCTGGCACATAGTGTTGGGGCAAGGGTCCATCTGACCACTGATCCCTGGTCTGCAAAGCATGGTCAGGACAGGTATATAACCTACACTGCACATTGGGTAAACCTGCTGACGGCTGCCAAGCATCGAATGCGTGGCTCTGCAGAGGAGTTGGTGACACCGCCATGACTTGCAGGCAGGCCTGCTGCCACCTCCTCTACTCCTCCTACTCCATCCTCTTCCATAACCTCCTCGGCTGAGTCCTCTTCTGCTGCTGCGTCTTGCTCCACATCAACGGCACCGCCCCAGCTCCCCAAGTACTATTCCACATCCCGGATACGGCAGTGTCACGCCGTCTTGGGTTTGACTTACTTGAAAGCAGAGAGTCACAACAGACAAGCACTCCTGTCTGCCCTGAACGCACAGGTGGAAAAGTGGCTGACTCCGCAGCAACTGGATATCGGCAAAGTGGTTTGTGACAACGGAACAAATTTGTTGGCGGCATTGAAGTTGGGTAAGTTGACACATGTGCCGTGCATGGCACATGTGTGTAATCTGATCGTACAACGCTTTGTGCATAAGTACACAGGCTTACAGGACGTCCTGAAGCAGGCCAGGAAGGTGTGTGGCCATTTCAGGCAATCCTACACGGCCATGGCGCACTTTGCAGATATCCAGCGGCGAAATAACATGCCAGTGAGGCGCTTGATTTGCCACAGCCCGACACGTTGGAATTCAACACTCCTAATGCTTGACCACCTGCTCCAACAAGAAAAAGCCGTTAATGAATATTTGTATGACCGGGGTGCTAGGATAGCCTCTGGGGAGCTGGGAATTTTTTTGCCACGTTACTGGACGCTCATGCGCAATGCCTGTAGGCTCATGCATCCTTTTGAGGAGGTGACACACCTAGTCAGTCGCACCGAAGGCACCATCAGCGACATCATACCATTTGTTTTCTTCCTGGAGCTTGCCCTGCGAAGAGTGCTGGATCAGGCCGTAGATGAGCGTGAAGAGGAAGAGGAAGAGTTGTGGTCACCATCACCACCAGAGACAGCCTTATCAGCATCGCTTGCTGGACCTGCGGCAACGCTGGAAGAGGATTGTGAGGAAGAGGAGTCAGAGGAGGAATGTGGCTTTGAGGAGGAGGAGGAAGACCAACCACAACAGGCATCCCAGGGTGCTCGTTGTCACCTATCTGGTACCCGTGGTGTTGTACGTGGCTGGGGGGAAGAACATACCTTCATTGAGATCACTGAGGAGGAGGAACGGGAAATTAGTAGCTCGGCATCCAACCTTGTGCAAATGGGGTCTTTCATGCTGTCGTGCCTGTTGAGGGACCCTTGTATAAAAAGGCTGACGGAGAACGACATGTACTGGGTGTCCACGCTACTAGACCCCCAGTATAAACAGAAAGTGGCAGAAATGTTACCAAATGACAACAAGTCGGCAAGGATGCAGCATTTGCAAAATAAATTAAAAAGTATGCTTTACACAGCGTATATGGGTGATGTCACAGCACAACGGGAATCTAGCAGGGGAAGAGGTGAAAGTGATCCTCCTCCTCCCACGACCACGCCGGCAAGGACAGGATGCTTTAAAGAGATATAGTTGATGGAGGACATGCAGAGCTTTTTAAGTCCTACGCATTGCCACAGCCCTTCGTGATCTACCCTCAGAGAACTACTCCACCGACAGGTAGCAGACTACTTCGCCTTAACTGCAGATATCGACACTCTGAAGAGCGATTAACCCCTTGACTAATGGGTGTGCAGGCTTGACCTGTGGCCTGAGCTATCCAAGACTCTGCATCAACTGTGTAATTTTACATGGGAGTTTTGCCATGGATGCCCCTCCGGCATGCCACAGTCCAGGTGTTAGTCCCCTTGAAATAACTTTTCCATCACTATTGTGGCCAGAAAGAGTCCCTGTGGGTTTTAAAATTTGCCTGCCCATTGAAGTCAATGGCGGTTCGCCCGGTTCGCGAACGTTTGCGGAAGTTCGCGTCCGCCGTTCGCGAACCGAAAATTTTGTGTTCGCGACATCACTAATCACCAGGCAGCCACCATGCAACACACACTAGAATGGCACAGACCGAAACCACATCAACAATGGCCTACTCTGGATTGGGCAGGATGGGAAAAGCACATGCATGCAGCAGTCTGGCAGGGGAGGTTAGAATCCATAGATGGCAAAGCAGCCGAAACCCTGGTGTATCACACACTATGGACATGGAAAGGGATTAGAGGTGGAATGCACATCTCCCCAACTCCAAGCCCCCTAATACAGCTGCAGCACAACAGGGAACTAGGAGGTGGCCTTCCCCCCAGGCATGGAAGTTTATTTAGGTGCCCCAATTCATTCCATAAGGCACTAAATACTGATGGCATAAGGAACCTACAGGACATCACAGGGGAAGAAAACCTGACGCAACTGGCCAAATTCAGACACACCCAGCTAAGACACTACTATCACCAGTTCCCCAACAAGGAAATGCTACACCGTGACCTGACATGGTTCAAAAGTGCGTGCGTAGGGGACAGCACCTTGGAAAAAGCCACATCGGTTTTTATACTATCACATTCAAGAGACGATGGGAAGGAATCCTTAGCAAAACATTCACCAAAATGCAGTGGGAGAAGGTGCTGATCCTCAACCATAAGATCACAAGCAATTCGGGCTACCAGGTAACAAACTACAAAGTGTTATCCACATGGTACCGCACCCCGGAACTCCCACACAGGATATTCAAGGACACCCCCCCAAACCTGTTGGAGATGTAACACTAACGTAGGTACGATAGAACATATTTGATGGAGCTGCTCCAGGATCAAACCATACCGGGAAATGATTAACTTAGCACTGACAGACATGACCGGGGAGCCATACCAACTCCAACGGAACAAGCACTATTACACCTGACACAGGCCCCTATCTCAGCATATAGAAAATCAATCCAGAGACATCTTCTAAATGCGGCCAAGTCCCTGATTCCTACACTCTGGAAACAGACAGAGGTCAAGACAAGGGAGCAGTGGATAGGCCAAGTGGAAGATATACAGGCAGCGGAAGCCACACAGGCAGCGTTACGGGGACATAGTAACAAACATGAGAGGTGGCGCCCTTGGTTCATATACACAGCTGGCCGACTGAACACCGAAAGGGAGGCCATCACACACACAACTGAAGCTCATTAAGGGAAAATAGTAGAAGGAAGGGATTAAGAAAACATAATGCACACAAGTACACAGCACGACATAACCCAATCTGATCCTGCAAGTATGCAGCGGGGTTGGGAACCCACACCGTGACCCACCCACCTTCGTTCTTCCCTCCTCCCCTTTTTTTTCGCTCCTCTTTTCTCCTCTCTCTTATCTTTTCTCCCTATCTCTCTCCTGCTCTATATTATCATCCCAAATCCAATTCTTTCCCCCATCTATATTTGAAGATACATCGAATGATAATCTGGGCAGGACTCACCCCCTGCAGGTCAACATTAGAACCCGTGCAGTTAGCTAAGACAAGATTTAACTACCTCAACCAAACTCAGGGGAAAGACAGCACCTCACAACACGCACAGGTTCAGCAGTATCACAAAATTGAAAGCGAGGCACACACACAAGAATAATAGAAACAACCCGACTCCCTTAGCAGTCAACGCCTACATTCGGGCATAAAATGAGGTATGAACACATAAAGGGAAGCCAGGGTATCTAAAAATCTGTGGGCCTTACATAGGAGGTATACTAGCATCGGTTATAGCGCATACTAACAACAGCCTTATAAATCGTTGCTGCCAATGTACATCTAAAAACGGCATACAATGCTGGTATGAGACCTGCGTGTCTCAAAAGTTGTTACTCCACTTGTTGTACTATCATAAGTTGAAAAATAAATAAACAGATTAAAAAAAAGATTGTTAATTGCTGAGAATCAAGTAGAAAAAAAGATATGTAAAGCAATTTTTGCATACACACAGTGTTATTAGTATTTTATTTGTACCTATGTAATTTCCAGTTCAAAAAGGAGGGATAGGATAACCCACATATATCTCCTGCTTTGTGCCATGTACATTTCCAGTGGTTTCTACACACAGCACTCAGGAACTTATTGGAGTGATGGAAGGGTGTCTGAAGACAAGGGAGAGTCAGAGGAGGTTGTGTGTGTAGCTGTGGTCCTGTGCCTTTCATTGCTTGTTTGTGCGTATGTGTGTCTGTGTCCAAAGAGTTCATATCATTGTAATACAGAAACATAAATATAAAGGGGCAATATGAGTATATATGGATCACTTTATACCAGGAATATATATGGGGGGAAAATTTAATTTTACATATTCAGAAATGTTATGTAGCTAAAATGCTGATTTCTTATCTGTAACTTAATTATACAGTAAATAATTGGCCTTTAAATTTTTCCTGTCCAACAAGAATATTTGTCTTTGTTTCCATTAAATAGTGTGCTATGCATTTATACATTACTTTGCATGACACTCTATATATACATTAGGCATGTGCATGGAGAAAATATTCGTCTCGGATCAGCATTACGAAATTCGGGACTTCATCAATTCGGGACTTTGGCAATTCGGCACTTCGACACTTTGGAAGTTCAGCAACTTTGGCACTTCGGCACTTGACCACTTCGGAACTTCGGCACTTCAGAACTTCGCCACTTCGGAACTTCGGCAACTTCGGCAACTTTGGAACTTCGGATCTTAGACACTTCGGAACTTCGGCACTTCGGAAACTTCGGCACTTCGGAAACTTCGGCACTTCAGGAATTAGAACTTCGGCACTTCGGAACTCCGGCACTTCGGAACTCCAGCATTTCTGGACTTTTGTTGCAGCCGCTTGGTAGATAACTCCCTAATTCCCACGGTATTAGGGAGTTATCTACCAAAAGGCTGAAAGGCCTAAATTGGTCTTTCAGCCAAATTTACTAATACTAAGTAAAGATTACTTAGTATTAGTAAATACCCCTACTTGCAATACCGCGAGTAGGGGGCATGTCTAGTAAACAGTGAGCAGCCTGTGGCTGTTCACTGTTAAAAAAAAATAGAAAAAAATAAAAAGGGTCCCCCCTCCCTGAGCGGGTGGGAGACCTAAAGTAAAAAAAAGGGGGAGGACCTATTGTCCTCCCCACCAGCCCCCACCCCTGAGCGGCGGTGGGGGCCCTAAATAAAAATTGGGGGGACCTAATGTCCTCCCCCTGGCCCCCACCCTTGAGCGGTGGGTGGGGGCCCTTAACAAGAATAAGGGGGACACACCTAATGTCCTCCCCCCTGGCCCCCACCCCTGAGCGACGGGTGGGGGCCCTAAATACAAATGGGGGGACCTAATGTCCTCCCCCTGGCCCCCACCCCTGAGCAGGGGTGGGGGCCCTAAACAAGAATAAGGGGGGGAACCAATGTCCTCACCCCTGGCCCCCACCCCTGAGCAGTGGGTGGGGGCCTAAACAAGAATAAGGGGGGGGGACCTACTGTCCTCCCCATGGCCCCCACCCCTGAGCGGTGGGTGGGGGCACTAAATACAAACGGGGGGGGACCTATTGTCCTCCCCCTTGGCCCCAACACCTGAGCGGTGGGTGGGGGCCCTAAACAAAAATAAGGGGGGACCTATTGTCCTCCCCCTGGCCCACACACCTGAGCGGCGGGTGGGGGCCCTAAATACAAATGGGGGGACCTATTGTCCTCACCCCTGGCCCCCACCCCTTAGCGGTAGGTGGGGGCCTAAATAAGAATAAGGGGGAGGACCTAATGTCCTCCCCCTGGCCCCCACCCCTGAGCGGTGGGTGGGGGCCCTAAATGAAAATTTAAGCACCCTCCCCCCAGGTGACTAGGGATCCCCAAACCCCTAGTCACCCCCCTCCCCCCCCCAAAAAAAACTCCAGCCTACCCCCCTCACCCTAAAAATAATGAGGGGGGACCATTTAACTAAGTACCTTTAAAAATAAAAATAAACTTACCATTCAATGTTTTCTTTCTTCTAAAATCTTCTTTTTTCAGCCCCAAAAAAGGCCAAATAAATATCCATAATAACCGTCGCAATTCAAAAAAAAAAAAAAACGAGCGCAAAAAAAATGTATCCATCTTCACCCTGCGAGGGCTCCGCGCAGACTGAACTCTGCAGGGTGGGGCAAGGCTTATAAAGCATTGCCCCGCCCTGCAAATAGGCTCAGAGCACTCTGATTGGTGGGTTTAAGCCATCCAATCAGAGTGCTCTGACAGGTAAATGAAGAGACTGACAGGTAAGTCCACCAATCAGAGTGCTCTGTGTCATTTTACATAGATGGATTATTTTTTTTATTTTATTTATTTATTTATTTTTTATTGCGTCGGTTATTATGGATTTTATTTGGCCTTTTTTGGGGCTGAAAAAAGAAGATTTTAGAAGAAAGAAAACATTGAATGGTAAGTTTTTTTTTTTTTAAAGGTTAAATGGTCCCCCCTCATTATTTTTAGGGTGAGGGGGGTAGGTAGGAGTTTATTTTTTGGGGGAGGCGGTAACTATGGGTTTTGGGACCCCTAGTCACCTGGGGGAGGGGGGTTAAATATGTATTTAGGGCCCCCACCCACCACTCAGGGGTGGCGGCCAGGGGGGAGGACATTAGTTCCCCCCCTTATTTTTGTTTAGGGCTCCCATCCACCGCTCAGGGGTGGGGTCCAGGGGGAGGACATTAGGTCCCCCCCATTTGTGTGTAGGGCCTCCACCCACCGCTCAGGGGTGGGGGCCAGGGGGAGGACATTAGGTCCTCCCCCCTTTACTTTTGTTTAGAGCTCCCACCCACTGCTCGGGGTGGGGGCCATGGGGGAGGACATTAGGTTCCCCCCCCAATTTGTATTTAGGGCCCCCACCCACCGCTCAGTGGTGGGGGCCAGGGGGGAGGACATTAGGTCCCCCCCTCAATTTGTATTTAGGGCCCCTACTCACCGCTCAGGGATGGGGGCCAGGGGGAGGACATTAGGTCCCCCCCTTATTCTTGTTTAGGGCCCCCATCCAGCGCTTAGGGGTGGGGGCCGGAGGGGAGGACAAAAGGTCCTCCCCCCTTTTTTTACTTTAGGGCCCCCACCCGCTGCTCAGGGGTGGGGGCCGGTGGGGAGGACAATACGTTCTCCCCCCTTTTTTTACTTTAGGGCCCCCACCCGCTCAGGGAGGGGGGACCATGTTTTATTTTTTTTAACAGTGAGCAGCCACAGGCTGCTCACTGTTTAATAGACATGCCCCTACTCGCGGTATAGCGAGTAGGGCCATAATTTACTAATACTAAGTAATCTTTACTAAGTATTAGTAAATTTGTCTGAAAGACCAATTTAGGTATTTCAGCCTTTTAGTAGATAGCTCCCTAATACTGTGGGAATGAGGGAGTTATCTACTTATTCATTCCTGTCATTACATTGACTGGCCAAGTAACTTACATTTTATATGAATGTATGTTACTTGATTGTTGTAAGTGTTGCAAATGCTTACAGCTGAATCCTGGCTATGTTTGTATACTTTTTATTTGAAACTGTGTAACATTCTTCTTCTTTCACTGGGTAAGTATATTTGTACTTAGGCAATACTGTGCTTCGGAACTTCGGAACTTTGGCACTTTGACACATCAGAACTTCGGCAACTTCGGAACTTCTGCACTTCAGCAATTTGTCACTTCGACACTTTGGCACTACTACACTTCGGAAATTTGGTAATTTCGGCACTTCGGCAATTCAACTATTACCTGAATTTTAATTCGGACCTAAACGAATTGCACATGTCTAATATACATGTATTTTGGAATAGTTTGTTTTTGCTAAATGCTTGGTAGTGAATGGGGTTAATGAATTGTAAACTAAAATATTCTCTTGTCAATATCAGTTACTTTAAAACATACAGTAGAAAAATAAAACAAGAACAAAATTGTTTGCCCACTAATGAAAAGGTATGTCAGTAACTGGTCCCAAAAACCACCCATTCAACACACACAGAGATTGAACAATGACCTATAGATGCAATGGGATGTTAAATGGTTCCAAACTTAGTTTTAATTATTTTCCTAACCCAGCATGAAATACTTGTCATCCTGTGGATTTAAAAGGATTTTCTACCACATTAAGGTAATCCAACGAATCCATGGATAATTCTACATTGTCAGATTTATCTAGGTGAAAACGTGTAGCTCCCCATTTTTCTTTACATGGAGATGTACCTGTCCCTTTTATGGGTGTATTTTTCTCTTTAAGCTTGGTTAAAGCAATTCTTTACTTGGGTTTCATTTTTAAGATGTATATTTTAGTTTCAGACATGTGTTTATTCATTTTTTTTTGCAGATAATGCTTCATTTATATGTCATATTTTATATGTATATTTTATTTTGTATGTTATGTTGTTTGTTATCTAGTGTAGAGTCTTCATGTGATGATTTTGTTCAGCATAGTGCTAATAAATCATTCAGTCAAAAGAACTGCATGGGAACAAGTATTAACTCATCCCCTTAGAACAACTTCATCCATTCTAGATTTCCTCCCAGGTACAGATATATCATCATTAAGATTGTAATCAATTTTAATGAAATGAAGATACTCTATATTCTGGCAATTCAGAGATTCACATCCTGGCAACATCCCCTGCTACAAAGAAAACTCTTTATGTGTAAATATAGATGGCGGAAAACCAAGCTAGAAAAGGAATAGCTGTTGAGTAAATGTTTTCTTCTATTCTATACATTTGATCTGAATAGAACTAAGATTTCTAGAATCCTATTGTAATTGAAGTATCCGCCAACAAATTGATAGGCTATGCGTGTGGGTGGCAAGGCTTGTATGAGAAGATATTTCATCCTCCAGGTAACCCTTAACCTCAAAATAACAATTGTTGGTCATATTATGTAAATATTATTGCAATTTATCAATCAATTTATCAATTTCATAAATAATACACTCCCTGTCTACAGGCTATTACAGCAGACTTCACAATTTCTTCAAAACAACTTAAGTATCACTAGTCATGTTTATTTTCCATTTGTAGGGTACACTGTCACTGTTATGAATATGTAAATTCGGAGACATAATTATCCACCTCTGGATTATTATTATTGCTTCTTGGTTATTCTGCTTTTCAGAGGATTGTCTCCAGACTGCAGTAACACTTAGCATATTAAATGGTCCCCTATATATAGGAAAATACAGGCAAATAGTAATGATAGACTTGAAGGAACACTATAGTCACCTAAACAGCTTTAGCTTAATGACGCAGTTTTAGTGCATATATCATGCCTCTCAGGTGTTACTGCTAAATTCACTGCCATTTAGGAGTTAAATCCCTTTGTTTCTGTTTATGTAGTTGTTGTCACACCTCCCCTGGCTCTGATTGACACACAGGGCCGGACTGGGAACTAAAAGCAGCCCTGGAAAAAAATTCTATACCAGCCCAAAAATGCGCCGCGGCAGCACAGGCGAAAATGCATCACCCCCAAACACACACACAAAAAATGCATCACCGCCAAACACACACACAAAAAATGCATCTTCGCTTGTTTTCTTGTGTTTCTTATTCCCTCTTTTGATTTTTTTTTTAACTCGTTTAGTGTATCTTGTCTCTAATTTTTCTCCTGTCTCTTACAACCCCCCTTATGTGTCTTTCAACTCCCTCGTGTATCTTTTACTTCATCCCAGCCTGTGTCTCTTTTTACCCTTCTCCAGTCCTCTGTATGTCTCTTCCCTATCGCCTTTTGTGTGTGTCTATGTCCCCCCCAGCAAACCTTCTGTGTGTCTCTTTGTTTTCCCCAGTCCCTCTGTGTGCATATTTTTCCCCCAGCCCAGCTTTGTCCCCCACAAACCTTTTGTATGTCTCTTTGTCCCCCAGCAAACCTTCTGTGTGTCTCTTTGCCTTCCCCCAGTCCCTTTGTGTGCCTCTTTCTTCCCGCAGACCCTCTGTGTGCCTCTTTCACCCTCTGTCTCTTTCTCCCCCCTCCGCCTGTTTCTCTCTCTTCCTCCTCCGTCTCTTTCTTCCCCCTCCCCCTGCCTCTCTTTCTTCCTCCTCTGTCTCTCTCTCCCTTCCTCCTGTGTCTCTCTCTTACCCCTCTTTCTCCCCCACTACCCCTCTGTCTCATTCTCCCCTGTGTCTCTTTACACCCCTCCCCCTGTGTCTCTCTCCTACACCTCTTTCTAACTCTCCCTCCTCTGTCTTTCTCCCCATCCTCTGTCTATTTCCCTCCCTTCCTCCTGTGTCTCTCTCTTTCCCCTCTTTCTCCCTCACTCCCCTTCTGTCTCTCTCTTCCCCCTCTTTCTCCCCTACTAGCTCTCTGTATCACTCTCCCCTGTGTCTCTCTTCTCCACCTCCCACTATTTCTCTCCTTCACCCACTGAGACTGACCTTGTCTGAAATCGGATCTGGAACGGCAGGGACAGCAATGTGATGTTGTCTCTCTCTCTCCATCATGCTCCCATGCGGTTCCCACAATTCCCTGCATGGACACATCATAGAGTAATTACTACTCTATGGTGTGGCTGTGCTGGGAATTGTGGGAACCGCATGGGAGCATGGTAGTTAGCTCCGCCCCCATCCTCATTCCTCCAATGCTTACTGACAGCTGCACGCCTGTCAGTATCCGAGTGTGCCGCCAGACCCAGTGACGGATCCAGAGCCTGATCTCGGGAGGGGCACTTATAGATTATTTAAAAAAAAAAATCCTGGCACAATAACCACTACAGCTCAGTGTAGTAGTTATGGTGCCAGTAGTGCCAGGATCCCACCCCAGAGTAAGTAGTCATACCGTTTAAGAACAGTTTGACAACTTACCTGGGGTCTGCTGGGATATAGGGCATAGGAGAAGTGGTGTGTGTTAGGGGTGAAGTGTGTGTGTGAAAGGTGCAGTGTGTGTGTGAGCGGTGAAGTGAGTGTGAGTGCGTAAGGGCGGCAGTGTGTGTGTTAGGGGGCAGTGTGTGTGTGAGGGTGGCAGTGTGTGTATGGGGGCACTGTATGTCTGTGTGGATCAGTGTGTGTATGGGGGGGCACTGTGGGGTAGTGTGTGTATGGGGGGCACTGTGTGTATAGTGGGGCAGCAGTGTGTGTAGGGCACTGTATGTGTCTGTGTGTGTATGGGTGTGCAGTGTGTGCAGGGCAGTATGTGTATGGGGCAGTGTGTGTAGTGTGTGTATGGGGACAGTGTTTGTGGGGCAGTGTGTGTATGGGGACAGTGTGTGTATGGGGACAGTGTTTGTGGGGCAGTGTGTGTATGGGGACAGTTTGTGTATGGGGGCAGTGTGTGTATGGGGACAGTGTGTGTATGGGGACAGTGTGTGTATGGGGGCAGTGTGTGTATGGGGGCAGTGTGTGTATGGAGACAGTGTTTGTGTGTATGGGGGCAGTGTTTGTGTATGGGGCAGTGTTTGTGTATGGGGGCAGTGTGTGTATGGGGGCAGTGTGTGTATGGGGACAGTGTTTGTGTGTATGGGGGCAGTGTTTGTGTATGGGGCAGTGTTTGTGTATGGGGCAGTGTTTGTGTATGGGGGCAGTGTTTGTGTATGGGGCAGTGTTTGTGTATGGGGACAGTGTGTGTATGGGGACAGTGTGTGTATGGGGACAGTGTTTGTGGGGCAGTGTGTGTATGGGGGCAGTGTTTGTGGGACAGTGTGTGTATGGGGGCAGTGTATGTATGGGGACAGTGTGTGTATGGGGGCAGTGTGTGTGTATGGGGGCAGTGTGTGTGTGTATGGGGGCAGTGTGTGTGTATGGGGGCAGTGTGTGTGTATGGGGGCAGTGTGTGTGTATGGGGGCAGTGTTTGTGTATGGGGACAGTGTGTGTATGGGGACAGTGTGTGTATGGGGGCAGTGTGTGTATGGGGGCAGTGTGTGTATGGGGGGCAGTGTGTGTATGGGGGGCAGTGTTTGTGTGGGGTCAGTGTGTGTAAGGGGGAAGTGTGTGTAAGGGGGAAGTGTGTGTAGTGTGTGTATGGGGGACAGTGTTTGTATGTGGGGCAGTGTGTGTATGGGGGTGGGGGGGAGGAGGGAAGGGAGGCTTTTTAATAAATAAATAAAACATTATTTAATAAAATAAATATATTTATGTCCCCCCTCCCTTCTTACCTTTATTGAGGAGGAGGGGGGACATTTCTGGATCCCTGGTGGTCCCAGTGGGGAATCCCCGGTGGTCCAGTGGTTACAGTGAACTCTAGCCCGCGCTCCAGGGCTAGAGTTCACTCTCGCGAGATTTGGACCGTTGCCGTGGTAACCGCGGCAACGCTCCAAATCTCGCGAGAGGAGGACCCGGAGGAGCTGCGGGCTGAGCTCCCGGGTCCTCTTTCCTCCCTCTCCCTCCCCTGCCGGCTGTCAGCACAGTGCCTGCGGACCGGGGAGGGAGATCTCTGATCACCCTCCCCGGGGAGGGTGATCAGAGATCTCCCTCCCCGGTCCGCAGGCACATTGCAGGGCTGGCGCTTGGGCAATGCCAGCCCTGCACTAGCCGGCAGGGGTGGATCTCGGGGGGGGGCAATTGCCCCCCCCTGGATCCGCCAATGGCCAGACAGGTCCCGGCGGCACCATCATACACTAAGGGGCAGGGCCGGACTGGGAACTAAAAGCAGCCCTGGAAAAAATTCTATACCAGCCCAAAAATGCGCCGCGGCAGCACAGGCGAAAATGCATCACCCCCAAACACACACACAAAAAATGCATCTTCGCTTGTTTTCTTGTGTTTCTTATTCCCTCTTTTGATTTTTTTTTTAACTCGTTTAGTGTATCTTGTCTCTAATTTTTCTCCTGTCTCTTACAACCCCCCTTATGTGTCTTTCAACTCCCTCGTGTATCTTTTACTTCATCCCAGCCTGTGTCTCTTTTTACCCTTCTCCAGTCCTCTGTATGTCTCTTCCCTATCGCCTTTTGTGTGTGTCTATGTCCCCCCCAGCAAACCTTCTGTGTGTCTCTTTGTTTTCCCCAGTCCCTCTGTGTGCATATTTTTCCCCCAGCCCAGCTTTGTCCCCCACAAACCTTTTGTATGTCTCTTTGTCCCCCAGCAAACCTTCTGTGTTTCTCTTTGCCTTCCCTCAGTCCCTTTGTGTGCCTCTTTCTTCCCGCAGACCCTCTGTGTGCCTCTTCCTCCTCCGTCTCTTTCTTCCCCCTCCCCCTGCCTCTCTTTCTTCCTCCTCTGTCTCTCTCTCCCTTCCTCCTGTGTCTCTCTCTTACCCCTCTTTCTCCCCCACTACCCCTCTGTCTCATTCTCCCCTGTGTCTCTTTACACCCCTCCCCCTGTGTCTCTCTCCTACACCTCTTTCTAACTCTCCCTCCTCTGTCTTTCTCCCCATCCTCTGTCTCTTTCCCTCCCTTCCTCCTGTGTCTCTCTCTTTCCCCTCTTTCTCCCTCACTCCCCTTCTGTCTCTCTCTTCCCCCTCTTTCTCCCCTACTAGCTCTCTGTATCACTCTCCCCTGTGTCTCTCTTCTCCACCTCCCACTATTTCTCTCCTTCACCCACTGAGACTGACCTTGTCTGAAATCGGATCTGGAACGGCAGGGACAGCAATGTGATGTTGTCTCTCTCTCTCCATCATGCTCCCATGCGGTTCCCACAATTCCCTGCATGGACACATCATAGAGTAATTACTACTCTATGGTGTGGCTGTGCTGGGAATTGTGGGAACCGCATGGGAGCATGGTAGTTAGCTCCGCCCCCATCCTCATTCCTCCAATGCTTACTGACAGCTGCACGCCTGTCAGTATCCGAGTGTGCCGCCAGACCCAGGGACGGATCCAGAGCCTGATCTCGGGAGGGGCACTTATAGATTATTTTAAAAAAAAAATCCTGGCACAATAACCACTACAGTTCAGTGTAGTAGTTATGGTGCCAGTAGTGCCAGGATCCCACCCCAGAGTAAGTAGTCATACCGTTTTGATACCGGAGAAACTGACGGAAGCGAAGCACAGAGAGATGGACACAGGTTTCTTCAGGAAGGAAGAGATTCTTTATTGGATCACCGATCGGGACTCAGAGGGACTAACGTCACCAAAAATACAGCAAGTTCTGAGCCCCGGACAATAGTGCAGGCTCCTTATATAGGCACATAACTCCTCCCATATTAAGCTCCACCCGCACATTCTCTTAACCAATCAACACAAATAAGAATTAACTTCCTGTTTGACCGCATGGCTTGTCCAGCACAATGGAGGAGGGGAATACTATATCCTGTATTCTTGCACATGCTCCGTACACTACTGATCGTATCTTGCCTCGTGCAACCAACTGATCGATACGTCAGCATATGCACGTACACATGCCACGTGGTAATCTCGGCCTACTAAATTTATTTTTACCGAGATTCCACCACATTCCCCCCTTTGATGCCTCTTGATATTTCACAATTACTTGAGGCATCACTTAACCTTAGTATGCATACACTGCAAGTTACCTTGAACCAGACCAGACTTATCTTATGATGTGAATCTTCAACATTCATCTTCCTGCATTGGTTCTCCCTGATCTAGAGCCTCATATTTATAAATTGCCATTATCTGTGCAGCAGCCTTCCTCTCTGCTATATTTTCTATCAGGCTTTGCACAGACCTAACTACTAAGGGTATAAGACACGGCAGGAGTAGACACAACATTAAAATCAGTAGGACTCCACCTACCACTGCCTTAAGCCCTCCAAACCACTCATACCAGCTACCAAACCAACTACTTGGTTTGTACCCTTTCCATACCTGAGTAGGCACATGCGCTAGTTTAACCATATGGCTAGTAAGCTCAGCTATTGCTTGCCCTTCGTCATCTATTTGAAGACAGCAATTGCTCAGGTTAAACTTCCCACATACACCTCCCTCTACTGCCAAAAGGTAATCCAAGGCTAATCTATTCTGGTAGACTGCTGTCCTCATCCTGGTATTATGCTTCGCTAGAAGATTGAGCGCTTGTGATGTCTCGTTAGTAATAATCTCAACCACCGCCTGTAATCTTATAATACGGTTGAGCATATAAATAGGGGTTCTATAACCAAAGGTACCATCTTCTGCCCACGTGGCTGGCCCATAATAATCTATAATACGCTGGGGAGGCCATTCATTATCTTCCCAAGCGCCTATCTCTATGGGTCCCCTTTTCTTCCTATGATTCACATCATACACTTTAACACCTAAAGTCTCACCTGTTTCAATAGGTAACAAGAAGAAGGATGGTTTGAGCATACCCAACACACATGCCCCTTCCCAGTCCTGTGGCAACTCCGAATAGGCTTTCTTACCACAGATCCAGTACAAATTTGCTGGGGCTCTCCAGGTAGATGTGATGGATAGGTCAAACCACACATCCTTTAAATTGGCGTATCTAGCAAACGGGTTAGATGGTTCTGAGACATTTGAAGCCGACCACCAAGTTGTATTCTTTGTATCATCATCATAAGCTTTTTGCCCTAGACAAGTTAATTCTCCTACAGAAGTATTATGCATCATTCCTTTCCTTGCTATGCAAACATAACCTATGATGGAGGTCTTTAATCTCCACTCAGATTTACCTCTAACACTCATATGATAATCGGCTTGTGTAGATATTAGTTGGTCAACTGCCTCAGAACCGGACATTACCTCCTTTGCTTCCCAAGGCCATTGGTCTCCCATGTTAGTACCTCCACACACATAGCAGTTGGTAACATTAAGACTACCGGCAATACTTTCAGCTAAATCAATGAACAGGTTTTTAGCATTATGGGGGATCTTATTATCTATACTCATCTCTTCATAAAAGGAATGGTATACTTGATGAGTTTGGGAGGATACTGTATCAGTCTCTATCCCTATAAACAATACTGTCCCAGGATCTAAACCCGTCCCATATATTTGAAACCCAAATAAATTACCATACTTATCTAAGAACTTGTCGGGGTTATTTATAAGTATATGGACTGGATTGCATTCCATAGACTTACAATATGGGCTGGTAGGCAACTTAGTCACTATCATGTCCTTGTCTACTGTCTGTCCCCAAGTTGCCCACCCCACACAAGACCAATATGGGCAAAAGTTATAATCTCTATTTGGGCATCTAGGACTCACATATTTATTTTTATTACTGGGACAAATATATTTATCATTAGACCCATACGTCCTCTCCCATCTAAGATCCCCACATACATTCCACGGCTTTCTACCACTTGATATCGCCTTACATGCATCAAATAGCAGAACACCCGAAGAATATACGGATTCTAATACTGTCTTGTTAATTAGGGTCCCCTGAGGATCTCCATTCCTTAGAGTCAACCATATTGTACGAGGTTGATACTCCGGACTGAAGCACTTAGGTTCTCCTACTCCTAAATGGCACACACTATATTCTATATTAAGGTATCTACATCTTGATACATCTCCTTTACACTCGTATTGTGAATGCCAAATTAGGGTTTGGGAAATATGGTTACCTGTTCTCGTAGTCTTAATGCATACCTCACAGCTAGGAGTGTCGGTACCTCTACCTTCCTGAATATAAAAACACACATAAATAAACATTATCAAGAATACATCTTTCGCCGTCATCCTCAGTCTTCGTCCGTGCGAAGGCACCTCAGCTTCCAGGATGTAAGGGCTGCAGGGAATGGAGTTCTGCTCGTCTTCACAGGAGTCCCTTCGAGACTTTCCTGGCTTATACACTATATGTTGGTGAGCGGACAGGCTTTATTATGGCCGTCTAAAACACTCACTTCACCAAATCTCTGTAACAATAAAATTTGTAATCCACAAAGTTCCTCGTTACTCCGACTGAGTAGTGCGTTTCAACCGGATCTTGCAGGGATTCTCTGGATCTGCTGTAACTTGCCAAGAATCAACTGCTGCTGGTTTAACCCTGGAGTGATGTATCCACGGAGTCACTTCGGCTACTTTTATCGCTGTAGGGGTAGACAAAAGAACAACATAAGGACCTCTCCACTTGGGCCCTAACGGTACATTATTCCACTCTTTAATCCACACTTGATCTCCTGGATGGTAACTATGAACTGGGGGATAAATATTCACAGGTAATCTATCTTGTACCCATTTCTGCACCTCCTCCATAGTCTTACCCAACTCTACAACCTGCTGCCGGGTAATTCCTTCTCCCAACTGACTCAAATCCCCCCTTAAGTTACCAAGTACGGGAGGTGGTCGCCCATACATGATTTCAAAAGGAGAGAGGCCCATCCTTCTGGTAGGGGTACTGCGGATTCGCAATAGAGCTATGGGTAAGAGAACGTTCCACTTAAGTTGGGTTTCCTGACACATTTTAGCCAACTGATTCTTGATAGTTCTATTCATTCTCTCTACCTTACCAGAACTCTGGGGTCTATATGCAGTATGAAGCCTCCACTTTATACCAAGCATATGAGTCAGTTGTTGTAGGCACTGATGAACAAAAGCTGGACCATTGTCCGATCCTATTGAGCAGGGTAGTCCATATCGGGGTATTATTTCTCGTAACAGGAATCTCACAACTTCTCCTGCTTTCTCTGTACGAGTAGGACATGCTTCTACCCAGCCTGAATAGGTGCACACAATTACCAGCAGGTAACGATGTCCACCCGATTTAGGCATCACTGTATAGTCAATTTGTAGATCGGACATGGGGAGTCCCCCCATAAACTGGACTCCTGGTGGCTTTACTGGTCCTTGTCTTGCATTATTTTTAGCACACGTTACACATCTTCGTACAATGGCCTGAGTCAAGTTGGACAATCTTGGTATGTAGAAATGTTTTCTGAGAGATTCTTCTGTGCTGTCTCTCCCAGAATGTGTCCCGTTGTGATAATTTTGGACAATTTCTACCGCTAGTGATGCTGGAATGACTATTCTTCCATCTTCTAACTGATACCATTTGTTCTCCAAATACTTTCCAGGTTCAGTCTTTAACCACTCTTCTTCTTGAGCTGTATAAACTGGAGTCCATTGAGACAGTGGAGTTGGTATTAGAGCAGCTATATGCCCCACATATTCCTGTCTTCCCGATTCAGCGGCACGCTTAGCTGTACTGTCTGCCATCCGATTTCCCTTGGTTACATCACCATCTCCTCTCAGATGCGCTCGACAATGTATGATACCGACTTCTTTCGGCTCCCACACTGCTTCCAATAGTTGTAGGATTTCAGCTGCATATTTGATTTCTTTGCCTTCTGAATTCAATAGTCCTCTTTCTTTATACAAAGCTCCGTGGGCATGAGTGGTTAAAAACGCATACTTGGAGTCCGTGTAGATGTTTACTCTTAAACCTTCAGCCAATTGTAACGCTCGTGTCAGTGCTATCAATTCTGCCTTTTGTGCTGATGTTCCTTTCGCCAGTGGCCGAGCTTCTATCACCTTGTCTATTGTTGTTACTGCATATCCTGCATAGCGGATCCCTTCTTTCACATAACTACTGCTGTCGGTGTAATATTGAACATCGGGGTTCTGGATGGGAAAATCACAAAGATCTGGTCTACTTGAAAATACTTCATCCATCACTTCCAAACAATCATGTTGACTTTCAGTAGGTTGTGGCAAAAGGGTAGCTGGATTTAAGGTGTTTACAGTCTCTAAATGCACTCTTGGGTTTTCACACAACATTGCTTGATACTTGGTCATACGGCTATTACTAAACCAATGATTTCCTTTGTAATCCAATAACGTCTGTACTGCATGTGGGACTCGTACATAAAGTTCTTGACCCAGAGTGAGTTTATCGGCTGCAGCTACTAGCAGGGCGGCTGCAGCTACGGCTCTTAGACAAGGTGGAAGTCCGCTGGCCACTGCATCCAGTTGCTTAGACATGTAGGCAACAGGTCTTTGCCATGATCCCAAGTACTGTGTCAATACTCCCACAGCCATTCTTCTTTGCTCATGTACATACAGGTAGAATGGTCGTGTGTGATCAGGTAGACCTAATGCTGGGGCACTCATCAAAGCCTTCTTCACATCTTCAAATGCCGTTTGCTGTTCTTGAGTCCATAAGAAGGGGTCGTGCTCTGTACCTTTGATAGCTGCATACAGAGGTTTTGCCAGTATCGCGTAGCTGGGAATCCATATCCTACAGAAGCCTGCTGCCCCCAAGAATTCTCGCACTTGTCTTCTATTCTTGGGTATTGGTATTTGGCACACAGCTTCTTTTCTCTCTGGCCCCATAATTCTTTGACCTTCAGAGATATGGAATCCCAGATATTTGACAGTTGGCAAACACAACTGAGCCTTCTTTCTAGACACCTTGTATCCTGCCTTCCAGAGAATGTGTAGTAGATCGTGCGTTGCTTGCTGACATATTTCCTTTGTAACTGCTGCTATCAACAAGTCATCTACATATTGTAACAATACACACTCTCCTGGGATGGACTCGAAATCCAGTAGATCTTGGCTTAGAGCTGAACCAAATAGGGTAGGTGAATTTTTAAACCCTTGGGGCAGTCTTGTCCAGGTCATTTGGCGTTTTGAGCCCGTTACAGCATTTTCCCATTGGAAAGCGAAGATACATTGATTTTCTGCGGCAATTCGGAGGCAAAAGAAGGCATCTTTGAGATCTAAGACTGTGAAGTAAGTAGCCCCGCCCGGAATTAAAGCAAGCAGGTTATATGGATTGGGTACAACTGGATGTATACTAACAACCGCATCATTGACTGCTCTCAAGTCCTGTACAGGTCGATACTCATCTGTACCAGGCTTTTGAACAGGCAGCAATGGGGTGTTCCAGGGGGAAGTACAGAATTTTAGGATACCATACCGTATGAACTTATCCAGATAAGATTGGATGTTCTTCTTAGCCTTCTGCGGGATGTGGTATTGTCTTAGGCTCACTGGATAAACCCCAAGTTTTAGTTCGATTTTAATAGGTGGAATATTGCGGGCCAGTCCTGGTGGGTTGTTCTCTGCCCAAACTCCTGGTATGTTGAATAAGGACTCATCACTCCTAGGGTTTTGGCTAGTCAACACTGTATAAAGTCGCCACTCTTCTTCCTTTGGTACGGATAATGTCATAATACCTGAAGGTCCATTAAACTTTAAGGATGTTGTTCCATTTGGTAGGAACGTAATCTGCGCTTGTAATTTAGATAGCATATCACGTCCCAGCAATTGGACTGGACATTCAGGCATATAAAGGAATTGATGTTTTACTACGTGGCCTCCCAATGTACAGAGTCGACTTTTAAGAACCGGTTTTTCAGCACTTCTTCCAGTTGCTCCTATCACAGTAATAGTCCTTCCAGATGGAGGAGCAACTAGGTTAGTCACCACTGAATGTTCGGCACCAGTGTCGATCATGAACGCACTCCTTTTTCCCCCTATTGATACATCGACCATAGGCTCCGCTCGACCAAGGGGGATGGAGCCCGGTCGGTATCAATAGTCCTCCATGACCGTGTCAGCCAATCCTACAAAGTCCCTACCTTCTCTATCGCGGGACCTTTGCGCTGCTGGGAAATACCTGTCTTCCCTAACACTTCCTCTGTTCCCATTGCTTCCTCTATTACCATTACTCCCTCCGGGACCTCCTCTACCTCTCGCTCTGCCTCTAAAGTTTCCATAACCTGCCCTGGGTTGGTCTCTCTCGTACTGCTCTCTTTGTGGACACTCGTTCCTCCAATGCCCTTCTTCCTTGCAATACGCGCATTGATTCCTACTCAAGGGCTCCCTATTCCATCTACTATCGCCTCTATCTGGGCCCCGTCTATCTACGCCTGCGATCGCTACCGCTAGCATATCTGCCTTTTTACGCATCTTGCGCTCTTCCTCTTTCTTACTTTCTGTTTCCCTATTCATATACACTTTATTCGCTACCTCCATTAGTTGGGTGATTGACATACCTGCAAACCCTTCTAACTTTTGTAGCTTGCGCTTAATATCTCCGTAAGCTTGGCTGACAAAGGCGGAGTTCACCATTCGGGAATTATCTGCGTCTTCCGGATTAAAGGGGGTATACAAGCGGTATGCCTCCAATAATCGGTCATAAAAGACACTGGGCGCTTCATCACTTTTCTGAATCACCTCAACTGTCTTCGACATATTAATGGCTTTCTTTCCTCCGGCTTTCATGCCAGCAATTATAGCGTCTCTATAGGCTCTGAGTTGAACCATATCAGCACCGTTTACATTCCAGTCGGGATCGGTATTGGGATAATGTGTTGCGGCCCATGCTGCTGGATTAGCTTGATTCAAAGCACGGGCTTTATCCTCTAGCGCTTTAATGGCTGCTTGATTAATTCTTGTCCTTTCCTCATTGTTAAACAAAGTCATTAATAACTGCTGGCAATCAGCCCATGTCGGGTTATGTGTCTGAACTATTGAGGTGAACAGATCAGTCATAGCTTGTGGTTTCTCAGTATACGAGGAATTGTGGGTCTTCCAGTTTAAGAGATCAGTTGTCGTGAATGGGACATATACGAAGACTGGGTCAGCATGTGCCATTTGACCTGCGGCATCGATATAGGCTGACCCGGGATTCAGACGAAGAGGCATCTGGTAATGTCTTAATTGTTGGGTACCAGTCAGTTGTCGGGTTTGTATGGGGCTACGTAGAGGGGCGTCAGTCATGGGTTCCAGTCGGGGAGAGATAGGGCATGAGGATGTGGGAGCTTGGTTTTGGGAAAAGGTAGTGAATAAAACACTTCGAGTCGAGCTAGAAGAAGCTTGACCGGAAGTCTGAAGTGGCGCCAAATCAGGATATTCAGATCTAATGGGGGTTGGCTCTGATTCCGGAAGGGGAGATTTAGTACGAGAGGGGGTGGATTCTGTACTGGAGGAGGAAGCGGAAGTGGATGAGGGCAATGAGGGGAGGGGTGCAGGACTTCCTGCATTTGCGTCACTTCCTCTTAAAGGAAAGTAAGGGGGCGGCAAAGGGATCTCGGACTCAGGGGGCGTGTCCAAAATGGGCCTAACACCAGTCCTAGTGGACAAACAAGTCCTAGCCACCATGAGGCGACACTGCTCCTCGTGGCACGTCTGGATCCATTTTGGCGAGTCATTTACGGCCTGTCTCCAACAATCAATATAAGGAAACTGCCCGTAAAGTTCAGGCCTACCCGATACAGCCACGTGTAAGCGCTGTACCAGAGTTGGATCCAAACTGCCACGTGGCGGCCATGCCGCAACCAAAGTAGGCCACTCCCTAGTACACAAAGTGACCAAACGTACAGGAGACATCTTAACCCCAAAATCACATTTTGTAAATCCCTTTTTAAAATTCTTCACCATACAACCTAAGGGATCCGGAATCGTTGACTGCGACGCGCCCATACTTAACAATGGAACGTCGTCGACAACGAATACTATACACGCGTACTATTCAACAGTCACACCCGTTTCCTCTGGCAACAGCACCACGTGGTACGGTTACCAAGTGAAACGTACACAATAACACAATAAACACTCAGGGAATTCCCGTACACACACAGCTGTTACACCAGTCACTATATAATCAATATTATGCCCTTTGGCGAAACTATACAGTCACCCACGCTATAATTCTCTATATATGAATTACCCGTCTATAACACACCCCAGTAACATCGTCTTTTACAAATAGCGGTTACAGTACGGTTAGCATAGGTCAAAGCACAAGTTAAGGTCACAATACAATTATTATAGTAAATATACAGGGTTATGGTACCGTGCACTATAATACAGCAACACACTATTAACACTCTCGCTAGACGGCTGAGCTCGCGCTATCTAACGCTATCTAACGCTCGCGCTATCTAACAAGATATACACTTTACTAAACAATCGTTAACACATTTACAATTCCCAACTAAACTATTGGCCAGTACCTTGAATGGACTACCTAAAACTATGTACACCCGTTTTGGTTAGCCACACTGCCCAAGCACCACATATAGCGAGCTAGAGGACCGAATTTACACAGGCGCCTCTTAGTCGATTACTATCAAAAATCTAGTGGGTTCCAAATTTACACGCCTTCCCACTTAGCCAAGATAGGTTGAGAGCTAGCGAACCGAATTTACACAGGCGCCGCTTAGTCTCCCGGTCCCTCCGACCTAGCGAACGTAATATACACCCTAGAACGCTAGTCTAGACAAGACACCGGTGTCCGGCTAGGGCTATTTACACCAGGACCCCGCCTGACTAACCAAATCAAATGGTCTGACTAAAGAGCGTTCGATTGAGCGGTGCGCCTTCGCTCCTTCCCTCCGACAGAGGGGGCAGATTCCATACACAAATAACCCCTTATGGGCCTACCGCACAATCGGTATACCCCTAGTGGGTCTGCCGTCTAAACCAGCAGTTGTCTTACCTCCTCGTTCCTGAACCTGAGTTCACACTCATCGACGGGGACACCCCAGCACTTCTTACGTAGAGGCCGATGATCTCCTGGACAACAGACCAGTGGCGCCGAGACGAAGGGAGGTCCACGCAGAAGTTCAGGGGTGCAGCCGTAGAGAACGTGGGCAAAGATAGACCGTCTCACGCCTCTGCCTCTCAGCTACCGTTGAACGATGAGTTTCCCGGCCAATGCACCAAATGATACCGGAGAAACTGACGGAAGCGAAGCACAGAGAGATGGACACAGGTTTCTTCAGGAAGGAAGAGATTCTTTATTGGATCTCCGATCGGGACTCAGAGGGACTAACGTCACCAAAAATACAGCAAGTTCTGAGCCCCGGACAATAGTGCAGACTCCTTATATAGGCACATAACTCCTCCCATATTAAGCTCCACCCGCACATTCTCTTAACCAATCAACACAAATAAGAATTAACTTCCTGTTTGACCGCATGGCTTGTCCAGCACAATGGAGGAGGGGAATACTATATCCTGTATTCTTGCACATGCTCCGTACACTACTGATCGTATCTTGCCTCGTGCAACCAACTGATCGATACGTCAGCATATGCACGTACACATGCCACGTGGTAATCTCGGCCTACTAAATTTATTTTTACCGAGATTCCACCACAGTTTAAGAACAGTTTGACAACTTACCTGGGGTCTGCTGGGATATAGGGCATAGGAGAAGTGGTGTGTGTTAGGGGTGAAGTGTGTGTGTGAAAGGTGCAGTGTGTGTGTGAGCGGTGAAGTGAGTGTGAGTGCGTAAGGGCGGCAGTGTGTGTGTTAGGGGGCAGTGTGTGTGTGAGGGTGGCAGTGTGTGTATGGGGGGGCACTGTATGTCTGTGTGGAGCAGTGTGTGTATGGGGGGGCACTGTGGGGCAGTGTGTGTATGGGGGGAACTGTGTGTATAGTGGGGCAGCAGTGTGTGTAGGGCACTGTATGTGTCTGTGTGTGTATGGGTGTGCAGTGTGTGCAGGGCAGTATGTGTATGGGGCAGTGTGTGTAGTGTGTGTATGGGGACAGTGTTTGTGGGGCAGTGTGTGTATGGGGACAGTGTGTGTATGGGGACAGTGTTTGTGGGGCAGTGTGTGTATGGGGACAGTTTGTGTATGGGGGCAGTGTGTGTATGGGGACAGTGTGTGTATGGGGACAGTGTGTGTATGGGGGCAGTGTGTGTATGGGGGCAGTGTGTGTATGGGGACAGTGTTTGTGTGTATGGGGGCAGTGTTTGTGTATGGGGCAGTGTTTGTGTATGGGGCAGTGTGTGTATGGGGGCAGTGTGTGTATGGGGACAGTGTTTGTGTGTATGGGGGCAGTGTTTGTGTATGGGGGCAGTGTTTGTGTATGGGGCAGTGTTTGTGTATGGGGGCAGTGTTTGTGTATGGGGCAGTGTTTGTGTATGGGGACAGTGTGTGTATGGGGACAGTGTGTGTATGGGGACAGTGTTTGTGGGGCAGTGTGTGTATGGGGGCAGTGTTTGTGGGACAGTGTGTGTATGGGGGCAGTGTACGTATGGGGACAGTGTGTGTATGGGGGCAGTGTGTGTGTATGGGGGCAGTGTGTGTGTGTATGGGGCAGTGTGTGTGTATGGGGGCAGTGTGTGTGTATGGGGGCAGTGTGTGTGTATGGGGGCAGTGTTTGTGTATGGGGGCAGTGTTTGTGTATGGGGGCAGTGTTTGTGTATGGGGACAGTGTGTGTATGGGGACAGTGTGTGTATGGGGACAGTGTGTGTATGGGGGCAGTGTGTGTATGGGGGCAGTGTATGTATGGGGGGCAGTGTTTGTGTGGGGTCAGTGTGTGTAAGGGGGAAGTGTGTGTAAGGGGGAAGTGTGTGTAGTGTGTGTATGGGGGACAGTGTTTGTATGTGGGGCAGTGTGTGTATGGGGGTGGGGGGGAGGAGGGAAGGGAGGCTTTTTAATAAATAAATAAAAAATTATTTAATAAAATAAATATATTTATGTTCCCCCTCCCTTCTTACCTTTATTGAGGAGGAGGGGGGACATTTCTGGATCCCTGGTGGTCCCAGTGGGGAATCCCCGGTGGTCCAGTGGTTACAGTGAACTCTAGCCCGCGCTCCAGGGCTAGAGTTCACTCTCGCGAGATTTGGACCGTTGCCGTGGTAACCGCGGCAACGCTCCAAATCTCGCGAGAGGAGGACCCGGAGGAGCTGCGGGCTGAGCTCCCGGGTCCTCTTTCCTCCCTCTCCCTCCCCTGCCGGCTGTCAGCACAGTGCCTGCGGACCGGGGAGGGAGATCTCTGATCACCCTCCCCGGGGAGGGTGATCAGAGATCTCCCTCCCCGGTCCGCAGGCACATTGCAGGGCTGGTGCTTGGGCAATGCCAGCCCTGCACTAGCCGGCAGGGGTGGATCTCGGGGGGGGGCAATTGCCCCCCCCTGGATCCGCCAATGGCCAGACAGGTCCCGGCGGCACCATCATACACTAAGGGGCCGGCCGCAAGGTAACTATTGAACGCGGCCGGCCCCCTCAGAGTGTGCCACGGACGGGCACCCAGCAATACCTAATTGAGCATTAGAGCTCTGCAGCCCCCAGGTGCCGCGGCCCACCGGGAAATTTCCCGGTATCCCGGTGGGCCAGTCCGGCCCTGTTGACACAGTCTGCATGAAAAAAAAACTGCTTTCACTTTCACTCAGATGTAATTTACCTCAAACAGTTGTATCTCTTTCTGTAAATTTAACTTTAAACACATACAGGAGGCTCTTGCATGGTCTAGCAAGCTATTAACATAGCATGGGATAAGAAAATCTTAATTAAACAGAACTTGCAATAAAGAAAGCCTAAATAGGGTTCTCTTTACAGGAAGTGTTTAGGAAGGCTGTGCAAGTCACATGCAGGGAGGTGTGACTAGGGTTCATAAACAAAGTGGTTTAACTCTTAAGGCAGAGAATTGAGCAGTGAGACTGCAGGGACATTATCTATACACCAAAACTGCTTCATTAAGTGTCTGGTAACTATTTATGGTGGTGGAAGTGATTCATCTGGTGATGATTGTTCTGTTTCCCTCACCATTGTAGACCTCACCATTGTAGACATATCACCTTTACTTCCAGCACAAAAGATACTCGACTATGAGTATGATGAGCCAGAGGAAGTACAAGAGAAAAATTTGGAGATTACAGGCTGCAGCCCACTTTAGGTAGTGTGCACTCACTTCCTACGCATTCTCTCCCTTGTCAAAGTCCATCTCTACCTGTTCAACATCTTCAAATATACTACAAGTCTTTTTTAAAGAAATAGACAAAAAATAAAATAAAAAATCCATGAAATCATTTTAAAATGTGATGGCCGTTGTGACGAGAGCAATCTCGCCACATTGTATTGGAGAAGCCTGGTTGCCCGCCTGCTGCCTTTGGACTATGGCCCTGGGAGATTGGGCCCTTTCAATTCAGTATGATAGGAGTTATGTATTTTTGTATCCTTTTGTGTTTTACTGGTAACATGTGCTCAATGGAGTCTGCCTCTATCCCTGGATATAATTGGATTATTTTCCCCATTGTCTCCAGGATAAAGGGCTCTGTAAAACCGGTTTGGGCCAGATAGCCATGCTGCCAGCCAGGCCCCAAAAGATACTTTACTAACTTCTGAACCCCTGGTCTGATTCATGCCATTTTTTGATATGTTGTTCCCCTGAATGGATTGATTGTGAATATATAATTTTTATGTGAATGTGATGTATATTTTAGAAGTTATGAAAATGCTGTAAAAACTGTATTTTTCCTGCCTGTGATAAATTACATTAACCCATTGTGTTCAATAATTATATCACAGGCAGAGGGGATGATTTTATGTGTTTGTGCTGGGTGTGTTTTATGTTTTACTGTACGGGATTGGTTACATGTTGTCCCTCCCTGTGAGATGTCCCCTTGCATGGGGACTTGCATAAAAGTCTGTGAGTGTTAATTAAAAGAGACCACTGCTTGACCCTCAACACAGAGCTCTGTCTCGTTCTTTGGGGGATTTACTGTATGCTGTTAGAGACTGATTGCCAGGAATGTAAGCTGATTGTCTGCTTTTCCTGTTCGTCTGCTAGCAGCTATTTGCGAGGTTCCAGTTCGGGAGGTGGAGTGCTATTTTGTATCCAGTTCGGGAGTTTTGGTGTTCTGCAGTAGCTGTGCCTGTATCTCTGGAAGGGGAAGAACTCCTAAACGGCGGTTTAACCCTTTCATGCCTGGGGTGCCATTACAGTTGTTACAGTTGGTGGTTGTTGTTTTCATTGTAGTGATTTGGGTTCGCTTTGCCTAGCTGAGTCTTGTGGTAAGACTATGCCCGCTATCTCCACAGACGCAGCTGGAAGAAGCTGATAGGGCCCTTTTTTCCATACTAAAGTACAGTCACTGATTTTGTGTGATTGATGGTACTGTAAATGGTAAAAAATACATCAGTGATATTCCTGACCCAAAACTGAAACCTTTATCACATGATCTTATACAGGATAATGAAGCTTATATTTTTCTACAGGATTCAGCCCTTTTGTCATGCTGCTGCCTTGTTAGAAAAGTTGTTTCAGGAATATCATATTATATTGCTAGAATAACCCTGAACTGAATCCAACAGAAAAATTGTGGAGTCTATTAAAGAAAGGGATAAAAAGACAATTGATGGAAGCAAATATACAAACTTGGTTTCACATTATAACACCTAATGAAGTAAAACTATTGTTTATAAAATATATTTCACCATGTTTTTCTTTATTTTATCATTGTTTTCTGTATATAACTTCTATTAAAATGCTATTTTTAATAAAGCACATTGTGCTACATTCAGCAGCATTAAATGATCTTTATAATGATATATTATTTTCTAATAATATAATTTAATTTTTATGGTATTATTTTAAAAAATACTGATGCTATGAGCCATCAAAGCACAGGAATATACAGTTTCCCCAATTTTGGCCACTAGTATATATTAATAATCTAATTTTGACAACTCAGAATTGGTATAGCAAAAAAACCTGATCTTGCTATGATCCAGACAATAATGTAGCCAATTTTGCATTGCTGCATACTAATAGGCCACGTTTTCTTCTGATTTTTTTGCCATGCCCAAATGTTTCCCATAGACAACATTCCATCACATGAATGAGCGTCAGACAATCTGAAGAGATTTTCAATTTCAGGAAAAATTGTTCTGCTGTACCGAACAATCGCATGGTGCACAAGTCTAATGTCCACATCTCTGCCCCCCTTATTCTCCTAAATATAGTAAAATATTACCTTCTTTCCAGTCTGCTGGTGCTGGCTTTGCCTCTGGTCTGCCTTCTTTGTTGACATTATTAGAAGTGATGATCTCAGCCAATTACAGTGCTTTCCGATAGAAAATCATTGGCTTGGCTGAGATTTTCAATTCTGATGTTCTCAGCCATGGGGGTGGGATGAGGTGAAGCCAAACACTGCTGTGATCATTCAGCATCTCCTCCTAAAGATGCATTGAATTAATGCATATCTATAAGGAAAGTTCAGTGTCTCCATGCAGAGGGTGGAGACACTGTATGTCAGTGCAGCACACTGTGCAGCATTTCCCCAGGAAGCACCTTAAGTGGCTGTTCTTAGGCTGTAATGTAAACACTGCGCTTTCTCTGAAATGACAGTGTTAACTGTGAAAAAAACCTACAGGGATATGCTATATTTACCAGAACAACTACATTAAGCTGATGTTGTTCTGGTGACTATAGTGTCCCTTTAAGCATTTTCTGGACACTTATTATGTGGCACCTTGTGCAGAGGGTGATATGCTCAACCAAAACCTTGTCAAGGCTAGTATTGCAGAAAAAAATATTTGACATTATTATTGGTATTTATATAGCGCCAACTAATTCGCTTTACAATATTGTGAAAGGGGGAAATTTTACAATAAATGAGACAATTACATGACCATAGTATATACATAGCACACAAGTGTGGCTCAATGCACACACAAAAAAAAGAAGAAACAGTTAAAGGAGGGGAAAGAGAGAAAAAAAAGAGCAAAAAGAGAATTACAGAGATAAATAAAACTAGTTTTTTTACTCTTTAAGGACCAGGGCTTTTTTGAGATGCAACGCTTTTGTGACCAAGGCCGTTGTTATTTTTTTTCAGTTTTACGTGCAATAATTTCGGCACACCAAGTGCAAGTAAAGAAAACTAACTGAAAATAGATTCACTAATTAGTTCTGATTTTAATGTGGAAAATGTATTCATACTTACCGTAATTTTCTTTTCATGGCTACATTTAACCTATGGGTTAGCCAATAGGGAAAAATAATTGAATACTTAAGTGGGCAGGTGTGAAGAAAAAGGGACTTTATCCGACCTTTTCTTCTGGTTTCTTGTGTTTTGTTTCAGTTTTCCTGCCTACAATGGATTATTAGTTCAGCAGCTTGCAACTACCGAACCCAGACCTCCCTCCTGGCTTATTATGATCAAAAGCACCGTCAATCTAATGTTCCCTGGGTGGCCGCTGTTCGTATAGCCGAACGCCACGTGGAAAAGAAAACGGCGGCCATCTTGTTCACACGAGGCGAGTCAGCGGGACTTGGTCGTCGAGTGTCTGGAACTAAAATTGGACACTCGACTGCACGAAGTACCGCTGAGAACTACCGAACGCCCGCTTCTCCCACTTACCGAACAGCCAGAGGAGCGGTATTCGGTAGTTATGTTCGTACAGACCAGGGGAACAATCGCTACTATGAGCCAGGAGGGTATATTCGTATTTTGACCGTTTTTCGTCTTTTTCCCAATTGACCGACCGCACACGCTGAATTTGTGGAACTGTTTTGGGCAGGAGCCTCGTGTGTGGTCGGTAAAACAGGACTTCCACACTTTTTGAGAACCCCTGAACCGATCTGGGTGAAATTTGGATATGTTTACCACCCAGATCGGGGCTATCAGGGGATATGTGTTTTGTGGGGATACCTTGTGGGGAAAGGGGTGTTCCAACTTTTGGGGAAAATGTGTGCCCTTTGCCTGGAGATAATTGATATACTCCTTAACTTATCTCAATATCTCCCAGGCAGAGGGAGGGTGTGTATTAAGAAAATACTGTACAGTGATTGGTAATATGTTTGTTTGTTTTGGGAGGTCCTCTTGCATGAGGATCCCCATAAAAGCCAGCCTGTTTCAATAAAGCTTTAGTTCTGTTACACCCTTCATGAAGTCTTGGCTCATGTTTGGGGAAGGAATATTCTATCTACTGGGAAGAATTGTCTGGGAAGCTGTATTCATCTCTACCCCCTGCTGGAGCTATAATCACTTGTACTCAGCAGCTGGAAAGGAAACAAGAGACCGCAGCACCATCACCCCTGCAGGTCTTAACAACTGGTGGCAAGCAACGGGATTGAATGGAACACAGAGAGACAACTGGTGAATGGCCCAGCAGTACGAGAAACTAAAAAGGACTACGCTAAAAGATCTACTGGAAGCCCGAGGTCAGGTGGCAAGCAACAAAAAGAAAGCTACACTCATAGCAGAACTGATGGAGGGCGACCAATCCAGCAACACGGCGAATGTCAGCCGGGAGGAAGCAGAATTCCAACAGAAGGTGATGTGGAGGCTAAACCTATATGGGCCGAATCCCCCACCTGAGGTGATAACGCAAGTCCTGGCACAGGTGAACACAGAACGCAGTGCCCTACAGGCAAGTTTGAACCAAGCAGACAACGCATCCCTAACAGGATCTATAAATGGAGGGCAGCGGAGAAAAATTAACTATGCTGCATTTAAAAGCTTTGCGGACGGAGAGATGGACATTGACGCCTATTTACAGGATTTTGAACGTCAATGCGCTTTGGAGGGTCTGGAATCGGAGCAGTGGGCAGCGATTTTAAGCAGCAAGCTCACAGGCCGAGCGGCCGAAGCCTACAGAGCAGTTCCTGACACAGCCATACATGACTATGCCAAGGTAAAGGAAATTCTGCTGGCCAGGTATGCCGTGACCCCAGAGACTTACAGAAATAAATTTCGGGCACTACGAAAGGGGGGCCGAGACTCCTCCACGGAATGGGCCTTTAGGCTGTATAGAGCAGCCCGGAACTGGATACAAGGCTGCCTGGCCACCACACTGGAAGAGGTACTACAACTCTTCTTACTTGAACATTTTTTTGAGCACACCCCGGTAGACACCAGGGATTGGGTCAGAGACAGAAATCCGGCTACAATCGAAGCCGCAGCCAAACTGGCAGATGAACATCACGAGGGCCGGAAAGGGGAAGCCAGCGGGAACCGCCCTCTGGTAAGGTCCAGTGCTCCACCACCAGGACCTGTGACCAACCCCAGACCATCCATGGCACCACCCACAACCCAGCCTGGTCTGGCCCGGAGATCCCCACTGGTATGTCACCAGTGCAATCAGCCAGGGCACTACAAAATCCATTGCCCTCAACGGAGCAGAACCAGCTGGGAGCGGCCACCACAAACCCCAAAAGCGGGCGCTCACCACTATCAACATACCCCTGTGGAAGAGCCCACTTCAGACGCAGAGCAGTGGGCCGTGCTACATGAGGTAGACCTAGCCCAAGCCGAAGTCGACAACCAGGTTCACCACAGACAATTGGTCACCATAGACGGTAAAGAAGCAGAGGCGCTACGAGACACGGGCGCCACTCTTACGCTAGTACAGCCCCACACTGTAGCTGCCAAGGCCTGCACCCACAGGACTGTAGCAGTACGAGTGGCCGGGGGCGCCATCCACAAGATACCCACAGCCCGGGTACAGTTAAATTGGGGCAATGGCGCAAAGCCGATGGAAGTGGGCATTATGGCTGGACTACCGGCGGACGTTTTGTTGGGGAATGATTTGGGTTGCCTGACGTCCCAGCTGGTGCAATCCGAGCCTGCTGGAGCCTGCGCAGTGACTACCAGGGCGCAAGCCCGCCGAGCTGGACCGACACACTCCGAGGAACCACAGGTAGGAACTGAAAACCCCGTAGCCACCCCTAACCCTATCCCCTTCTGGGGCACTCCCCAAGACTTTGGCCAAACCCAACAAGCAGACCCCACCCTAGCCGGTTACAGGAAGGCAGTAGGGATCCCCAGGGACGGTAATACCCACGAGGAATTCCAATGGGATAAGGGGTTGCTGTACAGGGTCACAGAGGGGGGGAGGGGGGCAGCACAAGTTATAAAGAGGCAGCTGGTAGTACCCCGGAAATACAGGGCAGAACTTCTAAGGCTCAGTCATGATATCCCGCTAGCAGGACATCTGGGTATCAAGAAAACTAAGGACAGACTAACCCAGACGTTCTTCTGGCCAGGGATATCCAAAGATTTGCAGTCCTACTGTAGGACATGTGACACCTGTCAAAGGATAGGGAAAAGGGGGGATCACCCTAGGGCCAAGTTACGATCCCTACCTATAATAGAAGAGCCCTTTTACAGGGTGGCAGTGGATCTGGTAGGGCCTCTCAGCAAACCTAGCTCCTCCGGGAAGTGCTACATCCTCACGGTGGTGGACTATGCCACCAGATACCCTGAGGCGGTGCACTCTCCAACATTGAGGCTGAGACGGTAGCAGAGGCTCTAGTTAAGATCTTTTCCCGAGTAGGGTTCCCCCGGGAAATACTTTCCGACCAAGGGACCCAGTTCACAGCAACTGTAACTCAACAGTTGTGGCAGAGCTGCGGGGTCAAACCCTTATTTAGCTCCCCCTATCACCCCCAGATGAACGGGCTCTGTGAACGGTTTAACGGCACGCTTAAACAAATGCTCACAGCGTTCACAGAGTCCTACGGTCAATGGGAGAAGTTTCTACCTCACCTCCTGTTTGCCTACCGGGAAGTGCCTCAGGCGTCCACTGGGTTCTCCCCCTTCGAACTCCTATACGGGAGAAAAGTCCGGGGACCCCTAGACCTCATACAGGAGCACTGGAGGGCAACACAGGAGAAGAGGGAGTCCCAGTCCTGCCATACGTGCTGGAGTTTCGGGACCGCCTGCAGGCCCTAACCGAGTCAGTCCGGGAGAACCTGCAGGCGGCCCAGAAGCGCCAGAAACAATGGTATGACCGAGGGGCAAGAGATAGGAACCTGGAAGTAGGACAAAAGGTACTAGCCCTCAGACCTTCCAAAAAGGACAAGCTCCAGGCAGCATGGCAGGGGCTATTCAAAATAGTAGAAAAAATTAGCGACACCACTTATATCGTGGCCAAATGTTCAGATGAAAGGATCCGACGAGCCTTTCATGTGAACATGTTGAAGCCCTATTACGAGCGTTCTGAGGATGTGGCTGCCATATGCGCCCCATCCGCGGATGATAGTGAGGGACTCCCCTTACCTGACCTACTAGCAGCTAACCCCGGGACCTTAGAACAGGTCGGGTTAGGAGAAAAGCTAGACCCCCCCCAGCAGGCCGACGCTAAGCACCTGCTGCAGGAATACGGTGGGCTATTCTCCTCTCTACCCGGATACACCTCCGCCGCAGTGCACCGGGTAGAGACCCAGGGGGAGACCCCCTTGAGACAGCAGCCATATCGTATACCGGCAGCAGTACGCACAAGCATGTGGAAGGAACTCCAAGAAATGCTAGAATTAGGGGTTATTGAGGCTTCCCAAAGTCCCTGGGCGTCTCCGGTGGTGTTAGTACCGAAGCGAGACGGCACGACTCGCTTCTGTATTGACTACCGGAAACTGAACGACCGGACAATCACAGATGCCTATCCTATGCCACGGATCGACGAATTGCTTGATCGCATGGCCAGCGGGCACTTCCTGACTACCCTAGACCTGTGTAAAGGTTATTGGCAAATTCCGCTAGACCCGGCCGCCATCCCTAAGTCGGCATTCGTCACCCCATTCGGGCTATACCAATTTAGGGTTATGCCGTTTGGGATGAAGAATGCCCCGGCTACGTTTCAAAGGATGGCGGACCGACTTCTGGAAGGAATGCAGGACTTCGCATGTGCCTACTTGGATGACATCGCCAACTACAGCGGCACATGGGAAGCCCACCTGGGGCACTTGGCTTTGGTATTTAACAAGCTACAGGAAGCCGGCCTTACCCTGAAACCCGAGAAATGCCATGTGGGCATGGCAGAAGTCCAGTATTTAGGGCATCGGGTAGGGTCCGGTAAACAGCGTCCCGAGCCCACCAAAATAGAGGCCATAGCGAATTGGCCCCAGCCCCGCACTAAGACCCAGGTATTAGCCTTTCTAGGCACAGCAGGGTATTACCGCAAGTTCGTCCCCAAGTATAGCACCCTAGCAAAGCCCCTCACCGACCTAACCAAAAAAGCCCTACCCAAGCAGGTATCGTGGTCCCCGGAGTGTGCAGCAGCGTTCCAGAGCCTTAAGACGGCTTTAAGCGAAGCTCCAGTATTGGCGGCCCCAGACCCTAATAAGACATTTCTCGTTCACACAGATGCCTCTATGTTTGGGCTGGGAGCCGTGCTCAGCCAAGTGGGGGAAGATGGCATGGAACACCCGGTGGCCTACCTCAGCCGTAAGTTACTACCTCGGGAGGTCAGCTATGCCACCGTAGAAAAAGAATGTCTGGCGTTAGTATGGGCATTGAAGAAACTCCAACCGTACCTCTATGGCCGTGCTTTTACTTTACTTACGGACCACAACCCCCTCATTTGGCTCAACCGAGTCTCTGGAGACAATCCCCGGCTGCTCCGCTGGAGTTTAGCGTTGCAGCCCTACAATTTTACACTGCAGTACCGTCCGGGCAAACAGAACGGCAATGCTGATGGGCTTTCCCGTCAGACAGACTTGGACACTTAAGGATACCACCCGGACATCCCCTAGCCAACCCGGCAGGGTCTAGGCGGGTATGCCGACCCATGGAACTAAGGGGGAGTAATGTGAAGAAAAAGGGACTTTATCCAACCTTTTCTTCTGGTTTCTTGTGTTTTGTTTCAGTTTTCCTGCCTACAATGGATTATTAGTTCGGCAGCTTGCAACTACCGAACCCAGACCTCCCTCCTGGCTTATTATGATCAAAAGCACCGTCAATCTAATGTTCCCTGGGTGGCCGCTGTTCGTATAGCCGAACGCCACGTGGAAAAGAAAACGGCGGCCATCTTGTTCACACGAGGCGAGTCAGCGGGACTTGGTCGTCGAGTGTCTGGAACTAAAATCGGACACTCGACTGCACGAAGTACCGCTGAGAACTACCGAACGCCCGCTTCTCCCACTTACCGAACAGCCAGAGGAGCGGTATTCGGTAGTTATGTTCGTACAGACCAGGGGAACAATCGCTACTATGAGCCAGGAGGGTATATTCGTATTTTGACCGTTTTTCGTCTTTTTCCCAATTGACCGACCGCACACGCTGAATTTGTGGAACTGTTTTGGGCAGGAGCCTCGTGTGTGGTCGGTAAAACAGGACTTCCACACTTTTTGAGAACCCCTGAACCGATCTGGGTGAAATTTGGATATGTTTACCACCCAGATCGGGGCTATCAGGGGATATGTGTTTTGTGGGGATACCTTGTGGGGAAAGGGGTGTTCCAACTTTTGGGGAAAATGTGTGCCCTTTGCCTGGAGATAATTGATTTACTCCTTAACTTATCTCAATATCTCCCAGGCAGAGGGAGGGCGTGTATTAAGAAAATACTGTACAGAGATTGGTAATATGTTTGTTTGTTTTGGGAGGTCCTCTTGCATGAGGATCCCCATAAAAGCCAGCCTGTTTCAATAAAGCTTTAGTTCTGTTACACCCTTCATGAAGTCTTGGCTCATGTTTGGGGAAGGAATATTCTATCTACTGGGAAGAATTGTCTGGGAAGCTGTATTCATCTCTACCCCCTGCTGGAGCTATAATCACTTGTACTCAGCAGCTGGAAAGGAAACAAGAGACCGCAGCACCATCACCGCTGCAGGTCTTAACAGCAGGTATAAGAGTATCCCAGCAGCCTCCACACACCAGTCTAGTAACAAGACAAATAAAAGATGAGGAGGGAAACCCAAATGCTGCCATGAATAATAGACAAAAAAAGAAAATTACAGTAAGTATGAATACTTTTTCCACATTCCTGGCTAATCATGGCAGCATTTAACATATGGGAATACCCAAGCAGTAAGAATAAACACAGGGCTGGAATGCATGCCAAAAAAAATATTTATTTAAGTAAGATAAGAACAGGATTTTATGACTGAAAGGCCAAATTCAGAATCAGTAGACATGTGCAATTAGTTTCGTTCCGAATGCAAATTCAGACGAATTTCGGAAATTCGGATGCTTCCGAATGTCCGAAGTGGCAAATTGCTGAATTTCCGAAGTGAAGAATTTCGTAAGTGCTGAAGTGCAATGGATTTCTGAAAAGTGAGGGTTGGGGTATGGGCTGGGGTAGGGGTTGGTGTAGGGTTAGGGTAGGGTTAGTGGTTGGGGTAGAGGTAGGGTTAAGGATAGGGTTAAGGGTAGGGTTAGGTTTAGGGGTAGGGTTAGTGGTTGGGGTAGGGGTAAGGTAGGGTTAGGGTTAGTGGTTGGAGTAGGGTTGGGGTTAGGGTAAGGGTTAGGTTTAGGGGTAGTTTTAAGGGTAGGGTTAAGAGTTGGTGGTTGGAGTAGGGTTAGGAGTTGGGTTACACCTTCACTAATCCTACCCTTAACCCTACCCTAACCCTACTTCCTGGAGCCTTGTCGTAGGTCCAGGGTGGATAGCAGACAGTGAGATACCAGCCCAGCAGCGGTGGTTCGTGGAGTCTGCAGTACTAATGGTGTCTATGCAGTAGTTATGGTGTCTACGGTGCTGATGGTCCTTTGGTGAGCGCTAGGAGCATCCTTTCTACGGTCCAACTTCCAGGCAGCCTGGAGGCAACCGTAACAGTAGAGACTACCTGTTTAGGAAGACCTTGCAACATCAGTGACTGCTGCTCAAGAGCCAGGCTCACAACCTGAGTTTGTGAGGTTCCGGATGAAGAAGAGGACCCTGAGATAACAGGTACATTGATAACGAGAGTTTCCAAGGCTGGTCTATCATCAGACTCTGTAGAAGAGGGAACCAAGGTCACTGAGGCCAAAATGGAATGACAGCAATCACCTTGCCACTTCCTCTTGCTATTTTCCTGAGAACAGCATGGATCAGAGGGATTGGAGGAAAAATGTATGTCAGATTGTAATGCTAATCCACTGATAGAGCAATGAGTGCTTTTGCTCTGGGGTGAAATCTCCTTTATATAAATATTGGGACTTGTTTATTGTGTAAAAATACTCTTTTGGAGAGGTGCCATTCTGTTTCCTCCAGCTGTTGTCTGCTAAGGAAATCTGCCACTGTGTTCTCCTTCCCTGGGAGAAAAATTGCACATAAACTTGCCAAGTTCTGAGTCTCCTTCTTCAATGCTGAGCTCCTGGTTCCTCTCTGATGGTTTATATACGCAGCTGCAGCATTGTTGTCCAGTATTAATTTCACCCATTTGTTCTGAAGAAGCAGTGCGAAGTGGAGCAGTGCCACAAAGGCTGCTCTTAATTCTCTGATGTTCAATGGTAAGTGATGAACCTGAGGTGGCCATAAGTCCTGGACTTATAGACTCCTAAAGTATATCCCCCAGCCAGATTGACTGTGATCTGTCATTATGACTAACCGTGTGTTCTCATGACAGCCACCATTGGAAGTCCTGTTTTAAAGATCTTGGAATGGAAAGAAGCCTCTCCCATCCTTGCGAGCTGGCATCGAAATGATAACAAAAAAATGCTCCTGGGGGCGTAGGTTCTGCTAGGCCCATCTGATCAACCTGATGGTTGAAGTCATGGAACCCATGACCCAAGTAAAGGAACACACACACAAACATACTGACACACACAGACACTGACATAAACACACAGACATACTGACACACACACACACAAACATACTGACACACACACAGACACTGACATACACACACAGACATACTGACATACACACACAGACATACTGACACACACACAGACACTGACATACACACACAGACATACTGACATACACACACAAACATACTGACACACACACAGACACTGACATACACACACAGACATACTGACATACACACACAGACACTGACATACACACACAGACCTACTGACATACACACACAGACATACTGACACACACAAACATACTGACACACACAGACATACTACTGACACACACACACATTTAGCCACCCTCCAGGTTCTTAGCTTTTCCTGGAGGGTGGTTTCCAGTGGCAGGCTGAGGCAGATGGGAGTTCTCCTCTGGAACTCCCCTCCTCCTGCCTTTCTCCTCCCGCGCGGCTATTATCTCCGGTGGGAGGAAGTGACGCGCGGCACTCACTTCCTCCCAGCCGGTACAGGAAGGGGCCCGGTCGCGCTGTTTAAGCGTCACAGTGCCCGACCTGGTCACACATGCTTACCGGGTGGCCCTTAGTGCATGGGCCACCCAGGGGGGATCCTTAGTTGGTGGGCCGGTGCGGCTCTGTGCAGCCGCACCGCCGGGTACATGGGGGCTGCTCAAATCGCGGGGCCCACGGGGCAGCTGCTCTGGGGCCCCCCAGGAGCAACTGGGCGCGGGGCAGCTGCCCCGTTTGCCCCACGCTAAAGACAGCCCTGGCTGCAGACAGGTCAATCATAGGTTCCAGAAACAGATAGGGCTTGAGCCCAAAGTACACCCTCTTGTCTACCTATGAACAGCATGCTGCTAATGCTCTCCAGGATCTATGATGAAACCAGAGCAGAAAGCAAGCACACGCTGCACATTCAGGTATACAACGTGACCCTGCCATGCTATATATCCACAGTAATAGAGGGGTATGCAACAAATTTATTTTCCCTAGCTTACACTCCCAACAGTTATTGGTTGGATTACCATAACTTCTGTCTAAGAAGTTTTGTGGATCTCTATACTACTTTTATATCATGCAACTGCTCTGAGTAAAAGAAAAACAGAAAAAACAACAAAACTCTTCATGCCACTCTACTACCTATAGAGATACAGCAGGGCTTTAGCCCCCAAAGCTTGGGTGATAAATAGTTCATAAGGTTCTTACCTTTTCAAAAAATGATGTAATAGTATAGGCACCTTAATGCCCCTGACGAAACCTTATGGATAAGACAAAATGCATCGGACATTTTTATTATGCTCCACTTTTTGCATTATTTGTTTTTACTTTTTATGTTTATTTGTTTACCCCTGATACACATTTATTTTGAGGAAAGAAAGGTCTATTAATTTGCAGCTGAGTTTTACTATTGGATCCTTGTGTAATAAGGTGATGGGCCTTTTAACTCCTTACATTCTGTAAATGCATTATAATAAAGCAGATGTTGTTATTCTACAGTGTTGCACTATGGCTTTTATTATTTGTTTCTACATGAATCTCTGAGTGTCCAGATGATTCTCCAGAGAAGAAGTTGCTATTATTATATGTGATTGGCCTACAATTACACATATTCTTGTGAGTTTAACCATATGATTTCCTTAATTGGATGTAGTGGCTGTATTACACTATTTAGCTTTTGTTTATCATTTTCTTGTAGATATATTTTGTGTGATCATGTTTTTTTATTTGTATAGTTGCAAACAGCAACGAAGTATTGTTAATTGCAGGTATAATTCACAGACTGTTTCTGCTATTTTCCTAGAATGGTGTTAGCACTTGCTAACTACTAACTAACACAAAACTTACTACCTAGGAAAACAGATCCACTGTCTAAACACTGTTATGCTTTGTAGTCAGCCTGCGACCCATTTTAACTAACTTATTACCGGAACAAATTTTAACAGCAGCACAGCGGTGTATGCCTCTTAGTGAATTAACTTCTATGCATGTTGCTGATTTTGCCACTAATTTCCATAAATCATTGTATGTAATACCTTTTCCAATATTATGTTTTTGTTTGTTTTTTATGTCCTGATTTGTTTAGAAAGGGGCACTTGCAATTAACCATTTGACAAAATCTTACCATTTGACAAAAGGGTAAAGAAAACATAAACACACAAACAAACAAACAAACAAACAAAAGAGCATAGGCATCTACTTAAAATTCTTCCAACCTGTGTTGATTGCTGTTGGGGAGATAAAAAAATACACCCTCTTTCATAGTCTAACATATTATGGAGTTTGCAGGTAAAATTTGAAAAGAAAAGTGAAAGATTTTCCGTGACTGACCTGGGAAACCAGCCAGCAAAGCAGAGGTGGCAGACTGACAAAGCAGAATTTCTCTATTTATATCTATAATGGAATCAGGATTACATTTTAAAATATTAATAATAACAATAACAATCACTTATTAATAATATAATACATATTAATAACTGGAATGCAGATCACATAATTGGAAAACGTTTTGTTTTGCAAATATATCAGGTTAGCATTGAACTTCCATGTAAATTATACATGGTTGTCATTAGTGAACTCATTCCAATAACATAATGATGAGTTAGTGACAGAGTATAGGAACTTTCAATGAGCATTTTCAACAATGTTGTAGCTGACGTTGTGGATTAGAATTTTAAAAAACGTCTATCATAATTATTACTTTTTACTAATCCCAGTCAAAAATGTACTTAGGCTATTGGTACCCAGGGCAGAAATATATTATTGACACTCCCCTCAAACTGTAATAATTTTTTGAGAATGTTGTGAGTGATTTTCTATGAACTCCAAAACTGCATGCACATGCATTCATACACAAACACACACTCATATAGACACAGTTACCTTCATATACATACACAGATATATTTTCATTTGTATACACAGATACTCACATATAGATACTTGACTTGTATTTATTTTATACAGTTAAGGTAACCCACTCTTCATTTTTCTTTACCTGGATGGAGAACTGGAACGATGCTCACAGCAACTCTGCACTGATGTTGGATCTGAGGTGATGTCACATCTGGCTCCAAGAATCAGTAGACTGTGGGTGAAGGAGTGTATTCTATGCTGTCATGCTACCCTACACCACCTGCACAATTATAATACTCTCTGGTGAGAGGGCTTGCTCTGTGCAACCCCTGCCATCTGTCACCTGGGACGAAACTATCCATTCACCGCCCAGTTATTATGATTTCAGTTCAGTGCATGGCTTAAATATTCACCCCCAAGGATGTCTCAATATTTATAGTGTTACACTGTATAATGATCAATCACAACAATAAAACCACCAGCCTAATATTTTATAGGCCCCCCTTGTGCTGATGCAAACAAGCTCTGATGCCTTGAGTCATGGACTCCAAAATACCTCTGAAGATGTCCTGTGGTATATGGCACCAAGACATTAGCAAATCTTTTAAGTCCTGCAAGTTGTGAGGAGGGGCCTCAATACATTGGATTTGTTGTTCCAGCACATCCCACAGATGCTCAATCAGATTGATTTTTGGGGAATGTAGAGGCCAAGGCAACACCTTGTCATGTTCCCCAACCATTACTGATCAATTTTACAGTGTGGAAGGGTGCTTTATCCTTTTGAAATAGGCCACTTTCATCAGGGAACACCAATGCCATGTACGTGGCCTGCAACAATATATAGGAAGGTGGTACATGTCAAATTAACATCAGTATGAATTCCAGAATCCAAGGTTTCCCAGCAGTTGTCATTTTGGAGATGATCTGAAACTGTAATCTAGCGATCACTATTTGATTCTTATCAAAGTCACTCTTGCCCATTTTTCCTGCTTCCAACACATAAAATTCAAGAACTGACTGTTCCCTTGCTGACTAATATATCCAACCCCTTGACAGGTAGCATTGTAATGATCATGTCAGTGGTTTTAATGTTGTGGCTGATCAGTGTATGAATTAATTAAACTGCAATTATTACAATTGGTTTCCGCATCAAAAAATATTTCAAACTCTGAATATCACCAGAGCACTGATATTTCTGTTATTTAAAAAACATTGAAAATAATGTCTCAAGCATGATTCTGCCAGCAGAAGACTAGCAAAACTCAACTTTCATTAAGGGTGGTGTTAGTTGTAGATGGGAGAGATTGCCTGTGGGACAGTTGAAATGCAGATACTGAACAAAACTGGGCTTCGTGGACAAAAAAAACCTGAAGCTGGGCATCGTGTGATAAGAAACCCTTTGTTAAAAAAACCCATATAAAATCATGTTTGATGATTACCTACAAAAGGTATCCATTGATACTATTTCTATTATGGCCACAGGACTGGGAATCATCTGCCCATTAAGTGTTTGTGACAAAAAATACTTTGGCACACTATTACATTATCCCCACACCTCTGCACATGTGTTGGTGGGGGGGATAAAGATAATGCACCAGGTTCCTACCAAGTTATTCACTTACCTGAACATGGGTTTGAGAACAAATCATCTGTATGTTATGGAAATACAGAAACATACCATCTGGATCTATGAAGAATCTACACCATTGTTCCCCAACCCTGTCCTTGTACCAACAGTTCAGGATTTATGTATTTCCCTGTTTTATTCCAATGGACATACTGACAAAACCTGAACTTTTGGTGGTCCATGAGGACTGGGTTGGGGAATACTGATTTACACTATCATTCTTTTTTTTTTTTTTGGATTGCCTCCTTGATTTCCCATGGTCAGCACACGAAATCTAGATACTTCTGCAATTCATGCTTTAGGACTTCAGTTTTCATGCACCTTGTGAAAACAAGTAGAAGTTAAAGTTTGGTTTTGGAAAACATGGTTTATCTGGAAATCCCTGTTTTATTGACTCTTGAATGAAGATTTGAGATTAAAACTAAATATCAGTTGGGTTTGCGCATTTTATTAAAAAAAGCTAATCAATCTTGTCAGACGCATATGTGGTCTTGTATGGCACCTTTTAGAAAATAATCCTAACCTGACAAGTCAGTAAAACCTCCCTCAGGTATTGGACAAAGTATCTTATCCCCGTCTCCCCGTGTATTGTTGGAGTTGTTTATCCCAAGGCATTATTTTCTTCTATGTTACTTAAAATATTCTTCTGTGTTACTTAATAATGTATTTACGTATGGCTATTGTTTGCATCTAGAAATCTGGCATAACTTTATATATAAGTTTAATTTAGATACTGTACCATTTTGAGAAATGTTGAAATTATAATATCATTAAATGAAGATAGTTTAAATGAATTTTTTTTTAGCAGAAATCGAATTTGTAGATTTGGAACCAAATATGCATATATATTGCCATTAATGAATAAGAGACGTGCACTTTTATTTTCAAAATTTGCAATGTAGAGATACATTCCAAGGTAGGAAATAACCCCTAAATATATAACAATATAAACTCTCACTTCTCTTGACTATTTTGTGCCAGATATAGGGTACTTAATGTGACGAGTGAGGAATATAATCAGGAGACACTTGAAATAAGCAAGAAAACATTTGCACCATCAACACAATATAGACAAATTAGTCATTTTAACAACTTCCAAACGTAATTAACTGGAAAACATTAGGATCTTGTCTGGCAGCATAATGTTATTGATTGGTGTTTAAGGAATAGGTGTGATTGAGTTACAAGAGATACTGTCAATTAGATAAGATGCAATTACTTTATTTAAAACTCAATCAGGCAGAAATAAACCCCAATGAAATTAAGAACAGAGGAAAATTGCTTTACTATTACTATTAGATCAGTCATTTCCAGCAGATTAATATCATTGAACTTTAGCTGAAATATGCTGAGTTAATCATTAGTTAAACTATTGCAGTGATGTTCTGCAGAAACATTTTTAATATAAAGATGTATCAGCAGTATCAGTTAAGGAAGGAGTTGGACTGATTCATACAGATTCTTTATAGACTATCAGAAACATGAAAGGTATATTGAATCTCCAGGAAAAAAAAGAATGGGATGTAAGAAAAACGTTAAAGTGTATTGATAGATTTAAGAGAAAATTCAGTGAGAAGAACAAGATGTCTCTTATATCAGAGGGTGGCATACTCAAAGAAAAATTTGGCTTCTAAAAGAACACCAAAAAGAAGAAGTAGCACATACATTCTCTTATGTATATGTTAAAACATTTTATTTTGTATTGTGCATGAGAATTTTACTATAATATATATATATATATATATATATATATATATATATATATATATATATATATATATATATATATATATATATATATATATATATATATATATTTCCATATATTGCTCTCTATAACTCTGGACTTATTTCTAACCTTGGCCTCAAATTAATTAGCGACAATCATCTTTATTGGCAGTTTATTAGCTCCCAATAAGCCATTTATAAGTTTGCATTGAACAAATTGACATTGCTAATAGCTTATCTGAAGAATATAATTATTGGTTCAAATATCAAAACTGATGCCTATGCTTTATAAAAAAATATTGAGTGAGGTAATTAAATTCTGTTAATTGTGCAGAAATTGTCTGATCAATGGAATCAATAACTAAAACTTATTGATACATGTTTTTTTTTACTATTTGCCCTCTGGCAGCACTAGCAGACAGCAGGTATAATTTTTTTTTTTTTGGGGGGGGGGGGGATTGTATCACGGACCACCCCTGCATGCTCAATTACCTCCCCAGCTTCTATTGCTACAACTAACAATCCTTCCTGCAAACTTGCCTCATTGTTACTCCCAGGAAGCAGTCATTTTTCATGGACTAACTAATTGCTTTCTTGAAATTGCAAACTACTTCTGCTTGCTTCATCTAACCACGCTGACATTTAAAGCTACAGTATCAGTATAAACTCTTGCTTCAATTGAATCTGTTCTATTTGCTTTGCCTAACTACGCTGACATTTAAAGCTACAGTATCAGTATTAACTCTTGCTTCAAGTTCAAACTGCACTACTTACTTGTCTAACTACGTTGAGATTTAAAGCTACAGTATCAATCTCTTTGCTTGCTTAAAACCAAATTGATTTATTAAAGAATCATCAGATATCTGCAGTTGTGTTCCAAATCTATTCATAATATTCAAGTGAACCTCACAGACCTGACACATAAGCTGTTGCTACTAACCACAGCTGGTAGCTACTAGCAGTTACGAATTGCCAACAGCTTCCCAACCATGTAGCTTTTTTTTTTTACTTCATTACTGCCAGTGACATCTGCTTGCAAATATGTGGTTGCCATGGTGACACCGTATACACCATGTGTTTCTTTTGCCTTACCAGCAGTCACTGGTAAGGCAAAGAAACACATGAGGTATATGTTATCACCATGACAACCACATCTTGCAAGTGACATGTGCAATTGTTGCCATTTGGAAGTCTGCAGTGAGTAATGCAGCAGATGATTTTTGCACTCTAAGTCTTTCGGTACCTAGCATTCCTGTATATGAATATGCATGGTCTTCCACTTCATGGTTGAACTGTTCTTGCTCCTAGATGCTTCAACTTCACAATAATAGCACTTACATTTGATTGGCTGAATCGTGGTAAAAGTCTAAGCTCTTTAATATGACCCATTGTACAGACAATGTTTGTCTATGGAGACTGTGTGACAAGACCAATCTCGCCACTGTGCATTGGAGGAGCCTGTTTGCCTGCCTGCTGCCTTTTGACTATGGACCATTTAAATACTTTATTTTCCTATGCAGAAAGGTCTATTCATGTATTTTTGCCCTGGCGTTCGGTAGATTCTCAGATTTACTGAATTAACTCATTTAACCCAGATAGCTATGCCATGGAGCCTATTCGTGTAATAAAAGACTTTGGCTCCATGGCAATTGAACTGTATGTGTGTGGTCTGAGCGCCATTCAGTAATAATGTGTGCGCTCAGACCTAAGCTATCTGGGGATATGTTGCATGTCTGTATTTTATGTAATAAATGTAACCTTGTGAATTGTATTGTATTTTACTGTCTTTTTACTGCCATGTGCTTAATCGAGTTTTGCCTCTGTCCTTGGAGATAATTGGATTACTTCCCAATTATCTCGAGGATAGAAGACTCTGTGGAACTGGTTTTGGGCAGAAAAGCCATGCTTCCTTTGGTCACAAAGGACTTCGATCTATCTTTTGAACCAATGGACCAATTTGGATGATTTTGACATGTGTTTGAATTTGATTCTGGAAATGTAAGTTTTATGTGAATGTGATGTATACTTTTAAAGTTATGAATAATGTGGAAAAACTGTATTTCTCTGCCTGTGATAATTACATTACCCATTGTGTAAGGTAATTGTATCACAGGCAGACGGGATGATTTTGTGTGGGAGTGTCTGAGTGTATTGTACGTGTTTATTGGTTGTTTTCCAAAACCCTGTGGGTGGTACTAATGTGTATAGAAGAACAATAAACCCACAGCTCTGTCTGTTCCTGCTTGACCCTCAAAACGGAGCCTTGTCTCATTCTTGGGGGGATTTATTGTATGCTGATCCAGTTCGACTGCTAGGAGTGTAAACCTATTTGTATGGTTTTTCCTATTCGGCTGTTTACAGCATTCGTATGTTTCAGAGCATTCAAATTCTTCTCCAGTTCGGTGTATTGGTGTCTACAGTAGCTGTGCCTGTGTCTCTGGAAGGGAAGATCTACTAAACGGCAGTTGAACCCTTTTATGCCTGGGGTGCCGTTACAATTGGTAGCAGCGGTGGGATAGCGGCTAGGCTGGGCAAGGGGTCCTACGAGGTCTACGGCTACTCTCCTGAAAGTTTCTTCTGATATTGGCATAGAAACCAGTTTGGCTTTTGGGTGGTCTCCCTTCTTACCTACCCTTTGACATATCTTGCATGTCTGGCAAAACGCCCGGACGTCGTCGGATACCCCAGGCCAGAAGAAGTTCTGGGTTACCCGATGTAATGTCCTGCGTATTCCCATGTGCCCTGCTAAAGGGACATCGTGCCCAATTCTCCATAACTCCTGCCGGTATTTCCCTGGGACTACCAGCTGGCATTTTTGCTGGGCACGGGTGCGTTGACCCGTGTCTCGGTGAGCCTGTATAAACGGCCATTCTCCCAGATTAACTGCTCCTTCTCTAACCCTCCGTGTCCCCCCTTAGCTTTTTCCCTGTACTTTCTGTGTGAGGGGTCTCCGGCTACTTCCCTCCCAAAGTCCTCCGGGGTATCCCAGGGAAGGGGCGCTACAGTCAGGGGTAGGGTAGGTTGGCTTACCTGGTTCTCAGTAGGAGGTGGATGGCTCTTGGCAGCTCAACTTTGTGCTCTGGTGGTTACCGCTTGAGCCTTGTGAGGGGGTGTTTAGACTGAAACACCTGAACTCAATAATTAGTATCCATATACTTTTGGCCGTATAGAATATTAAACTGTGATTTGGTGCTATACCAGATACATTATCATTTCTGCTATGTGGATTATTCACTTAAGTGGCACATGCATTTTATTTTGCATGGTCTTCTGTGTGTATGGCTGGCATGGAGGATATCACTCAACCTGGCAAGCATTAATGCCACTCTGATATGCCGTTCACTGGGTGGGCTACCCCCTTTCTGGCCAATATAGACGTCAATAGTGACACGTTGCATCATAGCTAATGATTTTTGCATTTTAATCTGTTATGATTCAGCTCGCTTATGTCTTATACTTACAAATCCATATAGTCTGCACAATACTCTACTTTATAAGAGACAATAAAAATGCTCTTAATTTGTAACTGCACATTTTTGGGGGATAGATTATATTTTTAGGGTGTAATTTTTATTAGATTTAGGATTGTTATGTTCTAAAACCAAGCAAAATGGCTCCAAGGGAATAAAAAAAAAAAAAAAAAAGATTTTACAATTTTAAAAAGAAATAAACCTGTTGAAAACTGTTCAACTATTAAACTATTTTACCTTTGCCTAAAAAGCCAGGTAAGACAAATATTGGTTTTCTGCTATAATCCTGATTAAAAGTATTTTGAACAATATAAATTCATGGAATGTTAAAAGTATATTTGCAGCTTTAGAAGCTTTCTTTTGAACTATGACCTTATAAAGTCACTTGCAAAACAGTGTGGATGTCACTGATAACATTTTTATTTCTTCCTGTACAAAATAGTTGTCCATTTTCTTAACCTTGAATGGCACATGTCTGTATTGAATATAAGAAGCCATTATAGAACAATTTTGTTTTGTCAGGAAGTGTTATAAATACAGCTTGGAACGTAGTTTGCCAAACCAAATACAGGACATTAGGGTTGGTGTCTTGCTATGTTCTGCAGATTTTTTTAAAATGGCTTTCTGTGAGACGCTGAAATTGTACCTTATCAGGAGATATCAGAACCTCAGTAGCTGAAATGAAGCATAAATCATGAGCAGGTAAAGAGGTGACACAAGAGAAGATGCTGCAGTTGGGGTAATGCAATTGCTGGCTTCTAAAAGCCTGGCGTCTCGAAGATCTGATATTTTGTAAGTAAGTACCTGATTAGCAAGCCACAAAATCTAAACAACACTCGCTTGACTGCATTTGCTTTAGTATTTGGTAGTAATAATTTAAAGCAAGCCTGTAAAATATGTTGTGGAATAAAAAGAGATTAGATAATGCTAATTAACAGTAAACCATTGCAGTGGAACAGGCAATAGCTCCCTAAGGCGATGGCATGAGATTTCGTTAACCCCTTTTATGCATGGGCTTTAAGCAGTACTATAGAATAAGGTGTAAGTCTGTCTAGTACTGTAAGCTAGCGCTGCAAGTGGCTTTTGAAATAGACATTTAAATGCTTTCAGATAGATCGCGGTGTGAGCAGGGTTAAATCTCTGCTCAAACCATTATGCCTAGTTATCAATGGATACCTGCGGCTTCATTAAGTCAGCTCGGGCATTTTTAGTGGTCTAGACTGACTGATGAGCCCTTTGAATCATTGATAAAAACTGTGGGTGATTGCTTTTTTTTGGGTGCATGCAGCTTTGGGGAGACTTTCCAGGATCTCCCAGCCTGTCCCCAGTTGGACAGCTTTACCACTGTCAGGGTCTCACCTGGGTTGGGAGTCTGTAGCGCAGATATGTTGCTCACCCTTGCAGATAGCCACAGACCAAGGTGGTCAGGTAAGAATTCACCTGGCCTGTGGGTCTGTGCACGGATGCTGTGCAGAATGAAGTCCCAAGACGCAGCACAGGCAAGGACTCAAACAGCAGGATCGTCAAGGAATAGCCGAGGTCAAAGGATGCCAGAGAACAGGAACAACGAGGAGTAGCCGAAAGCAAGGAATGCCAGAGGTCAGAGTAAACGTAGTCAGAAGCCGGGGTCAATAATAAGTAGCAGATCAAACAACAGGAACACTGGTACGGAACACACAACAGGATCAAAGACTTGACCCAGATCCCAAGGGCGAGGCTGAGTTTAAATACCCTGCTGATGTCTGATCAGGGTCAGGTGAAGCACAGCCATAGTCAAGGTACAGCCCCCACTGTTGTAGACATGCCAGGATGAACAGGACCGGAATGACTTGTAGATGAACAAAGCTGCTGTGGCTCAGAGGTAGGAACCACGTCTGGCTGTCTGTTTGTCGCGGTGAGAACCGTGACAACCACTAAGTGTAATTTTGAAAACAGCGAGTAGATGGTGGCAACATACCACCATCTACTGGCAACATACCACCAAATACAGTAAAACCTATTTCTAATATCAGAATTGATATTAGCAGTGGCTTAGCTTTAGGGTTAGGGTTAGGGTTAGTTTAGGGTCAGGGTAAGATAGGGGTTAATGCTGGGTGTGGGTTGATGCTGCTTTTGGGTTAAATATTGTGAAAGGTGGAAGTCAAGGGTAAGATTAGGATAAAAATACAGTCAGAGTTAGTACAAGCATTGGGTAAATGGTATGGTTGTTATAGAGTTGATATGGGGGCTGGTATAGGGTTAGTGTTACCTATTAAAAATTAATTTAGATTCTAAATATATTAGGTATTTAGCAAACATGACTAATCTATTTTAAGTTTTTTTTCATTAGTTGCACTGGATGTGTAAAATTTATTATAAGCAAAAATTTCAAAAAATTATTTGAATTGTGTTGTGCTGTTCGCAAATCAAGTAAAAATTAGTCATAGGGAAAAAGAGAAGGAACAGTAAATATAAAACTATATTCTATATATACACACACAAAATTGTAGTTTATGGCACTCTTCCCTCCTAAACTGAAAAACTGTATACAAAGAAACCAAGATGCCAGCGCATACCATATAACAAAGGAACAACGAGAGCCCTCAATGGATTTGATACAGAAAAAAATGTATTTTACATTCGCATAAATCGATCAATGTTTCGGGCGACAAACCAGCCTTTATCAAGATACTGAAAAGCCCTCAATGTACAATATTTATAGGAAATACCAAATAATAAAATTAAACAATTAAGCTTACTAAATCCCGATGATACACAAGTGCCCAGTTCCGTCCGCTGATCCGACAAAGGGACCTCTCCTACGTGCGTAGTGACGTGTTGCAATACAGACGTGTTTAGACGGATGGCGTCATGGATCTCGATGCCTCTGGATTATTTTAAACTATTTTGTCTGTTTGTTCGCCAGTCCCCGGTTGTTCGTGTGTTTCCCTAAAAGACAAATTAACTACCGAATGGCGGGCCACCCAGCAGGGAAGTGCAGTGCTCGTTAACCTTTTAACATTGTGGTTAACCGCAGCCACTTCCAACTCCCGAACGGTCGGCTGGGTGGTCATCATTCGTATGAATGAACACGTGGCGGCGGCCACTGCTGAGATCACCAACCCTCCACCTCTTCGTTACAATTCATACGAACGCCGTGCCGTTCGGTATATTGACAATCCACAAACGGAACTGTCCCAGATAGCTAAACCCATGGAGCTCATTCTTTCTGCCGAACGCACAATGAACAGACGTTCAGCTCCATGGCAATTTGACTGTATGTATGGGATCTGAGCGCTGTTCGGTTATATGGAGCGCTCAGATCCAAGCTATCTGGGGATATGTTGAACATGGGGGTTCCATTCGGTAAAATAAGACTTATGTATTTTTATGTGTTTTTACTGTTATTATAAAATGGGGATATTCTCTATCCCTTGAGGTAATTGAGTTACTTCAAGGCTCTTAACCCAATTATCTCCAGGATAGAGAGGAGGAGTTGTACTGTTTGTGTGGGAGTGTTTGCATTCTGTAAATGCATGTGATTGGTTAATGTAAAAATGTCTCAGTCTTCCACAAGGTCCCTATGGAAGTGTCCCTTGCTGGAAGACCTGCATAAAAGGCTGACATGTAGCAACCATTAAACAGATCCTGCAGAGCCTCGTCTCGTGCTTGGGGGGATAATTTGTATGATTCCTGTTCAGCGCTTAGGAGTGTTCGATAGCTGACTTCGCATTCGGGAAAAAGAACAGCTTTGGCTGCGTTAACACCTTCACCAACTCGGGGTGCCGTTACAATTAAAAACAAGGATCTCAGTGAGTATATCTCATTTAATTAATTTCTTAGTAGGCATTAATTATCATTTGTTTCCAGTGACATAGGTTCCAGAAGCTGGATCATAAATTATATTGTTGATTATTTTTGTGTTTTTTGCATCTATGCTCCTGCCCTATAGATAGATTGCATATATTTTTTCCTGATGTGTGTGTGTGTATATATATATATATATCTTTTGGGTACTATATTTATATATTTTGATTATGTATAAGTTTTTCGATATAGTTTGGCAGACTTAATCTATACCACCATGATTATGTAAGGTGCATCAGGAAAATATTTATTTGTATTGTAGTGTACATAGTGTTTGATTAAAACATTTTTGGGGGGTGTGTAGATGGGTAGAGACATTTTTTCTATTCCTGCCCTAGCACCACACTCACATTCACTAGTCACTCTCACTAGTCTCACTTTTTTTATGCCTGTCACGTTTTGTGTTCTTTTCTTACTTCACATTTTTTGCACCATTTTTTTGTCTCACATTCTCACTCACATTTCAATCTCACACAAACCTTTTCTGTTATCATCTTATTATCTTGTATTTGTCTTCTTTCACTTTTGTCACTCTTCTCACTTATTATTTTGTCTTTTTCTTAATTTCAGCATTCTTTTGTTCTCTTACACATCTTCTAGCCTTCTGTACATTACCTTTTGTTTTATAAGACCTATGGTCTATGTTGACTATATTTGTTCAATTATTATTCATATCTTCCTCTTTAATCCTCCTTGCATATTTTTTATTTTCTCTGTATCTCACTTTGTTTAGTAGATGGCGTCACTATAGTAACGGGCTGACATCAAGCTAAGCACGTCTGTATTGCAACACGTCACTACGCACATAGAGGAGATCCGTTTGCTGCATTGGCGGATGGAACTGGGCACTTGTGAATCATCGGGATTTGGTAACCTTAATTTTATTATTTGTTTTTTCTTATAAATATTGTACATTGAGGGTTTTTCAGCATCTTGATAAAGATGTTTGTCAGCCGAAACATTGATCGATTTATGCGAATGTGCATACATTTTTTTCTTTATCAAATCCATTGAGTGCTCTCATTTTCCTTTGTTATATACACTGAAAAAATTATAAATGCAACACTTTTGTTTTTGCCCCCATTTTTCATGAGCTGAACTCAAAGATCTAAGATTTTTTCTTGGTACACAAAAGGCCTATTTCTCTCAAATATTGTTCACAAATCTGTCTAAATCTGTGTTAGTGAGCACTTCTCCTTTGCCGAGATAATCCATCCACCCAGTCGACCGCTCAGAACGTTAAGGTGTTTGCGTTTTCCCAAGAGTTAGAAAGCTTAAAAGAGTCAATAGGCAGCACACTTCACTGCTGGGTGGTCGGTCGTTCGGGAAAGTAAAAACCACCGAAGAAACCAATGAATTCAAAATTAGAAATATAAAATCCAGGGACAGAGAGGTCTGTCACCCAGATTTAGACAGATTTGTGAACAATATTTGAGAAAAATAGGCCTTTTGTGTACCTAGAATAAGTCTTAAGTTCAGCTCATGAAAAATGGGGGCAAAAACAAAAGTGTTGCATATATAATTGTGTTCAGTGTATTTATATATATATTTTTGCTCAGTGAGCATTTAATTTGTTTTGTGTTTAGCTCATTCAGTATTTTGGAGTTTGGGATTTTGGACGAATCACCAATCACCTAAAATTCAGACTAAGTGCGATTTCTTTCAAACTGAACGTACAAGTCTAATCTAAGTGCAGCAAAAGTAAAATATAGGGTGTACAAACTCTTATAATGTGTTTATTACACTGAATTTTTCAACCTTGGAATATTAGTAAGATGATCTTAAAATAGATACTTCATCTCAGAGAAAGATAGATGGTTTGTAACAACTTATGTATTCTATATCGTCTATAGAGGATCAAATGTATTTTCTGTGTAGAAATGTATTAATTCAATGGCAAGGACAAAGCACATTCTTGACCCTTTATATAGAATATAATATATTACTTATATTAGGATCTCAGATAACAAATTATATATGGTTATAGCAGACAAATTGTATTTTAATAGCAGCACATCAAGATTATCTGCAGGAATACAGTTTAGTAGCTGCAAGATTCACAGTGGGTCTGATGGTTTAATATTTGGTAGATCTATTACTTTTATACAATCCCATAAGGCAAAAATGTTAGTCTTATCGGGTTCATCTTTAAGATCTACTGTGTATTTAGTGATCTACTGTGTGTTTATCTACAGTACTAAAGTTGTGTCATCTGCCACATATCAATTTGCTTTTAGTTCGCCTATTGATATAGTTTGTTGATATCTTACATGTATTTGGTAGAATAATTATATAAGCCATTTGAGGCAGCTGATTTGGTTAATGCAATGAAATTTAGAAGCTATATAAAATGTATCGTCATAGTCTAATATCTTTCATCTTGGCAAGGTCGCATAAAAAGTACCATGTTTTACATTTTAGCATATCCTTTAGCATAATATTGCAATAATAATAGTAACAAGTTGCTAGAAATATAAGCATGCAAGTTCCCCAGCATGTCTCCATCTGACAGGTATGGATCCTGAACAACTGAACAAGTATGTATCCTAACATACAGCAGCATGCAACAAAAACAACACAACACAAAAAAGAGGAGCAGTAACAAGGCATGAGGGGATTGACATAAAAGCAATGGAAATATAGCTGCCAAATACAAAAGGAAGTTAAAACATCCCAAATAGAAAGTATAACAAAAGTGTACAGATAGAAGTGGGGTAACATAGCTTTGCAACAGAGGTCTCAGTTCCAGTGTTATTGCTACTTTTTACTGCCCATTCCAGGGTGTTTACTATCTACACTATTTCACTCGTTAACAGAGAGTTGACAGAGAGTTACCAGCTGACACTACTTAAAACCACTACTTAGCCACACAAATGTTCTGACTAACAGTATGCGTCTTCTTACTTCAGACTACATTATTTTTTGTATGTTAATGAGCTCAGCTAAGTCACTATCTCAAATGAAGTTACAGGGCAGGGGTTATAATATACCAGCACACTTCATTTTTTTTGGTCTTTCTCTCTCACATTCAGTTTATACTGGAAAGACCTAGGTGAATAATGTGTGGGTGAGATTTAGATGAATAGAATTTGATGATTTGTAAACTGTGGATTTGTTACTTTAGTTAGTTTATGTGATATAAATTTTTATATTATAGTGTGTTTTAAATGCGTTGTTGTAAGTAGTGTGTTTGTTGCTATTGTTAATTTGTGTGCGCTGCTGTCTGTTTGTCTTTAAATAAATATTTGTTAAAGGGGCTCTGTCACTGTCTAGGGTCTTTGCATAATTTGCAAAGACCCTAACAGGGATAACTCTGCTTGGTGTCTGGTGGTAGCGGAATACAGGGGAATGTGAGTACTACTTACCTGATACTGTCCTTTGCAGCCGCCGCAGTGGTATTCCTGCTAGTCCTCTTCACCAGTGTTGTACTCTGGCGCAGTGAGATCTGTGGAGGTTCCCATGAGACAGAAGGACCCTTCATAGATAATGTATTTTTCAAAACAGACAATTTGAGGGAAATAAACAAAACTTGACAAAGGTAGCTCTTTGTCAAGTGGGGGGAAAATACAAAGACAACAATCAATTAAATTAAGGAAACGGCAGAGGCATGATATAAAACATTACATTATGGTAGTAAAGAGCATATGCCATGTAAAGGGACAATTCATGTAGTAGAATTTTACAACAATATGTTGATATATATATATGTGGCATACACATAATCACAGTTTAATTCATTGTATACAATTTTGCTATCTCCTGTTATGGTCAATCACAGGGGTGGGTGTGCACATGCTCAGGGTGAAACTTTTTTTGTAGCAGTTTGTGGTTGCTATGGTGATAAGGTACACACTGCATGTTTCTGTACTTTATCAGCAGGTGACTACTCTGTGAGTGGTTGGTGTCTGCAAGCAGATATCATTGGTGGTCAGATGTTTAAAAAAACATTAAGTAAATGGAAATCACTTGGTAATAATCAACACCCAACACTAGCTGTTGGCAGTTGTTACAGTAATATACCTGCGTTTGGCATTTATTTAACGACAAGGTTGGAAATGAGCCCTTAAAGTCTACAAATGTCTTGAAACTGACAGTAAGCCTCTTGTCTAGCAGCTCATTTCATATATATATCCTATAGGAAAAATGCATGTTAGCTATATGGTAATACATGGAAACCATAAAACATACCTAAAAGGCATATTGAATTATGTCAAAAAGAAGATATGAAGAAAAGATCTCTGGTGAAGTGACAGTTCAACCAACCAACAAACCAACCAACCAAGCAGCCAACCAACCAAGAAACACTTTCTGTAAGGAATCTAATTTGAAAAATCTTTTGGTTCCCACAAAACTTAAAGAGATCACATCTAGTGCTTAGAAAATACTATCTACACCCGTAACGTTCCATTGTGAAGCTTCCAGATGCATCACCTGTCAATTTATCAAGGATGTGGTCGACTATTGTGTGTCCAATACCACTCTAAAATGGCATACTGTAGCCCAAACGATTACCTGTAATACTTCTTATAGTACACCTGCTGACTTGTTCCTGAGGGCTACAGTGTGTCAGTCAAACCTCCAGACATCTCAAATGGAGATTTCTGCAACATAGTTTATCTATTAGAAATAACAGAATCTCCAATTTCATAACTGTTCATTTTAGACAATGTCATGATTCAGATACCAATTCTTTGCAGGTTATAGACTTTGAATATATCACTGATAGTTATGATACGCCACTGAGACTAAGGAGACTACTGAAAGCAGAGTCCACCTGGATCTTTAGACTAGATACCTTGGTCCTGGTGGTCTCAAATTATGGACTTTATGGAGATTATGGACTTCTCTACATTCTACTCTCCATTGTATTTACACATATTTATATACATTTATATAGATATACATTTATATAACTATATATGTATAACTCTCTGGAGATGCTGGTGTACCATACCTTATACAAATTTTTGTCTTCTTCTCTAGTTTGGTTACAACAGAAATGTATGGAGTTAGAGTCAATTAATGGATGCAGTAATACATTATGCATATTTAACTGTGGTTAGAACATTGATAAATAAATATGTTAAGTAATAATTAAACAAATAAATGAATATTGTAGCTGGTTATATTACTATAAATAGGTCTTCATTATTATTATGTTGATCACCACTAGTATTATGCCTCATGTGTAATATGTTGTATTTTGTTATTATTTTACAGGTACGGCTGACAAGTATAAATATAAATTTTGATTATTTTTATTATATCCCAGCTATATAACTATGAGGGACACTGCTGACAATCATCATGTCTTGATAAAGTCCACTTTCACGGATGAAACACGTTGATGACCTCATGTGACCCTTTTGAAACCACAGATATAGTTCCTAATATTATTGCCTTAACTTCTCTATCTACATTGGGACACTTATCCAGCTCATCAGCTCCTGCCTACATTGCCTCCGAATAATTTATTCGATCTGCACTTAATCATGTGAGCCTGTGCACCCACGCTCAACTTTCAAGCAGCTGATCCAACTTGCTGCTCAAGCTTCCAATGCCGGGGCTTCACTATATGTATGGACCGAGACTTTGGTAAAAATATTGCTTGCTGCTTATTCTTTATGCCATTCCCCTTATCCATATTTTATGTTTTATTTGATGATATGAAGAAAGGCCAGCCATCATATAACACGTAAAATATATATTTTTTATTCAAGGAGTGCTGCTGAAGCTTGCTCCTAAAGTCCGCCATGCAGCACAATCTGTCTGGGTAAAGTTCTCAGGTGTCCCAAGATGCATGATACCAGGGAACAAGATCTGGACAGCGGGGCAGGACCTTAGAATACAGTCATTAGATTCAAATTTAGATTTTTGTTTTCACTCTGAAAAGACAAGCTTTAAAGTACATGGGCAAATTGAGTAACCCACAAATTGAGTTAACCTTGTTAGGGCATATTATGCTGCCCTGTAAAAAGTGGGCTTTAGCCATATTAGGGTGGCATAGTACACCCTAATGATCAGAAAGTCTTCCCAGCAAATGATTACTTACCTTACCGGGCAATCTTAATCTGGGGGACTGCCTGACAACCCAGGCAGTCCCCCTTTAACCAATCCGGGCGTTTCAGGACATGTGATCACGATGACATCACAATTACATGACTGGATCGGAAGTAAGCAGCACTGACCACACAATTTTTTGTTTTTTCTTAAATCATTAAGCCATTTCATATTCTATACCATATATGTATATATATATATATAAACAAGATCCACCACACCCACTCATTCACTAAATAACAATGTCAAAGCATTTTCACAGAATGTAACCATTTTATTTTATTTTTTAAACTGTTCGCCTAGGCAAAACTAATGGGGATTGTAGTTATAGTATATGATCATACATTGTATAAGCCTGCCATAATGCCAATGTACCCCATTCTCGGCAGGTCCTACTCTAGCAACCTAATGCCTGGAAAATACTTACTCTTTGCAGGTCAAGGATAAATAGGGCCCTTGAAGGAGGCACCTGTTGCACAACATATATATTCCCAAATATATGTATAAAACCAAGAAGACTGCACTCACCTGAACATGCAATCTTAATAACTTCTCCAGTCTCAAAATTATTCAACCCCCTTAATAGGACCCCTCACAACAGCACAAATATGCAACACAGATGTGGTCTCAGGTACCAAAGAAAGTGGTTCACCCATAATCCCTTGTGATTGTAACATCACTGAAAATGTTAGATTTCTGTGGGAAAAGCAAGTCTTATGGCTTGACTGGTGTGTGCAGATCTGTGTTTATCAATGTATTGACTATCCACTGACTTCAGGTGGACTTCAGGGGTTTTCAATCACCTTTTTCCCCATCAGAAGTTGGTTTGTGCTGTGCAAATAATGGCAAGCCTCAATAGCATGTCTGTAAACAATGAGTTGCATTAAAGGGAAGCTTTAGTTACAAAGTTGCTTTCCTGGCACTATAGCCCCACATGTCATCCCCCACATTGTAACGTCCACATATGTTCACTCTTCCCAAACACTGCCACCCTCCACACACATACACATTATCAACCTTCGCACACACACACTTTCAATCTCCCCAGACACTGTCACCCCCACATACATTGTCACTCTCCCCACACAAAACGTCACCCCCCACACATTGTCACCCCAGCAAACACACACTGTCACCCCCCACATGCTGTCATCCCACCCACACATTGTTAACCCCCTTCACCCCTCCTAATCCTGTAACTCTCACCCACTCCATAACACACTCACCTGCGCTCGCTCTGCCACACTCACCCTATAGCTTTAACCCACCTAATCCTGCCACACTCACCTTCACTCACACTGTCACACTCACCCTGAAAATTGTCAAACTGCCCTTTGACCTTATCACATAACCCAAAGATCACCCTCCCTCCCGTCACTATCCCTCCTCCAACCGTGCTACACTCAACCCCAACCCAGCTACCCTCACCCTGTAACATTAACACCTCTAATTCTGTCATGCTCATCCTGTCACATTAACCCCCTTAATTTGTCCTGTCATACCTACTTCCCTTCACCCTGTTACACTCCCTCTTCCGACTATGCCCCAACCCTGTAAAACTCACTCCCAACCTTGTCACACTCACCCTGACACATTACCTATTCTAATTTTGTTACATTTACCTCCCCTCACCCTGATGCACTCCCTCCTCCATCCATGTCACGCTCACCCCCTAACACTGTCACACTCACCCTTCCTCATTCTGCCACACTTACCCTCCCAATCCTGCCTTATTCACCCCCCTTGCCTGTTCTTACTATGCAATACATGGGGATACACGTTTAAATAACATATATATAAGATCATATATATATTATATGATTATAGAATATGTGTGGAAGATGTCTCTAAAACAGTTTTCTTATCTGTAACTTTTTTTATTTGGCAGCTGATTTTGTAAAAGTTTTTTGGCCCAACCATAATTTTCATTTTTGTTTTCAATAATTCCTTCACACTGGAACCTATGCAAACATTATTGACAGGTAATCATACCCAAATCATGTATAAAGGATTAGTATAATAGCAAATTGGTATAACTACAGTCAGAGAGCTCACAACGCAATGTCACAGGGAGCCTTGACACTGGAAGCCTCTGAACGATGAATACAGAGACTCCTCCTTATACACACAAAATGCAAACCCTTGTGTTAGTGGGGGCCTCATGTTTGTGTTTCACCTAGGGCCACAAAGTCTATAGCTGCCACTGCATTCCTGTACCATAAAGGCTTCTATACTATATATGTGGAGGGGAGGGGAGGGGAGGAAGACACTGTAAAAATCCTTTCTGAGAAATGTATTTATGTGTTGTACAAAGACCAGCCGTGGGGCAGAGTATAAGTGGCATGTGCTGGGCCTTCTTTGCTGGTAAAGAATAATACATAATTTTCCATAAATACCTGCTGTGAGCTTGTAGCGGCTACAAGTTACCACTAGGTTTGCAGGTTAGACAGTTTTACTAACACTTTCGATTATTGGGCCCCCCTGACACAATACAAGTTTAACTTACCTTATATTCCTTGCCATGCTCGTTTCTCCATGGCCATCTCAGCTGAGATCAACAATGAAGGTTATCTCAGTCAAACCAATGCTTCCCCATGAGGGGGGTGGGTGGGGAATATTGAGGCTAGTGCACATACCCAGAAAGTGCTGCAGTGTGCCAATAAGCATCTCCTCTTAGAGGTGCACTAGCTCAATCCATCTCTATGGGGAGCATTTAGGTCTTTATGCAAAGCACAAAAAGGCTGACCACCAGTCCTGAAAATCTTGTAAGACTGCAGCAGGAATCACCTCTAGTGGCTGTCTGAGAAAAGGCAATTTACATTGCTGAGACTGCAGGGACAGTCTCTTTGCACCAGAACTTGTGTGATACTTAGAGTGTACCTTTAAACAGAACATAATGTTAGGCATTTATCAGTCCTTATTTTATTACCTACTTTTTTCTTCTGTATGAAAATGAAAAGAGTAGCCCTTAGACAAAGAGGTAATTTATTAAACAATGTTAAACACACTAGCAGTATCATAGTGGGGAGAAAAAGAAGGGAATACAATCTACAATTATATATTGTTACATCACCATATTAACATAAATTAGCCTTGCCTCTCGAGAGCAGCGGGCAAGTGCAACTAATTTGGCCTAAATTATAGCATTCCACAAATAAATCTACAGACACTTAAATCTGCAAGTTCTAAATCTGGAAGAGCTTGTCCTTTCTATATATTCAGAAACATTTTGCAGAACTATACATTCTAAGAATTGATGTTGAAAATCCAACTCTGGAACTGTATGACAACCCGCTCCTACTTATTTGATTAAAAAAAATAAGAATACTTATTAGTATTCCCTTTTTAACAATGACATTTTTATCTGAATTCGATTAATTATATTTTATTTTATGTGCACACATAAAAAAATAATATGTTATTAAATTGTGAATAATTGCTATTTTAATTTCATGTTTTGATGTCATAATTAGCTTCTATCTGTCTTGTCTGTCCAAACATGGTTATAAATATAACAAAAATGCTACTTTTTTAAATATTGTAAAAACCTATTTCAAAATGCTATTTTGCAGGCTTAACTAGAAAGTAGAAGGTCCAAATATTCTGAGAAAACACACAGCTCTTCAAATTGTATTATCATCATGTTCCTTGATGCATCTTTTTAATCTGCTAAGCTTTTAATTCTGTTTGGTTTCTTATCCAGACGAATGTTCTCCTTCTAACCCAGCACAGCACTTTAATGCTAGAATAAAATGCTTATTAATACAACTGTCTGAGCCAAAACCAGCAGCTCCGTGATCATGTATTCCAACTTTGATTTTGGCGCTCACCAGGGAAAGGATTAAAGGAAATAAATCTACTAATTCTTCTAATATCCTTCTGAATCTGTGTGAAACAGAATAGGCAGATGATGCCAGTGTTCATAATTGGAAGGAAATGACTTGTCACTTGCAGATGGTCAAGGACCCTTGACAATACTCAGAATTTTGACAATTATCTCAGCTGCAGGGTATTTGCCAAGAATGGTCATGTGCATCAAAAGAGGAATAGGTCATCCTCAATGCAGTAGCCACTATGCTGTATCCTGTTTGTCAGGGGCATTCAAGGTACACAGCTTATACCCGAGTCTAAATAAGTGATTAAAAATAAAATTTATACGATGAATAACATCCATTATGTAACTTAGCATTTCTCATTCCACCGTCCTCTGTTGATCTCCAGCTCCGGATCATTAAATTCTGTTCTTCTTAGTAATGCTGTCAGCTATTGTATATATTTAGTTACATTTTAATGTCCGTTGATTCTTCTTTTGCAGAGTAAGTGGGTTGATGAGCCTAAGCAATATCACCTGTTGTTTCCAAGGACAATTATTTATGTTATGGGTGTACATGCCACTTCATTTTGTGTAACAGTGTTGCACTAGAAACCTTTAAACATTTTACAAGTATCATATGAATTAATGAAATCACATTGTAAAATTTATTATTTAACCATATACGAAAGAAAATGTTGCACATCCTGCAGGTGACTTATCCCCTCTATTTAAAAAATGACTCCAAGCACTATGACTGCAACAACTTCACATTTTCAGGGTGAAACGCTGCACATAGCGAGTATAACCCCTTGGCTCCCGCAGCTGTAACTTCACTTCCAGCAGTGTCACAGGGAGTAATCAGCCAGCCTGGAACAAGAGTTATGGGATTTATAATTTCAACTCTGTGCACTTTGTTTGCAAAGTGTGCCATTGAAAGGTGATTGGAATTGCTTTTGGCTTCTACAGATCTGCAGAAGGCACAAGTGCATATCATCATAGTAGCATGGATATTTGGAGCTTGGCAGAAATTCAGGTAAAAGGGCAAATCATTACGAAATGGTTTGCCCAATTACCTGGGAACCTGGCCAGAGTACTCCTAGCATCCAATACATATAAGTTTATGAATTACTCCAAGCATCAAATTCACTACAACACGCTGTAGTGGTCATGATACTTGGAAAAACACTAAACATACACACCGATCAGCCAGTGGCGTACACAAGATCTTACTCTGCGCGGGCCAGTGCCGCTACACATGGCGGCGGGCACCCCTGCGACCACGGTGTGCTTCCAGTGCATGCAGATGCACTTAAAGGACCACTATAGTGCCAGGAAAACATACTCATTTTCCTGGCACTATAGTGCCCTGAGGGTGCCCCCACCCTCAGGGTCCCCCTCCCCCTCTAGGGGGAGGAAGGAGTTAAATTTACCTCTCACAGTGAGAAGCGCGGAAGCGCCTCTAGCGACTGTCAATGAGACAGCCACTAGAGGCTGGATTAACCCTATTATAAACATAGCAGTTTCTCTGAAACTGATATGTTTATAGAAGAAAGGGTTAATCCTAGCTGGACCTGGCACCCAGACCACTTCATTAAGCTGAAGTGGTCTGGGTGTCTATAGTGGTTCTTTAAAGTACCACTATAGGCACTCAGATCACTTCAGCTCAATTAAGTGGTCTGGGTGCCAGGTCCCTCTTAAGCTGAAGTGGTCTGGGTGCCTATAGTGGTCCTTTAACCCCTTAAGAACACATGACATGTGTGACATGTCATGATTCCCTTTTATTCCAGAAGTTTGGTCCTTAAGGGGTTAAAGTTTCTCTGAAACTGCTATGTTTATAGTAGAAAGGGTTAACCCTAGCTGGACCTGGCACCCAGACCACTTCATTAAGCTGAAGTGGTCTGGGTGCATATAGTGGTTCTTTAAAGTACCACTATAGGCACTCAGATCACTTCAGCTCAATGAAGTGGTCTGGGTGCCAGGTCCCTCTAGTTTTAACCTTGCAGCTGACAATATAGCAGTTTCAGAGAAACTGCTATGTTTCACTGAGGGTTAATCCAGCCTCTAGTAGCTGTCTCATTGACCGCCGCTAGAGGAGCTTCCGCGATTCCGCTGGACGTCCATAGGAAAGCACTGAGTAATGCTTTTTCGGAGCTGAGAGGCAGATCGGGGCGGAGAGATCCCCAGCGCCAAGAGAGCCTGGCACTGGAAAAAGGTAAGTGCTGAAGGGGTTTTAACTACAGACACACACTCTCGTGAACAGACGCATACACACTAGCTAACAGACACACACATTTACTGACAGACACACACTCAGTGACAGACATACCTAAACACTCACTTACAAAACATACACTGTCACTGACAAACACACACTCACTAACAGACACACACAAACTAACATACTCAGTAACACACACACAAACTAACACACTCACTAACACACTCACTGACACACACACACACTGACACTCACTAACAGACACACACTCAATAACAGACACACAAACACACTCAGTGACACACACACAGTAACACTCACTAACACACTTACTGACACTCACTAGCAGACACACACAAACTAACATACACAGTAACACACTCACTGACACACACAAACTAACACACTCATTAACAGACACACACACAGTAACAAACTCACTGACACACACACACTACCACACATATTTGTTTTTATTTAATCCCCAGCCTCCATACCTTTCGGATTCCTGCTGTCCCTGGGGTCCAGTGGAGATGCTGGGCTGCTGGGTGGCCGGGCGCGCGCGCATGGGAGCACTCTCCCCTGAGTGCTCTCTGCCCAGCTCCATTGCGCGCTGCGTACTGATGCCGGAACCGGAATATGACGCCCGGCCGCCGGCAAACTGAAGCCACTACCAGCCTCGGGGGGCCCTGAGGTGGTCAGCTCCTGGGCCCCCCAGGAGAAGAGGCTGGCAAAATGAGGACACACTGCCGTGCATATCGGTCGCAGCCGCGACCCCTGCGACCCCGGTATGTACGCCACTGCGATCAGCCACAACATTAAAACCACCGGCCTAATATCGTGAAGGTCCCCCTCATGCTGCTAAAATAATTTTGTGGAGTTGAGGTATGGTCTCCGCAAGACCTAAGAACATGTCCTGTGGTGTGTGGCATCTAGGTGTTAGCAGCAGGCCCCTTAAGTCCTGCAAGTTGAGAGGTGGGGCCTCCATGGATTGTTTTGCTGATTACGATTACAGCACATCCCACAAAAGCTCAATTGGATTGACCTCTGGAAAATTTGTTCAAGGCAACACCTTGAACTCTTTGTCATGTTCCTCAAACCATTCCTGAACATTTTTTTGAAGTGTGGCAGGGTGCATTGTTCTGCTGGAAGAGGCCACTGCCATCAGTGAACCCCAATGCTATGAAGAGGAGTACGTAGTCTGAAACAATGCTAAGCTCAGTGGTGAATGTCAGGACACAAGGCTTCCCAACAGAACATTGCCCAGAGCATAACACTGCCCCCATCGGCCTGTCTTCTTCCCATGGTGCATCTTGCTGCCATCTCTTCTTCAGGAGAATGACGCACGCACCTAGCCATCCACCTGATCTAAAAGAAAATGTTATTCATCAGACCAGGTAACCTTTTTGCATTGCTTCATGATCCAGTATTGATGCTTACATCCCAATTGAAGGCACTTTTGGTGGTGGACAAGGTCATTATGGGCACACTGACTGGTCTGCGGCTACACAGCCTCAAATGCAGAAAGCTGTGATGCCCTGCGCTTTCTGACACCCATCTATCATGGCCAGCATTAAGCCTTTCAGCAGTTTGAACTACAATAACTGTTCTGTGTGATCTGACCAGGTGGGTAAGCACGTGATCTTGATGTTTACCAGTTACCACTGCTCCACTTTTGGTAGGTAGTAACCACTGCATACTGGGAAGACCCCACACGACTGGCCTTTTTGGAAATATTCTGACCCAGTTGTCTAGCCATCACCATTTGGCCCTTTTCAAAATCACTCATATTTTTCCACCTGTCCCATTTTTCCTACTTCCAACACACAAAATTCACTGACTGTTCACTTGCTGCCTAATATATCCCACCTCTTGACAGGAGTCATTAAAATGATACAATCAATGTTATTCACTTCACCTCTCAGTGGTTTTAATGTTTTGGTTGATCAGTGTATGTGTTTGTTTTGTCTTAAGCGTCTCCCCTTGGCTCCCTGTCAAGCATTGTTATAAGCTCTGCCCTTTTCTGTAAGTGGACACATTATGTAGATTAACAGAAGCAATATTTGGGTTTGTCCTCCTCCAATACATTGTGTGTACTAACTGTGCCTGGAATAAATATATGTTTAAAGGAAAACAGAGATTCACATGATTATTTTTTTTAAATGAATTGTATTTGATTTTCAGCATTTAAATCAATGGTGTAATTTATAAAAATGTCATTGTACCCCTTTAATGCCCAATAATTATGCACATACATCATGCAAAATGGTTTGGAGACTCAGCAGTAATATAATTACAATATTTGGGATTAAAGCAGCTACACTTCTTTTCCAGTTTTCTGTCCATCTTCCTACTTTTATATAAGTTTATTGTCCCTCATTCATATCAGGTGGATTATAATGATCAGTACAGTAAGTAACAATAAAGTACTGTCCTTTGGGCTAGGAAAGGTATGACCTGTCTGTGACGTAATGCTATTCCCCTTCCTTAAAAAGGCCCAAATTTGTAACCAGACCAACAGATGGGTTGAGGGCAGTGGAGCACTAATAGGGGTGTGGGGGGGCAGTCTGTCCCAGGTGCCACAAGGTAGGGTGGTGCCACCAGGGCTTGCCAGGTTTAGGGTTGTGTGAGCTGTGTGGCTGTACAGGGTGCCATGGCAGCAGGGGCACTGGGCAGCTGACACAGCTCACACACACAGGGGCTGGGAATACAGCAGGAGTACAGCACGGCGAGTGGGGGCAGAGCCAAACTAGATGTGGGGGTGGGGCTAAAGTCAGCCTCTTACTGCTGCACACATATGGGAGGCAGGAAGGAGTCCCTGCTTCCCCAACTACAACACACCAGGGACTTCAGTGACTCCACTCCACCACCAATAAGTAGGATAGAGTGTGTGTGTGTATGTAACTGTGATTGTGTCTGCCTGTGACTGTATGTGTGACTCTCTGCCTGTGACTGTGTGTGTGACTGTCTACCAGTAACTCCTTCTGTGACTGTTTGCCTGTGACTGCGTCTGTGACTGTGTCTGTGACTACCTGTGCCTGTTTGTGGATGTCTGCCTGTGACTGTCTACCTGTGACTGCATGTGTGACTGTCTGCTTGTGACTGTCTGCCTGTGCCTGTGTGTGTGAATGTCTGCCTGTGACAGTCTTCCTGTGACTGCATCTGTGACTGTCTGCATGTGACTGTATGCCTGTGCCTGTGTGTGTGTGAATGTCTGCCTTTGCCTGTTTACCTGGGACTGTGTGTGAATGTCTGCCTGTAACTGTGTGTGATACCGGCATCGGTGTCATTACAGAGTGCGCAAGGGACCTGTGCAATAGCAACCACTGACCACCAGGGACTGAGGATCCACTCCAGTCGCCCTCCCAAAGCAAGGTAGAGAGGCTGGGTGGACCTCTTAATTATTAAATGTGTGTATGTATGTGATGTTTGTGTGTGTACCACCATCAGGGGGTGACAACTATAATGGTTGTCACGGGCTGGCGGTCCTGGGGTGCCCGGACTGCTCTGGCAGTCCTGGGCCCCACATTTCCTATCTGCACATATATATAGCGAATAGTCTGCAGTAACAGGTAGCTGAGTGCCCCACCATGCCAGAGGTGGGGAATCTCCCCTCTCCCTGGACACAGGTAAGAAGCAGGGAGGGGAGGAATAACATTTAATTAAATTTAATTTAAAATTAAAATGAAAAAAATGCCCCTTTCCCCCCGCAGATTGCAGGTCCTAGTTTGAACATTTACACACACTCTGCATACACAACACTGACACACACTCTGCATACACTACTGTATACTGACACACACTCTGCATACACCAGTACAACACACACTCTGCATACACTACAATGACACACACTTTGCATCCACTACCCTAACCCACACTCTGCATTTACTACACTGACACACTCTGCATTCCCTACACTGACACACACTCTGCATCCACTACCCTAACACACACACTCTGCACTCATTATACTCACACTACATCCAGCATACATTCAAACACTCTGCATTAATTATACACAGACACTGCATCTAATACACACACACTGCATCCACTACACAAACACAGACACTGCACCCACTACACACACTGCATCTAATACACACACTACACAAATACACACTACATCCAATACACAAACACCCTTTGTATTTACTATACACACACTACATACACTACACAAACACACACACTGCATCCGCTGCACACACTACATCTAATACACACAACCACTACACCCATTACACAAATGTAAAATCTGCATCCACTATACACGCACTTTGCATCCATTACACACATTTTAATTCTGCATCCACTATACACACACCACATTCAGTCCTGCATCCTTGTGGGTGGACTCAGAAAGAGCCCTGCGGGGGGACTTGGGGGCAGCCCCCGGGGCCCAGACCTTGAGCTTTGTTAGGGGCCCCAAAATTTCTGATGGCGTGTGTATTTCTAATTATGTGTGTCTATCTGATTGTGTGTCTGTGGGTCTGTGATTGTGTTTGTGTATGTCTGTGTTTATGAGTGTGATTGTGTGTATCTCTGTGGTTACATGTGTGTGTATATATACACTCCCACAACCACAGATATACACACACAGACCTACACCTATTGTGTTATTGTGTGTGTATATAAATGTGTATGTGTTTGGTAGATAGCTCCCTTATTTGGTGTCCTTAAATATTGCAATGTCACGTAAGGATAACAAATAAGGGCGTTATCTACTAAATAACTGAAATTAAGATAAGGGCTTTTTTAAATGTTAATATTTTTGCTGTTTAGTCCATAATGCCCTAAATTGGTGCCCTTATGTGAGATTTCTATATTTAAAAATACCAAATTAGGGTGCTGTTTAGCAGATAGCTTATTTGGTGTCCTTAAATATGGCAATCCCACACAAGATAGCAAACAGGGGAATTATCTGATAAACAAAGATCGAAGTTAAGAGGTATCAGCCAGCCCACAAAAAGAAATCTGGGTGGCTAATGAGAATTATAGGCAAATTTGTCGACTGATGCCAATGTGCACTGCATGCTGGCATCAGGCAGCCAATGGCAGCACATTGCCCCATACCCTAGTGAAACATTTTAGTGCCCCCTCCCCAGTTTTGACTGTGGTATCTTATGCCCCCCCCTCCCCCCCATGTACTGTTCCTAGAGTGTCTATGTATCTGCATGTGTGTCAGTGTGTATATATGTGTGTGCATGATTATATGTACATACATCTCAGAATATCGCCAACACTACACACAAACCCCAACATTATATATAAACACACCACTGCATTCAAAAACTACATTATATAAAAATGCATGCCTACATTCAAACGCCAACACCACATACAAACACACACCCTACATTCACTTACACATACTCCATACAAAAACATGTTTACATTCAAAGACACAAACACTGCTTAGAGCAAAATGCATTTAAAAAATTGCGGTAGTTTTTTACATTTTAAAGTTGGGGGGGGGGGGGGGGTGCCAAAAATAGGACCCACCCCAGGTGCCAAATGCTTTAGGTACGCCCCTGGTTGAGGGCCCCGCTCAATGAGCTTACATGAATGTATATAGAACTTTAATTAAAAATAGATGAAAGAAAGGATATAAAACTGTTGGGGTACTGACCTTTAAAGTTCCTGCTTTTGATGCAAATCCTCAGATTTGGACATGCTGGAGGAGAAGCAGGAGAAAATGATTATTAACCCGGTGCAATGTTAAATTGCAGTTAATTTGCTGTTCACCTCTCTTTGAAGAGATCAGAAATCTGGCAGACACTACATGACACATTTTGACAGATTTGTAAAAAGGATAACTTGCCTCTGTGTCTCTAACACCTATAAATTTGTCAATTGTAAACTAAGTCATCACACAGTGTGTAGAACAAAGGTGCTGACCAGCTGATTTCAAACCTTGAGACGTAATTAACCCCTTAAGGACACATGACAGAAGCAGTAAGAGCTAGTGGGCAAATAGTTAATTAACCCTCGGCCCTTCAGAGGTTAACTATGTGGCAGCAGGCCAGCGGAAAACAGAATAGGAATAAATAAATAAATAAAAAGGCTTGTGGGTGTCAATAAGACCTATAAATAAAACCTCCCTATGACCCCACCTCATACTAAATATTTAAAACTTGGGGCTGGGCAGCTGGGGCCAGACGCCAAATGATTAATCCTCACAGTGCCAGGTTTTTTGTTTTTTTTTACTATCTGCCCGCTGGCTGCTTCTCCCATTGTCCTCAGCCAGAATTTCAATGAGCATTGCATGGGTAGCCCAACAGGGACAGACAAATTCTTCAACTCAATCTGATGGAACATGACTTGTGCTGGTTTTTTAATCCATGTACCTAGAAATGCTTTTTTATTTATTTTATTTTTATTTATCATGAAGCTTGAGACTTAAATTGCCTGATAACCAGACAACAGGAGCTTTGATATTGTGTGTAAGCTATAGGCAGCCATTGTGCTGACACAAAATGCGAAATTACACAAAACTGGCATTGCCAGCTAGAAAAAGAGGGTCTCTACACAAAAAAAGATAGTTATCTCTAAAATTAAGCATTTATTAAAATAAAGGCTGCAGGGACAGGTTCTATCTACCAGAACTACTTCAGTAAGAGGAAGTAGTTATGGTGCTTAAAGTGACTCCTTTTTCGCTGTTTTTAATATGTTAAGATAAACTAAAAGTGTTCTTTTCATTGGGAGCCAAATTTGTTGTAACATAACTTTGGGTGTCCTTTGGCTGCCGTAGGGTTAACAATGGCAGCTTGTTTTGAATACTGATACATATATCTCCTTGCTCTGTCTGTAAAAGACAGTTAATTAGAGGCACTCATTACTGTATGTATCATCTCTCCATAGAACACTGTTGTTTAATGAAAACGAGGCATTATTCACAGCGAACGGCATTGTCTGGATTATTTTTTTCTTTTTTTATTATTATTTGCTCTGCTGCAGTTTATCAACAGATTAATTAAAAACAAGCCCATACAGTGCCTGACTGTTTATTTTAATTACTTTGAAAGGATTTGCTGTACATTCCTTTAGCACTATTTTCTGAACAACGAATCAGAGAGAAAAGGTTTTGTGACAGCTTTAAAGTGCATTAGTGTCACTTTAAATAGCTTTGAAGTTCATCTGTGTATCATCCTAATAGACTTGTTAACAAATGCGTGGATATTTTGAAATCGCTTACTAAAATATTGTTCCTACTCTCCACTTGTCAATCAATTCTTGGCATATAGCACTATGCCAATGTCATACCAATAATGTTGATAATTAATTTACAAGTAAAGAACATGAGAACCCCTTTCATCTTTTTATTTTGCTGCCTCCCATGTGACCTCTCATTACACTTTGTCTTTGTACACCTGATCTCCCCTCCTCCTGGATGTCTTCATGTTTTCTACACAACCTTCATCCCCCCAATTCCATCTTCTTCTGTTTTCTTCCATCAACTTACACAGGGCCGTACAAGAATTTTTGGCTACGCAGAAAAAATGCATCTTCATCTGTTTTTACCTTAATCCCCCTCTTGAATATTTTTTGTGTTTCTTATCCTCTCTTTTGAATGTTGTACCATGTGTATGTCTCTTACTCCCCTCCAGCCCCTTTTGTGTGTCTTTCTCCTCTCAGCCCTTTTCTGTTTCTCTTGCTCCCCAGCCTCTATGTGTGTCTCTTTTTACCTCAGCCTCTTTATGTGTCTCTTTCTCCACTTCCACAGCCTCTATGTGTGTCTCTTCCCTTCTGTCAGGCCCTTTGTGTCTCTTTCCTTCCCCCCGCACTATTGTGTATCTTTCTGCCCTTCTGCTGCTTCTGCTGCTTTCTGCCCTTCTGCTGCTTCCCCCAGCTTGTTTTGTGTTTCTCTTTCCGCCAACCTCTATGTCTCTTTCTCCCCTCAGCCCTTTTGTGTACCTCTTTCTCTCCTTCCCCATCTACTCTATGTCTCTTTATCCCACCAGCCCCTCTGTGTGTCTCTTCTCCACAGCACCTTGTCTCTTTCTCCCCACATCCCCTCTGTGTCTCTTTGTCACCCCCCAGCTCCTCTGGTGTCTACTCCCAGCCCATGTATGTCTCTTGCACCCCTTCCCCAGCCCCATCTGTCCCTTTAGTCCCTTCCCCAGCACATCTGTATCTCTTTGTGTCCATCCCAGCCCCTCTGGTTGTCTCTCCCTCAAGACACTGACTGTACAGGTATATTTTGCCTATTTTCCTGTCTGTCTCCTTCTCCCCTTCCCAGCCCTTGTGTGTGTCTCTTCACCTCAGCACTTGCCTCTTTCCTCCTCAGCCCCTCTATGTCTCTCTGTGTACCCCCAGACCCTATATGTGTATCATTTCCTGTGCAGTGCTCTCCCCTCCAGCCGGTCAATCGGATCCTGCACTCCCTGGCCCGGTGCACCCTAACACAGCCGCCTATGCTGCCTTGTGGTTGCCCCAACCCTGATCTTACACCCTCCCTTTTACCCATAACTCTTTTAGTTCACAACCTAGGTGTCATCTTTAACTATTGACCACTCTTTGATAAACATATGTATTCACTGTTATGTCTATCTACCATATTAATCATTTATATTTTATTTTATTACACACAAATCAATACATGAATAATAATAATAATAATAATAATAATAATAATAATAGTAATAATAATAATAAAATAATAATAATAAAATAATATATCACCAAGGAGGAGACAAGCCCAGTATTTCCCTCCTCAGACTAGTTGTCTAAATCCAGAACACAAAATCCTGTAACAAACTAGAAAAATAAAGTAGCGATGAACGCAAAAAAATAAAACTAGTAAAATGGATCTACTTCACTCTGCTTTAAGGGCAATGCAAATTCCCAATTAAGAATTACTATTTTCCATCTGAACATTCAAATGTGATATTTGTAAATGCAAATCCCACATATTCCCACTTTTATTTAGACGTAAATAGCATGGGAAACTAATTAATTCTTATTGTTTATTTCCATTAATAGTTAGGTTTTTTTTTCACCTAACTGGTCCTTCTGCACCCCATTGCTGCCCAGTCCCTGTCCTGTGTAACCAGCCTCTTTCCTATAACTGCCTCTCCACTTCCTCAGATACCAGAATGTATGATTCAGCTATTTTGATAATTTATATTATCTTCTTCTATGCATCCTTAACGATTACAGGTTATTATTATTATTATTATTATTAAATCAACACTAGCTGAGGTTTTTGACATTTCTTTTCCATTGTACAATGCACTCAGTGACTGTATTATAATGTATTCATTACTTTATGATTGCAAATTAATATAAAATATTAAATGAGCTATATAACAATTATTAAATAGTTTAATAAACACATTTCTCCGGAAAAAAAAATTACAAAATTAAACAATGCTGAAGTTTCTTAAAAATTCATTAATGTGGAAATCTAGTGAGGGGCACACTTGTCATTCTTTTGCTTAAATATTTAAGGTAGGACTTCTGCATAACCAGCTATACCATGTAGCTTTTAAAGTCATCCGTTATCTGTGATTAAAGGTCACCCTGAAGCATGAGAACAGGGTCTTTTTATAAACTCACATACATTTTCAAGTAGAAGTGTGGAGGAGTTTGGCACTACTGCAATGCAATAACTGCTGTGTGAGAGGTTACATACAAAGAAGCATTTTTAGCTATTGATTTGTTGTCTAATTAAGTCAGAAAGACTAGAAGGCTATTGGAGGTCATTTTGTTTGAAAGAATGAGAGAGATTGCTGTGCATAGTTTGTAGCATGATGAAACAATATCTGCATATGTCAAAAGGAGAAATGGGAAAACAGGGGTTCATGGCTTTGAAATGAGAACGAGGTGAGATGTGGAGAACTTTGTGGAATAAACACATTGTCAGGTTTGTAGCTAAATGGAGTCATGTCTCAGCAGGAGTGGAACGTGACAGAAAAGCCACTGGCACCGCAGGTGAAAAATATGGGTTTGTTACCTTTTACGGATCACAGATTATAAAGTTGCTTAGTTATATTGATACATGCATACAGTCAGATAGATCCTCTGCATTGTCAAGAACATATATAACTTCTATATTCTCATGGATATGTCTTGAAAAGTGCTGTCCTGGAGACAGTTAAATCCATGGACTACAACAGGGAGGGTGGTTAACTAATTGACTTTGTCTAGAAATTCTTTTTGATTAATACATTGATTTCCCTACTGTAGCATTATGCAGGGCAGTACTCTTTATATGTTCTCCATCAGCATCTGTTGATGATGTGTGACTAAACTTAATCATTAAGTTTAATACAGGCTCTGGTGGTGTGGAATAAAGATACCGCAAACACATATAGAGTGCCAGCTCCACCCTTTATGGTTGGAGGTCATACTCCGCACACTTTACCAAAAGGTGAGTGTTATTTGCGGTCTGCAGTAGCCTATCTAACATGGTCACAGTGGTCACAGCTGCGTCTGGGCTCGTCATTCCAAAGGGCTCGGCCGTAGCTGCGACCCCTATGATCGTGGACCGCTGGCATATCTTTAGGGCTGGTGCCCTTAAGGTATGGGTTTGAACATGCAAATCTGAGATAGGTTTGAACATGCAAATTGAGTGAACTTCAAATGAGGAGAGAGATGGAAGGTTAAGGTTTGAAGGAGCAGTGGGGTGAAAGCAGAAACCCTACTTTGCCACCTTTACTGTCAGATTGTCTAGAAGTATGGGTTAATTGAAGACCACCAAAGGATAATGAGGCTGAAGTAGCAGACAGTGCCAGAGGGTGATAGCTATATTTCTGTTAATGTCAGTGAGTTTAGGGAGCTCAAGATGAATAAGTCATGGACAGCAATTGATTTAGTGATGTTGCACACAGAGTATGCATTCTAGAGGTCAGTGCGAAAGGAGGACTTAAAGGGAGAATTGCATCCCTCTCAAACCAGCAAAAAAGATTCCCAGGCACTCAAAATGTGAAAGCCACAGGCAGATTTATTGCAACAAAATAGACAGCAACGTTTCAACCTAACAAGAGGTCTTTTTTAAGCCCTCTCCATCTCAAACCACTTAATTTTACAATCACGTTCTCTCTACCAGACTGCTTTAAGCAGTTGTCATACAGTCAACCCTTGCGCTGTTAGCCTATCTGTTACCTCCAAAGATTTTCCCACTCAGATCACTCTCCTACCCACAAATAATGCATAACTTTCTTCTAACTCGTATTGCTTATGTTCCTGGTTTGAAATTGCAATTAGACTTTTTATCTTATCCCTTAAAATATTCCACCTCAATATATCTCCTTGCAAGCCAACGGAACATTCTTTACTCTAGCTCGGTGCCTTAGTGTTATTTTCAATTCAAGTCTCACCTCTTCTAACCATTTCCAAGCTGTTTATAAATCATCAACTTATGTGCTTATCATTTCCCTCATTGACCATGATAATACTATATCAGTATACAGTAATATGTGGGGCCACTTCTGAAGCAGGTACCCAGCTAAAAAAAAAAATAAAAGAAGAAAAAAATAGAAATAAACTAAACAGGCAAACAGTTATGTAGCACATGTAAAACTAGAAATTGTACAAAATTCACAAGGGAATAACAAATAAATGGGTCAAATTAGCAGAGCTGAAAAAAAATCTCCAACTCAGCTTCTTACCCAGCTATTCGGTATACAATTAATATTTCCCTTGTCAGTCCCCAGCAATTCCATATCTATGTGTCTACTAGTGCATTACAGGTCTTTACAAAATCAGCCTCAGATGTATATTAAAAGGTGATATGAACTGGTTCTCAACTACCTGTGCTAGATATTCTAGATATGACTGTTAAAAGACATATATTTAATGCACATGATATTGGACACTCGGGAAGTATGAGGACTTGCGTTATTTAACATATACGTATTCTATTTAGAATGTATTGTATGCACTATTCAAAAGAAAGAAAATAAGCAAGTTGTTTTGAAGCATAGTAAGATAATTTTGGTGGCATGTTGTGTATTAAGTCATAAATTTCCCCTTCAATTTATAACCACCTAATTATCAAATGTAAATTACACGCTTGTTTTACCTTTTTTCTACTCAACAGCCTAAACATCTGTATTTTGAAACATCTGTGCACTCTTTAAAAAATCGAAATGTTTAGGCATTGATTAAAGAGTAAAAAAAAAAAAATTCTTCCTGCAGGTGCAATGACTATTTAAATTCCTTATTTTAAATTAATAAATGTAAAATTACATTAATAAGCTAAAAAAAAATTTTAATTTTAGATTGTTTATTTCAAAATAATATATATATATGAAAGCAGGATCTGATCTTTACGTGACAGATGTAGTATAAATTAATGTTTATTTCAACACTAGGCAGATATGTCAACTTAATCAAGATGAAAATATACCCAAACCTATAGAATGGATAGGTATGTCAAGAAAATAAAACAATCTATGAATAGCTAATGTGGGGGATGGGAGTGAAATAACCTGCTAACAATGTATTAGGGGGATGTGAATAGAAAAATAAAGTCAGTACTGTCTTAGAGAAAAGACAGAGGTACTGAAGCGAGAAAGAGCAAAGGAAGGGCATTTATAGGCTTACACTTGGGAAAAATCAAAGACAACTAATTGTTAAACATACACATCAGAAAGCAGGCAGATGGGCCTATGACTGAGGGGAAAAAGACATTGTAGCACTGTAATGAATCACCTTGGAAAAATGCATTTGTAAAGTAACCCAGGGTGCCAATCTGCTCCCTTCAAGCTTTTACTTTTGTAACTCTCATAAATCTCAGGCAGCTAAAATCTGACAGATTTAAAAGAAGAGCTGTAGTCCACCAATAGCGGAGGAGTACTGTTCAACATTTTAAAAAAAATTATTTGAGAATGTTCTAAAGTTATTCATCAAAGCCCAAAACGAGATCAGAAGCTGAAAAGTAATAACACAAGGTTGTCTTTTTTTTTTTTACTAAAGAATGAGTTGTGATGAATTAAAAATACAGAATTGGTAGTTAATAGAGATGTCGCCTGTGTAACTAAAAATCCTAGCACCGGCCCTGATTCAGTGTCCACTACAGTCCTGAAGGACTCATTTGATCTCTGCTGTAAGGACAGCACCCCAAAAAGCCCTTTTTAGGGCTAGAACATCAGTCTTTTTTTTTTCCTGTGTAACCTAATTGCAGTTGCCTGCCTGCCAGCGTGTGTGTCAGGCTCACAGCGTATACTGTGCCCACTTGCCCAGTGCCACCACTCATATCTGGTGTCACAATAGCTTGCATTTAAAAAAAACAAAAAAACTTTTTTGACTGTAATATAATAGCAGTCAGTTTCCTTGACACGTGTGCATTTCAGGGTCTGCCAGGGCACAGTGTCACACCAGTGCAACTCATATCTGGTGTAACAGTAGTGTACATTAAAAAAAATCGAAATTTGACTGTGAAATAATAGCAGTCAGTTTCCTTCACAGGTGTGTGTTTCAGGGCCTGCCAGGGCACAGTGTCACACCAGTTCAACTCATATCTGGTGTAACAGTAGTGTACATTAAAAAAAATCGAAATTTGACTGTGAAATAATAGCAGTCAGTTTCCTTCACGCGTGTGCGTTTCAGGGCCTGCCAGGGCACAGTGTTACACAAGTGCAACTCATATCTGGTGTAACAGTAGTGTACATTAAAAAAAGAACTAGAAATTTGACTGTGAAATAATAGCAGTCAGTTTCCTTCACGCGTGTGCGTTTCAAGGCCTGCCAGGGCACAGTGTCACACCAGTGCAACTCATATCTGGTGTAACAGTAGTGAAGATTTAAAAAAAAAAAACTAGAAATTTGACTGTGAAATAATAGCAGTCAGTTGCCTTCACACGTGTGCGTTTCAGTACCTGCCAGGGCACAGTGTCACATCACTGCAACTCATATCTGGTGTAACAGTAGTGTACATTTAAAAAAAAAAAACTAGAAATGTAACTGTGAAATAATAGTCAGTTTCCTTCACACGTGTGCGTTTCAGGGCCTGCCAGGGCACAGTGTCACACCAGTGCAACTCATATCTGGTGTAACAGTAGTGAAGATTTAAAAAAAAAAAACTAGAAATTTGACTGTGAAATAATAGCAGTCAGTTTCCTTCACACGTGTGCGTTTCAGGGCATGCCAGGGCACAGTGTAACACCAGTGCAACTCATATCTGGTGTAACAGTAGTGTACATTAAAAAAAAAAACTAGAAATTTGACTGTGAAATAATAGCAGTCAGTTTCATTCACACGTGTGCGTTTCAGGGCCTGCCAGGGCACAGTGTAACACCAGTGCAACTCATATCTGGTGTAACAGTAGTGTACATTAAAAAAAGAACTAGAAATTTGACTGTGAAATAATAGCAGTCAGTTTCCTTCACACGTGTGTGTTTCAGGGCCTGCCAGGGCACAGTGTCACACCAGTTCAACTCATATCTGGTGTAACAGTAGTGTACATTTAAAAAAAAAAAAAAAAAACACTTTTTGACTGTGAAATAATAGCAGTCAGTTTCCTTCACGCGTGTGCGTTTCAGGGCCTGCCAGGGCAGAGTGTTACACAAGTGCAACTCATATCTGGTGTAACAGTAGTGTACATTAAAAAAAGAACTAGAAATTTGACTGTGAAATAATAGCAGTCAGTTTCCTTCACGCGTGTGCGTTTCAGGGCCTGCCAGGGCACAGTGTCACACCAGTGCAACTCATATCTGGTGTAACAGTAGTGAAGATTTAAAAAAAAAAAACTAGAAATTTGACTGTGAAATAATAGCAGTCAGTTGCCTTCACACGTGTGCGTTTCAGTACCTGCCAGGGCACAGTGTCACATCACTGCAACTCATATCTGGTGTAACAGTAGTGTACATTTAAAAAAAAAAAAACTAGAAATGTAACTGTGAAATAATAGTCAGTTTCCTTCACACGTGTGCGTTTCAGGGCCTGCCAGGGCACAGTGTCACACCAGTGCAACTCATATCTGGTGTAACAGTAGTGAAGATTTAAAAAAAAAAACTAGAAATTTGACTGTGAAATAATAGCAGTCAGTTTCCTTCACACGTGTGCGTTTCAGGGCATGCCAGGGCACAGTGTAACACCAGTTCAACTCATATCTGGTGTAACAGTAGTGTACATTTAAAAAAAAAACTAGAAATTTGACTGTGAAATAATAGCAGTCAGTTTCATTCACACGTGTGCGTTTCAGGGCCTGCCAGGGCACAGTGTAACACCAGTGCAACTCATATCTGGTGTAACAGTAGTGTACATTAAAAAAAGAACTAGAAATTTGACTGTGAAATAATAGCAGTCAGTTTCCTTCACACGTGTGCATTTCAGGGCCTGCCAGGGCACAGTGTCACACCAGTGCAACTCATATCTGGTGTAACAGTAGTGAAGATTTAAAAAAAAAAACTAGAAATTTGACTGTGAAATAATAGCAGTCAGTTTCCTTCACACGTGTGCGTTTCAGGGCCTACCAGGGCACAGTGTCACACCAGTGCAACTCATATCTGGTGTAACAGTAGTCAGGGCCGGCCTTAGGTGTTCAGGCGCCCTGTGCGAAACAATCTTGTGGCGCCCCCCCCCCCCCCCCCACCCGTCTCTGTTTGGACCCCTTCAAACTATTTTAGGAGCATTCACAATCTGTCGCCTCCACCCCCTTCTACAAAACCCCTGCACCTCTTAACCAAAACCCCTGGCCAGATCTTCACCAAGCCCCTGGCCACCACTTCATCAAACTCCTGGCCACCCCTTCCCCTTCATCAATGCCCTGGCCATCCCTTCATCAAACTCCTAGCCACCCCTTGCCCTTCATCAATCCCCTCCCACCCTATCAATTCCTGCCACCCCTTCATCAGTCCCCTGCCCCTCTCATCAATTCCCTCCCACCCTTTTCTCAGCCCTCTGCCCCTATTCATCAGCCCCCTGACCCCCTCATAAATCCCCTCCCACCCCTTTAACAGCCCTCTGCCCCATTCATCAGTCCCCTGACTCCCCCCTTTTATCAGCCCTCTGCCCCATTCATCAGCCCCCTGACCCCCTCATAAATCCCCTCCCACCCCTTTAACAGCCCTCTGCCCCATTCATCAGTCCCCTGACTCCCCCCTTTTATCAGCCCTCTGCCCCCATTCATCAGCCCCCTGACCCCCTCATAAATCCCCTCCCACCCCTTTAACAGCCCTCTGCCCCATTCATCAGTCCCCTGACTCCCCCCTTTTATCAGCCCTCTGCCCCATTCATCAGCCCCCTGACCCCCTCATAAATCCCCTCCCACCCCTTTAACAGCCCTCTGCCCCATTCATCAGTCCCCTGACTCCCCCCTTTTATCAGCCCTCTGCCCCATTCATCAGCCCCCTGACCCCCTCATAAATCCCCTCCCACCCCTTTAACAGCCCTCTGCCCCATTCATCAGTCCCCTGACTCCCCCTTTTATCAGCCCTCTGCCCCCATTCATCAGCCCCCTGACCCCCTCATCAATCCCCTCCCACCCATTTATCACCCACCTGCCCCCCTTTAATCAGTCCCATGCCCCCCTTTTCAATCCCCTGCTCCCCTTCATAAGCCCCCTTAATACATCCCCTGCCAATTAATCCAACCCCTGGCCACCCCTTCATCAGTCCCCTGCCCCTCTCATCAATTCCCTCCCACCCTTTTCTCAGCCCTCTGCCCCTATTCATCAGCCCCCTGACCCCCTCATAAATCCCCTCCCACCCCTTTAACAGCCCTCTACCCCATTCATCAGTCCCCTGACTCCCCCCTTTTATCAGCCCTCTGCCCCCATTCATCAGCCCCCTGACCCCCTCATCAATCCCCTCCCACCCATTTATCACCCACCTGCTCCCCTTTAATCAGTCCCATGCCCCCCTTTTCAATCCCCTGCTCCCCTTCATAAGCCCCCTTAATACATCCCCTGCCAATTAATCCAACCCCTGGCCACCCCTTCATCAGTCCCCTGCCCCTCTCATCAATTCCCTCCCACCCTTTTCTCAGCCCTCTGCCCCCATTCATCAGCCCCCTGACCCCCTCATCAATCCCCTCCCACCCATTTATCACCCACCTGCCCCCCTTTAATCAGCCCCATGCCCCCCTTTTCAATTTCCTGCCGCCCTTTATAAATCCCCTGCCAATTAATCCAATCCATGCCACCCCTTCATCAATCCCCTGCCCCCCTTAATTAAATTCCTGCACGCCTTCAACAAAACCTATTTAATACAAAAGAAAAAAAAAAAGAAAAGTCACTCACAGTAAAGGCTGCTGCTCCCTGGACTGAGCTGTCTCCGCCGATTGAAGAGCACCGGGCGCCGCCTTCACTCACTGAATTGGATCCTTCCGCGGCTCCCTCTGATGACAGAGCATGTCGACGTCACGCAAGTATGCGGCATCACGCCCCCACGCTCCTCCTCCACACTCCACACAGAAGTGGATTCCCGGCCGCTGCTCTCTGCTCATAATTTGCAAGTCAAGTGCAAAGCAGCATTTTGCACTTGACTTGCTCTTCACTTAAAATACATAACTCGGCCGGCCTGCGAGCTGTGTTGGCCGCCCGGCGCCCCTGTTGCCATGGCGCCCTGTGCGACCGCACAGCTCGCACACCCCTAAGGCCGGCCCTGACAGTAGTGTACATTTAAAAAAAAAACTAGAAATTTGACTGTGAAATAATAGCAGTCAGTTGCCTTCACACGTGTGCGTTTCAGGGCCTGCCAGGGCACAGTGTCACACCAGTGCAACTCATATCTGGTGTAACAGTAGTGAAGATTTAAAAAAAAAAAACTAGAATTTGACTGTGAAATAATAGCAGTCAGTTTCCTTCACACGTGTGCGTTTCAGGGCCTGCCAGGGCACAGTGTCACACCAGTGCAACTCATATCTGGTGTAACAGTAGTGAAGATTTAAAAAAAAAAACTAGAAATTTGACTGTGAAATAATAGCAGTCAGTTTCCTTCACACGTGTGCGTTTCAGGGCCTGCCAGGGCACAGTGTCACACCAGTGCAACTCATATCTGGTGTAACAGTAGTGTACATTAAAAAAAAAAAAAAAACTAGAAATGTGACTGTGAAATAAAAGCAGTCAGTTTCATTCACACGTGTGCGTTTCAGGGCCTGCCAGGGCACAGTGTCACACCAGTGCAACTCATATCTGGTGTAACAGTAGTGTACATTTTAAAAAAAACTAGAAATTTGACTGTGAAATAATAGCAGTCAGTTTCCTTCACACGTGTGCGTTTCAGGGCCTGCCAGGGCACAGTGTCACACCAGTGCAACTCATATCTGGTGTAACAGTAGTGTACATTAAAAAAAAAAAAAAACTAGAAATGTGACTGTGAAATAATAGCAGTCAGTTTCATTCACACGTGTTCGTTTCAGGGCCTGCCAGGGCACAGTGTCACACCAGTGCAACTCATATCTGGTGTAACAGTAGTGTACATTTAAAAAAAAAACTAGAAATTTGACTGTGAAATAATAGCAGTCAGTTTCCTTCACACGTGTGCATTTCAGGGCCTGCCAGGGCACAGTGTCACACCAGTGCAACTCATATCTGGTGTAACAGTAGTGTACATTTAAAAAAAAACTAGAAATTTGACTGTGAAATAATAGCAGTCAGTTTCATTCACACGTGTGCGTTTCAGGGCCTGCCAGGGCACAGTGTCACACCAGTGCAACTCATATCTGGTGTAACAGTAGTGTACATTTTAAAAAAAACTAGAAATTTGACTGTGAAATAATAGCAGTCAGTTTCCTTCACACGTGTGCGTTTCAGGGCCTGCCAGGGCACAGTGCCACACCAGTGCAACTCATATCTGGTGTAACAGTAGTGTACATTAAAAAAAAAAAAAAAAATAGAAATTTGACTGTGAAATAATAGCAGTCAGTTTCCTTCACACGTGTGCGTTTCAGGGCCTGCCAGGGCACAGTGTCACACCAGTGCAACTCATATCTGGTGTAACAGTAGTGTACATTAAAAAAAAAAAAAAAAACTAGAAATTTGACTGTGAAATAATAGCAGTCAGTTTCCTTCACACGTGTGCATTTCAGGGCCTGCCAGGGCACAGTGTCACACCAGTGCAACTCATATCTGGTGTAACAGTAGTGTACATTTTAAAAAAAACTAGAAATTTGACTGTAAAATAATAGCAGTTTCCTTCACACGTGTGCGTTTCAGGGCCTGCCAGGGCACAGTGTCACACCAGTGCAACTCATATCTGGTGTAACAGTAGTGTACATTAAAAAAAAAACTAGAAATTTGACTGTGAAATAATAGCAGTCAGTTTCCTTCACACGTGTGCGTTTCAGGGCCTGCCAGGGCACAGTGTCACACCAGTGCAACTCATATCTGGTGTAACAGTAGTGTACATTTTAAAAAAAACTAGAAATTTGACTGTGAAATAATAGCAGTCAGTTTCCTTCACACGTGTGCGTTTCAGGGCCTGCCAGGGCACAGTGCCACACCAGTGCAACTCATATCTGGTGTAACAGTAGTGTACATTAAAAAAAAAAAAAAAAATAGAAATTTGACTGTGAAATAATAGCAGTCAGTTTCCTTCACACGTGTGCGTTTCAGGGCCTGCCAGGGCACAGTGTCACACCAGTGCAACTCATATCTGGTGTAACAGTAGTGTACATTAAAAAAAAAAAAAAAACTAGAAATTTGACTGTGAAATAATAGCAGTCAGTTTCCTTCACACGTGTGCATTTCAGGGCCTGCCAGGGCACAGTGTCACACCAGTGCAACTCATATCTGGTGTAACAGTAGTGTACATTTTAAAAAAAACTAGAAATTTGACTGTAAAATAATAGCAGTTTCCTTCACACGTGTGCGTTTCAGGGCCTGCCAGGGCACAGTGTCACACCAGTGCAACTCATATCTGGTGTAACAGTAGTGTACATTAAAAAAAAAACTAGAAATTTGACTGTGAAATAATAGCAGTCAGTTTCCTTCACACGTGTGCGTTTCAGGGCCTGCCAGGGCACAGTGTCACACCAGTGCAACTCATATCTGGTGTAACAGTATTGTACATTTAAAAAAAAAAATACAGTTTTGACTGTAATAGATTGAATAGCAGTTAGTTGTCTGCAAGCGTGTGTGTCAGGCCTACAGCGTCTACTCTGCCAACTTCTGCGAGTGCACAGTGCCACTCATATCTGTTGTCACAGTAGCTTGCATGCATAGTACCACTAATCGAAAAAAAAATAACAGGCAGAGGCAGACCATCCCGCAGAGGCCGTCGTGGTCGTGGTGCTGTGATTCCCTTTGGCCCTAGAATAATGCCCAGTGTTCAGAGGCCACGTACCCTGATCTCGAATAGTTCTGAGGACATAGTTGACTGGCTAACACAGGACACCCAATCTTCTACAGCTTCCGCTCGGAACCTTGACGCACCATCCTCCTCCAGCTTAGCTTCGGGCACCTCTCAAGTTACCACTCGCCCACCTGCCGCCACCACCAACACTAGCACCACAGCCGCTTCACTTGATCTGTCAGAGGAGTTATTTACACATCAGTTGGAAGAAATGAGTGATGCGCAACCATTATTTCCAGAGGATGTAGATAACAGGGATATGTCTCAGTCAGGCAGCATTACACACATGGACGTACCATGTGATGATGATGATGATGTTGTACCCGCTGCTGCTTCCTTTGCTGAGTTGTCAGATACAAGTAAAGTGGTTGATGATGACGATGCGTCCGTGGATGTCACGTGGGTGCCCGCTAGAAGAGAAGAACAGGGGGAAAGTTCAGATGGGGAGACAGAGAGAAGGAGGAGACGAGTTGGAAGCAGGGGGGGGTCGTCGCAAGGAGCTAGTGGCACAGTCAGACAGCATGCATCGGCACCCAGGATCAGCCAGACAGCACACCAATCAAAGCATGCTGTTGCCACCACCAGAATGCCGTCATTGCAGAGCTCAGCAGTGTGGCATTTTTTTTGTGTGTCTGCCTCTGACAACAGCGATGCCATTTGCAACCTGTGCCAAAAGAAACGGAGTCGTGGGAAGTCCAACACCCACAACTGTTTTGCGAAGGCACATGATCGCACATCACAAACACCTATGGGATTAACACATGAGTACAAGCAGCACACAAACTCAAAGCCGCCATCCTCCTCCTGGTCCAGCATCTTCAGCCACGTCAACCACTGCTGTCCTCCTTGCCCCCTCTCAACCATCCGCCACTCTGTCTCTCGCCTTGAGCAGTTCCTGCTCACCTGCCCACAGTCAGGTGTCTGTCAAGGACATGTTTGAGCGTAAGAAGCCAATGTCATAAAGTCACCCCCTTGCCCGGCATCTGATAGCTGGCTTGTCTGAACTCTTAGCCCGCCAGCTTTTACCATACAAGCTGGTGGAGTCTGAGGGATTCCAAAAATTTGTAGCTATTGGGACACCGCAGTGGAAGGTACCCAGACAAAATTTCTTTGCACAAAAGGCAATCCCCAACCTGTACTCGATTGTGCAAAAGGAAGTAATGGCATGTCTGGCACACAGTGTTGGGGCAAGGGTCCATCTGACCACTTATACCTGGTCTGCAAAGCATGGTCAGGGCAGGTATATCACACTGCGCATTGGGTAAACCTGCTGACGGCTGCCAAGCATGGAATGCGTGGCTCTGCAGAGAAGTTGGTGACACCGCCACGACTTGCAGGCAGGCCTGCTGTCACCTCCTCTACTCCTCCTACTCCATCCTCTTCCATAACCTCCTCACTGAGTCCTCTTCTGCTGCTGCGTCTTGCTCCACATCAATGGCACCCCCAGCTCCCCAGGTAGTATTCTACATCCCGGATACAGAAGTGTCACGCCGTCTTGGGGTTGACTTACCTGAAAGCAGAGAGTCACACCGGACCAGCACTCCTGTCCACCGTAAACGCACAGGTGGATCAGTGGCTGACTCCGCACCAACTGGAGATCGGCAAAGTGGTTTGTGACAACGGAAGAAATTTGTTGGCGGCATTGAATTTGGGCAAGTTGACACATGTGCCGTGCATGGCACATGTGTGTAATCTGTTCGTACAACGCTTTGTGCATAAGTACCCAGGCTTACAGGATGTCCTGAAGCAGGCCAGGAAGGTGTGTGGCCATTTCAGGTGTTCCTACACGGCCATGGCGCACTTTTCAGATATCCAGCGTCGAAACAACATGCCAGTGAGGTGCTTGATTTGCGACAGCCCGACACGTTGGAATTCAACACTCCTAATGTTCGACCGCCTGCTCCAACAAGAAAAATCCGTTAACAACTATTTGTATGACCGGGGTGCTAGGACAGCCTCTGCTGAGCTGGGAATTTTTTTGCCACGTTACTGGACGCTCATGTGCAATGCCTGTAGGCTCATGCGTCCTTTTGAGGAGGTGACAAACCTAATCAGTCGCACCGAAGGCACCATCAGTGACATCATACCATTTGTTTTCTTCCTGGAGCGTGCCCTGCGAAGAGTGCTGGATCAGGCCATAGATGAGCGTGAAGAGGAAGAGTTGTGGTCACCATCACTACCAGCAACAGCCTTATCAGCATCGCTTGCTAGACCTGCGGCAACGCTGGAAGAGGATTGTGAGGAAGAGGAGTCAGAGGAGGAGTGTGGCTTTGAGGAGGAGGAGGAAGACCAACCACAACAGGCATCCCAGGGTGCTCGTTGTCACCTATCTGGTACCCGTGGTGTTGTACGTGGCTGGGGGAAAGAACATACCTTCAGTGAGATCACTGAGGATGAGGAACGGGACATGAGTAGCTCGGCATCCAACCTTGTGCAAATGGGGTCTTTCATGCTGTCGTGCCTGTTGAGGGACCCTCATATAAAAAGGCTGAAGGAGAACGACCTGTACTGTGTGTCCCTGCTACTAGACCCCCGGTAAAAGCAGAAAGTGCCTGAAATGTTACCGAATTACCACAAGTCAGGAAGGATGCAGCAGTTCCAAAATAAATTAAAAAGTATGCTTTACACAGCGTATAAGGGTGATGTCACAGCACAACGGGAATCTAACAGGGGAAGAGGTGAAAGTAATCCTCCTCCTCCCACGGCCACGCCGGCAAGGACAGGACGCTTTACAGACGTGTTGTTGATTTAGGACATGCGGAGCTTTTTAAGTCCTACGTATCGCCACAGCCCTTCGGGGTCCACCCTCAGAGAATGACTCGACCGACAGGTAGCAGAATACCTTGCCTTAACTACAGATATCGACACTCTGAGGAGCAATGAACCCCTTGACTACTGGGTGTGCAGGCTTGACCTGTGGCCTGAGCTATCCCAATTTGCGATAGAACTTTTGGCCTGCCCCGCTTCAAGTGTCCTGTCAGAAAGGACCTTCAGTGCAGCAGGAGGTATTGTCACTGAGAAGAGAAGTCACCTAGTTCAAAAAAGTCTAGATTACCTCACCTTTATTAAGATGAATGAGGGATGGATCCCGAAGGGACTGACAGTGGGCTATACATTCGACTAAAAAAGGCCTGATGAGGGGGACGTAACAGGGATTAAACTGATAAGAATAGTACTACTTAACACACCACTCCTATCTGGTGGCACATTAGATTGCACGCGCAGTGCCCCAAATTTGAAGTAGGAGGACCGACCAAACATCTTTTTCCATCTCCCGGTTCCTAAAATCGATGCCATATACACGTCCCCTATCAGGGTATCAGGGATTAAACTGATAGGAATAGTACTACTTAACACACCTTATAATAACGCAGAGAGAGGCAACGCAGAGAGAGGAGTCTGAAGAAGAGGAGTCAGAGGAGAAAGGTGGCATTGAGGAGGTTGAAGACCAAACACAGCAGGCGTCCCAGGGGGCTTGTTGTCACCTTTCGGGGACCCTTAGTGTTGTACGTGGCTGGGTGGAGGAAGAGACCTTCAATGACATCATTTAGGACAAGGAACGGGACATGGCTAGCTTGGTATCCAAACTTGTGCAAATGGGGAGTTTGCGGTTGTGCAAATGGACTGTTTGCGGTTGTTTGCGGTGCGTTAAACGGGGAGTTTGGTCTGTCACTGTGAAGCGGGCGTAACCCTTACACTACCTGATCGATACAACATCATACCTGATGTTTTAAAGCACGTTATTCCAAACAATTTAGGAATGTTAGGTGATTTATGCCCTTTATGGATTGACTCGGCATGCCATGGATCCCCCTCTGGCACAGTCCAGGTGTTAGTCCCCTTGAAACAACTTTTCCATCACTATTGTGGCCAGAAAGCGTCCCTGTGGGTTTTAAAATTCGCCTGCCTATTGAAGTCTATGGCGGTTCGCCCGGTTCGCCTGTTCGCGAACATTTGCGGAAATTCACGTTCGCCGTTCGCGAACGGAAAATTTTATGTTTGCGACATCTCTAGTAGTTAACATAATCTTTCCAAATTACTTTTATTTGATTTTTAGAAGATTTGGGAAAAACAACAAAAGGAAAGGGTTATTCTGATGTGCTAACACTCATATTTTAGGATGTGGGTTATTTCTTTCTTTTTTTTTTTTTTAAAACAGTGTTTTCAAGTTCTTTTGAGGTATTGAAGTTTTCAATATGACTGTTAAAATGCAGCTAATTCTTTTTTGATCGGATTGTAATCACCAGAACATGAATGTTTGATGCAAGGTATAGGGCTCATTGTCACTGACATAATAACGGTAAAATTGGTGTAAAGAAGTATTGAAATGGTGGATTTTGATCACTTTTAAACTGTTACTGGGTCATCAGCAGTCATTAACATGCTGATAGTAATGTAAGATTTTCCCATCAGATTTAATTACCTAATTTTTCGCTTAGTGATTTAACTCCTTATGTTCATTTGAAATACAAACAAAAATTCACTTTATGAGTAGCAATAGGGAGCTAAATTTACAAGTTTCTTTTGAGGCATTTGAGTATGTTTTAACTGCAGCAAAGGCTGCTGTTGGGAACCCGGCTGTACATCCATTTCCTACTTTAAGGTCTTACTGATTTTACATTATTGGATCCCACGCACTTAAGGGGCTGATCCTCCTGGAGTCGGAATGTGTGAATGACACAATGCGGCTCTAATCTTGTGCCTTACACCAATTAGCTTTTTTTTTTTTTTTTTTTTTTTAAAGGGGCTTGCTTTCAGCAATATTGCACAATATTGTTGGTTTTCTTGGATTTTGAAACTTTAGGCACAACATACATGTTAAATACTGTAAAATTATACAGTAAAGATTTATTTTAATTTTTTTAGCATTAGAAGAGCAATGTTTATCTGCATACTACAAACACATTAGTATCCTATTTAACCACGTAGCTTTGCTTCAAACGCTATGAAGGCTGCTTGATATACAGAACATTGCAAAGCAATAGATTATCAAGGCAGAATTAATTTGCCAATAATACATATTTTACACCTGTATTCTACTAAATAACTTGCTGTAGATTTTACAAGGCAGACGTTTGAAGAGGTATTATTCCAAGTGAAGGTTCTATCTGGCATATTTTCTTTGTAAGAGGAAAACTATAATTTATAACAATTGTGCATTAATCAGTTAAGCATGAATAACCTATGTGTCATATTGCCTTTTTTTTAAAGTTGATCATGCGATTTTGTAAGATATTAATTTTAATGCCAAGCTGGTGAAATAGATGGCACATCTAGCTAAATAATCCCCATTCTTTCTTGACAGCTCCCCTTCATTCAACACAATGCAAACTAATAATCAGATAGTAGATATAAAATATATAGTTTAACCTCAAACTTATCATGTTTTTATTCACACAAAAAAATAAATAAATAACATACTGTTCATTTGAAAAGTGGCTAGTAGAATTGTGCTGGGCGAAAAATTTTGGTTCACGCACGCACACACGCACACACGCACACACACAATAAAATAGCACAGCAGACACCTGCCACATGACACCCTTCAGCACTGTGCCGATCATCAGGTCCACTTCCTTGCTGCCTGTCACCTATTGCAGACATCCCCTCTCATCCCCTGGTTAGTACACTACTGGAAGAATACAATGACAGTTTACAATTAAAGACTGTGATCATAAATCCAATGTAGCGTGATATCCTTTTGCAGGCATATTTCCATAATGGTAAGAAGAGCAACAATTATTTACTTTTTTTTCTGAAAGAATGACGTACATTTAATACGCATAGTCTTCTGAGAGCAGTAATGGTAATTAAGTATTGACTGAAAACGTCCTATGAAGGTTCACGATAACCATTCTATTCTGGTTTGCTTAATAATGGATAATCCTCCACTTCTCAGCTCAATCTCTATTAAACTGAACAGGCTCTAATTAGTTACTGTAAGAATTGAGAGATAGGGTCATTTGTATTCTGTAATATAATCATGGGGGAGAAATCTACCTGCTTTGTCTATGATATATGATCATGCAAGAAAAACTTTATTTAATGTATGCAAACAGCTGTTTGGTGGGGTCACCACATTTTAGTTTTGACGCTCGGAATGAGAGATATGAATAAAATGTTCAGGATAATTTGGAGAACAAACAAGTTAGGGTCAAGGGGTGTGGAAAAATGTGATATTTAGTTTGGGGGGAGGAGAGTAGGGGTTTAAATAACGGCCATTTTAGTGAAGTGGCCATCTTAATCAAAACTGCACTTACTTGTTACTTGTCCCTCCCACCCTCCCTTTGGTTTGAAATAGTTCCCGTTTGGTCACAGCGGCGGGAATAGGGCGTGGGTTAAATAGGATTTAGGTGGAATAGAAAGGGGGTAGACCAAGGTCTAGGCTGGAGTAGGCCAGAGGGGAAAAGTGATTGGTAGGTTCTAGCTTGTTGGTGGCTACGAACCTGGGGGTGTAGGGGTGTCTGGGTACACACCTACAGTTAAACATATGGTTATGGGGCCTCTTTGGTAGGCCATGTGTAAAACGTTATGCATTATTGGAATGTTCATTATTGTTATTTGGTAGGGTCATTGTCAGGGGTATTGGGCATGAAGGTAGGAAGTAATTAGTACTTGTGACAATGACCCTAAATTGTTAAATTATATATATTTATAATCAATAAAGCTGTGGACTTTATACTCCAACAGAAATTGGTGTCCGAGTGTCATTTAATTAAGAAGTTAGCATATGCCGAATAACGACTGTGCACATGTCAAGATTATAAGAAGTTATTCCAAAAAATTGGGGTTCAGTTTAATGTATGGCAATGCCATATTTTGTTATGCAGGTTGACAATGTCATCTGGGTTTTGCAATCAACTGATATTCTGGAAAAAGCCCCAGAATGCTAACTGAATAACAGAACCAGTACAGATTCTGAAGCAACCAAATTTAATTGAGAGGAAAGGTTAAGCAATGGGGATTAACCCCTTAAGGACCAAACTTCTGGAATAAAAGGGAATCATGACATGTCACACATGTCATATGTCCTTAAGGGGTTAAAGGTGGGAGAGTTCTTCCTTAAACAATGAAGCAGATACATACCCTCATTTGATTACTTTGTTTGCCATAATCTTTTAGATTAAGACAACATAAGAAACCCAGTGTCACATTTTTGGTGATAGTGGTATAGTTAGCAATAATGGAGGGACACAAAACTTCAATAATACATGAGAATACTTTACTTATAGTACTTTGCATAGACTGTGACATTTGAATTCATACAACGGATCACGTTTTCAAGAGAAACAAACTAAGTAATGACAATAGCGCAAATCAGAATTACCATCATAACAGTGAAATGACAGGCAGAACAAAGTCTCTATACTCACACTATACAAAGGTTCTACTTAAACATCAATATGATCAAGTATAAGGTTACAGCAAATGTAGAAAGGCTGTTAAATAATGTGAGGCTTTTGGAGATACAGTGGAACCATTATAAGTAATGCAAACACAAAGTTGAGTGAGGGTGGAAGAGCATTGTTTGAAATAGCACTTGAGGAGCCTGGAGCGAATAGTTGATAGGGAACTGAATATATTATCCAGCAATGGTTTAAGACAGTTTGGGAGTTTGAATGAGGAATTATCTGAAAGCAGACAAAGACCAATAAAGCAGGAATAAGAGAGTGTTTGATGTTTACCGTATGTTTCCTGGAGAGTTGAAGAACAGGTCTGAAATGCAGGAAAGAGTGAAACAGGGTCTTGGAGTTAGCCTGGTCCATTAACTGTAAGCCTAGTTACATTTCAGGGAATCTAGCCAAGGATAAGAAAATGTACAATAGGGAGATGCATGACTGCTGACCCATAATCCGTGTTCCCACCATTGCCCCCCAATAACACACTTCTTAGTGGATAAGGGCAACGGCCACAACTTTATTAAATTTATAACTTTTAACATTATCCAAATCTGTCAGCCATTGAGTGCTTGCCCAACAAACAGTTCCCCCAACCTTTTTCCATAAGCCTAAACAGCCGGTATTCCGCCATCAGCTCCCGTGCGGGCTGTCATCTCCCTAAAGCGACTCTTCGTCTTAACCTTTTCTTTGCGCTGTCCAGGATACCACCAAGCTGTGACAAAACAGAAAAGCAAAGCCAGACACCATACAACCAACAGGGTGGGTGGGAGGGAAAGTACGTATTCTCCTGTCCCTTGTTTCTGCTGACTGGTGAGTCTCCTCCCCCCCACCCAAGCCCCACCCCTCTACACCCATTAGCATACAGTGGGAAACAGCCTTACTCCCTGCTTCTGCTGTTTAAATTCAATGACATGTTCAATTGTATGTGTGGTGGTAAACTACTTCACAAGTAATACTGCAGACTGTGCTTATTGCTAGTGGTGTATGCTCTCAATGTTCTTCAGAAATGTAATGGCCCACTCGAAATTTTATCAGAAGATTGCAATAACTGGGGCCAAATAAGTTGACAGACTATGAGGAGCATGTTCGATGGAGGTAAGAGGAGAATGTGCTCAAGACATCCATCACATATGCTGGTCTTGTTGGCTGGCAGTTTGCATCACTGGCGCTGTTATTTCTAATACACGGTGTATATCATCTCAGTGCATAAATAAGCTAAACTCAGTGGTGCAGGGAGATGCTCACTGGCTGAAAGCAGGGTTATAAGAGAACCTAAAACAGGATGTAGATCAGTGGAAATAATGGCAGCTACTTGCAGGAACTTTCCATTTCAGAGGAAGCAGAGGTAGAAGCCTGGTGCACCCAGATAAGTTGTAAGACTATTCTTAAACTGTTTGTCCACTTACCCTGGAAGGGTACCAGGGCAGTCCTTGCACCATAACTAGAGGGAGCTGCAATGGTTATGGTGTTTGGATTTAAATTTCAACATACAGGTTAAACTATATTAAAATAAGCAATGTTTGAAGACAAAGTAAAGTTAAAACTGTAATATCTATTTCTGTTTACCTAACAGCATTAGGTAAATCACTGTCACGAGTATTAAAAAGGAGAAAAGTGTTGTGCTTAAGTGCACTAAATAAATCACAGCGAAGTGTCACCTCTATGGTGAAGGTGATATACCTAAGCAGCATCTAAGCAACAGCACTACATAAGCAAAACACAACAACAGCATGACTGGTTCCAAATGAATCACAATTTCAATTTATGTGACTGTTACAGGGGTGAAAATGCTATCTGATGCAGTGAATAAATGTCAGCAATAAATAAATAGTCTGGTGAAGAATGACATGCCTAAGCATAAAATATGAGTGACGTTGTTTAAGGTTAAGCCATCTACTGTGCAATACAACCCAGGTAACACAACTTACATATAGAAGGGCAAAGATGAGTTATGTTCACAGTTCCAATAAACATGAGAAGACAGGTGAGCAGCCAAGCAGTGATCAATTACCCACCATTTTGACATAACTATGGGTAGCAATGAAGTCAGCACTGGTCAGCATCAATATGTAATGCTTTTTAATACTGGGCGGTGTCCATGTCATTGAAAACAATTTATTGAGAGAGGAAAATACAACAAAATGTGATATCACTCGCTAATAAGAAACTATGTGCATATATGTAACAAGTTTGGGACAGTTAATACATACCCATATGTAATATGCTTGTAACATATATCAAAATATACATAACTTAATAGTGATAATATATGGGCGTGGGTGTAGCTTTTCAATCCTTTGTCATATATTAATCAACTGACCATTTTTTTTGTGGCAACTGCCTGATTCCTCACTGAAGGAATTAATACAGTGTAAAATGTATTAATCACTTCTGTTGCTCAGACGTGAATAAGGGAATTTTGCAACATATATTTAAAATAATCTACATATAACCTAGTGTTTTTAAAGTTGTAGTGTTGGTGTAAAACCACAGCCACTGCTACAAGGTGCCCCTGTACATCCTTAGTGGGAGGGATAGCCTACAGGTTTAGACAGAAAGCAAAATAGATACACAATCCCAAATAAGTAGTTTGAAAGTGCAAGAATACAGAATAACTGTAAAAGGATTGGTTCATATAAAAAAACAACTTTTTTAAAAAAGAGCTACTGAAGCTCAATGATAGAATGGTGTCAGAATACACATTGAATCACCATTTGTTGTGTATGGGCTTGTATAGCTACAGAACGGTCAGTGCCCATGATAACCCCAGTCTACAGCAAAAAATGCTTTCAACAGGTATGTGAGCAGCAGAACTGGGGCATGACGCAATGGAAGAAGGTTCTCTGTTCTCATTAATAATTTTGTCTTTTACATCAGGTGGATGGTTGGGTGCGTGTGTATCGCTTACCTGGAGAAGATATGGAAGCTGGATGAACTAAGGGAAGAAGGCAGGCCGACGGAGGTTATGCTCTGGGAAATGTTCTGCAGCGAAACCTTGGGTCCTGGCATTCATGTGTGTGTTACTTTGACACGTACCACCTACCTAGAGATTGTTGCAGAACACGTATATCCCTTCATGGCAATAGTTTTCCCTGAAGGTAGTGACCTCTTTCAGAATGATAATGCACTCTGCCAAACTGCAAACATCGTTCAGGAATGGTTTGAGGAACATTACAAAGAGTTCAAGGTGTTGCCATGGCCTTCAAATTCCACAGATCTCAATGGGGTCAAAATGTTGATTGTTTGGAGCACAGATGTGATTTTTGTAACACATTAAACACTGCTGATTTTGGGTCTTGAAAGTCCTGTGAGTGCAAACTTACCTTTACTTTTATATTTTGAACTCGGGTAAGCAACTAGGCAATTTGTTGGTACCGAGTATTGGATAAAGAGAGTGCCAAGCATATATATCTTTACTTTGACATTGTCATACATCACTTACACTAAAGAAAAAAAACATAAAACCTTAACAGGAAGGATTTCTAACAGTCAATAGAAAGTTGATTCTCAAAAATGCTATGAAATACACAACCAAGTTCAAATCATCCAAACCAATATAATCTATTTCCAGAATGCTTTCTGAGTCATTAATTCCTAATGACTAGAAAACGATGTGATATGTATGTGGGTATGAATATTTTCCCACTGTATCTGAACCAATTCATAATCTAAATTACTAACTATAAATCAATTTCAGATTTGTTGACGTATCTTTAATAATGATAAATGGAGAGTTTATGGCTCCTGCTAAAGTTCACTTCAAGTTTTTGATTTATTAGCAAGCCACACCGTAGTGGGACATGATTTCACCTCTAGAGCCAGAAGCTACCATGCATTTCTGCAAAAAAGAAAAAAAAAGAAAATTGGTTTAATGTGACTGTATGATTTTTTCATATAACAGATATGCCATTTTTAGCATAGTGGTACCTACCAAATGTCATCTATTTATTGTTAAAATAATTAATTGTTCTAACTGGTAATTAAAATAATTATCAAGATTAAAACAAATACTCAACATAATATTTATAGATTTTGCAATTTGCAATGTCTTCAGCACACAGTATATAGAGTGTACATGGTATAACAGGGCCGGACTGGGGATACAAAGCAGCCCTGAAAAAAAATCTATGCCAGCCCTATAAGTCATTGTGCCATGTAGTGTGTGGTGCTGCTGGGGGCCAAATTATACAATACACAAGATCCAGCGCACTCACTTATCCACTAAACAGCAACTTCAACGCTGACAGATTTTATTAGTTTTTTTTAAACATCTAATCTAGGCAAAAATATTGGGGGTTTAGTTACATTATATGATCATACATTGCATTATTATATATATATATATATATATATATATATATATATATATATATATATATATATATATATTATTGGTACATTTATTTTTCTAATTCAAAATATTAGTCCTTTCAGGGTACAGTATATACAGTAATGCATACTCACATGCAGACACAGACAATTAACTGACACAAACTCATTGATACACAGGCTTACAGACAATCTCATTAATATACATAAGCTCATTGACATAAAAACACAAGCTCACTGATGCACACAAAAAGGCTTACTGACAGACAATCTCAATGACACACAAACAAGCTTACTGGTACATACACACACATTTAGTACAGACAAACTCTGATACACACACAAGATTACTACAGACAAGCTCACTGTCACACACTCATGCTCACTACAGACGTGCTCACTGACGTGCACAGACCCTCCCTACAGACATCCCATTGACACACACATGCTCCCTACAGAAGAGCTCACTAACACACAGATTCATTACAGACAAGCTCACTGACACACACATGCTAACTAGAGACAAGCTCACTGTCACACACATGCTCACTAGAGATAAGCTTACTGACACACACATGGTCACTACAGACAAGCTCATGGTCACACACATGCTTACTACAGACAAGCTCACAATCACACACATGCTTCCTACAGACAAGCTCAGACACACTCATGCTCCCTACAGACAAGCTCACTAACACACACACAAGCTCACTCACTAGCAGATGCACACACAGAAGCTCCCTCACTAGCACACACACAGAATCTCACTCACCAGCAGAAAAACTCACTCACTAGCAGACGCACACACATACAGAAGCTCACTCACTAGCAGATGCACACACACAGAATCTCCCTCACTACCACACACACATGCACACACACACACACACAGAAGCTCACTCACAAGCAGACGCACACACATAAGCTCACTCACCAGCAGAAAAACTCACTCACTAGCAGACGCACACACATACAGAAGCTCACTCACCAGCAGAAAAACTCACTCACTAGCAGACGCACACACATACAGAAGCTCACTCACTAGCAGATGCACACACACAGAAGCTCCCTCACTAGACCACACACACACACAAGCTCCCTCACTAGCACACACACACACAAGTTAACTCACTAGCAGGCTCACACACACTAACTCACTCAGTAGCAGGCACACTCACCAGCAGGCACATACACAAACAAGCTCACTCACTAGCAAATGCACACACACTCACGCACACAGAGAAACTCACTCACTAGCAGATGCACACACACACAGAAGCTCACTCACTCACTAGCAGATACACACACACACACAGAAACTCACTCACTAGCAGATGTACACACACACACACACACACACAAGTTCACTCACTCACTAGCAGATGCACACAAAAACAAGCTCACTCACTAGCAGATGCACACACACACACACAGAAGCTCACTCACTAGCAGATGCACACACACACACACAGAAGCTCACTCACTAGCACACACACACATCTTACCTGGCACTGGTAGGTGAAGGTGTCAAGGTCTGGCCTCTTCATTCCAGCGAGGTCAGCGGCTTCTGTCTGGGGGAGTTACCCTTGTACCCTTGATATAAGTTTCAAGATTTTCACTTTTCTGTAGCAGAGACTACGCAATCACTATTCTTTGATTGTCACTGTACAATTTGTTAAGCCCTATTGATGTTTCCTTAAATTAGATAATAAGCAAACATTTATTCTGCTTACATATATTGTTTTTGTGTTGTGTGACTCAGTCACTGTTCTTAATTAACTTGTTCTTAACATTAAACCACACTGACTGATGATCACTGGATCCTAAACTTTCACATACAGTAATATCTAATACCAAATCTCCATTTGTTAAAACTAAATCTAGTTGGCTCCTCAACAACTTGTTTTAGAGACAATTCCAGTACGGAGTTTAGAATATGTGTGCTACTGGCACAAGCAGCTATTTTTGTTTTCTAATTCCCATCAGGAAGATTAAAGTCACCCATTTTGATAACGTCACCCATTATTGTCATTTTAGCTATTTCCTTAAATGAGTAGATTATCTAACTCTTCTATTTGTCCTGTGGGCCTATAAATCACACCTACACGAGTTACTGTGTGATTACCAAATTCTAACATAACCCATTTTATGTTCGCTTCACTAACTTTTATTAGGCTAGATTTTATGCTATCCTTCACATACAGGTCCACCCCTTTTTTGCCTTCCCTGTCTTTTCTATATAAAGAGTACCCTGGTATTGCTATGTCCCAGTCATTTTTCTCATTATACCATGTCTCAGTAACAGCGACTAAATCCACATTATCACTTGCCATTATTGCCACAAGTTCATGAATTTTATTCCCTAAACTGCTAGCATTTGTAGACATGACTCTAAATTTATATATATATTTTTTCATTTTTTATCTTGTATTTTTGCAGTGCAAAAATTGAGTATTTGAGTAATTGAGTAATTGAGTACAAACAAGCTTGAGGTACACCAGCGGCATTCCTCAAGCATAGTATCATACGTTACAATTGGGGTGTTAGGAAGAAATTGCACAATTTTATAATATAAACATGAGGCTAGTAAGTATAATGTAAAACAGATTTGTCATATCTGTCTTGTTAGAAAGGAAACAATGATTACTTTGCTTGATAGGCATTTGTGTAGCTATTCTGTAGAAAGCAGGATGATTAATATATCAAGAGTCTGCTCAGAGTGTGTATCCTGCCATTGTGTGGAATGCCCTTATGTGTTAAAAGGATAAAGTATACATGCTTAGGTTTCATGTGTAGGTTCTGCTGTATCTTCCTTCTAACAGACAAAATAGTCATGTCTTGGCATAGAATTAAGCAGATTAATCATTAGTTTGCCATAAAATTACAAAGGCTGTCTAGTGCTTATTGTGAGAGCTAGCATAGAACATACAAATATACATATAACGTAAAAAACAAAAGTAGCTTAAATGATAAAAAAAAAATTTTTTTTACAGAGGTCTATCACTGAGAGGTCTATGCTCAGCTCTTCGAGACCGCTGGTGTGGGCATACAGGCAAGCAAGCTGGGTTCTCTGAATATGGCTTCCTCCCGTTTCCTCCCAAGGTGTATTACTTGTGAAGTGCCAACACACAGGCAGGTCTGGTAAGTGCCACTCCGCTGGCCCCAGACACTGTATGAGCCAGGGCTCGAGTCCTGCAGGAACGTGGAAACTGCGTTCCTGCATTTTTTCTACAGCAGGAACTCCGTTCCCGTTAGGATTCCTGCAGGACCAGACCTTTGCACATGGGTGTCCGCAGGGGGGGATTGCCTGGGGACATTCAGCACTGAAGTTCCGGTGCTCTGACATTACCTGCAGTGCGAGACGGAACTTCAGTGCTCACATGCATGCATTACGGCAGGGCATCTCCTGGTGCTGTATGGTGACTCATCAGGGTCAAAGCGGCAGAAGAATCCACCTCGTGTCTGACATGCTGCATCATGGCCATGTACAGGGCCAAACAGGCGGCAGGACACAGAGCTCCCTGATGCAAGAGCCGGCAGATAGGAGTCAGTCAGCAGCAGCAGTGCTGGTGCTATGAGGAGCGAAGCCGCGGACACAAGGGTAAGTGTTCCTATCATTCATAGAACTATTGTCATGATAGTAGTATTGGAAATGTTAATTGTCCAATACCCTCTCTGTGTAACTTGATTAATGATCAAAATTACAATAATTGTGGCCTGCCATACTGCTTCTTTCAATAATGGCTGTGGTTCAAGTTAATTTAGCAACGCAGAACATACACATATGAATCTTTTGCATAGCCAAATTGATGGCATATGTACCGTATATACTCGAGTATAAGCCGACCCGAATATAAGCCGAGGCCCGTAATTTTACCCCAAAAAACTGGGAAAACTTATTGACTCGAGTATAAGACTAGAGTGGGAAATGCAGCAGCTACTGGTAAATTTCTTAATAAAATTAGATCTTAAAAAAATTATATTAATTGAATTTTTATTTACAGTGTGTGTATATAATGAATGCAGTGTGTGTGTGTATGAATGCAGTGTGTGTGTATGAGTGCAGTGTGTGTATGAGTGTAGCGTGTGTATGAATGCAGTGTGTGCATGAATGCAGTGTGTGTATGAATGCAGTGTGTATGTGTATGAGTGCAGTGTGTGTATGAGTGCAGTGTGTGTATGAGTGCAGTGTGTGTGTGTATGAGTGCAGTGTGTGTGTATGAGTGCAGTGTGTGTGTATGAATGCAGTGTGTGAGTGCAAGTGTGTATGAGTGCAGTGTGTATGACTGCAGTGTGTGTGTATGACTGCAGTGTGTATGTATGAATGCAGTGAGTGTGTATGAGTGCAGCATGTGTGTATGAGTGCAGTGTGTGTGTATGAGTGCAGTGTGTGCTTGAATGCAGTGTGTATGAGTGCAGTGTGTGTGTATGCATGCAGTGTGTGTATGAGTGCAGTGTGTATGAGTGCAGTGTGTGTATGAGTGCAGTGTGTATGAGTGCAGTGTGTATGTATGAATGCAGTGTGTGTGTATGAGTGCAGTGTGTATGAGTGCAGTGTGTATGAGTGAGTGCAGTGTGTATGAGTGCAGTGTGTGTATGAGTGCAGTGTGTATGTATGAATGCAGTGTGTATGTATGAATACAGTGTGTGTATGAGTGCAGTGTGTGTGTATGAGTGCAGTGTGTGTGTATGAGTGCAGTGTGTGTGTGTATGAATGCAGTGTGTGTGTGTATGAATGCAGTGTGTGTGTATGAGTGCAGTGTGTGTATGAGTGCAGTGTGTGTATGAGTGCAGTGTGTATGTGTATGAGTGCAGTGTGTGTATGAGTGCATTGTGTGTGTATGAGTGCAGTGTGTGTGTATGAGTGCAGTGTGTGTGTGTGTATGAATGCAGTGTGTGAGTGCAGTGTGTATGAGTGCAGTGTGTATGACTGCAGTGTGTGTGTATGAGTGCAGTGTGTATGTATGAATGCAGCGTGTGTATGAGTGCAGCATGTGTGTATGAGTGCAGTGTGTGTGTATGAGTGCAGTGTGTGTATGAGTGTAGCGTGCGTATGAATGCAGTGTGTGCATGAATGCAGTGTGGGTGTATGAATGCAGTGTTTATGTGTATGAGTGCAGTGTGTGTATGAGTGCAGTGTGTGTGTATGAATGCAGTGTGTGAGTGCAGTGTGTGTATGAATGCAGTGTGTGTATGAATGCAGTGTGTGTATGAATGCAGTGTGTGTGTGTGTATGAGTGCAGTGTGTGTGTGTGTGAATGCAGTGTGTATGTGTATGAGTGCAGTGTGTATGTGTGTGATGCAGAGCCTGGGTGGGGAGTGGGAATTTTTCATACATTTTTTTATTATTATTATTTTATTTTTGTTATATTATTTTTGTTTTCATTATTATTATTTTTTTTTAATATTATTATTTTATTATTTAATATATTTTTTTGTCCCCCCTCCCTGCTTGATACATGGCAGGGAGGGGGGCTCTCCTTCCCTGTTGGTCCAGTGGCATTGGCAATTCAGTGGGGGGAGGAGGGGGACTGGCAGGAAGCACTCCTGCAGCTCCTGTCAGCTCCCTCCTCCTCCGCGCCGGTCCGTGCAGCTCCTCTGTCAGTTCACAGTGTTATTCTCGCGAGAGCCGCACTATGACCCCGCGGCTCTCGCGAGACTTACACTGGGAGCTGACCGAGGTGCTGAAAGGACCAGCGCGGAGGAGAAGGGAGCTGACAGGAGCTGCAGGAGAGGTAAGCGCTCGCTGCTAGCCCCGTTGTCTGTATTGTGGCAATGTAAATTGCCATAATACAGACACTGACACTAATACAGACACTGACACTGACACTGACTCGAGTACTGTGTGTATGAGTGCAGCATGTGTGTATGAGTGCAGTGTGTGTGTATGAGTGCAGTGTGTGTATGAATGCAGTGTGTATGAATACAGTGTGTGTGTATGAGGGCAGTGTGTGTGTATGAGTGCAGTGTGTGTATGAGTGCAGTGTGTGTGTATGAGTGCAGTGTGTGTATGAATGCAGTGTGTATGAATGCAGTGTGTGTGAATGCAGTGTGTGTGTATGACTGCAGTGTGTGTGTACAGTGTGTGTATGAATGCAGTGTGTGTATGAATGCAGTGTGTGTATGAGTGCAGTGTGTGTATGAATGCAGTGTGTGTATGAATGCAGTGTGTGTGTGTGTGTGAATGCAGTGTGTATGTGTATGAGTGCAGTGTGTATGTGTGTGATGCAGAGCCTGGGTGGGGGGTGGGCATTTTTCATATATTTTTTTATTATTATTATTTTATTTTTGTTATATTATTTTTGTTTTCATTATTATTATTTTTTTTAATATTATTATTTTATTATTTAATATTTTTTTTTTGTCCCCCCTCCCTGCTTGATACATGGCAGGGAGGGGGGCTCTCCTTCCCTTTTGGTCCAGTGGCATTGGCAATTCAGTGGGGGGAAGAGGGGGGCTGGCAGGAAGCACTTACCTCTCCTGCAGCTCCTGTCAGCTCCCTCCTCCTCCGCGCCGGTACGTGCAGCTCCTCTTTCAGTTCACAGTGTTATTCTCGCGAGAGCCGCACTATGACCCCGCGGCTCTCGCGAGACTTACACTGGGAGCTGACCGAGGTGCTGAAAGGACCAGCGCGGAGGAGAAGGGAGCTGACAGGAGCTGCAGGAGAGGTAAGCGCTCGCTGCTAGCCCCGTTGTCTGTATTGTGGCAATGTAAATTGCCATAATACAGACACTGACTCGAGTATAAGCCGAGTTGGAGTTTTTCAGCACACTCGAGTATATACGGTATGTAATTCAGCTGGCTATTTAACTCACTGTCTCACTGAAGGGTCTTTGCCTGGGCCAGGAACCCCAAGTTACATATGGGGAGACTGAACTGTAACTCCAGGTCTATGTTACAAAATGGGCCCAGATTTTAGCAGTTTTAATTATTTCCACCTGTGTATTTTGCTGTTATCGTTATACTTTTGGTCTATCTCTGGGTTTCTGTATACAGATGTGTTTTGCTGTGTTCAAATCTACCTTTTATATTATGCAGGTATCTGTGTCTGTTTGTATGCAGGTAACTTCTGCTTTGCCTGTGTGCTTTGCTGGTTTCTGAGAGTGTTTAAGCCCATTGTTTTTGAGTCTGTGCCTACCATCTTTAATCATCAACTCCTTACTAGTCTGCCATGTACCCTTGGCAATATCTCCCCAAACTACCTCCTATACTCCCTAATCCCACACTTCACCCGAAGCACACACACAGACATACACTTCACCCCCAGCATACACACAGACACACTGCACTCAAACACATACTGCATCTCCAGCACAAACACACATGCAAACTACCTCCCCAGCCCCCTTGCACTGTATCCAAAAGTGTATCACACAGATACTGCATCCCATAGACACACTGCATCACCAGCACACACACACACGCAATACATTCCCTACACATACTACATACTCATTCTACATCTCCAACACACACTACAAGACTACATCATCAACAGACAATATATTCTTTACACACACTGCATCCTTGGAAAAAACACACAACTTACTCTACACACACACACATTACCTAACATACACATACATATACACACAGTGATGGAATCTGCTCCGCACAAACACTCATACTACAGAAACACAGACCTATAATCAATAAACCTACAAATTACAAATAGTCCTATCTGGGAGTGGGGACAGAAACAGTAATGGACAGGTTAGTAATATAGTGAACGAAGTGGTTACAATAAGAGGGGGAACAGGTTGTGTAGAAATATAGGGAATTGGGGAGGGTATAGCAAGAGGGCAACATGGTAATTAAAGGGACACTATAGTCACCCAAATAACTTTAGCTTAATGAAGCAGTTTTGGTGTATAGATCATGCCCATGAACTCTCACGCTCAATTCCCTATTATTTAGGCGTTCAATCACTTTGCTTATGTAGCCCTAGTCACACCTCCCTGCATGTCACTTACACTGTCTTCCTAAACACTTCCTGCACATAGTTGTCTAATGTTAACACTTCCTTTATTGCAAATTCTGTTTAATTTGAGTTTCTTATCTCCTGCTAGGTTAAAGGGATTCTCCAGTGCCAGGAAAACATATTCGTTTTCGTGGCACTGCAGGATCCTGTAGAGCCCCTCTCCCTCCCCCCCCCCCCCCCCCCCCCCCCCATCCCAAGTTGCTGAATGGGTCAAAACCCCTTCAGTGACTTACCGGAGTCCAGCGCCGATGTCCCTCGGTGCTGGTCAGGCTGCACCTACTCTCTGCCTACTCTCCTCACCCACCGACGTTATCCGGTGGGGGAGAACTAATGTGCAAACTGGGGATTTTGGTGACGCTGAACACGAAAGTCCCTCTAGAACACGAAAGTCCCTCTAGTGGCTGCAATAACACTTGGAGGTGCAATAATTACACTTGGAGGGTTAAGGGTGGTGGGAGTTGGCACTCAGACCACTCCAATGGGCAGAAGTGGTCTGGGTGCCTGGAATATCCCTTTAATAGCTTGCGAGATTCTGCAGGAACGTCCTGTATGTGATTAAAGTTCAATTTACAGGAGATAAACCCTTTTAAAGTTGGTAACAACTGATTGAATATTAAACCATTTTTTTTTTCATACAGGCTGTGTCAGGGGAGGTTCATAAACAGAATCAAAATTGATTTAACTCCTAAATGGCAAATAAATGAGCAATGAGAAAGCAGGGTCATGATTTATGTACAAAAACTTCTTCATAAGCTAAAGTTGTTTTGGTGACTATAGTGTTCCTTTAAGAATATAGGGGAATGGTAAAGTAAAAAGGAATAGAGTGGATAATTATATAGGGGCATGAAGAAGGTATTCTGACAAGAGGGCTCTAAGGGGGGTTGAGGATAATTCAAGCAATATGAAGGTGCTAATTGTGGCAAAATATACATATATAAAGATAATTATATTTTCATGTGAATTTTCGAGATGTTTATGTCAACTGGCACTTTACAATAAATGTTGCGCTGTATTTTATGAGAAATATATATGCATACGAGCAAATGTTTTTTTTAGGGGGGGGGGTGGGGGAGGGGATAGATCTTGGGTGAGTGCCCACACTTTTTTCCCCAGCAATTGACCCCTGGTATGAGCCCCTGGTTCTGGCTCGTCGAGTGGCCAACAACGGAGATCCCAGCTTGGATGTTTCGCCTAGGAGTGAGGCTGAGGTGCGAGGGGTGTCGTCTGGTGGCCCAAGGCCTAGGAAGTAGTGGAGACCAGTCCTGTTTACCGTGCACGGAACTGGGCCAGCTGAAATGTTCCCTCCAGTCTTTGGTGCAGGAGTGGAAGCTCCAATACATGCCTGGGAGCTCTAGTCATCATAAGTGATTGCCGTTAGTGCTGTTTGCGAATAGGCCTGTGTGAGACGTAAGGCCGCCGTGTTGGCAGTGAGGTGTGGTGTCAACTTGGTAAAAGGTGTTGGGGCAGCTGTACCTGCAGTCGTTGGGCAAATTACTTGGCAAATTAGTTTCCCCCTCTCCTGCGCCATGCGGTCATGCGGTCATCTTATAAGGTGAGTCAGCGTGCCCTGGTGTAGCAGCTCTGGATCAGCAGCGCAGCCGACTCCCCTGTGGTGATCGGGATAACCCCCGATGGTTCAAATCGGGGAGGGGATGAACGGGGCCAGGAAGGCATCAGGTATGTCTTAATGTAGCATTAGCCGGGGCAGAAAGCGAGACAGCGGCCGTCCGCAACACTCCCCTTCAGGGTAGGTCTCAGTCCTCAAGTCCCAGAATCTCTCACCAGGACCCAGAATCACCCGATATCAGGTGCTCCAGCTGCACCGGGACCCTCCAGAGCCATGTACCATGGACTTCCAGGGTGTTACAAGCTTTGGAAAGCGGGTATGTAGCCGAAAATAGAAATTTTCCTCATAGTGCTATAGTGACTTGCAGACTGCTAGCATGGCCGTCCGGCCCGGCTCCCAGCTTATAATTTTTTAACACACTTGCTACAGGCATCTTCTGTCCTTGTTTTGGGGGGCAATTGAATTGATGTTTTATTACCCTTCCCCCCCCCCAGTTTAAATACATCCTAGCAAAACCTCTGAACTGCTCACTAAGAACATTTGTTCCCTTTTGAGAAAGATGCAAACCATCTTTTTTATACAGCTTATTTCCATTCCAAGCAAAGCTACCATGAGCAATAAAGCCAAATCCTTGCTCCCGACACCATTCACCAAGCCATCAAATCAAATATCAATTCAAATAAAGTTGTTGTTTTTTTTTTGGGGGGGGGGAGGGGGGTAAGGGGTTAAGGTGGATTGTGATTAGCCAATAAAGAATACAGGTTTTACTTCCCATATCATAATAATAATAATAATAATAGTAATACTATTTACATCTTTACTGCCAAATGCAGTATGTTGCAAAGCTATAAGAATATGCTAATAAGAAAATTACAGAACATCTTCTAGACATTATCATTAAAACATAATCCACTCTGGACATGTAACAGACATCTTCATCTTTCAAAGCTGTAAACATCCCCAAGAGTTAGCAGCATGCAGAAACTGGTGATAAGTTAGATGCTCTGAATTGTTTATATGAGCTGGTAAAACCCAAATGCCACTAATTCTCAGTGGACAATAAATCAAAATATTCTCTATTAACTGTTTTATAGTATCCAGCATACATATCTCTTCAGGTAATTTAATTGGATTACATTACTTATGGGTCAAACGTCCCAATCCCTAGAGAGAATATCCATCTTAGCTATGCTTTATCTTCTATTTTGATGTGATATTTTTTCTACTTCTATAAACGGATTAAATATATTTTAATCAGTAGAATCCACATGGACAACTGTCTCCACATTATAAAATAATGTGAATAGTCATTTTGTTTTCTTGTTATGCATGTTTTCTCTACCTAAAACCTATAATTGTATAAGGAAATAGCATATTTTTTCAATGTATATTTTGTAGTTTACAATTACAATTCTGAAAAAATAGAAAATAGGTTAGAAAAATAATCATTAAAAATATTCAAATCTGTGTGAAAAAAGAAAGTAGAATAGACATATAAAAAGTCAAAGGTAAGTACTTTACCCAATTGTCTAGCACTGGTTTTAATTCTATGTATTTGCATCTCTACAGTAACTGTTATAGTTCAAACTCCATAGTATACTGAGTGCACTACTGAGATTTGGTTATAATAGTGTCCTGCATTATATGTTTTGTAAAGAAGCACAATAGAAATTATACCCATAACATTCTGTAGGTAGCTGTATTCCCACAAGTGACACCAAACTCTATAAGCATGGTGTTTGATCAACGTTATCTGTTTTTTGTCATTCTGTAGCTAATTATCCCCTGTTTGAAATATACGCTATAGGGAATAAAATAACTTTAAAAAAGTATATCTTTCCAAAAAGTGTTTGAATGAAAAAAATGAATGAAAATGTAAACCGTGTAAATGTTGTTGTTTATTTATGCTTGAACTGCAGTGTACATATTCATTATATCTGGACTGCACTATATTTCTGCTTTATCTTTCATTTATATGCTAGATATAAGCCCATGTTTACAATAAATATTATGTTAAAATAATGACAAAAATTTGGTAGGGGTTAATGCACTGTAACAAGAAATCATTAAATTAATATCTAACATTTATATACGTCATATTTGTTGAGAATTATGAAACAGTGATCCAGTTATCCCTACTGGACTGGAGATTTGTATCCCTTCTGAAACTACTGTAATAATTAATTCCAGTGTGTTCTCATTTAATTCCTCACATTAAAATGGTTATTTCAACTACATAAAATGTTATGTTTCACTATATTAGTATATTATATTAACACAGGATGAGTCTTAAGTTACAACACACTCAAATACCTTTAAGAACTTTAATGTTAATCTCATTTTATCTTTATGAATTAGACTTTAGAGTTTACCCACGATGTGCATCACTCAATGCCATCAGTCATTTCAAGAAATGAAAGGGATTCTATAATGTTAGGAATACAAATATGTATTCCTAACACTTTAGTGCTCTCTGGTCCCCCCCTCCCTCCCCTCCCTCGCACCACCATTTCCGCATTTAAAGGGTTAAAAAAACTTTGGTCACATACCCGATTCGGGCACCGATGTCCCTTGGCACTCGGTTGTCACTCTACCTTCTCTGTAATCATCCAACAGGGGTGTTAATGCACATACATGGCGAGTGCCGCGAGCGCATTAGGCCATCCCCATAGGAAAGCATTGAATGCTTTCCTATGGAGATTTCACTGATGCTGGTTCCAGATTGTGAGGACATCCAGTGTCAGTTAGGCGACCTGGGGTCTGTTAACATTCAGGACGTTATTCTAGTGGATATCTGATTGACAGCCAATACGTGCAGTTTTAGTGCCGCAAGGTAATCATTGCAGTCATTCTAAAACTGCAGGACTAAGTGGAACAGGGACATTGCACCCCTACCACTCCAATGAGCTAAAGTGGTCTGGGTGACTTTAGTGTCCCTTTAATAAAGTGGTGTTGGTGTCATGGTCATGTCCCTACACTTTCACTGCTCAATTTTCTGCCACTTAGGAGTTAAACCACTTTCTTTATGCAACAAAATATAAGTCAATTCCTAACATAAGGCATAGTAGGAGCAATGGAGGTGTTATATTACCGGGCCAAGCTTAAAGGCTCACTAAAGGCACCCAGACCACTTCTGCATGCAATGGTACTTTAGATTTAACTCAGCAATGTAAAATATTTTTTGTTTAGTAGATACAGCGATGTTTAAATTGCAGGATTAAATATGACACTAGTGGCTGTCTACCTGACAGTGACTAGAGGTGTTTTCACTGTGAGAACCGAGTCAATATTGGTTCTCACAGTTAGCCTTCAATAGTAACGCGATGCTCACGGGCATGCACCTTTAGTCCCCAATGCTCCTCTATGACTGTTAGATGCATCGGCATGATGTTGTGGAAGGTAAAAAAAAGTAAGTAATACCCCTTTTTTCCCTCCAATCTTTAATTTAAATAGGAAATTGCTGATCTAGAAACATAGAAACATAGAATTTGAAAAAGAACCATTCGGCCCATCTAGTCTGCCCAATTTTCAAAATTCTTTAATTAGTCCCTGGCCTTATCTGAAGTCTAGGATAGCCTTATGCCTATCCCATGCATGCTTAAACTCCCTCACTGTGTTAACCTCTACCACTTCTGCTGAAAGTCTATTCTATGCGCCCTCTACCTTCTCTGTAAAGTAATACTTCCTGATATTATTTTTAAACCTTTGCCCCACTAATTTAAGACTATGTCCTCTTGTTGTGGTAGTTTTTCTTCTTTTAAATATAGTCTCCTCCTTTACTGTATTGATTCCCTTTATGTATTTAAATGTTTCTATCATATCCCCCCTGTGTCGTCTTTCCTCCAAGCAATACATGTTAAAATCCTTTAACCTTTCCTGGTAAGTTTTATCCTGCAATCCATGAACCAGTTTAGTAGCCCTTCTCTAAACTCTTTCCAAAGTATCAATATCCTTCTGAAGATATTGTCTCCAGTATTGCATACAAAATTCCAAGTCAGGTCTCACCAGTGTTCTGTACAATGGCATGAGCACTTCCCTCTTTCTACTGCTAATATCTCTCCCTATACAACCAAACATTCTGCTAGCATTTCCTGCTGCTCTAAATTGTCTGCCTACCTATTACATTGTCTGCCTACATTGTGTGCCTACATTGTCTGCCTTCTTACATTGCCTTAAGTCATCTGAAATAATTACTCCTAAATCCCTTACCATTAAGACCTTCTGCAATATCACTACTAAAAATATCAAAAAGAATGGGTCCAAATACAGATTCCAGAGGTAACCCACTGGTAACTAGACCTTGCTTCGAATATACTCCATTGACTACAATGCTCTGATGCTTGTCATGCAGCCACTGCCTTACCCATTCAACAATATTGTAATCCAAACTCAAAGATTGCAGTTTATTGATAAGCCTTCTATGTGAAACAGTGTCAAAAGCCTTACTGAAATCTAGGTAAGCAATGTCTACTGCACCACCCAGATCTATAATTTTAGTTACCCAATCAAAAAAATCAATAAGATTAGTTTGGCATGATCTCCCTGAAGAAAACCCTTGTCGTCTCTGATCTTGAAAATCCTATAATTTAACATGGTTTCCATCACTTTCCCCAATACTTAATTAAGGTTTACTGGCCTATAGTTGCCCGAATCCTCCCTTCTACCTTACTTGTGAATGGGCACAATATTTGCTAATTTCCAGTCTTCTGGGACTACTCCTGTTATCAATGATTGGTTAAATAAATCCATAAATGGTTTTGCTAGTACACCACTAAGTTCTTTTAATAAGTTTGAGTGTATTCCGTCAGGTCCCATCGACTTATTTGTCTTTACTTTTGACAGTTGAAATAGAACCTCTTCCTCTGTAAACTCACATGTAACAAATGACTAATTTGTCCTTTTTCTTAACTGAAGTCCCTCTCCTTCATTTTCAGCTGTAAATACCGAACAACAATATTTATTGAGGCAGTCAGCTAGACCTTTATCCTCTTCTACATACCTTCCTTCTTTGGTTTTTAAACTAACTAATCCTTGTTTTACTTTCCTTTTTTCATTTATGTATCTAAAAAAATGTTTTTTCATCCCCTTTTTTTTTTACTGACTGTGCTATTCTCTCTTCTGTGTGTGCTTTGGAAGCTCTAATAATCTAGCCCTGTAACTACTAATCTAACCAAAGACAACTAAACGACAAAATACTAAAACCAAAATTAGAGTCAGATATAAAAATGTTAGAGATATTAAAATGATAAAACAGGTTAAGGGCTTAGCAGGGTCATGAATCAGAAAAATTAAAATACAAAGACTAAACAATCTTAAAGAACAGGAACCATGAAAAGGTGTAATTCCAGGGTGAACTGAGTTTAAATAGAATCAGGCCTTGATGACTTAACCCCGTTTCTGTCGCAAATGCTTCAAAATTGACACTGCAGGAACATTTTTTAAAAAATTTAAAAGACTATAAAGTAGAAGCCCTCATAAAGATTGGTGCTAGAATGAGATGGCTGAAGATGCCATGAAGAGGTCACAAAAATGAATGACATGTGTAGGGCAAAAGTTCTGTCAGGTAATTTAATATTTGATGCGAAAACAAATTTCTAGTGTAAAGGAAGACTGATGCAGGGATGTCCTTTCTGGTGGCGTTCTCACAGAGTCACAGCAAGAGGAGGTGTAACTAGTTCTGCATAAACAGAAACAAAAGTGATTTAAGTCCTAAATGGCAGAGAATTAAACTGTGAGACTGCAGAGGCATGATCTATACACCACAACCACTTCATTAAGCTAATGTTGATAAAGTGCTTAGAGTAGCCCTTTAAGCTCATATTTAGCTTTCAAAAGGCAATCGTGTTTCTTCTGACTTTTGATTTGCTCTGTAGACTTAGCAAACTGAAAAAAACAAAGAAAACAAAATAATGATGCAGTTACTATAAATGTTACAATGCAACTTCCAGAAAAGGTTGGTTTTTTTTTTAAAAACACTTTTATAATTAGGTTTTTACAAGAACCAACGGCAATTTAACAGGTACATATTATTCTTTAATTCTAATGAGTCTCACAGTTGGTGTGTTGTCCTATAGATCCCATTTTAGCAGCTCATTACAGATATGAATACATGAACTTTTTTTGTAATACAAAGCTGTGATAATATCTTGTGGTATGTCCTCATGTGGCAGTGGTTAAAGGTCATGCAAATATAAATATATAAATATAACAATGACCCCGTGTGATAAAGCATTAAAATGAAACTCATTATTAAAATCATTACATCAAATTGCAACATAAGATAACAGATCCCCTAGCTGGACCATTGGAGACCGTTGCTGCTCCGATGATATCCTCTCATTAGTCACTCACCTTTTGACAATGACAATATGATATCAGATGTTTCCTGTTTATGATGCTCCTAACCTTCATGGATAGGTAGTTTGAAAAAGATCAGGAAAAAACTGTAACACCTGACTAGCTGACTCTGAATGCTTAATGATGTGACAGTCCCTTATGAAAGTGAATGATGGTGTTCTGCAAACTTTGCAAAAAGTCATTAGAGGCAGATGGCATGGCATGACCTTCATACAATATTTGGACCTAGTGTGCAACGTTTCTTAAAACTGTCTGTTTTGTTTTGGTGACTTTTTTGTATATAATAAGAGAGCCAGTGGTAGCTATTCATAAAACTTAAACCAGCCAGTAAATAAAAAGATGGTAACAATCCATAGAGGTATTAAATAAATATAAGTGATTATCCTGCACTTATATTTATTAGTAATTTCCTGAGAAATTACAGAAATCTCTGGCTTCACTGAATCTTTTAGCAAAACATTTGTTGTTGTTGTTTTTTTTTTTTTTAGGACAAAATGAATATAAATGTAGTGTGCCATCAAGCAAACCAAATGTATGAGAATAAAACAAATAATTTTACTTATACTATACTGGGGTGCACCATATTATCACCCATCATATGTATCTGCTTTATTTGAAGCAATAAAAGGTTTAGTGAAAAAAAAGAAATGAAAAGGATATATATGGCAGAGACATACATTAAAAACAAAACAAAAAAAACCAATAAAATATGTAAGGAAAGAGAGACTCATACAAGCTATCCGAGACCATGCTACCTATCTTATTTTACAGGTAAGAAATATTAAAAAAAAACAGCAAGTATATTTTGGTTAACAATTAATCTATTACTTCATAAACACAAATAAATGCGCAACATAAAATGAAAATAATAAATTAACAATAAAGGTATTCACTCATCTCTGTAAGAGGCAATTATACAAAATAGGAGGGGAATGAAAAAAGAGATAATAATAAAAAGCATTCATTTTAAGAAAAAGCGGTACCTAAACATAACATGAATAAAGAACATGTAAGAACATGTGTTCAGAATATAAGAACAACTTAGAAGTAATTAAGATCTTGAAAAAGACCCAATCTATTTCTGTATTTAGCACCCAGGCAAGTTTTTCTATTATTATTATTTGTAAGGAGAGTGCCAAGCATCTATTTTGATTATATATATATATATATAAGATACTTAGATACATTCTATATATTTATCTATCTATATATAAAATACAAATACCTGAAATATATATATGTATTAAGGCAGTTTGGCCTGTATTTGTGGGAGGGGCTTAAATTAATTCACTCCCCTATATAAGGGACACCCCTTACCTGACTCATATCGCTTGAGGTCAGCATCAGAATGATTTCCACTTCCGGGTCATCCAGACGCCATTTTACCTGATTATTCCATGAGGTTTTCTAAGCAGAGCTGTGTCAGGAATCCAGCCACAGGCTTTTCCGGCCTACCACCTTCTTAATTCAATCCATCGCCGTGGATGGTGTCCAAGTGACTCACAAACTGTAAGTCGACCTACCCGTTACGCCAGGCATCAGTCCCACTGCACCATTCACGGGTCAGGTCCTCACTTTACGGCTGCATTTTGTCTAAGTCTGTTCTAAAACTATTGCATGTTCATGCATATCATTTGTTTAACCCCTTAAGGACACATGACGTGTGTGACACGTCATGATTCCCTTTTATTCCAGAAGTTTGGTCCTTAAGGGGTTAAACCCCCTACCAGTCTTTGGGTGTACTACAGGCTTCTTAGACATAATCACATTTCATGTACAAACCAATGAACCACTGCATTTTCGCCTACACACTGACCCCTGCCGGTCATTCAGTGTACTACAGGCTTCTTAGACATTATTGCATTTCATGTACAAACCATCAAACCACTGCATTTTCGTCTGCACACTGACCCCGACCGGTCATTCAGTGTACTACAGGCTTCTCAGACATTATTGCATTTCATGTAAAAACCAACCAACCACCACATTTTTCACCTACACACTGACCCCTATCGGTCATTCGAGGTACTACAGGCGTCTTAGACGTTTTTTGCATTTTCATATACAAACCAATAAACCACTGCATTTTCACCTACACACTGACCCCTACCGCTTTTTGGTGTACTACAGGCTTCTTAGATATTATTGCATTTCATGTACAAATCAACGAACAACTCTTTTTTCGCCTACACACTGACCCCTACTGGTCTTTTGGTGTACTACAGGCTTCTCAGACATTATTGCATTTCATGTACAAACCAACAAAACACTGCATGTTTCACCTACACACTGACCCCTATCAGTCATTCGGTGTACTACAGGCTTCTTAGACGTTTTTGCTTTTCATGTACAAAACAATAAACCACTGCATTTTCACCTACACACTGACCCCTACCAGTCATTCAGTGTACTACAGGCTTCTCAGACATTATTGCATTTCATGTACAAACCAACGAACCACTGCATTTGCGCCTACACACTGACCCCTACCGGTCATTCAGTGTACTACAGGCTTCTCAGACATTATTGCACTTCATGTACAAACCAACTAACCACAGCATTTTCGCCTACATGCTGACCCCTACCGGTCAATCGGTATACTATAGGCTTCTCAGACTTTATTTCACTTCATAAGCAAACAAACTAACTACAGCATTTTCGCTTTTATACTGACTCCTATCTGTCAAACGGTAGGATTAACCCCTTAAGGACACATGATATGTGTGACATGTAATGATCCCCTTTTATTCCAGAAGTTTGGTCCTTAAGGGGTTACAGGGTATTTTAACATACAATCATCATTTCTGACCCCTACTGGTCAACAGCAAAACAGTCTTCACATGTCATATACAATTTACCAGCCAATATAAATTACACATAAGATTGTTTTAACCCCTTATGGACCAATCTTCTGGAATAAAAGGGAATCATGACATGTCACACATGTCATGTGTCCTTAAGGGGTTAAACATAAACCATAAACCATAAATTAAACTCCAGCACGGGCTCAACTTCAGGTTTAATTCACAATAATTTACATTTCACATCAAGACCATCAGTGGTTCTATCAACACTGCCACCTACAGGTCTGTCAAGTACATTGACAATTTTCATGGGGTTTTACAAACACCAAAACACTGACACCTATAGGTCAACAGACAAACAACATTTCACATACCAATCAGTATCCAACTACACTGCCACCTATAGGGCACTCGGCAGATCTCCAGTGCACTTGCATTTTGCAACACCATGTTCACTGACCCCTACCATTCAATAAGACATCCAACAATTCACATAGCAAGCACTATATCAACATCTGGTATAAATACATATATTATTACACAATAGCAGACGCATCTGTATATACGTAACTGGTAATATAGTTCACATACATTTTTCACAGCACGCTGCTCACGCAACAGACTTTCCCCTAGCAAGGGGACATACAACATACAAGGTGGAGACAGACCACAATTTCACTTGTACATACGGCACTTAATGGGTTAAGATTGATACATATTTAACCAGTATGGCTACGATGTTTAATATTTACACATCACGGCACTTTACTTTTCACATATACTGTACGTATTAAGATAAGCTTGGTCTATGCCATATTTCCTTATGCCATACAGTTTTATCCATTCAGGTTACAGTTACTACTAAAAAACCTATAGGGATTGTCAGGTTCAATACCATACTACCAAGTACATACACCTGCTCACGTAGTTATTCATCTCTTACCTTCCCTGGAATAGTAATAGTATACTGGCAATTAGGGTTCTAGGGCCCAATAGGTATTACCCCCTTTTTTCTCTGCATTATGCTTCGGTTAGTGGTCCCGCGAGGCCAACACCCCGCCTCACACTCGGAGGCATACACCCCTCGGGCCACTCATGAGCTAGCCGCCTCGCATTGTATCATAGAGAGGGCCTCACCTGTCACTCCCCTTCCTATTTTCTGGTTACTGTCACTGAGAGGCCAACATCCTGCCACAACGTTCGGTGGCCACTCAAAATCCCCTCGCGCCAAGCATAGATAGAGCCTCTCAAGCCACTTGGCAACTAGCAGGGCCTCACCAGTCACCAAAAAACACCAAGCCTAATCGTTTCGCCTTACGGCTTAGCTAGCAAGCCAGTACAAGAACTCTGGGTACAAATAATAATTGTAGTCTTTATTGTTATTTAAGTATTTCTCAAAAAGATGGTGAAGAATCACCTCTTCCTAGCACCCCGGCTAGAATTGATACACCTTCAAGCAGAGGAGATGTTGCTTGTCCAGCAGCAATCCGATCCTGGACGATCCCACACATTACCACCGACCTAAGGAGGTGACAAATCCCCTACCCTGCTACAGCAAGGAAAGCAGAGTTATTCAAACTCCTCCATACATCAACGGACAACACGGAGGCAGGGGAAGGCCCAGCTACATCAACTCAGGTGACACCCAGGCTATACTAGCCTCACTCATAAACTCATGAGCCAAAAAATTTATGACAGACTGGCAATCTCATAGAAACATAGAAACATAGAAACATAGAAACATAGAAACATAGAAACATAGAAACATAGAAACATAGAATGTGACGGCAGATAAGAACCATTCGGCCCATCTAGTCTGCCCAGTTTTCTAAATACTTTCATTAGTCCCTGGCATTATCTTATAGTTAGGATAGCCTTATGCCTATCCCACGCATGCTTAAACTCCTTTACTGTGTTAACCTCTACCACTTCACCTGGAAGGCTATTCCATGCATCCACTACCCTCTCAGTAAAGTAATACTTCCTGATATTATTTTTAAACCTTTGTCCTTCTAATTTTAGACTATGTCCTCTGGTTGTGGTAGTTTTTCTTCTTTTAAATATAGTCTCCTCTTTTACTGTGTTGATTCCCTTTATGTATTTAAATGTTTCTATCATATCCCCCCTGTCTCGTCTTTCCACCAAGCTATACATGTTAAGATCCTTTAACCTTTCCTGGTAAGTTTTATCCTGCAATCCATGAACCAGTTTAGTAGCCCTTCTTTGAACTCTCTCTAAGGTATCAATATCCTTCTGAAGATATGGTCTCCAGTACTGTGTACAGTACTCCAAGTGAGGTCTCACCAGTGTTCTGTACAATGGCATGAGCACTTCCCTCTTTCTACTGCTAATACCTCTCCCTATACAACCAAGCATTCTGCTAGCATTTCCTGCTGCTCTATTACATTGTCTGCCTACCTTTAAGTCCTCAGAAATAATCACCCCTAAATCCCTTTCCTCAGATGTTGAGGTTAGGACTCTATCAAATATTCTGTACTCTGCCCTTGGGTTTTTACGTCCAAGATGCATTATCTTGCACTTATCCACATTAAATGTCAGTTGCCACAACTCTGACCATTTTTCTAGTTTACCTAAATCATTTGCCATTTGGCTTATCCCTCTCGAGTTGGTCACCACAGCCCTCACAAGGCTGGGCCTCACGCTACTGTACAACCAGCACCAACCAAAACTCTGTTACCTGGTACAATCAATTCTTATGACACACAAGACGTTAACCCTGCACGTATGATGTCAGCACATTGGGGAAGCAAGGCATATATATATATATATATGTATGATGATGTATCTGTGGTGGTCAGATCCAGGGATTCCAGGTAAATCTGGAACTGACCATCCCTTTGTTGGGTTGGCAATTGGAATATGTAGAGATGTTTATTTTTGCAGGTACCCATACAGAAGGGATTTTGTCCCAAACAAATGGACGAGCGCTCTCAGGCTCCAGGTACCAGCACCTCTGAACTACCAGAGACCATTGATATGAGTAGTTGCATTGCATATAGACTGTTGCATATATGTTCAAATGGTTCAGGGCACATGACAAACCATGTGTCCCAATACAACTTACAAATAACGTACTCACCATCTGTACACACCAATGCATTTTCAACACTACTGACTCATCACCCTTCCAGACTTGTAGTAGATTTACTAAAGCTCTGGAGCTTCAAAGGGCTCCCATACAGGTATCATAAACACACCTTCAAGGAATATAGCATGCCCTCACTTACAGTCAGCACAACAAAACCATTGGCTGTAAACACACTCATAGCCAAGATTTGCAGAGGGGTCTTCCAATCTCCACCATTTACAGCAGGGCACCAAACACATTGGTATTGTCACAAGGAATCTTCCCTTAAACAAAGACTAACCATAGACTTATTGGCACCACACACCTCCGCTACCCCAAGTCTCAACTCCCTCATACCCTCCGAGGAGTTTTCTTACTATACAACACCATTGATCTACCTTTACAGCTATCACTCAAGCATGGGTTGAAGCTTGGTTAAGTAAGACCAATATCATCAATGCAGTAAACAGCTACCATCCATCTACCCTACACACTGGCACTTACATGGCATAAATTGGGCAATCCTTTCCCCGCTCAACTTTCGAGCTACAGATTAGCCTACTATCGATATTCGCAGATACTCTGTGCTGGTTATGACAACATATCCAGAGGTCTTACAGTCATACACTATCTAGAAGACTTCTTGTTGATCAAAGATAACATATTTTTCACTAGAAGCCTCACGGCAGCTTAGTCTGGTTGACCACTTGGGCGTCCCAGTACCCCATAAGAAACAGAAGGCCCAGACACTATCATCACATTACTGGGCATATGACTTGAGTCGGCATCCATACACGCAAGTTACCACAAGACAAATAGGGAACATTCTCATCTACATCAATCACTACCTCCTGCTTAGTACTTACAACTGCAAGGAACTACAATCCCTACCAGGTTCCTTAATTTTGCCATGCCAATCATACCACAAGACCACGCTTTCATATCCAGAGTACTTTCCCCTTTTTTCCACACTTCCAACATGATGATCAGAGGATGTCCCTAGACACCTCAGCAACAGCAGACCTGCACATGGGGGGGAATTTCTTAACCACTTGGCATGGTAAAAGCATGTTCCTTCCAGGATTGTCTGACACTTCTCCAACCAGATGGTCAGACGCGGCGTCTACCACGGGTTTGGCAGTGGGAACGATTGCTTTGGAGCTGTTGGCCATGGCATCCAGGTTTGGAAATTTTTCCACCACCTCAGCCCCTTTGGGAGATCTACCCCATTGTAGCAGCTGCTGTGGCATGGGGTAAATCATGGTCAGGATCATCAATCCGTTATTACTCTGACAACTAGGCACATGTCATATCATCAACAATTGCCACTACTCATCCATAAGGTCATGATATTTCTGGGGAACTCACTTGGTTGGCCACTTATCACATTTCACTTTCATGTACCAGACGGGGGTATACATCCCTGCCGATAATTGTCTCATTTATATTCCAGGCATGTTCATCATACGCTTCCTACAGCCGCCCATACAGTCACGGCCACGCTTTCGTTTCCAGAGACAAAATCATGGATTAGACATACTCATGCAGCATAGCATGCACTATCCCACCTTGCACTTTCGTCCCATACTTGTAGAACACATAACACAGCTTTTCACCTGGCTTAAAGAATCTCATTGGAACACGACATAGCTCAACCTGTGTCATAACATTTCTCCTAGGTTTTGCTTCTTTTTGCCACCTTAAACTTAAACTATCTCACACACCATTAATTATATAGTTTACAGGCATTCAACAACACAGGATAACATATGGCCAAAACTACCATAAGTTCATGCTATCATACCAGACAAGAATATACTCAGAGGTTTTCAGGAATCCATTCTCCCACGTTCCTCTCAGAGATTACCAATAGCCATCCAACTTTTCATCCTTATCGGACCTATTAGATCTACAACCATTCAATTATACTACCAAGTCGGCCATTATCAGCCATGCACATTGCCTTTTATGCCTTTCTCAGGCCAGAGAATTCACTACAATCACCACCACTCAGACAGATCATTGTCTTCAATGATCCCACGTACGTAAACACATATTTCATTACCTATTGGCTCTACCACATTCTGAAACGAGTCAACACGGACCAACAGTAGAGATAACATACTATCCTACCCACAACAAATGGTGTTCACTTTCGGTCCTAGATTCCTACCTTCAAAATTCTTCCAGGAATTAAATACTGTAATGCATTTAAGGAAATGTCTGGTTAATTTGTATATATTTGTTGACTGTATTAAATCTTTGATTATTCATTTTTGCCCTCTTTATTTACAGGCCTACCGTATCGTCGGTCTCGGCACACCACAACCGACTTGCTCCCTTTATACTATCCTACGCTTATGCTGGATCCTTACTCCATATACGGCTATTTGCCCCTTACACAAATATATATATATATATATATATATATTTGTGTTAAGGGCTCATGATAGTACAGAAGATACAAACACTGATAAGTGTAGGATGGTATTAAAAGAGCAAGTCGGTTGTGGTGTGCCGGAACCGACGATGAGGTAGGCCTGTAAATAAAGAGGGCCCACCAAGAAGAAATGTAAAGAGAAAAGGAGTTAATAATGAGGAGTGGGTGGGAGGGTGATGCAGCGCTGACCTCGAACGATATGGAGCCAGGTAAGGGGTGTCTCTTAAGTAGGGAAGAGGTGTCATACGTCCCTCCCACAATTACAGGCCAAAAGGCCTTAATACTTGTGTTAAGGGCTCATGATAGTAAAGAAGATACAAACACTGATAAGTGTAGGATGGTATTAAAAGAGCAAGTCGGTTGTGGTGTGCCGGAACCGACGATGAGGTAGGCCTGTAAATAAAGAGGGCAAAAGTAGAAAATCAAATTTATTACATACCAGCAATATACATACTTTAACCAGACATGTCTTGAAAGGCATTTCTTACTTCTTGTACCGGGTTAGGTATGTATCTAGAGTAAGCCGATGATTTCCAGCGCCCTAGTGACTTGATAACATGAACTGGAATGTTTGCACTGGATGCTGTGGAGGCCGCTCCTATGCGGAAGGAGTGGCCCGAATAGTTAGCTGATTTGAGGCCCAGCTGTGTAAGTAAAGACCTGACGTGTGTCATAAAGGTGGTGGTAGTGAGTACCGAACCTTGTAGACTGAAAGTGGTTGAGATGGTGGTTCGTTGTTATGCTGGGTATATGAGTCCAGTAGTTTGACGGGGCTCCACCTGTTGTGAGTAGGATAGTACTTAACCTCTACTGAAAGTGCATGTTGACTGGTTTTGGAGTGAGGCAGAGTCAAGATATAATAGTCCATGTGTTTTGTTAAGTGTGAATGAAGTAGGATGTGAGTGGACTGTGTTGTGCTGATGGCGGTAAATTCTCTTGGTCTCAAGAAACCATAAACAAGGCTACGTATATGGCGGTTTTAACGATGAGGTTTGTGTTGTTGGCAAAGGGTTTAAATCTAGTGAATTGTATAAGTCTTTAAAAATATGGAAATCTATGGGTAGCCTCTGGGCCGTACGTGGGGGTTCGGATCTCTGAATACCCCTAAGGATGTTCTTAATTGGTAGGAGGACACTTGATTTGTCTGGTTGTAAAGTTAGCATGTGATGTTGGATGCCTGTCAGATATGGTTTGATTGTGTTGTATGATAGTTTGAGTTTGAGGTGGCAAAAAGAAGCAAAGCCCAACCAGGATGTCACGATGAAAGGTTGTAAGATGTTGTGTTCAGAAAGGAATCTTTAAATCAAATGAAAGCTCTATCGTAAGTTTCCCGGGTATTAGTAGACAGTGCTAATTGGGACAATGTTCTGCTATGTTGCATAATAGCATCTAGTCCATTACTAGATGGTGGAATAGTGGGGTGTTCGTGGCTGTGAGTGCGGCTGACGGGAGTATTTGACGAAAAGCCTGGAAATTAAAGCGAGACAAATTGTCAGCAGCAGTGTTACATACACCTGGAACATGAATACAAAACGAGAAAATTATGACATGCAGCCAGCCAAGTGAGTTTCCTCAAGAATCTCATAATAGTCAGTGATTTGGATTGGCCTTCTTTATAATGTGACAAGTTACTTGGTTGTCTGAGTAGCAACGTACAGACGAACCTGCCCATAAATGCACCCATGCCACGGCAACCGTCACGATGGGATATATCTCAAACAGAGCTGAGGTAGTGGAAAAACCCTCCAGGTCCTGAACTTCTGAAGGCCAGCTGCCCCAAAGCCTTTCGTTCCTGAAAAATTGCTGCAAAACCTGTGGTAGACGCCGCGTCTGACCAAATGGTAGGTGAGGAGTCAGACAATTTTGGAAGGAACATGCTTTTACCATTCAAGGTGGTTAAAAATTTTCTCCACATAATTACGCCTGCCGTGGCTTGGGTATCCAGGGGTGACCTGTGTCCATCATGTCTAAAAGTGGGAAACATGTAAAGGAGTTGTGAGATGAAAGCCCGGCCTTGAGGTATGATGCGAATGGCAAAATTCAGTGACCAAGCAGAGACTGTAATTCTTGCGGTTGCAAGTACCGAGTTGTATGTAGAGATTATGTTGATCAGAATGTTTTCTACCTTGGGCGTGGCAGGCTAGCTTGCATGGTGGCTGAGTCTAGTATGATACCCAGGAATGTGATGAAGGTATCTGGTCCTTCAGTCCTGGTGGAGGAGACTGGGGCACCCACCTGTTCGAATAGACTGATGGTTCCTTTTAGGCTACTGGGAGGGGAAATATTCTCCTCGACCAGTAAGAAATCATCCAGATAATGTATAACTATAGGGCATCTGGCTATATTTAATAAAACCAGCATAGGGTTTCGGCGAATACGTCGAAAATGGCCGGACTACTTTGGAACCTAAATGTTAAACGTGAGCAAAATAGTAGTTCCCTGCCCACTTGATACCATGCAGGTGACACAGTGTAGGGTGGATAGGCAGTAACTTGAAAGCATTGTGATATCAGTCTTACTGAGCCATGCTCCGGCCCCTGCCTGCATGATAGCCGTAATGGCGTGATCTATGATGGAATATTGCCGTGAAAATTCCTCAGAGGGTATGAGGGAGTTCAGACTAGGAGTGGCAGAGGTGTGAGGTGTTGATAGATCAATGATAAGTCTCTGTTTGTGAGAAGATTTCCCCGTGACAATACCGATGGGGTTTGCCAGCTATGTGGTTAACGGAGGGGACTGGAAGGGCCCCAATAGGAAGTCCTCTGCCACTTCCTGGCTTTGAGTGTCTCCACCGCTGTAGGGTTTGTTGTGCGGATTGTAAATTAGGACATTCCAGAATTCCGGAAGGCATGTGTATGAGGCCTGTGTGAATCCTTCTGATAGACCCGAGATAATTAATTCCACCAAATGTCTAGATGGATGATGTGGCAGTAATGTTGTAAGTACAGAAACGTTTATTGATGTTAAGTATAGTTTTGGGATACATTTTATTTGGACACAGATTTAGCATGTGCCCTGAAACAGATGGCTGGAGAAAGTGATTGCAACTCAACCAGTGCTGGAGGGGTCGCAGCGGCCGACCCAGCCATGGTAAGGGGTGTAGTGACCGATTCCCCAGGGGTGATACTGGCAGGCTAACTAGGCCTGAAAGGCGAAAAATTAATCTTGTTTTGTGACAGGTGAGGCCCTGCTAGTTGCCAAGTGGCTATGAGAGGCTCTGTCTATGAGTTGGCGCGAGGGGTTATTGAGGCCACCCGTCGTAGTGGCAGGAATCGTAGGCCTCTCGGTGATAGTAAAAGAAAACAGGGGGAGGGAGTGACAGGTGAGGCCCTCTCTATAATATTGCGAGGCGGCTAACTCACGTGTGGCCCGATGGCGTTTGCCTCCGAAACGTTGAGGCGGGGTGTTGGCCTCGCGGACCACTAAACGATAGGCAGAAATGCCAAGAAGGGAGGTACCTATTTGGGCCTATACCCCTAACTTGCCAGTACTCTATGGCCTAGAAGAATGAAACGTATGTGAACTACAACGTGAGCAGGCTTACGTACCTGGTAGTATGTTTGAAGCTTTGAGATTCGACAGGTATGAAAACCTGGATAAACCTAAAAAGGATAGAGTGAGAATGGATCCTGTGAGACTTGTGTAATCTGTATAGGCTGGGATTAGGGCTTCTAGCAGTATGTGTGGGAGGTGTAAAATCTATGAGTATGATAGTGACATGACTGCCCATGCTTGGTGACAAGCGTTACGCTGAGTCCGATACCTGGCAGCAGGGGATTGGCCATGTAATGTGTATATATGGAAGGTGATCAGATGATATGCATGACACTAAACTGATCTGGCAATGCAAGGGACTTTTTAATGTGAAGTGACAATATGCAGAATCATAAATGTTGCTGTAAAGTGACGTATGAATGTATGAACCAGAACGTGTGATCCAAAAACCGAAAGTCTTGTGAGACGTATATGCCGTGTTCTTGAATACTCGTGTTACGTCGTCTGAGTGTGTCAAGAAAAGGCCTGAGTTTGTAAATGCCATGTGAAATGACAATCTATGCAGAAAATGTTGTAACGTGACGTATGAGTGGTTGAACCAATGCGTGTGATTCAACCCGAAACCCTCTGTGGAAGGTAGGACCGTGTTCTTATATACTCGTGGTATATCGTATGAGCATGATAAGAAATGGCCTGAATAGTTAGTGCCATGTAATTGTAATGTACATGGTTGTAATAACATCATATCTCCATTATACTCTTTGAAAATAGGACCGTGTCCTTGAACTCATGGTATGTCGTACGAGCAATTCAGTTCCTTTCTCGAATGGGTGGTGCGGGTTGAATCGGGAAGCGGTGCGGTGGTGCACTACCTGGATGACTTTCTCTGCGTGGGGCCGGCGGAGTCCCCGACGTGCCTGCACATGCTGAGAACTGTCGGATGGGTGGCGGGCCACTTCGGGGTACCGCTGGCAACGGAAAAAACGGAGGGCCTGTGTGACATGTCATGATTCCCTTTTTATTCCAGAAGTTTGATCCTTAAGGTGGTTGACAGGTCCATGGCGGCAATGTCTTTCTGGTTTAAGCTGCGCGGGAAGGAGAATCTGACTAAGACCTTCGTCATTAGGCAAGCGCTCAAAGGGTACTGGAAGGGACGTAGATCTCCCGACATTAGGCGCCCGGTGTCAGTTCGTGTGCTGGGGGACCTAATACGGGTCTTGCCGGAGATTTGTTTCGACGGGTTTGAGGTGTCGCTGTTCCGGGCAGCTTTCCTTCTGCCCTTTTTTCGGGGCCTTCCGGATTGGAGAATTGGTGAGTGCTACCTGAGCGGCTTCGGGGGAGCTGCAGTTTTCATGTGTTCGGGTTCTGGAAACTAGGTTGGAGGTTCACCTGGCCAAGTCCAAGACGGACGTCACAGGGGTGGGCCGGGATGTGACGCTGGGGGCCCTGCCGGGTTCCGCTCTGTGCCCAGTGGCCGTGGTGGCAGGGTACATGGCCAAGAGGCCGGCGGGTGGGGGATCGCTATTGGTACACGCGGACGGGTCCTCCCTGTCCCGCTTCCAATTCACCAAAGTCTTTCGGTCGGGCCTGGGTAAACTGGGTTTACGAACGGATAGCTTTGGGACACATTCCTTCTGCATCGGGGCTGCCACGGAGGCCACACGCCTGGGGTTGGGGGATGATTTAGTGAAACGGATTGGAAGGTGGGAGTCTGTGAGGTTCCGTTCCTATGTTCGTTTGGGCTTATTGGATTGATATGATGGGCCGGTGGGGATCCCGACGGGGATGGGGGTGTCTTACAGTTTGTTTATTTCTTCCCCCGGCTGCGTCGCATGGATCGTGTGACATTCTTTTGTCGTCGGGGCTGAAAGGAGGGCTGTGGCTCGAGCTCAAGGCCAGCAGCTGGGCTTTCCGAGGGAACACCTGACGGTGCGATGGTTTGGGCACAGGGGAGGTTGCTGGGGGGGATGTCTGCAGGGCGGTGTTCAGGTTGGTGGCCAGCGGGCAGAGGCCATATCTGCTGGTCCTCCATGCTGGGGGCAACGACCTGGGCTTGACACCGCAGCGTCGATTGGTAAAGTGCATGAAGCAGGAGCTCAACAAGTTGAGGGACCTACTTCCTGGAGTGATGCTGATTTGGTCAGAGATGGTCCCGAGGCGGCGTTGGTGCCACGCACGGGACCCAGGGGCCATAGATAGGTGCAGGAAGAAAGTGAACAGCTTGATGGAAAGCTTTGTTAGGAAATTGGGGAATAGTAGTGCGGCACTTGAGTTGGAAGGTGGGCTGCAGGGGTACTACCACCCGGACGGTGTTCATCTCTCGGCAGTGGGATGGGACGTACTGAACTTGGGTTGGCAGGAAGGGATGCAGAAGGTACTTTTTCTTCGGGGTGTTGGAGCTCAGACGGCTTAAGGGGTCAAGGTCTGAGCTAGTGGCGGGATGGGGAGCTGAAAGAGAAGAAATAGGCTGGAATGGAATTGAAAATCGTGGTCATTGGTGGTTGGTAGGTTTCGAGTCCTGTCGGTGGCTCAGAACCTGGTGGGGTAGGGGTATCCGGGTATACCCCTGCCATGCTTAATTGATGTTTGGGCACTTTAAATTGGTTCATGTTGGAATAATGTTGGTATATGTTATGTATATGTATATATGTGTTATTTATATTGGGGTCATTGCCTTTTATATTGACGGAAGGATATGGGGGCAATGACCCATGTTTACATGTTAAGTTATTATGGTTATATTATATTATGATAATTATTCCAATTGTTATTATTTGAGATTGTTTAATAAAGCTGTGGACAATTTTTCCCATATACCCTAGTGTCAGTGCATTATTGGGTTAGGTATGTGGGGTGGTTGTCCTGGATTCCGACTGCCCATATGGCGACTATACCCGGTCATGCAAATTCCAGTTTTGTTTACATTTTGTTTTGATCAGAACGTGTACTATTGACTCCGTCCTGAAGGGGTTAAGGAAGCAGCTTTAGCAGCAATCTGAGGAGTAGCCAGTGAAGTTATCACTTCGCTGTAATGTAAACACTGCATTTTCTCTGAAAAGAAAGTGTTTACTACAAAAAGTCTGAAGGGAATGATTCTACTCACCAGAACAAATGCAATAAGCTGTAGTTGTTCTTGTGACTATAGTGTCCCTTTAACCCCTTAAGGACAGATGACATGTGTGACATGTCATGATTCCCTTTTTATTCCAGAAGTTTGGTCCTTAAGGGGTTAGGGGTTTTAGAGTAGAGGTAGATTTTATTGTATACAAGAGGTTGTTCCATAATTGCGGTGCTCTGTAGAAAAATGAGGACCAAGCTACTTTTTTTTCATAATGCAGTAGACTGAATAAAGTGCTGGTAGTGGATCGGAGGTTATAGGAGGTGGGAACAGCTGGGGAGAGCATTCTACTCAGGTAGAGTGGTAGCTTGCCAGAAAAGCTCTTAAACACAAGGCTAAAAAGATGGAGGGTGCATCTGGACTCCAGCGATAGCCAGTTTAGCTCTTTTGTAGCACAAAGTGGGAGAACGAGTTATACAATGAAGTTAATGAAGGTGGGTTTGCGGCGCAGGCGCATACACTACACCCCTATATTCAATGACTGGCATTAGCAGTTGTTACACAATCTGCTTCCTTATCGCCGGTTTCAGGCAGGGTTTATTTCTGTACAGGGCACCTAGTTTAGGATTTTGATGAGTTTTTCCATTAGGAGGCCAAAAGGTAGATTGGGGCTTAGAAAAATACCTAGATATTTGAAAGAGTGGACTGCAGTCAGTGTACTATTTAATTTTGTTTTGATGCATAGCTGTGCATTTTTAAATTTATGTCATTTAGGGACTGTTCCAAAGATATAACACACACACACACACACTTACACACTTTATCATACATAAAATATATAAATATAATATTTAATGGACAAATATGTAGAGTTCCCTAGTGTAGCTGGTATATTTAAACTCCATGCATATATTAATAAAAATAAACAACTACATTAAATTCACTGTTTAATACAAATTTTATTTATAAATGTGCTTCTGTGTATTTGCTTATTCATGTAAGATTTTGCTGGCAGTGAGTCTGTACTTTTTAAATGTGGAATCAGAATAAAATCAAAAAAATTAAGAAACACAATAGGGTAAGGAAAACAAACATGTATTCCTGACCCTACAATGTTAAAAACACCATCTAGACCCCCTGCCCTCACCTTAACCCCTAAATGTAATATCTTACTTCTATTCAAGTCTGCTGGCTCTGCTCCTGATCTGCCTGCTTGGCTGACATCATCAGAAGTGATGATCTGAGCCAATCACAATGTTTTCCCATAGGAAAACATTGGCTGAGACTGTCAAGGAGGCAGATCAGGGGCTGAGCCAGCACAAGCCAAACCACCCTTGCCAATCAGCATCTTCTCATAAAGATGCTTTCAATCAATGCATCTTTATGAGAAAAGTTCTGTGTCTCCATGCAGAGGGTGGAGACACTGAATGTCAGTGCTGCACACTGCCCCAGGAAGCACCTCTAGTAGCCATATGAGGACTGGCCAGTGGAGTTATCACAACGCTGTAATGTAAACACTGTCTTTTCTCTGAAAATACAGTGTTTACCCAGGGCTGGACTGGGAATGAAAAGCAGCCCTGGAAAAAAGTTCTATACCAGCCCCATAATGCATCGTGCCAGCATAGTGTGCAGATATGAAAGCGGGAAAAAAAACTGAAAACTGAAAACTATCACTCAAACGTGAAAGAAGGCACTCATAGGGCTTCAAAATAAACAAAAGAGCGGATTTGTTGTAAGCAGACGCACATTTGCATATAAGCAATGTTTCAGTACAACTACCTTGACATAGTAAGGAAAGTTTCGTAATTGGACTGAAATTGTGAATGCATGCTATTGCACAGAAGTAAAAACAGGATGTTATCTTGCTCATTTTGAAGTAACAAGAGTGAAGCCTATGGAGAAAGCACAGCTTAGGGAATAGGGCCCTGACAGGGCTAGGAGGCGGGCTAGCAGCTGGGAGCAGTAGGGGATTGGTGGAGCAGTGCTTGGGGTTTGACTGATATAAATGTTCGGCCATTTTGTGATTCCTCACTTTAATTTCTTACCTAGCAGAGTTGGTGCACGCTTGTTGTGCACTGATTAGGCCTGGTGAGTTTTTTCTTTGTTTTTCAGGATGGCTGCACGTTCCAGCATCAAGGAGGCTGCTAGGAGCAGAGGGACAGCATGGCTGCAGGAGCGGCTGATAGCAGTGATGGCTGCAGCGGAGCAAGATGGCCGCAGAGGAGGGCGCCGGGCGCGGCTGCGGAGACTTCCACAGCGCCTTAACCCAGGGATGGCTGATGAAGGAACCCCCCACGGGACCTGCGGGCCAAGCACGAGCTGGCCACGAGGTCTCCCACCCATGCACAAGGCGGACATCGTTGGCTCCGCCCCCGTGGTGTACGCAGGGGGGCGCAGGAAGAAGGCCCATGATCTGCGGGCCCCATCACCCCAAGGCAGCATGGGTGTACCGTGCTTGGAGAGCAAGCTCCCGCGGGCTGTGGGAGTTGATGCAGCAATGGGGCCCCCTGTTGGAGGAAGGGCCCCTGTTGGTGATCAGCATGACGGTCGGGGTGAGCAGCCTAGATCTGGATGACACCATGTCCCCGGAGGGACCAGCAGCCCTCAGGCGAGTAGTGCCCCTGGTGGGTTAGCAGCAGGCCCCGGCACCACGGGAGCACTGTTGGGGAGGGAAGCAAGCCTTCTAGGGCTTTACCCGTGACGCAGTCAGTTTCCCCTGGGTTCAGGCAGGCACTAACCCTGGGTAGGGACACCTGGCAGCCAGCAGCAGGGGGTCCTCGGGGCTATCCACAGGGGGGAGCTCGGCAGGCCTCTCGCGACACGGGTGCGCAGCCAGGAGAGTGCGCCCCCTGGGGGGTCTCCTGGTACGGTACTGGTGAATGTTAGCTCCCCCTCAGCATCTGGCTCGCAATCCACGAGACGTTGGTGACGGTGCCGCAAGGCGGGTGCGGCCCTGGGCATGACGGTGTCCGCGGGCGTGGGTGGCCAGGGCTTCAGGTAGCGCGGAGCACATGGCGAGGGAGCAGGTGGGCCACCGGGGTCGCACCTTGGTAGCCTTGCACGGAGCAAGGGATGCGCCGCGGGGACGGCAGTGGTCGCGCTCGACCGGGAGGAGGTCACACAGTAGTAGGTCCTCGAGGTCTGAATGGGGGCAGTCCAGCAACAGTCCAGCAGTCGTGGAAGGTCACGTTGAAGGAGCTGCAATCGCTGATTGGGAGGCTCAATTTTGCGTGTCGGCCAGAGCCTTGCCAGGGCAAGGGCCGGGGTGCGGATGCTGCACCACTTCGTGCAGGTGTCCTCGTCAATGAGGGTGGACCTGGAGGTCTGGGACACTTTCCTGAAGCATTTCAATGGCACAGTGTTGTTCAGGCAGGAGGCAATGTCAGCGGACGAATTGGAGCGGTTTACGGACGCCTCGGGTAGCGTGGCATTTGGGGCATACTTTGGCGGGCGGTGGTGCGCGGCGCCCTGGCCGGATGCCTGGCTGGGGAGCCCGTTGGTACAAAACTTGGCCTTTCTGGAGCTGTTCCCATTGGTGGTCACCTTGTCGCTCTGGGATGCACTCCTGAGGGACAGAATAATGGTCTTCTGCACAGATAATATGGCAGTGGTGCATGCAGTTAATAACATGTCGGCCGCCTCGGTGCCAGTGGTGCGCCTGCTGCGGAAGTTTGTCTTGCTCTGCATGTCCCTCAATGTGGTGTTTTGCGCATGACACGTGCCACGGTATTTGAACGTAGTGGCTGATGCTCTGTCTCGTTCGCAGTGCTCCCGGCTCCGGAAGGAGGTGCACGGGAGACCGGGGAAGACTGCCTGGAGGACATGTGGTGGCTCGGAACGTCCTGCTTGGGGGACTGCTGAAGTGGTGCTGCATGCGTTTCCAGGATCCCCCTTGTGCCCGGTGGCTAGTACATCTCGTTATTTGTCCCATAGGCCAACGTTTGGAGGTTAGTTCTTGGTGCACAGGGATGGTTCCTCGATCTCCCGTTTTCTGTTCCTCCGGGTCTTTCAGTTAGGGCTTAGCAGGCTGGGCCTCCAGCCGAGCCAGTTCAGGACACATTTGTTCAGGATAGGGGCCGCGACGGAGGCTACATGGTTGGGGCTCGGGGATGAGCTGGTTAAAAAGATTGGTCGGTGGGAATCGGTCTATTCCGGTCCTACGTTCGGATTGACAAACTGATGTGAAGGCTGGGTTACGGTGCCTAGGCCGACATATTTTCTCTTTTTCCCGTAGGTCAAGTGGCTTGGATCATGGGCCATTCCTTCATATTCTGGGCCAGAAGGAAAGCTGCAGCTCATTTTCAGGGTCAACAGCTGGGCTTTCCTAAGGACCGGATGAGGGTGCTATGGTTTGGCTACAGGGGCTATGGGTGGCAGGAGGTTTGCAGTGAGGTGTATAGGATGGTGGCAGGGTTAAAAGACCAGACCTGCTGCTCTTACACGCTGGTGGTAACGACCTCGGGCTTATCCCTCAGTGTCTCTTTGTTAAGCGGATGAAGCAGGATATCAACAGGATTAGGGCAAGGGTCCCTGGAGTACAGCTGGTCTGGTTGGAAATTGTTCCCCAGCTCCATTGGCGGCATGCTCGGGACCCGGCAGCTGTTGGTCGCTGAACGGGTTGATGGCTAGCTTTGTCAGGAAGGTGGGGGGAGTGGTGGTCCAGCACAGGGAGCTGGAGGAGGTGTTAGCAGGCTATTCTCCCCCGATGGGGTCCACCTCTCCGACGTAGGGTGGGACCTGTTTACCTTAGGGTTGCAGGAAGGTATGGCCAGGGCGTTATATCTGTGGGGTGGCGTAGCTCAGGCGGCTTAAGGTTTCAAGGTCTGAGCTTGTGGCAGGGTGAGGTAAGGAACATTAAGGATAATGGGCCTAAGTTAAGAGAGGAGTAAGGGGAGTTAGTTGATTGGTTAGTTGATTGGTTAAAAGGGGTACACTGTTTGTACATGTTTTGGTAGGTTTCGAGTCCGTTGGTGGCTCAGAACCTCGGTGGTGTTTTGAGTCCATTGGTGGCTCAGAAGCTTGGTGGTGTAGGGGTATCTGGGTATACCCCTACCAGGTGAAATTGCTCAATGTTGATATGTTACATGTTATATTATACAATTGTTATATATTGGAATGTATTATTTGGTGGGTCATTACCTTGATGTAAATATGGGAAAGATAATACGAGGTTGGGGTGTGTGGCAGGTAATGACATATATATATATATATATATATATATATATATATATATATATATAATTATTGTTATCTTTATTATCATTAAAGCTGTTGACAATTTTACCCATAACCCTGGGTGTCAGTGTCTTATTGGGTGGGTTGGGTTCAAGTCATATATCCCTCCCCCTGCCCATATGGCAACTCTGCACCTGTCATGTTCTTTACTTTGGCTGACAACTGGATGATCTCAGTCAACGCCAATTCAATTCCCATAGGAACAGTCCCTATTCTGTTCTGTGTCAGTGTGTATCAGGGTCTCTGAGGACATGTGTCAATCCATATGTCAAGGTGTCAATATGGCATATGTCAGGTGTCAATCCATATCCATTGTGATTTAGGAATGTTAGGTAATTTATGCCCTTTATGGATTAAAACCAGACTCTGCATCAACTGTGTAATTTTCCATGGGAGTTTTGCCATGGATCCCCCTCCAGCATGCCACAGTCCTGGTGTTACTCCCCTTGAAACAACGTTTCCATCACTTTTGTGGCCAGAAAGAGTCCCTGTGGGTTTTAAAATTCGCCTGCCCATTGAAGTCAGCCGGTTCGCGAACGTTTGCGGAAGTTTGCGAAAATTTCGTGTTCGCGACATCACTACCACCAAAAAAACACCCATGCTAAATAGTTTCTAAATTTTGTCCTGAGTTTAGAAATACCCATTCTTAACATGTTTCAAAATTAACGCAAGTTACATTCTAACACTAATATCTGTCAGGAATCCCTGAATAACCCTGCACATGTATATATTTTTTAAAAGATGACAACCTAAGTTATTAAACTTGGGGTATTTTGACTCTTTTCATGCAACCATTTTACCACCAATCTCACACCGGCTGCACCGGCTGCAAGTCATATGCAATAGATAGAAGCAATTAATATGAATACAAAGATAAGGGTGCACACTCTAAAAGCCCTATTTCCAGGGCTAATAATGCCATACACTATAGTACTGAATAAGGAGCACAACCAACTACAGTAAGATAAAAAGCACTTTATTACACAGGTACAAAAGTCACAGGTATAATCAAATATCTAACTGTAAATCTCAGTATAAATGTAATACATATACAGTCAATATGAAGACTATAACCCAATCAGAAAATAAAGATAAGCATTCCTGGATATGCAGGTGAAATAGTACTAATCCAGATTCAAAAGAGAAAAGATACCTGTATACAAATGTTCACCAAATAATACATACCAGAACCAATTCAACTTATCAAAGTGAATGAGAGGAGGGTGAAAAGGTCACAGATTAGCCCCCAATGTTTCGGCGTGTACGCCTTTATCAAGGGAGCATCATACTGCTCCCTTGATAAAGGCGTACACGCCGAAACATTGGGGGCTAATCTGTGACTTTTTCACCCTCCTCTCATTCACTTTGAGATATATATATATATATATATATGTGTGTGTATATGTGTGTGTATATGTGTGTGTATATGTGTGTGTATATGTGTGTGTATATGTGTGTGTATATGTGTGTGTATATGTGTGTGTATATGTGTGTGTATGTGTGTGTGTATGTGTGTGTGTATGTGTGTGTGTGTGTGTGTGTGTGTGTGTGTGTGTGTGTGTGTGTGTGTGTGTGTGTGTGTGTGTGTGTGTGTGTGTGTGCGCACACTTTTATTTCTTGTATATGTATAATATATTAAAACATATATAGTGCATATATATGATTTCATTATAATTATAGTGTATTTTGAGATATGTGTGTATATATCGCAAAGTACACTTATAATGAAATCATATATATGCATTATATTTGTATAATATATTATAAAATGCTTTAATTATTTTATAATATATTATACATATATGACATATGTATAACAACATATTTATTTATTTATTTATTTATTTATTTATTTATTTATTTAAAAGTGGAACAAAAAAATTTAAATATAAAAGCGCTAAAGGGCGGATAAGGGGAGAAAAAAATTTGGAAAAACTTTTCCCCACCACCTTATAATTATATACCCCCAAAGTCAGAGATACCAAGATTGTATGTTAGGCTGCTATACACCTGTGTATTACCCAAATTGTAAACACATAAATACAGATACAAAAATATTCTTATACTGGTGGAGCGCCTATATAGAAAGACCTTGGTAGTCTTTGAGATCACTCAGGCTCAGAATCACATAAAATAAACAGAAGGTATAATAGTGAAGCACAGCTTGGAAATCAAATTGGTAAAATTGCATGTATTTCGATTGCATAAAGACAATAATTACTACTTAAAACGACAAAGAACACAGAAAATATGCAGTTGGAGAACAAAAAATAATAGAATAAAATATTGATCACAGTAAAAACAACAAAATAATAAGCCTCTTACGAGAAGAAAGTAGTGAGTATATGCAGTATGAACCTGCTACTCACACACGCCTTTTGTTCCCAGTGGAACACTTAATGCTGTATCCAGCCGGCTGTAGTACTCGAATCCTCCACGGAAATTTGTCTTTGCCTCTGTACCAACGCTCGAGTAAGAAACTTGTGGGGAACACGGCACATTGCAGGAAAGCTTGTTTGACATCAATCCGTGGAGGATTCAAGCACTGCAGCCGTCTGGATACAGCATTAAGTGTTCTACTTATAAGTGTTCTAAAATTAACATATATAATTACTATAAATAACTTTTAGACAATGAATAAAACTGTACGCTCTAGGTTTCTGCAAGTGCGAATTCACCTAAAGTGTAAAGTGCTTTAACAGATATTGCATACAAAGTGAGAATGGTAGCCTACAAAAACTTAACCCTTCTTGCTTTCACATTTACAAATTCATGAAGCAGAGTTTTAAAGTCAATCTCTTTTGCAATATGATTTTCAATGGAAATCATTGCAAGTCCCACCAATCTCTCTTGAGACATAGAGGACCGAAGATAATTCTTTATTAACTTCAGCTTTGAAAAGCTTCGCTCCCCAGAGGCAACAGATATCAGCAATGTCAACAATATGCAAAGTGCAATGGACACATTGGGAGCAAAGCCATTTTTATGTGCATAAGCTAGAATTTGACTGGTGTCCTTGAAGGACTCAAGATAGGAGCCAATATTGTAATTTCCTCACAAAGTTGTGCTCCATCAAGATCAGTATCTTCTGATTTATCATCAGTCAACAGATTCTGCAAATCTTTACAGTACTCCATAACTGCTTCCTTTGGTACATCTTTAAGTTTTTGTATATTATAAAGAAACTGGAAGTGCTTGCTCATCTCTTAATTCTCATCAAGAGAATTAATACACACATCCAAAATGCTGTTAAAGCACTCAAACCCTTTATCAGACCGATTATTCCTCAAAAAAGTGGTTGTGGATTTCATAATATCTGGAAGATACATACTTCTACTTTGTAGATGTTTGCTAACAAAGTTTATTCTATTTAAGATGTTGTACTACAACACAATAAGACACAGAAATTTTAAGTTATTCAATTCTTTTGAAAGAGATTCAGCATCAGACTGTGCCATTGCCATGTGAGAGTTCTCTCTTGAAATTTCAGAGAGAGCATCAAATATTTCTCCAACCTGGAACCTAAATGGACGAATATCATCTATTCTTGAACACCATCTGGTATCAGACAAAGGTTTTACAGTAAGTCTGCCAAAGTGCTTCTTCAAGACATTCCATCGAACTGTGGATTCTGACAAAAACACATAGATTTTCTGTACAATAAAAAAAGAAGGTTGCAGCATCCCTGCATGACATTCACAACTAGATTTAATGTATGAGCGCTGCAGGGAATATAAAAGGCACGTGATTTTAAATCCAGGATACTTTTCTGAACACCTTGGTGTTTGCCCTTCATATTGGATCCATTATCGTATCCTTGTCCTCTCATATCACCAACTGGGATCTTAAGTTTTTTAAGTTGAGCCACAATTGCCTCAGTTAAACCTTCTCCAGTTGAACTTTGGATTTGGATAAAACCTAGAAGTTTTTCTTCTATGCAGATCTATGGTTCAGCAGTTGGAGACTCGCCTTCCTTGATGGACACAAATCGAACAATTATAGTCATTTGCTCAATTAAAGTAATGTCTGGTGTGAAATCAAGTATTATAGAATAATACTTTGCATTTTTTGATAACTGCAGAATGTGTTTTGTGATTTTATTCGCTATAAGGCTGATGAGTTTGTTTTGTACTAACCCAAATAATGTTGAAAAATGTCCTTATTTTTTATTCTTTTCATATGTTCCTGTATAATGGTGTCGAATGTGGCCAGCATTTCCACAAGTTGCAGATAATTCCCATTATTTTCACTGTATAATGTATCTCTGCTACCTCGGAAAGTCAAGCACTGGCGACCAAGATATTTTACTATGCCTACAAGGCGCTTAACAACATCTTGCCAATGTTGTGCTTCAGTTGCCAACAATCTCTGGGAAGCAGCATCTATCGCTTTTCCACAACCAAATCTTCTCGAGAGTTCATTCCAGTCTCTTACAGCGACAAGATGAGAGTTACACTTTTCATGAGTGGAAAGATTTTGAGAAGTTTTTCCAGTCATTATAATCTCCACGTGTCAAACTTGTAGTGACTTTAGTTGCAAATAGCTTACAACAAAAACAAAATACTTTGTTCAATTTGACAGAATAAACCAGTTAGTTTCTAAAGGTTTCTTATCCGTTTGGCAGCCATCGCTAGTAATTTGCATTAGTGAAATGTCTATTCGCTGCATCTTTGGGGAAAATTAAATTAGTTTTTTGCTTTGTAGGACCTTTCCTGACAATAGCATCCCTTAGTGAGGTGGTGAGAACAGCTGGCCAATTAACTGGATCAAACAAATCCAGTATTGCCAAATAGGTAGATTGTTCCTCCTGCTTCAGTTCCTATCTTTCTTCTTCTTCGTCATTTGATCCTTCTGAATAGTGATGTCGCGAACATAAAATTTTCCGTTTGCAAACGGCGAACGCGAACTTCCGCAAATGTTCGCGAACCGGGCGAATCACCATAGACTTCAATAGGCAGGCGAATTTTAAAACCCACAGGGACTCTTTCTGGCCACAATAGTGATGGAAAAGTTGTTTCAAGGGGACTAACACCTGGACTGTGGCATGCCGGAGGGGGATCCATGGCAAAACTCCCATGGAAAATTACACAGTTGATGCAGAGTCTGGTTTTAATATATAAAGGGCATAAATCAGCTAACATTCCTAAATTGTTTGGAATAACGTGCTTTAAAACATCAGGTATGATGTTGTATCGATCAGGTAGTGTAAGGGTTACGGCCGCTTCACAGTGACAGACCAAACTCCCCGTTTAACGCACCGCAAACAGTCCATTTGCACAACCGCAAACTCCCCATTTGCACAAGGTTGGATACCAAGCTAGCCATGTCCCGTTCCTTGTCCTCACTGATGTCATTGAAGGTCTCTTCCTCCACCCAGTTACGTACAACACCAAGGGTCCCCGAAAGGTGACAACAAGCCCCCTGTATTTTTTTTTTAAGTGTACACTACTGTTACACCAGATATGAGTTGCACTGGTGTGACACTGTTCCCTGGCAGGCCCTGAAACGCACACGTGTGAAGGAAACTGACTGCTATTATATTCCAGTCAAAAAAGTTTAGTTTTTTTTAAATGCAAGCTATTGTGACACCAGATATGAGTGGTGGCACTGGGACCACCTTAAAAATATTGGATATTGCTAAAAATCATGATCACTATATACTTTCTCTACAAACCTCTAAAACGAACCAAACTACTCATCCATCCGCTATACCACTTTATCCCACCTAGAACTAGTGCCGAGTTAAAATACTTGACTCTTACTTACCCACACTCAGTCATGCCACACACATTTCACCACTACTCTCACTGAATCCCTCTGACTACGGCTAAATTCATCTTCTACATCAGAACACTACTCCTAAGATTGGGTTGTATCCATGTCTCGGGTCTTTCATTTAGAATAGGGGCAGCTTCGGTCTCCTTCAACACTGACACTCCAGTGCATGTTATTAAAAGATTGGGCAGATGGAAATCCTCAGTCTACAACCAATATATTCCTAATCCCGAGAAAGAAATGAGGAAAGCTTTTAAAAGTTTGGCTTTGTAAATTTGATGCAATAAGTGTGTTTTTCTTTAATACCTTTTCACCCTCTTTGCATGAACCCGATTTACATATATTACTAATATGTTTCTGAACATATATATTATATTATTCACTCACTCACTCACTCACTCTCTGGGCCGGCCTAAGACATCATGCTGCCTAGGTCCAACGATAAATGACTATGGGGGATAATGTACAATAAACACAGGTCACTGGCTATGGGGGGATAATGTATAATAAGCACAGGTTACAGGCTATGGGGAGGATAATGTATAATAAGCACAGGTTACAGGCTATGGGGAGGATAATGTATAATAAACACAGGTTACTGGCTATGGGGGGATAATGTATGATAAACACAGGTTACTGGCTATGGGAGGATAATGTATAATAAACACAGGTTACTGGCTATGGGAGGATAATGTATAATAAACACAGGTTACTGGCTATGGGAGGATAATGTATAATAAACACAGGTTACTGGCTATGGGAGGATAATGTATAATAAACACAGGTTACTGGCTATGGGAGGATAATGTATAATAAACACAGGTTACTGGCTATGGGAGGATAATGTATAATAAACACAGGTTACTGGCTATGGGGAGGATAATGTATAATAAACCCAGGTTACTGGCTATGGGGGGATAATGTATAATAAACACAGGTTACTGGCTATGGGGAGGATAATGTATAATAAACCCAGGTTACTGGCTATGGGGGGATAATGTATAATAAACACAGGTTACTGGCTATGTGAGGATAATGTATAATAAGCACAGGTTACTGGCTATGGGGGGATAATGTATAATAAACACAGGTTACTGGCTATGTGAGGATAATGTATAATAAACACAGGTTACTGGTTGTGGGGGGATAATGTATAATAAACACAGGTTACTGGCTATGGGGAGGATAATGTATAATAAACACAGGTTACTGGCTATGGGGGGATAATGTATAATAAACACAGCTTACTGGCTATGGGGGATAATGTATAATAAACACAGGTTACTGACTATGGGGGATAATGTATAATAAACACAGGTTACTGACTATGGGGGATAATGTATAATAAACACAGGTTACTGGCTATGGGGGATAATGTATAATAAACATAAACACAAAAAAAATAATACAAAAAAAAATTAATGCAGCTTCAGAATTAATCTAAATGGTATGCTGTCTAGGAGGTGGGAGGGTCTGGGAGGGAGGGTCTGCTGCTGATTGGCTGGAATGTGTCTGCTGACTGTGAGGTACAGGGTCAAAGTTTACTCAATCATGACAAATAGGGGGCGGACCGAACATCGCATATGTTCGCCATCCGTGGCGAACGCGAACAAGCTATGTTCGCCAGAAACTATTCGCTGCGACCCGTCGGGACATGACTACTCCTGAATCAATAGTCTTCTCAAGGTAGACAGAGTGTGATGATGTGGAAGGTTGCTCATCGTGTTGTTCTGGTATTTTTCCAGTATTTGCATCATCTACATTAACAGCTGCTTGGATTGTGATGGACTGGCTGTATGATGATGTTGAAGATTCATCAATATCTATTTGCACTGGTTCGCTTGCAACATTGGAAACTGGTTCTGATGCAGCAGTATCCTTGCTTTCTCCTTTTGTGAGAAGTCAAGTACTCCTTTAAAGCTTCAGACATCCGCTTCCCAGCTTTCTCTTTTTCTGCTCGTCTTTGTCTGAACACTGCTCCTGATGATTTATTTACCTTAAATAGTTTCAGCATTTTGAAAATACTGTTAAAGAATAAGAATAATGTTTAATTCCACACACAATTAGAAATTATAACATTATAAGGAAAAGTGAAATTCCATCCATGTCTCCATCCACAGCTCAACCTGCCTTCCTCGCTCTGGTCATGTTCCTTGATGCAGGTTCTTTCCTTCTCTGCAGCAGCCAGAACAGGCCAGCCTGGTCCAAACAGTTCCTTCCTTTCATTGTGTTCCTCTCAGAGTATCTGCTTTGCTTCTCCACCAACTCAATAATCCCTCAAAGTTCAAACTTGCTTGTTGCAGGGCTTGACAAAATCAATGGACTGAATGGGCTAGCAAACACCGAATCTAGTCCTAGGATTTGTCGAGCCCTGCCCTAAGTGATGTAATAATTCCCAATATGTTTTGTGTTGTGATTACAAGCCAAAATCATAAAAAATTTACGAACAAAATTAAAAAGTTAAACTAAATACAGGTATAAACATACAAAAGTAAGCCTGGCGCTCAAATTCCCACTTCTACTGGGCAGCATCAATGACCATAGTACACATCAGCCACAATACAGACAATAAAAAAGAAAAATGTATATGCGCACTATCCCAAATCTCTATGTACATTTAATATAATTATAACGGGCAGATGAGCAAAAATACTCATACTATAAAACCTCATGTTATTTAAATGTACATAGGGATAAGTAGCTTTTTTGTTTAGTTTTTTTTGTTATAGTAAATTACACACACATTTGCTGCAATTTTCACAGAATTAATAACTTATCTGGATATAAAGTACGTAAACATTACACAACCTATCCACCCTGAGAATACAGCGTACAAAGTGGCGGGGGATAAGGGATTACGTTGAAAGACTGACACAGGTTAGGGAGAGAGTGACTAGTGGGATTAATGCAGCACTGTCCCTGATTTATGACTGCCTCACTGCTATTTCTAACTGGATAGCTGCTCACTTTCTTACATTTAACCTGTCCAAAACAGAACTTATCGTCTTTCCTCCCTCAAGCATTGCTACTCCTGTGTCTGTCTGTCTCCACATCTACATCAATTCCATCAGCTCTACCTTGCAGGCTCATTGTTTAGGTGTTCTCTTTGACTCCATCCTCTACTTCACACCTCATGTCCAGTCAATCACCAAATCCTGATGCTTACATCTCAAAAACACAGCGCGCATCCCTATTTAACCCCGGATGTGGCTAAGGTGCTGATCCATGCTACCATCCTACCTCACCTTGACTATTGCTATTCACTCCTTAGTGGTGTTCCACGTGTTCCCAATTTGCCCCATTACAATCTATAATAAATGTGGTGTCAATGCTCATCTAACTGTCTGCCCGCACCTCCCACGCCTCCCTGGTTTGTTATTCTCTACTTTAGCTTTCCATTAGAAATGGGCCTCAATTTAAAATTATGGTACTTGGTTACAAATCTCTACATAATGCTACTCCTACCAATTTATCCTCCCTAATAAACATGTATGCCCGATCTTGGCCCCTACACTCTGCCGATAACCTGTATCTGTCCTCTGTTCATACTCTCACCTATGATGATCACTTCCAAGACTTCTCTAAGGATGCACCATTTCTATTGAACTCCCTTCCCTGCTCCTTTAGACTCTCACCCAGTCTCCACTCCTTCAAAAAATCTTTAAAAACTCACTTCTTTAGGAAAGCATATAAAAGGCAAAGATGCAAAAGAGAAAGGAAACTAAGTTATTGTTATTCAGCGGGCACTAGAAGACAGATTAACTATGTCTCTCCTGATCTGGCATCTTGGGTGTCTGGCTCTGTGAAACTACAACATATGCTGAGAAACAGGCATGAACCACATAAATATTTAAATGGAATAATACCGTTTTTGTTTTTTTAAATATCCTAATAAGTCAAAGAGGCACTGTCACTCCAAATGAGTGATGTGCACATCTAAATCGTTCCCACCTTGGCACATCCAACTTCTGATTCAGGTCTATTTTCAACCACATGCAGAAAAAAACACAATGAGCAACGCCACTGGTGTACTGATACATGATTTCATTTGATTGCATTGGAATTTCAGTGGAAATGTTGTGCATTGTGAATGATACCTTTGTAAAGATACTGACTGTGACAATGGTGTGTCAATTGCTCCAAAGTTAAGGACCCAGGATAGATAGGAACACTTTCTGAGAAAACTCTATCCTATTCAAGTATAGAAACATTTGGAGGAGCCATGGCCATCTGAATAAATAGGGAATATTCTCTTAAAGGGGTTACTCCAGCACCATGATTACTTCAGTGACTTGAAGTGGTCATGGCAGCTGGAATCTGTATGTGTTATGTTTTGCATTGAAATGCTTCACACCTGGAGTTTACTCCATTTAATCCATTTGCTGCTGGAGATTTAATTCTAGCTTTTGGTAGCATCATAGGGGCATCATAAGGCAAGCCTGGAACAAAAATTATGAACTGGCCAATCTCAATTCTTTGCAAATTCCTACACATTGAATTGCATTTATTGGATGAAAGTGGTCAGCTGATGTTCTCAGTCAATGAATGGCCAGTGGGATCGACTTCAGACTTGCTTGTCTGCAGAAGCTTTCTGTCATCACTGGTAAACAGGCACCCAAGTAAGAGGGCAAACCATTGTGAAAGGGTTCGACCCAGTATTGGGAAAGAGAGCCAGGGTACTCCTGGTATCATAACCACTAATATAGACATCCTAAGTCAAATGCATGGAAAATTAAATAAACATGGCCAATTAAATTAAATCTTGCGTTGAGTTGAGTCTTTTCTCTCTTGTTTGTAATTGGCAGTTGTTGCACAGAAATAAAGAACACATTTTAGATGATGCAAACAGTTCCCATTTCTTTACCTGGATCTTTCATTCATTTATTAATTAGGATGTGAATACGGCCTTCTCCTTTATTTCTGCCCTATTTCAGTCTTATAAGTTTCAGATACAAGAATACCAACTCCCTCATTTAGACACCGTGCCCTTGGCCTCACAATTTCCTTAACTGAAGTACTGAAAGTTTCAGCATGTATGTGTCAAATTCTGCAAAACTATGCTGCACATCTCAATCCATTATTCATTCGCTTGGATAAGAACAACTAGAGAAATTACTCTTGTTACTATGAAAGCAACTTGAAAAGGTGACCTTTAAGCATGATAGAGGAAAAAAGTGGATGGTGGATAAATATAGCAGAATAAGCCAGCTGTGCCACTGCATTGATTAAATATTTAAAGGTTCCACAAAGGGCAGGGCACATAGAGGTAAGGGAAGCTACAGTATTGGCGGGGACAAGAAACAAGAAGACAGGTGAGAATTACAATGCTGTCTGGACAAAGAAGTCCTGGAGTGCGGTAGATTATTAACCAGACTACAGCTAGAAATGTAACTATATGTAAGAGAGACTAACATATATATCTTACATATGCATTGTGGCGTTATCCATCTATTTTTTCAAACATCTATACTTTTATGTTTCTTTAAAATAAAAATAACTTTCAGGTTCCTCACATTGTAAGATATCAGGTTGTATTCTACAACATTTAACAGGTTTTGAGATTTTAGTAGATGAAAATTAGGACCATTTGCCCATACTTTTAATAATTACAATACATGATCTAAACAATTTTAAATATTTCAGGAAACAAGTGATCCTCCATTATCATGCATTCTCTATCATATTTAGAAACCATTGCTAAAAAAAAAAAAAAAAAAAAAAACACACCCAACTATCAATAAAATAATTAATATGATTTTATTGAACTTTTGCATATCGATATATAAAGAAAACAGAAAATCGGGTTAGAATGTAAGCGTCCAAGGAACAGACCCTGGTGAAAAGAAAAACATGAAAAATTATGCAGGAATCAAACCCTCTTTTCTATGATTTCTTGCTAAAACATTAAAATGTAAGAATCAAACATTCAACTGATTCTCCATCAAATTGGGTATTGATTGCAGCATGGACCATGGCGTTTATTTACTGCACTGTCCGTGCAGTAAGCAACATATAGATAAAACAAAAAGACAGCTTAGAGTCTGGATTCTTGAACATCTTCACTACATGAGTAGGAAATTAACTGCAAATTCAGTCCCAGTTCACGGTAACACATGCTCTAAATGTAATAGGAATATTCTCTTTTTATTGGTATAGATCATATAGACACACATTGGAGGGAGAAGATATGGAGAAAAGATTGGCCTAGGGGGAGACATACTTGATTCAATGTATGATAAGGGATATCACTGATAAATTAATATATATATGAATTAATATATCACTGATATCACTGATAAATTAATATATTGAATATATTTATATATATAAACATTTACATGTAATTTAAAAACGCAATCACATGTTTGAGTGAATAAAAGGATAAGCATGCAAACAGTATTATGAGTCAACTGTATTAACCCCTTCCCTACCTCGGACATATCAGGTACTGCAGATGTACTGCAAACGTACCTGAAACGTCCGTGGTGAATTAGAGCACTGGAAGCGATCATCGCTTCTAGCTGCTCTAAAGGTATTGCAGCGATGCCTTGATGTTGACGAGGCATCGTGCAATACCACCTCCCCCCCCCCCGCACTGCTGGGCCGCCGGGTGATCGCTCCTCTGTTGCTCCATGTGGCTGCGCATCGGAAGCTGTCAGGCAGGCACACAGTGAAGAAAAATTAAATTTCAAAATAAATAATTTATTTTTTTAATTATCCGCTTCCCTCCCTCTCCCTCCATGTGTACTTACCCGAACTCCACCATTCCCAAGCCGGCAATCAGTGTTCTTCTTCTATGGGGGGACTGTCAGCCCAGACAGACCCCCTCTGGAAATTAGGACCTCTAGGGGCCATGTGACCGCTCTTTCCAAGACAGCCTAAAACCTATACATGGGGGCTACTGTTTTTTTTTTTCAGAGATCATGTCCTGTTATACAGGTTGTATCCTCTATATTGTATGTGCTATCCCACTTTTAAGTTTATATCACTTTTTTAAGTTTTATTAGCTAATTTATCTTGTATTTTAAATAACTACTTCTCCTCAGTGTATATTAAGGAAAACCCTTTGGCTAGATATATGCAAATAATTGCTGAAAAAAAACTTTAGTTAATATAAAAAGTTAATATAAAAAGATCCAGGGCCGGACGGTAATTACCCACGAGTGCCTAAGGAACTAAGTGTGAAAATAAGTGAACCTCTCTTTTTAATCTTTCAAGATCCTTTTCTTTCAGGAATTGTACCAGGATAGGAGGAAGGCATATGTGGCTCCTATATTCAAACAGGGTTAAAAATTCTTGCCTGGAAATTATAGACCTGTGAGCTTATTTATGGTGGCTGGGGACGTTTTTGAAAGGTTATGAAGGGTTAATGTTCAGGAATTCAGCAAAAATCTGCATGGATTAATGAAACATATTTTAAATCAAGCCATTTCTGAGGCCATGTAGGCCTTGATCTCCATTACCATCATGGCAATGTCAGTTTTTGTGGCCAACTGCAAATCGGACTGCCGTGGGAACTTCTTTGCCACTATGGGGTTGTGGCTGAAGCTCTTCCAGCTCTAAGTCGTCCTTGTTGGAGGCAGATGTGGAACCCCGTGGTGCATCTGGCATTAGGTCCGCCATTTTAGGCCTGGTCGGCTGGGAGAGTAAGAAGCCAATATCTCGGGTATGGCTGCCGCTCGAACCCGAGATGTGCGCGAGTACTTCCACATGATTTCCTGCTCCAGGTAGTATATTAAGAGGGCAAATCAGCTCACCCAAATGGAGTAGTTTTAGTCGGTAAAGCGTCAATGTGCATGAGCTCAGGATAAATGCGACTGCTCCGTTTGCTGGCTAGTTCCACCCCCTTGGGCTGATGTTTTATATAACTTTTAAAAAAATAATAATTTTTAAAAATTTAAAAAAAATAAAATTCTTGGCTAAACTACATATAATTTGGAGTCTTAGTGGCAAAATTTATTTAAGAATGGTGTCATTTCATCATAAAGAACAAATAATGCTCAAAATGTTCTAATTTTGTGTATTAAATTATCAAATAAAATGTATTACTAATTCATTGCATTTTTTTTTATTTAAAAAGGTAAAGGTTATAAAATCGTTTTGTATGTTATCTAAATCTTCTTCCGTATAACCTTTTCTCAAAAAAAAAATTTCTTCATCCTTCAATCTTTTGATTCTTAAAAAAAAAAAATGTCTTTTGGATGCTCATTTTAGCTGAGCTTTATAAAGACAGCTAGTCATATAAATACAACTAGACTTGGAGATTTGTTTCAGGCTGAACTACAATTAAGATTAATTAAGGCCAAATGGGTGTTTGACTGATATTCTGATTTCTTAGCCACCACATGCCAGAATCTTGGGAAAACCACTTCTGCAAGCCAGAACATGCTCATTCTGATCATGATTTAAAGTTCTGTTCCTGGCACCAAAAAAAAGTAGGTGGAATGAAGATGAGGCTGTTTTTTTTTTTTTTTTGGCTGGGTCAATTTAGCAGCTTAGTTTGCCATGCAAAACAAGAGGTCTTCCCAATTACGCAGGCTGTATTTCTGTATCGAGAGCTAGAAAAAACATGATTGTTGGTTAGGGTACAGTCACTAAATGTTAATTTTATTGTCAGATCAAGTAACAACTGACCAATAGATGGAAAAGGGGGAGCATTAAAACAATCTATAATGCCAAGCAGGATTTTTCCAGCCACTTTGACTGCTGTTACTGAGGGAGACAGACCAAAATAAATACTGTTCATAGGTCATTGATTCTAGTGTGCGACTAAATTTAGCTTACCACTGTATTTACCTAGAAAGCTACTACCAGGGACACTTGAAACAACTTTCAGTGAGAGATAGGAAATTGCCATTTTGTCATTGATCTTAGTATGAGACGAGATTACCAATATACATTTGTTAAAAGGTTTTTTGTTTTTTTTGTTAACTGTTATAGGCAAAACAATTTTTTTTTTTTTTGGGGGGGGGGGGCAGATGTAATGTTAAGTAAACAGCAAGAAAAAAAAGAAAAAAGTTACTCTCACTTTGGCACTTACAAAAACTTTGAGTGATAGATATCACGCTTCATTCATTGTAGTGTGACACCTTTATTTATGTCTAGTGAAAAGTTACACTGCTAGCCACTGCCATTTAACACTAAATATAATCATCAATTTATAGTTTGACCTTTTTTGTTTGTTTGTTTGTTTGTTTGTTTTATTTGTTTGTGTGGGTGATGTGTTTGGAGACAGAAAATTCCTCTTCTGGCAGAGTATTTTCTTTAGTAAAAATTAATGAAATAGTTGCTCTAACCTAGCTACTGCCACATTAGAACTAACACAAACTCTGAGTGGTTGATATACCCTGCTTTATTTATTCTAGTGTGACACTGTTGTTTACAGTTAGTGCATAGTGGCAATACCACCAAACACCAACTTGGAATCGCCAATTTACAGGTTGTGTTTGGAGAAATATATATATTTTTTATTATTATTATTATTATTATTATTATTTTGAGTGTGTTCCATACAGTTTATGCTGTGCAAGTTTGTGAGCACTGTACAGTGCTCTGTGTGCAGTATACAGTTTCTATGTAAATTAACACCAACCCATTTTGCAACAGAGACAACTATCTTTGCATAAATTAAGTGTTTTACTTTACAGATTACACAATTATTCATATCCACAATGTATTATAATAAGAAATAACAAACCTACCATTGTTAATGTCGCATCCTAATCCCAAGAATAAATTGAGTAAGGGATAGAGCTGTGGAGACTCATCCACCAGTTTTTCTTGCATAAATAAACTATATACTTATTTTTTTCTGTTATATATTATATTTTTTTGTGTAAACTTACACCTTTAATATGTGTCTGTGTGATAACATTTGTTCTGACCCTTTAAATATTAGTACTACAGTACTCTTCCTCTTGTTATTCCCGCCTTGTTATTCCCACCTGCCTGGCAGCCACCTATTGCTTCCTAACATAGCTCATTAGTGTGGCAAATAGGTGGAACAAAAATAGTACTTAGTAGACAGGTCAGCCAACAAGCCTGCCTCCTGAGCTCTGATTTGCTGTTTGCACCAGGAGGTGCAGTTGACTCCATTTCCCTTGGTGCCTCAGTTATATGTCTAACTTTGCTCCCTCCTTCCCTCCCACAGCTCCTCTCTCGCTTTCCCTCCCAACTTCCCAGTTCAGCTGGCTCCCTAGCACAGCTTTGCTACACCAGTTCCTCAGCACAGCTTCAGCTTCCCCCCTAGACTCCTAGCTACCCAGCACAGCTCTCTCCTTCCCTTCCAGCTTCCCAGGACCCAAGCACTAGAAGATACTGCCTTCGGGACAGACGGGCAGTGGCTTCATGTAAAACTTATTTTGGGTCCCCAGCCCCCTGAAAATCGAATTTATTTTGCAAGAGAGATTCAATCTAACATTGTGCTGTAAAATAAAATTTAAAAGTAATCCTTTAACACATCTAGTTGCTAAATTATGTATTGCACTTAGAATTTGAATTTACCCTCAAAGTGGCCAACTTATTGAACTTGTTAATATGAATCTGTCTATATTGTTTATTCCCTATATATGTGGTTGTCCTCAAATTTCTGAGGTAACAGAGCCATAAAGGCCTATTCCTATTCACGATGTAAAATGTCAAATCCATGTGTCAAGTGTAGCTCCCCATCAAGTTGAAGTATTACCAGCTACCACTGGGATCAGGGCAGAAATTAAGATCCCATTGGATCTAATTACTAATTACAGAATCTTATTGACAAAAAACACTAAAACTGTTCCCAAGCGTCATGTATCTGGTGCAGGTGGTACTGGAGGGAAACTCGCAGGATATATGTATCAGAAAACACATACCCTATCCTAATCTCTCGCTTTAATCTTTCAAGTAAGGCCATACCCCCTAACAGCAGTGTCCAGTAAAACAGAATTTTGGTGGGCGGGTTAAAAGGGTGGGCCACTGATGTGAATCACGTAACGGAACCACCCAAAGGGTAAACAATGCCCAAAAAGGGGACATGTCTCCACAAAGAGTTAGATGGTCAGCCTAGCATGAAAGTACGTCAGGCTGTCTGCCAATCATGCAGGATGATCAGCCAAGGGCATACTGTGCAGACAGCACTCTGAGCTTGGCATAAATACGTCTAGCTCTTCACTTTCTAAGGACGGTTCCATAGTACTCGCTGGGCCACTCCTCTCCTAACCTTCTTACTAGCACGCAGAAGCTTCTGTTTTACAGTCTGGGACAGAGAAACCGTGTATGTAGTGTAGTGTAGAAGAAAGGGGACATGCCATAGTGTTAGAGAGAATGAAGAAGCAAGAGCATTTGCATAGTGCACAAAGTCAGCTTTACCTTAACTAATTTCATTGTCAACCAGTCCACACCAGTTTTGTTCCCCTACATCCTGAAGGAATATTAAACATTAATCTGTCAGTATTGTATAAATTGAATTATTTTGTAAATGTAATAGCAAGCTCTTTTGCAGAACCGCTTACAAAACATAACTGAAAGGAAGTCACAAGCTATTACAGTTTCTATGTAAAAGGAAGCGCTTAACCACAATGTACATGTAATATTTTGTAAGAATAGATTACTGAATATTGAACGTAACAGCAGAAACTACTTCCTCTTTTATGTATCTCATGTAACCTTTTGTAACCAATATTCGTGACAAACACTGTATAAATATAGAACATCTTGAATACATGATTAGAAGATTTTTGGAAAGCAAAGAGTGTGTGTCTGGTTATTACGCTTCCATAATTCTTCCCTCAATATTCAGCTGACAATCGAGGGTTGGAGAACCGTGGACAGAGAGGGATCGAGTCACTAGACTAGCAGATTTACCTTTCACATCCCTCTTAAGTTTACATACTTAAGCAAGAGCATGTGAAGAGTAGTTTTTCAAAAAAATTAAATCAATCGGCCTTTTCAATAGGCATGGGCCTGGAGCTGCAGCTCCATCAGCCCCTATGTTAATCCAGCGCTGACTGGGATATAGAGATCCCCACTCCACCATCAGTACCAGTTGTCAGGATTCTCAGCTTTACTATTGCTTGTATCTGGCCCTGTCTAGTATCTAGCACAGGGGGCTGGACATTTAGTGGAACTAAACCTGCCACTCATGTAACACCTGAAGTTGATGTCTCGTTAGCCAGGTATATAACACTGCATCTCCCAGAAGGTAGTGTCAGTTCCTTGACTCTGGTGATCGGTTTGCTGTTTCCTGTTCTCCAGTTTGCTCTTGACTCCAGCTTGTGTTTTCGTTTATTCTGACTTCTGGCATCCTCTGACCCTTGGCTTCCCACGACTATTCTCCTGGTTTACTCCTGAGTTTACCCTGCACAGCCCCCGTGCACCGACTCACAGGCCAGGTGAATTCTCACCGGACCACCTCGGCCTGTGTTTTCTTGCAAGGGTGAGCATACATCTCTGCCTGCCGGACTCCCAACACAGTTAAGCCCTGACACCAGTGTCATGGTTTTTGAGAATCTGAACACCTCTTCCTCAGCTTTAAGGACTGTTGACACTTCCTCCACCAATGTCTTCACAGCTGTTATTCAAATATTCAGCCTCTAGTTATCTGTTGATAGCATGGTTATCCATTCCTTCTGCTAATGCTGAAGTGATTCAAAAAAACACTAAACATATTGTAGGCAATCAGATGAATTGTGTGAAATTGATTAAGAGATTAAGTAGGCACCTGTCAGAATAAACTATGACCCAACACATACTGCCTAAGTAGTGACACAAGGTTAAATAAACATTGGTGACCTATATGCATTACCTTGCCTTAGAATGGCTGAACTTAACATCAAAATAGAATGGTCTGAGACAAGCCAAAGTCAGGGATACAGAATGAAACAAATACAATAAGACAGGCCAGAAGGTCAAGGTTTACAGAAGAAAAAGAGTCAATTACAAGCCAAGGTGAGAAAAGCAAAAGAGAAATACAAGATAAACGCACTCTCTGATAACCAGAAAATGTACACCACTACAAGGCACAGAAAAAAGCCAAAATGGGTTTAAATAGCCCTATGAGGCATGTTGTGACACCAAAACATTTGTGTGCATCTTTGACGAGATGACATAAGCACATTTGCTTCATCAGAGGGGGCGAAGCAATAAAGGAACTCTGGCGAGAAGTTTACCCGAACACCACAAGGGGATGAAAGACAAAATTACAATCTGCAGCAAGGTAAAGGGCTACCTGGGGATGGACTACACTCTGATCAGACGCAGTCACATGACTCCACTTATCCAGCGCCGAAACAGCACCAATTTTAAACTTTATGGTTCATTGTCACTGACCAAACTGCTAAAATGGTCAAAGCTCTGTGACAGGGTTTACTTGTAGACCTACTTCCTACATCTTGTACTGAAGGGTGCAAATCAGGAAGCCAACACAAAGGTGGCATCCATACTTGAGCATTGCAGGGGGACTGCTTGGTATTTCCACTGTAATGTACTAGACAGCTCATGAGGAGGACGTGAAAATAGGGTTTCCCAGACACAGCCTATGACAGGATGTCAGCACGTCATGGAACTACACTTTACAAATGAAAATCCATAGTTTATACTGATTGAGGAAGAGGTGCAGATTGAACCGAACATGTTGTCATTGTCTACTATTCCCAGCAGCAGCAATGGCAGCAGCATAATTTGACAGAGCAGAGTGGATAAGCACTGGTTTGGACTAAGGCTGTTGGCAGTTTGGTAGGAGCAAGTGAAACAGCAAGCAGCCAAATGGAGAGTAGTGACTGCAAAATGGTCAGGGCTTACCTATGGGAACCTCTGTTACCTCTGACAATCCTCTGATCTGTTGGGATGAAAAGAAGAGTGTGAAGCCTGCTTTTTTGTCTGGTTGTCCAGCAGCTATTGTCATGCTCACCAACCACTGTCCAAAGTGAGTGAGTGTTTTCTCTTACAAAGAACATTCTGAATCCACAACAATAGCCTTTGCCAACTTCAATCTCCCCAAGTTAGGTTACCCCACTTTTTACTTTGATACTTGAGGCATACTCATTAAAACAACTTTTTTAAGCATACATGTTTCATTACATAGTTACATAGTTACATAGCTGAAAAGAGACTTGCGTCCATCAAGTCCAGCCTTCCTCACATTTGTTTTTGCTGTTGATCCAAAAGAAGGCAAAAAACCCAGTTTGAAGCACAATTTTGCAACAAGCTAGGGAAAAAAATCCTTCTTGACCCCAGAATGGCAGTCAGATTTATCCTTGGATCAAGCAGTTATTGCCCTACATTGAAAGATTATATCCTTGAATATTCTGTTTTTGCAAGTATGCAACAGTAGCTGTTTGAACATCTGTATGGACTCTGATAAAACCACCTCTTCAGGCAGAGAATTCCACATCCTGATTGTTCTTACAGTAAAAAAAAAGCCTTTCATTTGCCTTAGACAAAATCTTCTTTCTTCCAGTCTAAACGCGTGGCCTGATGTCCTATGTAAAGTCCGGTTTGTGAATAGATTCCCACACAATGGTTTGTATTGGCCCCGAATATATTTGTATACTGTTATCATATCTCCTCTCAGGCGATGTTTTTCTAAACTAAATAGGTTTAAATTTGTTAACCTTTCTTCATGGCTGATATGTTCTATTCCTTTTATTAATTTTGTAGCCCGCCTCTGCACTTTTTCTAGTGCCATAATATCCTTCTTTAGAACAGGTGCACAAAATTGCACAGCATATTCAATATGTGGTCTTACCAGTGATTTATAAAGAGGCAAATGATATTCTCGTCCCGAGAATAAATGCCCTTTTTCATGCATGACAATACCTTTCTGGCCTTGGCCACTGCTGATTGACATTGCACATTGTTGCATAGTTTGTTGTCTATAACAATTCCCAAGTCCTTTTCGTGTGTTGTTATCCCTAATTCGCTTTCATTTAGGGTATACATTGCTTGTGTATTCTTTACGCCAAAGTGCATAACTTTGCATTTTTCAACATTAAATCTCATCTGCCATTTGATTGCCCAGTCCCCCATTCTATCTAAATCCATCTGCAGCAAAGTAATATCTTGCTCGCATTGTATTATTTTACAAAGTTTTGTGTCATCTGTAAACACTGAAACATGACTTTCAATGCTGTCTTCAAGATCATTTATAAACATGTTAAATAGAAGGGGTCCAAGTGGTGTCTAAGGGACACCACTTGCCACCTCTGTCCAGCTTGAAAATTTACCATTAATGACAACTCTTTGTACTCTGTTTTTAAGCCAATGTTCTACCCAAGAACAAGCATTTTCATCTAGACCGATTTCCTTGAGTTTGAACACTAATCTATTGTGTGGAACTGTATCAAATGCCTTGGCAAAATCCAAATAGATCACATCCACTGCAACACCCTGATCTATACTTCTACTTACGTCTTCGTAGAACGCAATCAAGTTAGTTTGACATGACCTGTGCTTCATAAAACCGTGCTGATTTTTGCTGATAACCATGTTCTTCTCAAGAAATTCTTGAATATTATCCCTTAATAACCTTTCAAATATTTTACCAGCCACAGAAGTTAAGCTCACAGGTCTATAATTTCCAGACACGGATTTTGAACCCTTTTTGAATATAGGAACCACATCTGCCTTCCTCCAATCCTCCGGAACACTTCCTGAAAGAAAAGAATCTTGAAAGATTAAAAACAGAGGTTCACTTATTTCTACACTTAGTTCCTTAAGTACACATGGATGGATACCGTCAGGCCCTGGAGCTTTGTTTATATTAACTTTCTTTGCTGCAGCACCTTGTCTTGAGTTAACCAATTACAATTTTTCTGCAGGTTTTTAGTAGCAATCATTTGCACATCTATTGCCATGGGTTCTTCCTTAATATATACTGAGGAGAAATAGTTATTTAAAATTCCTGCCTTTTCCTGGTCTTCATTAACTAACACCCCCGTTTTCAGTTTTTAGTGTACCTACACTTTCATTTTTGGGTTTTTTAGAATTTATGTACTTAAAAAATTCTTTGGGTTTGGTTTTGCTTTCTTTAGCTATCATTTTTTCATTTTGAAGTTTAGCAAGTCTAATTGCCTTTTTGCACACATTAATTGCTTCCTTATATCTTTTATAAGATGCATCTGATTTGTCCGATTTAAATGCTTTAAATGCCCTTTTCTTATTTTTAATCTCTTGTTTTACTTCTCTACTAAGCCACATTGGTTTTAATTTGTTTCTTTTATATTTATTTCCCAATGGTACATACTGAGAAATGTACCTTTCTAATATTTGTTGGAAGATGATCCATTTATCCTCAGTGTTCTTTTCACTCAAGAGTTTATGCCAGTCAATATATTGTAAAGCTGCCCTTAACTTATTGAAATTGGCCTTTTTAAAATTATATGTTTTAGTATACCCCATGTGCTTTTGTTTTTTTTAGTTTATTTCAAAGGACACTATATTGTGATCACTATTTCCCAAGTGCTCCCCTACTTGAATGTTGGTCAAAAGATCAACGTTGTTTGTTAAAACCAGGTCCAGACAAGCGTCCATTCTAGTTGGTGCTTGTACAAGTTGTGACATGAAGGTGTCATTTAACAAGTTTAAAAACCTAATTCCCTTTGTTGAGCTACTAGTCCCTCTGTCCCAATTTATGTCCGGGTAATTAAAATCTCCAATAATTAACGTGTTACCTAGATTTGCAGCTTTCTCAATTTGCTCAGACAGCTGTTGTTCCTCATCAATATTAACCCGTTAACGCCGTTACGGCGTTCCATGCCGTCCCCATTATAATGGCTTTAAAGCCGTTGCGGCGGCATGGAACGCTGTAACGGCTTTGAGCCCCAGGAGGTGAGATTTACTTACCTCCGCCGCGATCCTCTTCTGGGGGGCTGCCTGACAGCCCAGGCAGCCCTCCCACGGCAAATGAGGCCCCCGGGGGCCATGTGATCGCTCTCAAAGAGCGATCACATGGCCCCCTATAGCTGGCTATGGATCTGCCAGCAGGGGGGCTGTCTAAAATATCAGACAGCCACCCTGCTGGTAAGAAAGTTTAAAAAAAGAAATTAAACATGTTAAAAAATAAATTGAAAATATTTTTATATATATATAATATGTATATATATTATATATAATATATATACATATTATATATATGTAACGTCATACAAAGTGTATTTTAATACTTATATAAGTATATATATTAGCATTAAAATACACTTAGAATGACGTTACATATATATAATATGTATATATATTATATATATAATAGATGTACATATATATATTATATATATACACGTATAATTAAAATAATAAATAAATAAAATAATAAAATAAATAAAATATTGAAACAAAATTTAATATAAATTATATATTCATATGTAATTTCATTCTAACTGTATTTTGTTATTAATATATATATATTGGTAACAAAATACACTTAGAATGACATTCTATATATATCTATCTATATATAAAATACAAATAACCGCAAATATATATATATATAAAAATACATATAATTACATAAAAGATTACATTAGTATACACGTAGAATTTAAATACATATATATGTATATATATTAAAATTCTACATGTATATTTAAGTAATCTTTTAACATAATTATGTGATTTGATTAATTAAAATTTGATTGACATGCCTGACAACACAGGGAGAAAGTGCAGAGAATTTAATTCGCAAGCACTATATTTGACCCTGTAATTCTCCAAGACACCATAACACCTGTACATAGGGGGTACTGTTTTACTCGGGAGACTTCCCTGAACTCAAATATTAGTGTTTCAAACTGGTAAATTGTATTACAACGATGATATTTAAGTAAAAGTTTTTTGCATTTTTTACAAACGAACGGCACTTTTATGGACTATATTATTGTTGTAATATGTTTTACTGTTTTAAAACACTAATATTTGTGTTTAGTGAAGTCTCCCGAGAATAACAGTACCCCCCATGTACAGGTTTTATGGTGTTTTGGAAAGTTAGAGAGTCACATATGAGGCTTGCGTTTCATTTTTTTCACATTGAAATTCGCTAGATTGGTTATGTTGCCTTTGAGAGCGTATGGTAGCACAGGAATGAGAATTACCCCCATGATGGCATACCATTTGCAAAAGTAGACAACCTGAGGTATTGCAAGTGGGGTATGTCCAGTCTTTCTTAGTAGCCACTTAGTCACAAACACTGGCCAAAAATTAGTTTTTTGCTTTTTTCACACAAAAACAAATATGAACGCTAACTTTGGCCAGTGTTTGTGACTAAGTGGCTACTAAAAAAGACTAAACATACCCCACTTTCAATACCTTGGCTTGTCTACTTTTTCAAATGGTATGCCATTATGGGGGTAATTCTCATTCCTGGGCTACCACACCGTCTCAAAGGTAACATTACTAATCTGGCAAATTTCAATTTGAAAATGGAACGTTCTATATTTGACCCTGTAACTTTCCAAAACAACATAAAACCTGTTAATGGGTGGTACTGTTGTACTCGTGAGACATCGCTGATTACAAATATGTGCATTTTGTTGCAGTAAAACCTAACAGTATTATGACATTTACAGCTAAAATGTGAGGCGGAACTACACATTTTTCAAAAATAAATAAATTTCTCACAGTTTTTTTTTATTTTATTCATAATAAATTATATTCCATATATGAATAGTTAATGGTAAATTAAAGCCCTGTTTCTCCTGAACAAAATGATATATAATAAGTGTGGGTGCATATAATATGAAAGAGGGGAACTAGGGGTGAACAGACATATAGCGCAAATTCTTTTTTGTTTACGTTTTGTTTTGATCAGAACGTTCACTATTGACTCCGTCCTGAAGGGGTTAACATTAGGTGGTTTATAACATATCCCAACCAATAGTTGTTTTCCCTTATTTTCCCCCAAGCCGATATTTACCCATAAAGCTTCCACATTTTCCTCATCGCATTCCATTTGCTTAAGATTTGGCTTTAAATCATGGTTGACATACAAACATACCCCACCACCCTTCTTGTTTTTACTATCCTTCCTAAATAACATGTACCCATTTAAGTTAACTGCCCAGTCATGTGTCTCATCCCACCATGTTTCAGTTATGCCTATTATATCATATTGTTTAGTGTATACTAATGCCTCTAGTTCCCCCATTTTGTTATTTAAGCTCCTTGCATTAGTAAACATACATTTAATATCATGCGTCACTTGTATATTTTGTGAATTATCAACATTACATAGCTTCTCTGTTCTGAGCTTGCCCCTCCCCCGTCTCCACCCCTCTTATACTGAGCTAAAGCCCATCTCCTTTCTGTCCTATCTCCGTTTTGTAGATTGCTATGACCCTCCCCCCTCCCCCCCGCTACTACTAGTTTAAAATCTCCTCCAACCTTCTAGCCATCCTATCCCCCAGCACTGCAGACCCTCTCCCGTTTAGGTGCAATCCATCACTACTATAAAGGTTGTACCCAATCGCAAAGTCGTCCCAGTGCTCTAAAAACCCAAAACCCTCCTTCCTGCACCAAGACTTAAGCCATGCATTGACCTCTCTAATCTCCCGCTGCCTTTCCACTGTAGCGCGTGGCACAGGTAATATCTCAGAGAATACCAACTTGGCGGTCCTTTTCTTAAGTTTGCTACCTAATTCCCTGAAATCATTCTTCAGGACCTTCCATCTTCCTCTTACTTTGTCATCGGTGTTTATATTTATGTCCTTTTCTACTGAATAATTTAAAATATTTTATTTAAACATAATTTCCTTTTCAATTTATTCCAATCCACACACATTTAAACTTGTTAAAAGTTAGCTCAAATTTTAAATAAATTTTTGAGACATTAATGTATACTTTTTCCAATCAAATTATAAATTCATATTTTATATCTTTCCCTTTTTTCTTTGTTGAACCCCTTTTCCTCCTATCCATATTCTCCTCCAATTTTCTCCCAAGATCTCTCTCTTTCTCTCTTCTATATTGTAGAGCCCAACGTTCTCTTTCCTTCTCCTCTCTTCTTGTGCTATGGTGTGAATTTATCCTCTCATTTATCTCCTTATATTCTTTTTTTTATTCAATATTTTTGACCTCTGGCAATCTTGTGTCTGTATCCTACTCAAGATTTTTTTTCCTTTTTAATTTATTTGGGGTTTGAATAACGTTTGATATTGCATCCTCACATTCCCTCTGATCTTTGTTATACTCATCTAGCAACCTTTTTTTTTTTAATTAAGATTTTTTTTATAATTTCTCTTTATATTTCCTGTTGGATATCACTTTGCTATTTCCTCTTTTTTGGCAAAAACTACCCTTTTCTCCAATTTCTCTACACTCATTTTAATTCAGTGGGATACAATTTTAAATTCTCCTACATTTGCATTTCTGATTCTCTATGATTTTCTTCAATCACTTTATCCAACATGTCCATTGTTATTTTGTGTCTCTGTATAATGAGTCCCATAAAACCAAATGTTAACTTTGTATTTGAACATTTGGTATAGCAGTGATATTTGGGCCTGTTTCTATAAATTCTGATCATTAAGGAGATGTAGTAATCATGTGACTTGTTTTGCTGTTCCCATGGCTAAACAGACATGATCACCATCATTATTCTTCATGTTGTGCCATCTGCCATGTACTCTCAATTGGCTTAATTTAATACATTTTGGGGACATTTAACAACACATATTGAATATATTAAATATATTTTGTCTTGTACAAAATGCCATTAAAATTAAAATTATTGGAAGGTGGGGTACCAAGGACTTTTTTTTAATACTATTAAGTAGAAGACATACTGAACTCAAACTATTCAACCTTTGAAAAAAATAATAATAATAATAAAGTTCGCTTTTGGCAATTACCGTTCTAATAGGTCATTCAAAATAACCAATCTGAATAAAATATTAAGAAGAACATTAGAAGACAGAGAATGAAAATTAAGAAAACAGTAAATTAAACAAAATCTTGACCGCAATTTAAAAATCCCAGCTTGAATGTCAATAGGAATCACAATATATTCCTTAGAATTAATTGAGCAAGACTGAAATCCCTTCAGAGGAATCCAGTCTGGAGATTCAATGTATATCAGAAAGGGCAGATTGAATCAAGATAACCGATAAGAAAAAGACGAAATGATAGACATGCTTTGAACGGAATGTCCATTCCCATTGTTGTGGAAATGAATAGCGGTGTCTCTGACACAAGCAGAGAAAGGCCTGAAGCGCTGTTTAAAGCGGTGCTATGTGATTATGAGCACAAAAAAGGCGATCCAAAGCAGTATTTAATGCTAGTCTAACAGGATAGTGTAATTCATTAAGTCAAGGGAAGTGATGATGTGACAAAAAGTCTAAACACGCCTTATACAGTATATTCTGCTGCTAGTATATTGAAATGCAATCTTTTACAATACAGTTACTCAAGCATCAATTACAAAAATGTTGCTGCATTTAGCATATTTCAACTAAGTATGCAGTTACAAACCTTGTAATTTATTTTTATGTAAGATGTCTATCTTGCATTATTTTGTCAGTCCTGTATGGTTTTTTTTTTATCTTTAGATGCACATTAGGTGTGTTTTCTCTGTGCCTCTTTGAATGTCCACTTCTGATCATCTTGTGGTTCCATCACCTATCTGTAACTCTTTTACCCTTATGATGCTCTGTGCAGTTTTCAAATATCACCCAGGCAACCAGAAACTAAGCATGGGCGAATGAGAATATTAGGGAGCTATCTATTAATCTATTAATCAGCTGAAAAGTCAAAATTAACAAAAAAATGCCCTTTAATTACGTTTATGTTTTTAGCTGATTACTAGGTAAGATGTGGACCCCGTGTTCACTGTGTCTCAAGGTGTATCAGCTACACCTGACTAAGCCCAAAGAAGGATGAAACGATCGTCCAGGGTTGCTGTATCACTCGTGCAGATAGAACTTGCCAGCATTTCGGTTCTGGACAGCCCTTATGGGTGGGATCAGTCTGATATGCCTTGGAATATGTTCTCTCTGTAATGGCACAAATGAGCAAAAATTATTTTGAGACCTGAGCGGGAATTTACCAAAGGGCAAGATATCGAGTTTCTCTTATTTTTTTGTATGTCCTCAGTGTCCTCGTATTTTATGGTTTTTTTGCAGTATTTATTTATTTGTTACTGTTTGTACTAAAGCAGATGTATCTTGGCTTGCAGTGCCTTATCACTGTCAGGTACTGATTTTTCTGCTTCCGTGGACTCTTCTTAATTAATTATTCTCATTAGCAGGTGCAGGATGCAGGCTGTTGTTTCTCTTCCAGTCCTCTTCAACGTATAGCTATTCAAACATTCAGCAGTCACACTCTCTGTGGAGAAATAGAAGAGTGTCAGCATTACACCAGGAGAATATAGAAGTGAGCTGACTGAGAAAGCATGATAGCCCGCCATGTGCCAGGCTATTGGGAGTCTAAATGACAGCACTATAAGATGTGCCATTTGGACCCTGCAACTATTATTGCATGAATTACACAAAAATATCCTCTAATCTTCCCAGCCATGAGCACGGTTGGTCAGTTGTATATCTCCAGAACCTAGAGATTACATTGTTTTTTTTAATGTACTTTGCGATTATGTATCTTTTATTACATGTTTTTGTTAGGTTAACTGATGGTTGTTTTCAGGGATAGTGGTAGTGCCATTGTCACTCATTTGAGATGTGTTGAAAAAGCGATCATGGACATTTTAAATGTTTGAATTTACATTTCATTACACATTTTCCAACTACTGATTTTATACATAGTTCATATAATCATATTTCACATATTCGTATTGTATGTAAAAAAGTGTTAAGTCCAAATTCTACATTTCTCTTTTGACAGCAAATGTGTTGTTGAAGGACCTGAAACAGCCTCAGACATTTCTATCTATCAAGAATCCTTTTCATACTTATATCCCACTTCAGCCACTACCGAGAAGTGACCTTTTAGTGTGTTCCAATTACACATGCCCTCAATTGCTATAAAAATGATATGACGGGCATTCCACGCTGAATTATGAACATGGACTGATTAAACTAGAATGGTTTTCAATTAATTAATTTTTACATTATTTCTGAATCTCGAGTGCAAAACCTGCATTCATTTTGCTTTCTGGGAAACATTAATACATCATTATCTAACATCATTCATACTTGTAGATGAATGTTCTTCATTTTTTAAATTAGTTACATCTATTAGAGTTTGTTATCAAATGAAGAAAAACCTTGATTAGTATTTATTGGTGCATGGCTCCGCTGAAGGAAACTAGATTAATGTGTGCGGGCAATACCAAGTTAAGTTAGCTGTCAGTTTGTCAGCTAATAATGCCCTCAGTGCTTGTGTGTAGAGAGAAAATAGGAGCTGATGTTGTTTTACTGGTTTGGCCTTGTAGCTGCTAATTATGTACACTGTAATTAATTAATCTGGAGTTTGCCAGAGTGTCATATGTGTAGATCACTGAATAATTCTGATCCTTTGGTCTACATAAAACATTTCCCAGTTAAATACATTCAAATTAATATTAAACCAAATTTCTGTGCATCCATGAAGCCTATTTATCTACATCAATGTGTATCCATAAAACACAAACTGCAGTTAGGGAAGTTAAGTTCAAAACTACAGTATATACTCGAGTATAAGTCGACCCGAAATTTTAACCCCCAAAAACTGGGAAAACGTATTGACTTGTGTATAAGACTAGGGTGGGAAATGCAGCAGCTACTGGTAAATTTCTAAATAAAATTAGATCCCCAAAAAATTATATTAATTGAATATTTATTTACAGTGTGTGTATATAATGCAGTGTGTTTGTATGAATGCAGTGTGTGTGTGTGTGTATGATTGCAGTGTGTATGAATGCAGTGTGTGTATGTGATGCAGAGCCTTGGTGGGGGGTGGGCATGTTTATTATTTTCTTTTAATTATTATTATTTTTTTATATATTATTTTTATTTTATTTTAATATTATTTAAATTTGTATTTATTTATTTTTTCCCCCCTCCCTGCTTGTTAGCTGGCCAGGAAGGGGAGCTCTCATTCCCTGGTGGTCCAGTGGATGGGCTGTGCAGGAGGGGGGCTGGCAGCAAGCTGTAACTTACCTTTCCTGTCAGCTCCCTTCTTCTGCGTTCCGGTCAGCTCCCTTCTCTTCCACTGGAAGTGTCGCGGTCTGAGTGCCGCGCAAAGCGTTGCCACGAGATTTACAGTGGAGCAATAGCAATGCCAGCAGGGGGAGTGCCTGTAATGACAGGTACTCCCCCTGCTGCCTGTAAAATGTAAAAAAAATAAAGTTAATAACAGTTTAAAATAAAATATATACTTAGATCATATATATATTTATTATATATACATACATACACATACACTGTCTCAGTGTATTTTAATAATTATAAATATATATTAATATCAAAATACACATACAATGATATTGATTAAATATATGTATAATTTTCATTATATATATATTTATATACAATATAAAATAAATAAATATGCAAATAAGTGTAAATTCGTTCTAAATGTATTTTAAAATTAATATATATATATAAATTGATATCAAAATACATGTAGAACAAAATTATATATATCTATATACATAAGTATATACGTATATATCACTATATATACCTATATATAAATAACAATAATTTAAAATATATATATATATATATATATATATATATATATATACACCCATATATATAGAATAATTCTACGTATATATTTATATAATAATTTTACATAATTAGGTCATTCTATTAATTACAATTTGCGGGACCTGCCTGACAACCCAGGCCAAAAGTCCAGGGAATTTAATTTGCTAGCACTATATTTAACCCTGTAACTTTCCAAGACACCATAAAACCTGTACATGGGGAGTACTGTTTTACTCAGAAGACTTCTCTGAACACAAATATTAGTGTTTCATAACAGTAAAATGTAGACACTGCATCTGTGTCTGGGACTAAGGTTTCTGTACCAATTTTACCCTTAATTGACTGGTCAATATATTGTGGATTTATTTTTAACTTCATTTTTAAATCATTTTGATAATAAATAGTTTTTTATACTCTCAGTTGTTTCAGCGATATTTTCTATATTGCTTTATAGCAGCCAGTTCCATGTACTGGTTTCTGCTTGATATAAGTGGACATTTTTTATAATAATACTTTCTTCTTATCTTATTTTATTTATGTATTTTATCCTTATAAAAGTATAACGTTTTTATGGGCAGTGGTCCCATATGAACTCGTATTCCCACTTGCCCATAAAAAGGGTTGCATAGCTTGGTGCAAAACGTGTTCCTATGGCAGTACCTTCTGTTTGCAATTAAAAATGTCCTTCAGACCAAAAGTAGTTGTGAATTAAAATGAAGGGTATGCACTGTATTAAAAAATCTATTTAGTCATTTACCGGCCAGGGTATTATCACAAGAACTTCTATCTACCTCGGATCCCAGACAGAACATCAACATCACCTTGCGAGCAGTGCCGATCCCTCAAAGTGAGGTCCGCAGTGGAATGCACCGTGGCATGCACGCCGTCCTCACCGGCGATCAGAATCTGGATGACAAGATCACAAGCAGCATCCTCATCCATCTGTGTCTGGGACTAAGGTTTTTGTACCAATTTTACCCTAAATTGGCTGGTCAATATATTATGGATTTATTTTTAACTTCATTTTTAAATCATTTTGATAATAAATTGTTTTTTATACTCTCAGTTGTTGCAGCGATATTTTCTATATTGCTTTATAGCAGCCAGTTCCATGTACTGGTTTCTGCTTGATATAAGTGGACATTTTTTATAATATTAATGTTTTCTTATCTTATTTTATTTATGACTTTTATCCTTATAAAAGTATAACATTTGGTAATAGTAATATTTACCCTGGGTTATTCTCTGTATCAGGGTTAAGGATACCCATGCCAAACACATTCCCTCAGGGTATTTGAGCATTTTGAGTCAGACACTCAAGACAATATTATTCTTATCCTATACTCTATTTACAATTATTTATTTTACTAGAAAGTTCCTGGATACCTGACACTATTTCACATAGTGCAAACATTCTATTTGTACTGTCTCTATAGGTTCTTGGTGGATTCCTAAACCCTTCCAGTTTCAGAGCTTTCTTCTGACAGTCTTATTCCCTCTTTTCTTCTGTATATTCTATTCTTAGATATCAGATTTTTTTGTACGCTTGTCTTTGTACTCTTCACCCAGTTGCCATCACACACGCTTGACGCCATCTGAACCAAATGACTTTATCTTGGTCTCATCGGACTGCAGGACATGGTTCCAGTAATCCATGTCCATAGTCTGCTTGTCTTCAGCAAACTCTTTGTGGGCTTACTTGTGCATCATCTTTAGGAGAGGCTTCTTTCTGGAATGACAGGCATGCAGACCAATTTGAAGCAGTCTGCGGCCTGTGATCTGAGCACTGAAAGGCTTACCCCTTCAACCACCTATTCAACCTCTGCAGCAATGCTGGCAGCACTCATATGTCTTTTTCCTAAAGACAACCTCTGGTTATGACGCTGAGCATGTGCACTCAACTTCTTTGGTCGACCATGGCGAGGCCTGTTCTGAGTGGAACCTATCCTGTGAAACAGCTGTATGGTCTTGCCCACCGTGCTGCAGCTCAGTTTCAGGGTCTTGCCAATCTTCTTATAGCCTAGGCCATCTTTATTTAGAGCAACAATTCTTTTTTTCAGATCTTCAGAGAGTTATTTGCCATGAGGTGCTATGTTGAACGTCCAGTGACCAGTATGAGAGTGTCAGGATTACAGTATGATCCAGCACGTAGAATTGTGTAACACAGGAGACTAATAGGTAACATATTACCAAGCCTTAGAATGGCCGGACTAAAGTACCAAAGAATAGTCAGAGAAATAGCCAAGGTCAGGGGACACAGAAAGGGACACAACGATAAAGGAAAGCCAGAGGTCAGGGATACCAGAAAATAGGGAAGTCAAAATCAATGCCAAAGTCAAAAACCAGAATAACCAGAATAAGGAACGCGCTCTCGGACAACCACAAGGGAAACCACGACAGGGCAATGAAAAAAGCGAATTCTAGGCTTTTATATCTGCTTTACCTTTCTGATTGGCCGTGATTGCTCTTTGACCCCCATTACAAAGTTCCCTCTGTCTGCTACAACCCTGTTATTTCGTTGCTACTTTTGATGCTTTTTACCGAAGAAACTGTTGCAAGCCATTCGTACATACGAATGGCCGACCACCCGGTCCCTGGCGTGTGCCGCCAATTAACCCCGTTCACTTCTTAGAATACCGAACAAACTGTCGAATGGTCGACCACCCTACCTGAGGATTGTGTCCCCAATTAACCAATTAACAATGCAGGCTTGCTGCCTAGGTGTTCTCTTTGACTCCAAACTCTCCTTCAAGCCTCATGTTCAATCTATCGCCAAATTCTGTCATTTCCATCTCAAAAACATTGCGCGCTTCCGCCCCTACTCATCGCCAGATGCGACTAAGGTGTTGGTCCATTCCACTGTCCTTTCTCGCCTTGACTACTGTAACCTGCTTCTCAGTGGTCTTGCTGCTCCCAACTTGCGCTGTTACAGTCCATAATGAATGCGGCAGCGAGGCTCATCTTCCTGTCTGCCCGCACCTCCCATGCCTCAACCTTCTGTCAGTCCCTACATTGGCTTCCTATATAATATAGAGCTCAATTTAAAATTCTGGTTCTTGATTTCAAATCTCTACATCTCTAATGCTGCTCCCAGCTATCTTTCCTCCCTTATACACAAGTATGTCCCGTCTAGGCCCTTACGATCTGCTGAAGACTTACGTCTATCTTTTGTCCGTGCTCCCACCTCTGATGCTCACCTTCAAGATTTATCGAGGGCTGCACCGTTCCTGTGGAACTCTCTTTCCTCCTCCGTTAGATGCTCACCCAGTCTCCACTCCTTAAAAAAATCATTAAAAACCCTCTTCTTCATAAAAGCGTATCAATTAAACTGTTAATAGCTCCTGACTGATTCCTCTTCTGCAACTGTCACTAGTCTAATACTATCCTTGCCTTTTTGTGTCATTTTACCCCACTACCTCTAGCATGTAAGCTCATTGAGCAGGGCCCTCAACCCCTCTGTTCCTGTGTGTCCAACTTGTCTGGTTACAACTACATTTCTGACCGTCCACCCATTGTAAAGCACTGTGGAATTTGATGGTGCTATATAAATATTATAAGAATAATAATAACCACCCAGGAGCTGCGGTTTTGTAGTTAACCTCAGCCTAATTGATTGTAGACAGGGTGGTCACCGTTCGTATGAGAGAGTCGAATGGGGTACCAAATTAAATGACGAACCAACTACCGAATGACTGACAACCCAACCTGACCCGTGTGCCCCTGGTTAACCACCCTGAAGCTGCGGTTTTGTGGTTAACCTCAACCCAATTGATCATCGACAGGGTGGTTGTCGTTCGTATGCACGAACACATGGTGGCGGCCATCTTTTGTTGTCGAATGCCCAGCGGGACCTGGTGGTCAAACGCCTGGTACTCTTTTCAGAGACTTTTCTGTGCAAACCCCCCTGGGATCAACCTTGCCCCGTCCGTTCGTACATAAATCACCAACGAGTGTGCCGTTCAGCATTTTAATACTACGAAGGATACACCGACCCCTCGCCGGACACTATGGCCGAGAATACATGGGCTGCTACTTGCCGAATAGCCCTCCAGACAATCTTCATCCCCATGGCATTCCCATACCGTTCGTGAGATCTGAGCGCTTTTCGTGTATCTTGTGTGCTCAGATCCAAGCTGTCTGGGGATGGGTTGAATGTGGTATTCAAAGACTATGATGTAAAAGTTGTATTTTTATGCAGTTTTCATGTGTCCATAAAAGTTATATTATTTCATGTACCTGGAGATAATTGATTTACTGTAACCGTTGAGACCAATTATCTCCAGGCTAGGAGGGAGTGTTTTAGAAAATGCACTTTGTTCTTATTGGCAGCTACACTTTGTAATCATGTGTACCATCAGGTCCAGAGGGGTGTTCCTCTGTCCTGAAAATATGTATTTAAGCAGTGCCTGAGTGATGAAAAAATCAGTCCTTCTTACCCTCAACTCGCATCCTCGACTCGTGTTATAGGGAAATGATTTATACTAGCTCTACCTATAGCTAGCTGGATATCTACACTTACAGGATTATCACTGGATGCTGTTTGGAACTTCGCTACTACTCTCCAGGATTGGGAACCAAGACATCTAAGCGATCCAACCCTCATCCAGCCTGGGGTAAACCGTAACAACCCTGAAATGTGTGCGCATGCCGACGTCGACAGTCACATGAGCGAGCATGGGAGTATAACTAGCCTTGGATCCGCAGTGGCTTGCGTCCATTAACATGCCGCAAGTGTCATACATGCAGATACACGCCCGCTGACTGCAAGGTGAGGATGAATATGTTACAGAGAGAGTGTGAGAGCGATAACACCAAATTTAGCACACCTGTTCCCCATTCACACCTGAGACCTTGTAACACTAATCACATGACACTGGGAAAATGGTTAATTGAGCCCAATTTGGACATTTACACTTCGGGGTGTACTCACTTTTGTTGCCAACGGTTTAGACATTAATGGCTGTGTGTTGAGTTATTTTGAGGGGACAGCAAATTTACCCTGTTATACAGACTATGCCAGTGATGGCGAACCTATGGCACGCGTGCCACAGGTGGCACGCCGGGCCCTCTCTGTGGGCACGCGGCCATAGCTTTGCCATCACTGCAGAGTAGGCGCCTGCCTGCCCGAAACGGCAGGCGCCTACTCTGCTTCCGTGTCGGGAGGACCGAAAGCAGGGGGGAGGGATCGAGGAAGCAGCTCTTCCGTCCTCCCGCGAGCTGTGTGGAGCGTTGCCGCGCGTTACCATGGCAACGCTCCACACAGCATCGCGCGGGAGGACAGGAGAGCTGCAGGACCTGTCCTCCTGTCCTGCATACCACCACCGGACCACCAGTGATGGCTGTGTTCCCCCCCTCCCCTTCACCAAAGGTAACAAGAAGGGAAGGGGGGGATACTGATGTAATAACCTACCCCCCTTACCCACAGCACCCCTACTCCCAGCACCCTTACCCCCAGCACCCCTACTCCCAGCACCCCTACTCCTTCTACTCCCCCTACTCCCAGCATCCCTACTCCCCCTACCCCCAGCACCCCTACTCCCACTACCCCCAGCACCCCTACTCCCACTACCCACAGCACCCCTACTCCCACTACCCACAGCACCCCTACTCCCAGCACCCCTACTCCCACTACCCCAGCACCCCTACTCCCACTACCCCCAGCACCCCTACTCCCACTACCCACAGCACCCCTACTCCCAGCACCCCTACTCCCACTACCCCAGAACCCCTACTCCCACTACCCACAGCACCCCTACTCCCACTACCCACAGCACCCCTACTCCCAGCACCCCTACTCCCACTACCCACAGCACCACTACTCCCAGCACCCCTACTCCCACTACCCCCAGCACCCCTACTCCCACTACCCCCAGCACCCCTACTCCCACTACCCACAGCACCCCTACTCCCACTACCCACAGCACCCCTACTCCCAGCACCCCTACTCCCACTACCCCAGCACCCCTACTCCCAGCACCCTCAGCACCCCTACTCCCAGCACCCCTACTCTCCCTACCCCCAGCACCCCTACTCCCACTACCCCCAGCACCCCTACTCCCACTACCCACAGCACCCCTACTCCCACTACCCACAGCACCCTTACTCCCAGCACCCCTACTCCCAGCACCCCTACTCCCACTACCCACAGCACCCCTACTCCCAGCACCCCTACTCCCAGCACCCCTACTCCCACTACCCCAGCACCCCTACTCCCACTACCCACAGCACCCCTACTCCCACTACCCACAGCACCCCTACTCCCAGCACCCCTACTCCCACTACCCACAGCACCACTACTCCCAGCACCCCTACTCCCACTACCCCCAGCAACCCTACTCCCACTCCCCCAGCACCCCTACTTCCCCTACTCCCAGCACCCCTACTCCCAGCACCCCTACCCCTAGCACCCCTACCCTCAGCACCCCTACTCCCAGCACCCCTACCCCCCTTACCCACAGCACCCCTACCCACAGCACCCTTACCCACAGCACCCCTACCCCCAGCACCCCTACTCCCCCTACCCCAGCACCACTACCCACAGCACCCTTACCCACAGCACCCTTACCCACAGCACCCTTATCCACAGCACCCCTACCACAGCAACCCTACTCCCCCTACCCCCAGCACCCCTACTCCCCCTACCCCCAGCACCACTACTCCCACTACCCACAGCACCCCTACCCCCAGCACCCCTACCCCTGCACCCACAGCACCCCTACCCCCCTACACACAGGACCCCTATCCACAGCACCCCTACCCCCTACACACAGGACCCCTACCCACAGCAGCCCTACACACAGCAACCCCTACCCCCCTACACACAGCACCCCTACCCCCCCTACCCACAGCACCCCTACCCCCCTACCCACAGCACCCCTACCCCCTACACATAGCACCCCTACCCCCCTACACACAGCACCCCTACCCCCACACACACAGCACCCCTCCCCCCCACACTCACAGCACCCCTCCCCCCCACACTCACAGCACCCTTCCCCCCCCCACACACAGCACCCTACCCCCCCACACACAGCACCCTACCCCCCACACAGAGCACCCCAACCCCCCACACGCAGCACCCCACCCCCCACACTCAGCACCCCACCCCCCACACACAGCACCCCACCCCCCCACACACAACATTACACACAGACACATACACTGCACCCCTCAATGCAGTATATGTGTGTGTGTTCAGCAGTCTTTATGTATTCAGCAGTGTGTGTGTGTGTGTATTCAGCAGACTGCGTACTCAGCAGTGTGTGTGTATTTAGCGGACTGTGTGTGTATTTAGCAGTCTGTCTGTGTCTCGGTGTGTGTATGTATTAAGCAGTTGGTGTGTGAATGTGTTCAGCAGTCTGTGTGTATGTATTGCATTTTTTGGAGATACTAATATAAGCTTAATTTATATCATTATTTAACATTTTTAGAATTTAACTCTCTGTTGTGTTCTTCTTTTAAAACAAAAGTTGTTAACTGTACGAGTAGTTTTTTTAAACGTAAACCTCAGTATTCAGGTTTAATTGCCATGTTGGCACTTTGAGGGAAAAAAAGTTGGCATGTATTGCGGTTTGGGCACTCGGGCTCAAAAAGGTTCGCCATCACTGGACTATGCACTTACTACTTTACATTGTAGCAGAATGTAATTTCTTCAGTGTTGTCACATGAAAAGATATAATAAAGTATTTACAAAAATGTGAGGGGTTTACTCACTTGTGTGAGATACTATATATATTTCAAGCATAAATTACAAGTGGTGCTATGTTTTTTTTCCATATATATGGTTCTGCAAAAAGAGCATAACACGTCAACATAAAACATATTAATAATACATACAACAAAAAAAGGTCTCAATTTTACATTTTAGATATGGATTTCAAATGATTTGATATCTTTGGAAAAACGTTTACAATGATTTAATATTGTGGTTTTTTTTTTTCATTTTGTAATCTTTTGATATGTTTTAATATATTTTTATATTTGTGAAGGCTATTCTTTTGACATTTTCATATTTTGTTAAATTAATTGTTAAAGTCTATCCAACATATTAAAACATTTGAAAATTGTATTAAAAAAAAATAAAATTGTGGACAAAGTCTGTTATTTTCCAAATCATTTCCAAATGTCATTGTATTTGATATGGATATGGTTATGCATGTTTTCTGAAGTAGAGAGAAAGAATCAAGACATTAAATTGAACTAGGAACATTGTTAAGCAGGAAATGCAATACCAAGCCAATAAAATCAGGTCTGCTTTATTATTATTATTTATAAAGGGTCAATATTTTCCACAAAACTGTAATACAAAAATACAAATAAGTTTTGTAAAAGTTTAAGTTATAGGAATAAAAAGTAATGAGCGCCCAGCTCAAACAAGCTAAATCACTAAAGGACTACATGACGGTCTAACTATGCTATAACACAGTGCAGCATAGACTGCAATCAGGACCGGCGCTTTCTATAGACAATCACCTAGGGTGTCCTTAGGAAGGGGCGCCACCAGTAGCACTGGCCACCTTCATGCTGCAGCCACCTGAGCACTCTATAGTGAGCCTCAGGCGGCTGCAGCACTGACCCGGCCGGCGCGTCCATGAGGTCCCACCGGCCCAAGGGCACAAGATATGAGGGCTCAACAGGAGACATGGGCGTAGGAACCAGGGGGGATGGGGGGGACGCATCCCCCCCAGCAAATCATGCGGGGGGGACAGGTTATGGGGAAATCCCCCCCAGCTCCGCCGGCCCCCCTCATGCTGCAGCCACCCGAGCGCTCTGTAGAGAGCCTCAGGCGGCTGCAGCTTTGCCCGGGCTGGTGCGTCCATGAGGGCGCACCGCCCGGGCGCAGCATGAGGAGAGGGGCTGACAGGAGGGAAGGGCTCAGCGCTCCCTCCTGTCACTCCCTCACTGTAGCGTGGCCGAGCCCTGTATGGTCCGCGGGTACAGGGAGCATCTGTCTCCTGTATCCGGCAGGACTAGCAGGAAGTGCACACTGAGTGTGCACTTCCTTTTAGTCCGGCCTGGTACAGGAAACAAAATCTCCCTGTACCCGCGGACCATACAGGGCTCGGCCACGCTACAACATAGGTAGGGGAGGGAGAGAATGACGAGGGGGGAGGAAGAGAATGACAAGGGAGGGAGAGGGAGAAAAAAGAGAGTGACAAGGGAGGGAGGGAGAGAAAAAAGAGAGTGACAAGGGAAGGAGGGGGAGAAAAAAGAGAGTGACGAGGGAGGGGGAGAAAAAAGAGAGTGGCAAGGGAGGGAGGGGGAGAAAAAAGAGAGTGACAAGGGAGGGAGGGAGGGAGGGAGGGGGAGAAAGAGTGACAAGGGAGGGAGGGGGAGAAAGAGTGACAAGGGAGGGAGGGGGAGAAAGAGTGACAAGGGAGGGAGGGGGAGAAAGAGTGACAAGGGAGGGAGGGGGAGAAAGAGTGACAAGGGAGGGTAAGCACGGCGGCACTCCAGCACTGGCGTTAGTTAACATGGCAGAAAAATAATTGGAAAGGGTTAGGGGGCTACTAATAAGGATAGGGGGAGAGGGGTAGGTAGAAAAATAATTGGAAGGGTTTAGGGGGGTACTAATATGCATGGAAGGGGTTATGGGGTACTAATATGCATGGAAGGGGTTAGGGGGTACTAATATGCATGGAAGGGGTAGGGGGTTAATATGTGTGGAAGGGGTAGGTGGGGTTCTTTTGTGCATGGAAGGGGTAGGAGTGGTTCTAATATTCATGGGAAGGGTAGGGGTGGTTCTAATCAGGAGGATCCCGGTGCTGTATCCGGGTAAGTAAAACCCCTTCCCTGTAGTGACCCTTTAATGTTATTATTTAATCATTTATATAGCGACTGCAAATTCCGTAGCGCTGTACAATGGGATGAACAACTCCTAGTTTACGGAATAAAAATATACCCGGCGAGTAAAAATGCTATCCCTCCCAGATTTTTTTGGGTTCCTACGGCCATGGCAGGAGAGAAGCGCACAGTGCTCCCCCCTGCCAGTCCCTCAGTGTAGCGTGGCCGAGCTCCGGTCCACGGTACAGGAACATCCATTTCCTGTACCCAGCCGAACTGACAGGAAGTGCTGAGTACAGGAAACAGAAGCTCCTGTACCGCGGACCGGAGCGGAGCTCGACCACGCTACACTAGAGAGAGGTAGGAGGACCACCTGGTGGAGTAGGGAGGGGGGAGAGAGAAGGAAGGAGAAACCAGATGGGGAGGTGGGCGGGGGTGAAAGAGAGGGAAGGAGAGACCACGTGGGGGAGGTGGGAGAGAGAGAGGCCAGGAACGCCGCCCCCCTCATGCTGCAGCTGCCTGAGTGCTCTATAGAGAGCCTCAGGCAGCTGCAGCACTGCCTAGGCTAGCGCGGCCATAAGGGACAGTGCTCCCTCCTGCCAGTCCCTCTGTGTAGCGTGGCCGAGCTCCGGTCTGCGGTACAGGAACATCCATTTCCTGTACCCGGCTGGACTGACAGGAAGTGCCGGGTACAGGAAACAGAAGCTCCTGTAATGCAGTCCGGAGCGGAGCTCGGCCACGCTTCACTAGAGAGAGATAGGGGGACCACCTGGGGAGTGAGGGGGAGGGAGGGGAGGAGAGAGAGAGAGAGAGGGAAGGAGAAACCACCTTATGGAGTAGGGAGGGAGGGGGGAGAGAGAGGGAAGCAGAGACCACCTGGGGGAGGAGGGAGGGAGTGGGTGAGAGAGAAGGAGAGACCACTAGGGGGAGGAGGGAGGTGGGGGGGGGAAAGAGAGGGAAGGAGGAACCACCTGGGGAGGAAGAGTGGGTGAGACAGAAGGAGAGACCACCTGGGGAGGGAGAGGAGGAGAGAGATGGAAGGAGAGACCACCTGGGGAGGGGGAGAGAGGAGAGACCACCAGGGGAGGAGGGGGGAAGGAAAGACCACCTGGGGAGGGGGGGAGAGAGGAGAGACCACCAGGGGAGGAGGAGGGAAGGACAGACCACCTGGGGAGGGGAGGGAGAGGAGAGAGCACCAGGAGAGGGGGGGAGAGGAGAGACCGCAAGGGGGAGGATATAAGACCACTAGGGGAGAGGAGATACCACTAGAGGAGGGGGGAGAAGAGACCACTAGAGGTGGGGGAGGAGAGACCGCAAGGGGGAGAGAGGAGAGACTGCGAGGGGGAGAGGAGAGACCACGAGGGGGGAGGAGAGACCACTAGGGGATGGGTGGACAGGAGAGACCACTAGAGGGCGAGGGAGAGGAGAGACCAGTAGGGGATGGGAGAGGAGAGACCAGCCCGGGCAGGGGTGGGAAGGAGGCAAGGAATAAAGGGAAAATACATTGGTTAACAACTCTGACATGCTCTAGTCTGTGCCTACGAGGGCACCTGTGATTAACTGTAAGCAGTATCTAACTATCGCTGCAGAGTAGTTCAGGAATCAGTATCAGATTACACGGGTACAGTGAGGAAATGCGTGCAATTGGTTAAATCAATTCCAGCGTATGTAGCTTGGATAGTCTGGAAGAACAAGATATCTAGGTCTAAATCACAGCAAACTTACCACGGGTAACAGGAAGGAGCCCCAACGCGCGTTTCACCGGTAAGGCAGCTCTTCAGGGGTTATTTCCCTTTATAACTTTGTCTTGTACAGGGAACTGCTCTGTAGTGACAGTTAGTACTACTTGCAGCTAAACACAGGTGCCCTCGAAGGCACAGATCAGGATATCTCTGAGCATTTCCATGATTTCCTCCACACTTTTGCTTTAGTTTCATTTGCTTTTACTGCTTTATTTTCCCATTGTTTTGTGTGACTTTAACAGATTGTATTATGGTACTGAGCACTGCTTAGTCGAGGGTTCCCCCTGACAAGTATAGTTAAAGTACACTTGTACACAATGTAACCATTTCATGGTCAGTGGTTACAAACTGATATATTACTAGACTGCTCCTCAGTTCTACCTCTAACACTCTCACGCAGAAATTGAGTGGAAACTCTAGCATTCTCTGTATATAGTTGAAATATACCTTTTCTTATCCTTTATATACATTTGTATACAATTTTTACAAAAATGTAATTCATTTATTTTTTTCAATTTTTTTTTTAATTTTTGCTGAGTGCCTCGACCCTACCTACAGGGTACATGAGTGGTTGTTAACAACCGTTTTTTGTCTGACATACCCTGTAGGTCCGCGGTCACAAAGGGGTTAAAGACCAATGCTGCTTGAGAGGTTTTTCAAAGCGATAGAAGAGGTATTATCACTTTTAATCCTAATGTTTATTTCCTTTCATGTTCCTTGAAGAGTATTATTAACCTTGTATCCATTTAAATTATAATATGTGCATCACACTTAGACGTTTTACATGTGCATATGTGCAGATCACAAGGCATCAAATACTGCCAAACTAAACTTTTAATGTTGTCTTTTTAACGGTTAGAGCTAAAATGTAATACAATTAAATAATTTTTAAAGCATATTTAGCAAATCATTAGGAATTTAATTACTTTCTTAATTATTATCTTATTATTATCTTATCACAATATAGTGATTGACTTGCATATATAAAACATTTTAAATAACTGTGTATCCTTCACTAAAGCATTACCTTAAAAATAAAGCAAAACTGTGCATTCCTAGATTTTCATATTTTCATACACCCACACTTACTTTTTGGCAGTAGGAAGGAGTACAGACTTGGTGATTGTTTGTGTGTCTATTATGTGACCTACTTGGAAAATGACTTGCCCAAGGAACTGACCAGTTGGAGAAGACTTGTGGCATACTCTGTAACCATTATTTTTTTTTTTTATATTTATCATATTCTTCAATTTTGGAGTAATATGGAGATGTGGAGAAGCAAAAGGAGGAATAAAAGGAAAGCATATATGGGGATATTAACAGTTGAGAAGTTATAATGGGGCAGCAATTAGGATGACACCTGTCATGGGGATGGACGATGTAAGTGGGAGTGTTAAATTCCAGGTACATATGATGGCATATTGTAATTATGCTAATGAGATCATATTGAACATTGGGATTTGGACAGGAGTTTTTGCCTTCTTTAAACCTTGTCAAATACAAAGAAAAAATGGAAACAAAATAAATGTGTAAAAAGTAATTAATGAATACAAATGACATGCAATTTTCAATAATACTGCCCCATTGGCAGCATCAAGAAATGTAGCAAATCACTACTCACCCAAACATCAGATATAGTAGTAGACTTGAGTATACACATGCAGTGCAAATTGTGTTCTTATGGTACCAAACCTTCCAGCATGTTGGTCCTACTTAAGCTGTCACATCACAACAAAGAAATTGGAAAGTTTACAGTACCATCTCCTCTCCTGTTAGCTCCGGCTGCTGCTGGGGATGGAGACCGACTGGCTCCACTCCCGGTTGCTCACTCCTCGTTGGGCTGGGAGGTTGGGAGCCGGTGAAACCGTGACAATGGGGAAAACCTTTGTGCCTTTGTTGTGGGGGGGGGGGGCGGAACCACCTATGAACAGATCCTGTGAACAGATCATGTGCGGCTGTAATTATACTGTAATTCCTGTATCAGTATGAATGATTGAGATGGATCTCGTCAGCGGTTCCCTGCAGCTCTACCAGCAAAGGAAATGTGGAAGCAGACTGTGCGAGCTGTGTATGAAGGCAAGTCTAATCCACAAATTACACTTAACAGATTTTTAATGTATAACCTTAGTGTGTTGACCCAGACAGCGTACCAACCTGAGCTCGGTGGGGGGAATAGCCCCAAGACACTAGCGGGAAAAAAACCATACCCCCGTGACTTGTGTCCGTGGGGGGTCAGCCGTCCCCCCGATACAGTAGCTGTGGACCTCGGCGGGTCGGGCTATATGTAGGCTGCAGACCGGTACAATGATACCGGTCTGCCTACTCACAGTTCGGGCTGGAATCCACCGTGACGGGTGGAACGAGCAACTGGATGATTGTAATGCAAGCTGTCAGGAGGAGCTGAAAAAAACACGCTGGGAACCGGAAGTCCAAAAGTACGTCTGGACCAGTAGGTAAGTTAGGAAAGAGGGGGAGTCCCTTTTAAAGGGTCATAGCCCCTCCCACAACTTCAGGCCCCGCCTTCCAATATATATATATATATATATATGTATATATATATATATATATATATATATATATATAAAACAATTAAATCATATATATTATTTGTTAGGAACATCTAAAAAAATTTGGAAAACTTATTTTAGTGTCTGCAGTCCCCCTGCAGTCAGTTCCTTAGACTTCCATTCCGGCCATGTGATCGCAATGTCATTGTGAACACATGGCCCAATGCGGTCAGATTTGCAGCAGGGGGACTACGTGAATTGTCAGGCAGCCACGAAGCGGATTGCTTGGGTAGGTAAGCAATTGAGCCCTCCAGAGCTGCAAACCGATCTATGCTTTCGCAACAGCTTTTAAGCCCGATTCAATTGCGAAAGACATAGAAAGCTGTAACCATGTTAAGGGGTTAATGAAGCAGTTCCTGTGTATAGATCATCTGCCATTTAGGAGTTAAATCACTTTTATTTCTGCTTATTCAGCCCTAGTAACACCTACCCTGGCTGTGACTCACACAGCCTGCATGAAAACAACATGGTTTCATTTTCAATCAGGTGTAACTTACTTTAAATGTTTTTATCTGCTCTGTAAATTGAACTTTAATTACATACAGAAGGCTCCTGAACTGTCTAGCAATCTATTAACAGAGCAGGAGATAAGAAATGTGAAATTAAACAGAATTTGCCAAGGAAAGGTAACATTAGATGACTCTTTGAAGGAAGTGTTGCTGCATAAACAAAGGGATTTAACTCCTAAATGGTAGAGAATTGAGCCGTGAGACTGCCGGGGCATGATCTATACACCAAAACTGCTTCATTAAGCAAAAGTTGTTTTGGTGACTAAACTGTCCCTTTAAATAAAACAATTAAGAATGCAGGATGAAAGGTAGCAATGTATCTCAGAAGAATTAGATACTTCCTGAAATTTTTAAAAACACATTTTTCAGAATATGCAATGGGCTAAAAAAGACCTAGATTTATCTTCCCATCCTATTTCAATGAATCCCCAGGCCCATCATATTCAGCAATACCGAGTAACTTCTTCATTCCCCAAGTTTATTCTACTGTCACTATCTTCCCCAGAGCAATATAGACCAGCTCTGATCCAAGAAAGTTATTTTGCTAAATTTATTTTTACAGTACACTTGAAGAATGGGTCATTGATGACTGTTTTGACATGGTAATGTATAGAATTTGGATCACTGACATCTTTGTTTTGGCGTTATTTTCATTTTAGAAAACCTATGGTCCCGGAGCATTTCAATAAGTCACGGAAGCTAATCAAAGTGTGTGTGTCATACATGCATGTTTCTGCTCCACTCAAACACAAACCTGCAAGACAACATTGGTTGCTGAGCAACTAAAAGGAATTTTGCTGTTAGACTCAAAGATTGGACTATTAATTCTTCATATGGTTTCCCTTAAGTGTCTTGTGTCTACACAAACTGCATTTAGTGCAAGATGTCTCACATTAAAAGATATGGATATCTAGTCAATTTCAACAAATTTCAGTTCATTTTTTTGTTGGTTTAAAATTCCCTTATTTCTCTCAGGCTCTTTGAAGTGTATTAATAGCACTATGCTAGTATAACCTCCTAGAAAGGCAAAAAAAATAATCAATAACCCAATGTTATTATCAAACTCTAAGAATCACAGGTGAATAACTGCTTATTCTTTTTTACTGGATTAACTCACATACTAAGCTTACCAAGAATACAGCTAACAGCCAAAATCAATAAGTGAATCACAAGCTTTACTAAGACAATGGAAATTTAATTAAATACAGTAATCACCGGTAGTGCACTGAAGCTGGATAAGAGGTGAGTGTTTTTCACTATTTAACTTTTGTTTAGGTTAAAACAAAAATTTACAACAACCCAAAATGTTAAAGGTGGAATGTCTATTACAATTTACTGAATATTGTACCAATGCATAAACATAACTTTATGTTAGGAAATATAATTGTTCTTTTTCAAAATCTGCTTTTTTAATTCTCATTTCTTCAGAAATAAAGGGGAGGTAAGTGCCAGGAAATGGACACAGTCTTCCATTAGAGGCCCATAGAATGATTGTTGTTGATTCCTACATAGTTTTTGTTGAACATTCATCGTACATGTGGGAATACAATACAAGAGTCATTTCCCAGCTCACCTCTGGAAATTAGAGGGTCCTGGACTTGAAACCTATGCTTTTTTTCCTCACCTAATATAATATTGTGAGAAAAGGAAAGCTAGTTGACTCTCTTTTGGTTGATATGGAGTTGTGGGCACCCTAGCTTAATATCTAAAGGTCACCAAACCCCACAAATACTAGGAACAAGCATGAGGAAGTTTCTCCCTGGACTGCCAAGGAAGGGAGGACCAGACTGCTGCCAGGGACTAAGGAGATACAATTGTAACTAACCTGGAGAGTGAAAAAAAAGGATGAACTGGAAGGGGACTTACCAGCCTGTCAGAAGAAGTGTGGGGATCGTAGCTTTCCCAATCACCCTTCACAGTTATTGATGTATTGTGTTGTGTTGGTTGTGGTTTGTGTTTTGTTTCTCTTCTTGTTTTGTCCCAGCTAGTGGGGATCAGTTACAGTGGAAAAAGGTGCAGAGTCGGCTTGGGGAGTCACAGCCTGCTGAGAGCTGATGGCGGGGACAGGCTCCACTGGACTCTAAGTTTTCCTTGTTAGAGCTGTTTGTTGTAGAAGTATCCCAACAGCTGACAGTTTTAATTTTAAAAATGCTGGCCGTTGCCCTTACACAACATACCTAGGTATCATGTGTATTATTGGGCAACGAGAGGATGGGTTATGTCAGTAGTCATGGCATGACTGACAATCCTATATGGTTAATAAAGGATCCTTGTATGTCCATAATTATTATATGACTATTTTCTCCTACAAGTGCATTTACTACATATTTACTTATTTTTCAAACATATTAAATAATTACTGAGAAATTGCCAAGCAATCTACCCTATACTCATTCCAGTATCATTGTGCGAATTACCATTTCTTTTTATCTTTGCATTGGTTGTTAATACATACAATTAAGTTTTGCTAAACTGAAAAAATGTTAGCCTGAAATATTTCATGTGTAATATAATAATAAATACTGCAAATATTTTAAAATTGTTCACGCGTTGTAATAATATTTTAATGAAAAAATGACGTTCCATGGTTGGGTAGATCATGATAAGCTTACTGGATCAGAAGTTTAATGAATCATCATTAATTCGAAGGATATGATTTATTATAAGTCAAATTTTGTTAAATATTGAAAACACTGAAGCCATTTTCTGGTCATTCATATGAAAAACTACGTTTTTACCCTTTTTAGAAAACATGTTTATTATGCTTCAAATTCTTTAGGATTGATAGTAAATAAAGAGACAAAACAAAAACCTCTTAAATAGGTTTACAATTGGCTTTGTATTTGCTGTAACTTCTTGTTATACCTGAAATTTTCTTCAGGCTAAGAAGAAACTTAATCCAGTGATATCCTAAGGCTTTTTTGTCAGTGAGTATTTAAAGGCTGATGGTTTCTATCTAAGTGAATTGTGACTTGGGCGAGGTTTAGATCGAAACAGAGGGAAAATTGGGCAATATCAAGTACAGCCTCTGACAGGTCAAAAGCTGGAATTAACTGAGCTGATAGGATCCTAGATAAGTTAAAGTCTGTAAAGTTAGCTGTGCACAGTAAACAAAAAAAAAACTGTTCTCATTCATGTCATGTTTGAGTGTTTTCCTCACTTGTTCTTGAGTTTAATTCCAGCGTGTAAGAAAAAAAGAATGGTGAAATAAATTGCAGATTCCCTTTTCGGCCAGGTTGTTTAAATCACCCTAATGGTAATAACACGTGTTGCTTGGTAAGAGAACAGAAACCTACAGAAAAAAAAATATATGGATATATTCAATGCCTGCGGCTAAAACAAGAACTGGTATTGCTATAATAACCTAATTCACTACAACTAAAGCCACCAATGGGAAGAAGAAAGGATGTTGGTAAGTTTTGTACAACTTAAACCCTCACTTGCATGCACAATCTCTCAATCTAACTCCATCATAACCGTTTAAGTGTGCATCTTTCGACTATAACAATGAAAAAAACACATATAAACTAAATTAATACATTTCAAATCTTGTTTGGGATACATAGATGATTGGTATCTATTACAAAATAAATCAATTACTTTCAAGTCTGCTACTGCTCAGATATTCACTCAGTTGAGAATTTAAATTGCCAGGTTTGGATCCACTATATCCCTCTGCCTTCCCCAGAGGAACTTTTGATATGGTCATTAATTTCCCTTTCCAAAACATGAGGCTGTATGAATCAGTGTGTGTAGGACTACCATCCAGCATCAAGGACATGCATCTAGGCATGCATACAAGTATATTTATATTAGCAGCTAGACTTGTGCATACATTTTTTGGATCAGTCTGCCCGAATCAAATTCCATGAAATCAATGCCTGTGAGAATCGATCTGTCCGGTATTTTGTTGTGGAGTTTTTTTGCACAATTCTATTATCGGCTTGCAATCCCTTTAAAATAAACATGATTGATTTTAGCCAGGTAACTGTATTTGGTAGTTAGGTCTATACAAAGATATAATAGTTGCATTTCAATGGTATTTAGTACATCTGAATTTCAGAAAATCAGACTCTATAAAAATAGCATTTGACATTTAATTAAATTTTTGCTGCACTTGGAGAGGAGAGGGGTTAAAGACACATAAAGGGGTGGGGGGTTAAGGAGACATGTGGAGTGGCTGGGGTGTTTAATGAGACACATGTGGTGGCTAGGAAGGCTAGAGTTACATATGGAGGGGCTGAGAGGGTTTCTGAGACACATGGGAGGTTAGGGTGACATGTGGGTGTTAAGGAGGGGCTGGGGAATTAAGAAGACATGTGAGGGGGTTAATGAGACACATGGAGGGGCTGGGGGGTTAATTTTACACATGGTGGTTAAAGAGGGGCTTGGGGTTAAGAAGACACATGAAGCAGCTGGAAAGGATAATGAACCCCATGTTGAGAAAGGATAATGTGACACATGGGAGTCAGAAGGGGCTGTGGGAGTTAAATAGACACATGGAGGGGCTGGGGGGGATTAAGGAGACATATGAAGGGGCTGCGAGATTTAATTAGACATATGGGGGGTTAAAGAGGGGCTGGGGTTAAGAGGACACATGGAGGGGCTGGAAAGGATAATGAGACACATGGAGGGGCTAGGGGATAAAGGTGACATATGGAGTTATGATGGGTTAATAAGACCCATGGAGGGTTAATGTGGGGGGTTAGGGAGACACATGGAGGGGCTGGGGGGTTAATGAGATGCATGGAGGGGTTGCATGATTAATGAGACACATGGAGGGGCTGGTTGGGGTTAATGATAAGTATGGAGTGCCTGGGAGGAGAGAGGCACATAGAGGGCTGAGGGGGAGGAGCACATACATGACTGGGGGAAGAGGCACGCAGAAAAGATAGGGGGGCAAAGAGGCACACAGGTGGGCTTGGCAGAGAAGAGAGACACACAAAGGGACTGGAGGTGAGAAAGAGACCTTCAAAAGTGCTGTGGGGAAGGAGACACAACGAGGAACTGGGGAAGGGGAAAAAGAGACACAAAAATGGGTTGGGGAGAAAGAGACACAGAGAGAGCTGAGGAGGACAAAGAGACATAGAAGGGCAGAGGGGACATTAAGGCACACACAGAGGCTCAGAGGGACAAAGTGTGACAGAGAGAGGTGGGAACTAAGAGTTACACAGATAAACTGGAAAGAAAAAGAGAAACACAAAGGGGCTGGGGGAAGAGACACACAGAGGAGCTTTGGGGGAGAAAATGACCCACTGAGATGTTAGGGGGCAAGAGGGGTAGATGAAAGAAAAAAAGAGACACACAAAGGGGCTGGGAGAAGAAAGAGACACACGAAGTTAGCAAATTTAGGGTTTTTCTTTTTTTTTTGGTGGGGGGGGGGGGGGGGGGAGTGGAAATAACTGGTCTTGCCTAGGGTGCAAAACAGTTGATCAAAGTTTAACTTTAAATAGACTATAAAAAAGACATAAAAAGCACATTCTTTTTCAAAAAAAATCCAAAATACTTATCAGGAGTTACAAAATAAACTTGCCTATAAACTCATATAACACTGACACTTATAATGTTACAATATTTGTTATAACAGGGTAGCATTTTTGTCTATAAAAAGCGAAAACATGGCTTGAATTATGTTTTCTAAGGGAGAACCTCCTTTTATTTATTAAAGTCTGCCCCTGATTTATGGAGGGTTCGTCATACACAGATGAATCCTGCTGAACAGAACACATATTATATGAAATACATAAGGGAGTGCCAGAGCCCAGTCATACAAAACAAGCTGTATAATTTTATAAAGAAAGATAAAGTGAAGGAGGGGGGATATATGTATACAATTTCTAACAGAGAAACAATTTACACAGATATATATCCTGAAATATTCAGTGAACCTTTTTTTTTTTTTTTTTTAAATACTAGCCTATGGAAACTGGGGATAATATAAACACAAAAGTAGGTGAAAAATTGTTCCAATGAGGTCTAAACACAATTCTTGTTTGTGTAGTGATAAAAATAAACTTTCATCACAGATTTATTAACAATTTATTTTTATTGTTTTATGTATACTATGCTTACAATTCTCATAACGTTAAGATTGTTGACCTTCACATGCCGCCAATAATGTAATCATTACTGTGAATTATTAAGACAAATACCAAAAATAATCTGTTAGTTAAGCAAAATTTTACTGTATCCTTAGTGAGAAGATTACTGTATAACAAAGAAAGCAATTAAGACTGAGCGTCTATTGGATCATTGGTAGGTTTTATGAAATATTACCTGTGGTAGTATATCGTATTTTTTTTTTTTTTTTTTAAAGCTCAATAATCTGCAGGAAATCATACCACAATTGTTTGTGTAACTGTCTTTGCTCTTCTCAGATAAATCTAAGTCAAAGCTGGTTTGCTATGAGTAGGTGTTATTTATTGCTACCTTGGAGATGGTCTAATGTTCAGGGCTGTACATGATATCTTAATCATGACTGAATGAAATTAATAACTATAGACAGAGAAATGTGAGTAAAGTCCCACAGAAATGCTTTGACATGTTGCACAATTGCAATGGCACTTAATTTGTATTAATTTGTAACAAATGATGCTTTGTGCTTCTTTGTTTTTATTGCTTCTGGATAATTCATCTTAGTCAAACTTTGATATAATTTTGTTGTTGTTTTTTTAAAAAGTTATTTTTTTTTTATTTTGTCTTTAAGTCCGTGCACATATAATGTGGATTGAGTTGCAGTATTTTATAAAAAAAAAAAAATGGATAAACATGCTTTTATATACAGAGTATTTAAAATTTTAATGAAGACCTGTCTTGGCGTCTAAATGTTAATATTTCTTTATTTAGATTGTTTTTTAAGAAGAATGCAATATTTTCAGTTTATACTGGGAGAGTATATACCGTAGAGTGCACTCATATCTGACTTTGTAGCAACATGAAAATATAATTTTGCCTCTTTTTAAATCAATGGTAAGACCCAACTTAAGACCCCGCAGGAACACTATTGTGTTAAGAATACAAACATTTATTACTATTGCAACAGTGTTTCGCTTCCTATTTCGGCATACAGCTTCCCCCTGGGAGGGTTAAAAATAAATTTTATAGAGTTTGATGATCACCAATACAATGTATCCCCATAGAGAAAAACTGAATGGCTAGTGTACATGTGCGGCAAATCAGCATCTCCCCATAGAGATTATTTGAATCAATGCATCTTTAAGGGTAGCATTCAGTGTCTCAATGAAGATTATGAACATGCTGAACAAGGGTCCTGCAAAAGATTGCAGGATCTCCCCCAGGAAGTTACTTAACTGGCCGTCCAAGTGACAGCAACTAGAGGCGGTCTTAGGCAGCAGTGTAAACAATACCCTTTTCTGTATGCCCCAGAACCACTACACTGAGATGTAGTGTTTTGAGTGACTATAGTGCCCCTTAAGGGAACCGGAGAAAGTACAGCAATAGGGAACAAAACAATTAAGGCCCAAGATTATTGCTGTTGTGCACGAGCTGAAGTGCTGATACAAATATTATTCACAGTTCAGTGTGAGAAATAATTGCACAGAGAGGTTTTGCCTTGACGTGGCAGATGAGCTTACACTTTAATAGACATTTAAGTAATACTAAAAAACCTCCAGCTATTTAAATGGGCATAGGAATTTGGTAAAGCACACAAGTAACATTTTTAATTTGTTTTCTATATATATATTATTACTTTTTTTTTGTTAACAAACCACAGATTTTTTGGAAGTGCAATAAAATATGAATAATGCCCCCTTTTGTACTATATATTAATTTTGAAAGCATTTTAAAAAGGCAGAGGTTTAACTTTATATAGTCTGAATCTTAGTAAAACAGCAATATGAGATATAGACATACCTGTGTTCTGATTGTTTTGTTGATATTCTGGATCAAATTTCTACACCATTCAGTGATTCCAATTTTGCCTCTAGCATCTGTCTTACAGTCTGCGCACTCTAAGCTTTGCTTCCAAATGCCAGAAAACATAATTGTATAGCAAACTGGCACTTACATCTTACTATACATTCTCTGGGTCAGTACTATTTAGTGAATGCAATACTCTGCTTGGCAGCACAATACCACTGTGGTTATGATAAAGAAAAAAATCCATATTGCATTTGTACTGTAAACACCTGGATGAACTCACTAACAAGTAAATGCTAACATTTTGAAAGATATATATATATATATATATATATATATATATATATATATCTTTATAAATACTAAAATACCAGAGTATTGTGAATCCAATCTACACTATATATATATATTTATATAAATGTAAAAAAATATATATATATATATAAACTGGGAAATATAACTAACTATAATCTAGTAAAATATTAATTTAAACATTATTTTTCATTGATTTATTGCTTGTGTTATTTTATTTCAAGAAAGGGTAATATTAGATGTACTGTGTTTACAGAATAAAATTTCTCAATATCAGGAGACTACCATTCTGATATCAACAATTTTACATGCTGAAGATTGCAAGATTGGCCAATTTACCAGTGATGTCCGTATGAGAAACACTTTTTGGGTATACTTCAGCTCAGTGATTAAAACTATGATAGCTTGAATGTCTATTGTGGTATATTTCAATAGCAAATTACTTTTTATGAGAGAAGTATACTGTTATATTTATTAGTATGATGATGTCAGAATTTAGTAATTTTTTTGAAATATGCCAGGGCATATTGCAAAAAATGGGTCTGGGTCTTTATGTCCAGCGCTCCAATTGAAGATATCCATGGTGAATGCCATAAAATCAACCTTTCTACAGGTTGCAGCATGAGTGGCATTCTTCTGCTAGAATAGTTCCCTGGGCAACTGGTTGTAGCTCCTCATGGAAGAATGTTCTTTAACCCCTTAAGGACCAAACTTCTGGAATAAAAGGGAATCATGACATGTCACATACGTCATGTGTCCTTAAGGGGTTAAAAGGATATGCATAATTTGACAATTTTTTTTTTCTTAAACCAGCAAGCCACCACTGTAAACACATACACAAGCCAAAATAAATGAAGAAAATCTTTACAAAATATTAAAATTTATCAAAAACCTGGTCAGATTGCATTGTCAAGGACGCTTCTCAGCGAGGAAAGTTTCTTTAGCCTATCCCGCCCTATTCTTAAATACTCATCTCCATTTCAGTCCAGTTCCCAAATGATATAAACAGGGTATCATTGTGCAGCAGCACGTGAGAGAACCCCATCACTGGAATCTGCTTTACATGAGTCATGCTGATCAGTCTCCCTTTTTGCTTCCCCTGTCAGGATGTTGTAAGGTGAAGAAATCTTTCTGATACACATGTGCAATCTATCAATGCACTTTGCAAGCGTTCCTTGGAATGGGACCCTAATCAGTTAAAGCAGTGTCCCCTTTTGAGTGGGTGTAGAAAGCATAAAAAAGAAGAAGCAGATAAACATGAAAAAACATATCTACCTAAAGCTTTTAAATAAGCCAGTTGTCTCAAAGTGGTGCATGTCCCTTTATAATCATCATCGGTTATGCAGCCCTAGCCACAGCACCCTTGGCTGTGACACACTTCCAGAAAAAAATATAATTTTCAATAACATCTTACAGCACAGTGTGTTCACTTTAGATGTTCACCTGCTCTGATAATTGAACTTTAATCACATACAGGAGGATTTCACTGGCTCTAGCTGGCAATTAATGGAGTAGAAGATACAATATTCTAAATTAAACACACTGTGCAATAAGGGATGTAGAAGTATGTAGAAGGGAGGTATCTTTAGGAAGATGCACAGGGAGGCTGTGTGAGTCTCAGCATGGGAGGGGGTGGCTAGGGAGGCATAAACAAAGTGATTTAACTTATAAAAGGCAGAAACTTAGCCTAGAGACTGCAGGGGCATGATATAGCACCAAAATGCTTATGCTAAAGTTGCTTTGTTGCTTAGAGTGTCCCTTTAACTTCAATGCAGTTGAGTTTTGCATTGTATTGGCTAAGGACTAAATAGCCCAGCAATTTAACCGAGGCAAAAGTCATCTGTACAGAAGACGTAACAACCCCTCCTTTTCAAAATACAGAAGCCATTCCTTTGAAAAACAGAATATACAAAAGGTCTTCACACTAATGGGCCATTCGATTTTACATCATCTGGCTTAACATGTTATACAAGAGAAAACTCAGTAGAAAACCCGACATAGGGATGATAAACCTTACTGGGTGTTTTCGTCAAAAAGGTGTGCATTAAGTGCGACAACTCTATAATATGTAATATCATAACCCAGAGATTAGAATTTAACGTCTTTATTCATACAATATTGACATAAAGAGAAAGCCTAGCTAATACTTCTTAAAGCTTACATCTGCTGAAACACCCATGCTCTAAATAAAGGCCATTTAAAATGCTTCCAGAAACCAGACCTAGTTTTAAATGAGTGCAGATGCAAATGTTAGAGGACACTGCAAGCACAATCACATAAAAGGTGTATGGGAGTTATAGCTTAGCCAATATTGTTTGTTAAGTAGAAAGTTCTAACTAAACTACAGGTCCCAGAAGCCCCTGCTCTGACCAGAATTGAACATATGCATTGAGCTTTATAACATGTTTTTTAGCATGTCACACTATGGTGACAAAAAGACAGTTTGACAGAATCATTGCTGTGTTATCTCTGTGTGAAGGCTAGTGATGGTCATATTTATAATCCCTATAAGGAAATTAACTTTAAACTTTGCAGGGCTGTGTTTACCATGTAAAACAGTGCAGACCCCATAGACTAAAATAATAGAGTCAATGTGTGGGTATTTGCACCGATGAAGGAACTTCAAAAGTCCGCATTTAATAACGCCTTAATAATGTATGACATAATTATTCAGTCATGGGTGTCCTACCCTTAAGGACCCATGACAGAATATTTTATCATATGCTGATCATATGCGAAAATATGCTGGTGATCCCATGGTAAATGCTTTTGCTGGGTGCCCTGTGTCCGATGCAAACCAGCAATAGCAAAATCTGATGTCCCAGCACACGTGATCGCTGTGACAGCCAATCACAGCAGTCATAATGCTGTTACAGGAAATCTGATTCTCCTCACTTCAGCTCACACTTCACTGTTAAGTGGAGAAAGATGGATCGCAGTGCTACTTTGTTTCCCTGAAGAGAGAAAAGTGCTGCTGCTTGATCACTGCTCGCAGTGATCAAAGTACATTTCAAAGTACTTTACTATTATGCAATAAATTACATTGTATAAAAATGGCATGTCTCACAAAAAATTGCCAGAAAGAGAACTGCAATATAAGGATAAAAGTTATAATTGAATATAAGTCGTAAGATAGAAAATAATAATATTAACATACATAACATAAAACACATAAATTATGCTAATTAAAAAGCAATATATTCCTCTAAAAGGTATGAATAAGAAAAAAACGATAAATCACTAAGTGATTAGGAAAATAAGAAGAGGTGTGATTAAACAAAAGGCAGAATAATTCCATCCTAAAAGAGCTATCATAAAAATAATCAAATATCATAAAGAACATCATAAAAAAATATTATAAAAATATCATAAAAAGCATTAAGTCGTTAGGGACTAGAGTGTTAAGGGAATAAATCCATCTAGTTTTGGCTATATCAAGATCCTTTTCTAGATCGCTCCCTCTCCAAAGTAAATTTACCTTCTCTATAGCTAGAAATCTGGAGAAACTTCCTATCTGGACTCCTCCTGTCTCCATACCGCTATCTTTCTTTCATGTATAAGCTATAGATTTGGAGTTACACCTAGTATTTTATCTAAAGTTGGATCACCTTTCAGGATATCCCAATGTTTCTGAAGAATATCCATAATGAACCTGATTGAGTGATTAACACTGGTGTAACTGAATCCTCTGTACTGTGGTCTTCCGGTCCAAGGATTCCCTTTCTTGGCAGTGCCAGAGCACGCTCCATGGCATTAATCAAGAGAGCAGAGATATCCTTTCTCCAAAAATGACTCAATTTAATCCTTTAAGGACGGCGGGCGTTCTATGCCGTCCTTAAGGAGCAAAGTTTAAACGCTGGTGGGCGGCATAGAATGTCCCTGCCAACCACCCCACTTACCCAATCGCTGCCGTTCCCCCGTCAGCGATTCACACTGCTCCCGGTCTGGAGGGACTGCCTGACAGCCCACACAGTCCCCCCTCTGCAAATTAGGCCCCCGTGGGCCAGGTGATCGCTCTGAAAGAGCGGTCACCTGGTTGCATTATGCATCCATAGTCCTGCCTTCAGGGGGACTGCCTGTGCTGTCGGTCAGTCTCCCTGCGTCTGTAAAATAAAACAAAAAATATTAGTAAAGCAAAAAAAAACAAAAAATTTCTGTTTTCTATTTCAAAAAAATAGTTTTATATATATATATATATATATATATATATATATATATATATATATATATATATATATATATATATATTTTCTCATTTCACTTCACCAACTTAGACTATTGTGTTCTGATCCATCACATAAAATTCAGATTAATAAAACATTGAACTTGAAGCTGTAATGTAACAAAATAGGTACAAAGTCAAGGGAGGTGAATATTTTTGCAAGGCACTGTACATCACCATTATGATATCTTTATTGTGTATATAATTGTACATATGTATATAATGGATTTATATTCTAATTTTATCTATTTTTTTCACTTACCAATTATTCCCTCCTGTGGGGTACTGGATTAATTACACTGATGATGTTTTTTGAAATGAGACATGTCACGGATGACATCACCCAATCTCGTTTTCATCTTTTCACCCTCCAATGAATTTTTTAGCATGGCATATTTAAATAAGATGTTTTACACCATTTAATTGTCTTGATAAAAGTCCGGTTGGACTGAAACGTCAACACTCTGTATTTGAAGATTTGATGCTAAAATAAAAAGCACTATTTGAAACACTTTTTGATCCTGTGAGTGCTCTCCAGCAAGACATTGTATATATTCAGGTCGGAGATTGCACCAAGGCAGTAACAAGACCGGGAGCTGTGAGTGCAGGACACGTGGAATTATATATATATATGTATATATATATAATTTATTCTAAGTGTATTTTGATATGAATATATATATATATATATATATATATATATATAATTTATTTTACATTTAAAATTTTTATTTATTTATTTTTATTTACTTATTATTTATATTGTAATATATATATATATATATATATATATATATATATATATATATATACATACACACATACATATTATACAATATAAATGATAATAAATACAAATAAATAAATACCATTCTTTAATTTAAAATAAATTATATATATATATATATATATATATATATATATATATGTGTGTAATTTAATTCTAACTGTAATTTGATATGAATATATATATTCATATCAAAATACACAGAATACATTTTATATATATATGAACCCAGGTTGTTACAGGTGTTTAGGATGTGTCACCTGTGGACACATGCTACCGGGTAAATTCTTTACCTACCCACATACCGGGAAAAAAGTATAATATTAAACATCGACTGACTTGCACCACTGATTATGTAGTGTATAAATTAAGTTGCCCCTGTGGGTTAACGTACATTGGTAAAACTGATCTACCACTACGTGAACGTATTCGAAACCATAGGTCAAGTATAAGAGTGGCCTATAGGGACCAGAAGTCAGACCTTCCTGTGGCAAAACATTTTTTGGAACAAGGACATACATTACCTACTTTAAAACTGATGGCCATTGATCATATTCCAGTCCCACGAAGAGGAGGGGATAGGAAAAAAATGTTACTCCAACGTGAACTTTTCTGGATCAGGACTTTGAAAACCGTATATCCAAACGGTCTCAATGAGAAATACAACCTATCGGCATTTTTATAATATGTGGATGACATGTGATGCCCACCCTGGGGGATAGGCATACATGTTCAGATTTTTCCACTTTATTATTTTGAATTGTATACAGTGATTGGTGTTCACGATTAAGGTGTGATTGTGAGCCCACCCTGGGGGATAGGCTGATCAATCACTTACCTTCAGTGATTTTGAATTGATGGAACTCAGTCTCTATTTTTTGGAATCATGAATGTTTATTTTTATAGCCATAGGTTAGGTTCCCATTCTATAGAACTTTAGAAATGGGTGTAGTTTGGTTACATTCTAGTGGGACTGACATTGTTAAATTCTGACCTTTAATGTGATAAAGGCACTATTATCTTACTAGTAAGTCATCCTAAGCTATATTCCTCTTGAGATCATAATAAGGGGTATTATACTTCATATTGTTTGAAATAGTTAGGAGATAGACAGAGATATATATTTGTTCCTATTGTTTCATAGTTACAATCAATTTTCTTGGATTAGATTACTGAGCGCGATTAATTTTCAAAAGATTGTGTATTATAATGATATTTCCTTGGCATGGGAACAACAAATTTTTGATGCAGATTTAGGATTTATATTCTTGCACTTTTATTTAAGTTCGTTCTTTAGTTCAAATATCACTGCTTTATTATTAATAGGAATCAAAGGTTACATAAATCAGAGTTCTCCATAGGTTGTGAATCATGGGAGTAGGAGTCCTTTTTTGTTCGGTCTGGCTGCAGCATTATGATTGTCACTATAATATTGCCAATTTCCCTTTAATGACTTAATTGTGATTATTTTTATGCAGAACAAAGGAGGGATATCAAAATCCAATCTGCATTTTTTGATTGGCATTAATTTACACATTTGCCCAAATAGTACTATTATTATCATCTTCATTGCAGTTATTAGGATCGGAATGTGGTTACACTGAATTAGAAAATGTTATTTGTATAGGTCCAATCTCTATCCTATTATTGCCATCTAAGTATGCACATGCTCACTCAGGATCCCCATCAACAACATAGTTGCAGCTATCATCATGATAAGTACTTTGAGGGTTGTTTTTAATGGTTTTTATGATTTTTATATTTAGGTATCCATGGCAACGACTCCGGGTCGCGTCATTGAGCGCGACACCACGTGGCTTGGGACTTAGTCATCAGCCCGCGGCAGTCTCGTTCCGGTCGTCCAGGGAGTCGGATGCTACACAGGTGGGGGTAAGTAAGCGTTATGTTCTATGCTATATATTGGGTTATTGTTTTTTGTATGGTGTGTCCTGAGGAAAGCTTGAGTATATCAAGCTGAAATGTTGACCGTTTTATTTTGGAAATCGAATAAAGGTTATATTTTAACGAAGTCCTTGGAGTGCTTTCCATCTTCACTTTATGTATATATATATATATATATATATATATATGTATTTATAAATAAATAAAAATACAAATCCATATACATAATTACATAAATAACGTAATAAATATACATGTAGACTTGAAATATGTAAATATGTATATATGTTTAAATTCTACGTGCATAATTATGTAATAATTAAGTAATTTTATTGATTACAATTTGAGGGACCTGCCTGACAACCCAGGCAGAAAGTTCAGAAAAATTAATTTGCTAGCATGATATTCAACCCTGTAACTTTCTAAGACACCCTAAAACCTGTACATGGGGGTACTGTTTTACTTCGCTGAAAACAAATATTAGTGTTTCAAAACAGTAAAACATATTACACCAATGATATTGTCAGTGAAAGTGAAGTTTTTTGCATTTTCTACACACAAAAGGCACTTTCACTTATGATATCATTGCTGTGATACGTTTTACTGTTTGAAACACTAATATTTGTATTCAGCAAAGTCTCTTGAGTATAACAGTAACCCCCATGTATAGGTTTTACAGTATTTTTGAATGTTACATTGTCAAATATAAGGCTTGAATTTCCTTTTTTTCACATATAAATTTGCCAGATTGGTTATGTTGCCTTTGAGTGCGTATAGTAGCCAAGGAATGAGAATTACCCCCATGATGGCATACCATTTGCAAAAGAAGACAACCCAAGGTACTGCAAATTGGGTATGTTCAGTATTTTTTAGTAGCCACTTAGTCACAAACACTGGCCAAAGTTAGCGTTTATATTTTTTGGGGGGGAAATACCCAAAATTGAATAAAATGGGTTGTCTACTTTTGCAAATGGTATGCTTTGGGGGGGGGGGGGGGAGGGGGAGGGGTAATTCTCATTCCTGGCTTACGATACAGTCTCAAAGGCAACATAACCAGCCTGGCAAATTTCAATGTGTATAAACTGAAAAATTAAACATGCTATATTTACTATATTTAACCCTGTAATTTTCCAAAACACCTTAAAACCTGTAAATGGGGATACTGTTGTACTTTGCTGAATACAAATATGTGCATTTTATGCAGTAAACTCTAACAGTATTATGACATTTACAATACAAATTGCCACGCAGAACTAACTTTTTTTTTTAAAAAAAATCTTAATTTCTCACACTTTTATTTTTATTATTCTTAAATATTATTTGTCATATATGAATAGTTCATGTGAAATGAAAGCCCCGTTTATCCTGAATAAAATGATATATAATAAGTGTGGGTGCACTTAATATGAAAAAGGTGAATTATGGTTGAACAGCGCAAATTCCAGTTTTTGTTTACATTTTGTTTTGATCACAACGTGTACAACTGGCTCAGTCCTTAAGGGGTTAATCAAACAACTTTTCAGTTTGTTTGTTTTTTATGTAAGTTTAAAATTTACTTAGAAAACAGACCAGGTCCCAATGTGTGAGGCAGCATTTGTTGAGGTCATTAACAAATGCTGCCTGACACATTGGGGCCTGGCATTAAAATAGTATTAATACAGGTGATGCAATTATAATGTATTATCTTTATAAATGAATGCATTTTATTTTCTCTTTTTGGCAATTTTAATATCAATATTTTATCAGCAGTGGAATGGTTAAGAAAAATGAAACAACAAAAAAATAAAAAAACAAATTTCAATCCTGTATAAAAAGTTGGAAAATGAAAAAAAAATCACTGAAGTCTTTCATGTGCTAAGAAGCTGTAGGATTCATTTCAAGAAAGGTAACTTCCATATCCACCAAGCAATTTGTATCTTCCAAGGCAGACAGTTTGTAAGATTTCCCATTAAAATGTAAATTTGGTTACATTTAAGGTGCCAGCTTCTCTCTTGTTGTAAGGAGAAAGAATATGAAGCTGTATTATATTTCCCATCAGTGCATTTCCCCCTATAGTTTTCAACTTCAAATTAACTCCTGTGTTGCCATTAAATCTGCAAACTGATGGGACAGATAGATAATGGTACAAGTATGTTAAATTAGTTAGTAAAGAGTCACCCTGCTATTCTCTGTTGTTTTGAATGCCTAATAATAGTGCTCTACAAATATAAGGTGTATTCTCATGTAAATATTTGCTTTCCTTAAAACCTTTATGTTGGGATTATATTTTTTATTTTTTTGCAAATGTGTACCTCTGTTTGTGTATTGCTAAAGAAACAAATCAATCTTTATATAAACAGGTACGTAGATTAGACAGTCACAAAGACAGACAGATTACCTGAGACTAACAGATGAACCGTATAGATGATGTGACGATACGGCCTGGTGTCTCTGTTACCAAGGGCGCAACTGTTGAGGCCCAATATTGTTCGTGGGTACTTAATTTAACTTGCACAGCTGGTCACTATACTATGTGCTATGACCTGGGCTTTGAGTCACTTTCGTCACTGACTATACAGGATATACTGCTCTGATCTCTCCAATTACTACACGATATTCTATCTAGTCCTCTGGAAATACTCTTATTAGTAATTACTAAGTATACGTAGATCGGCCAGGCAGATATCTCAGCATGACAGACTGTATCACTGTATCACTGTTTTCGGTCCCAGCTGGAGGAGGAAGGTTCAGCCTCTTGTGCCATGTGACCCAATAAAGTCCCTTTTTGGCACAATGATATGTTAATATATGTAAACAGAACAGTGCTGTTATCTATCATGTGTATGGCTTTATATGTACTTGGCACAAAAACATAACGTTGATCATATCCAATGCAAAACAAAATACAGGGTGCGCCAAAGGAAATAGACAAAATTACAATAAGATAAAACAGAAATGGTAAAATTGTGAATCTACTATAGTATAATGTCCAAAATGATGTCAGTGAGGCCTAGTAGATGCTGAGACAGGTTGAGGCATCTGCTCTCCTGGACCAACGCAAGCAAGGCTCCAAGCTTGGTCCTAATGGCCCGCTTCTCTCCTTTGGAGCAGTGGGGGTGATCCCAGTCCCCATGCTGATGGCTCCCAAGCGTCTTGGAAAAAAATATGGCAAATCCCATCAAAACCGTCGGAAACACACTCAAGATGGTGGACGCCATGACTATACCAGCGCTAGGAAGATAGGCAAGCACTATTCTCCAACAATTAGATGCTCTTTTTGACGTTTTCTGGAAGAAGCTGGAGAGTAAATTGGCATTACCTGAGGCAGAGGAGGTTTCTTCCACACTGTATCCGAACAGCATCCCAACGAGTAAGGCAGTCCCCACAAAGAGAACCGACGTGCTTGAGGAGGCAGAGGTTGCACCAGCACACCAAGAGCAAGGAAGAACAGCGGTAGACACTGAAGATGTGTCCCTCCATGCCCATCATGACAGAGATGTGGAGAATTGGAGAGGACAGAGGAAAGCACCTGCAGTCACAAATCCTGCCGATGCCGCCTTCAGCACAAGGGGTCTGCAAATTCAAGTGTGGGACAGTAAATAACCTATTAAGGGGATAGGCTGATTGCCATGACGAGACTTTGGATTGCACATTACAACCCATTATGCTTACCTTCAAAAGAGTGTGATTTATCAAATTTTTCTTTAGCTAGTTTTCACTTTTAAATATAAAAATGTGTAAAATCTTTAAATGTCATGTACATGTTGATTATCTCATGTTGATATACTTGTTGAAGCTGTTGTGCAACTGCAAGCTTGCCTCTGTCTAAACCCATTCACAAAAAAAAAAAAAACATAGAGAAGAGCAAAAGAGAACAGGAATAGCGCTGTATGTCATTACATAAAATAGGACACCCAACATATAATTCAAATGTCAGCTCACATGTGGTGGAGCTATAATCAGCTCTGGATTAAACAGCGTGCAGTGGTACAAATCGCTCTCTAGATAATCAGCAGTAGAATCGCGATGAGGACAAAAATAAAAAAGTGCTCACCGTATAGAAAAAAAAAGGTCATAATAATTAAAGTATCATTCACACTTTTAGAAGCAGACAAACCGCTGAAGAAAACTACTATCAAGTAAAAGGATATCTGAGACCATGAGGAGCCAGGCAAGGCCTAGGCAGAACTGGGACATGTGAGGGTAGTGTATACAGAGGTATGTGGTAAAGTGGTCCTGGGACAGTGGGTGGAGTAGTAAGGGGTAGATGGGTGGAATAGTATAAAAAGGTTGCCATCTTACAGGATAGCAGCCATCTTAATTATCAGTTGGTAACAGCTTGGTAATTGCTGGTTGTTGTGCTCATTATACCTGCTTTCCAAGTGCTGTTTGCAGCCAGGGTATGGATATCAAAGCTGTCCTCTCTGCCCTCGGGGCTGAGGCCTTACAAGATGGGGGTCTGCACCTGCAGGCTCAGCTGTTGCCGCCACCCTTTCCCAGTGGTAGCTGAGGTTCCCAGAGGCGAGCTCGGCAACCAGAATGTTTTTCACCTCAAGGGGAAGCTACAGGCCATCCTGGGCTCAGGAGTGCAGGCCTGGCCTCGCGGATCCGCCGGTCTGCAGCCGCGGCCTCCCTTCTGTCACTACCTGAGCAGTGGGGCGGTCTGATGCTGTCCCAGCGGTGTTCGGGTAAAACAGTGACCGAAAACAGTTCTACGCGGTTGACGATGAAACACAGCTGGTCGTTCAGCAGTTTAAAATGGCCGCCGCCACGTGTTCATTCATACGAACGACGACCACCCAGCCATTCATTAATTAAGCTGCGGTTAACGGCAGCTTCTGGGAGGCTAACCAGCGGCACACTCCACATGCAGGGTGGTTGGTCGTTCGGCATTTTGTTCGGCATACGAAAGATATAACGAATTCCTTTGTGTTTTAGTTCGGTGGAAGGTGCAGATACATTATAACAAAGCGGCAGACAGAGGGTACTTGTAACAGGAAGATCCCCAAAACGTTTGGGAATTGGATTAGGGCCTTTGCAAACCTGGTCAGTATTATAGGGGAAAAGGCACCTGAGAAATGCTCGGCCCTATTTTGTTATCAAGATATGGTCTTGACTGCATGTCGGGTATATGGGGAGTTAAGCTGGTGGTGCTATGATGAGCAGTTTCGCCAGCAGATGGTGGTTCGCCCGTCCTTTGGTTGGGATCAAATGGATATTGGTTTGTGGCTGCCTGGCGATTATGACTCACCTGGCCTCACATCAGGGCGGTATGTCGTCCTTTCTCAAGGGGGGCGGTGCAGTGGGTCACTCCTCTGTGTCGGCCCTGCCCAGGCGCACTGGTTGCTGCTGGTAATACAATGAAAGTCAGTGTAAATGGAGGAGCAGTTGCAAGTTTAAGCATGAATGCTCCAGGTGTAGGGGTTCTCACTCAGCCTCCCGCTGTTTCAAGCAGGATAAAGCCAGTGAGCACGGGGATACCGTGGTCTCGAAAGGTGAGGATGCTAGTGGACGTCGGCATGATGCTCCTGTGGCTAAGCCGTTATAGGAACCGCAGGGCAGCAAAGTTGCTCCTCAGGGGTTTACATGATGGGTTTTGTCTTCCCTATCGGGTGAGGGATTCTTATGGGATTTGTCGGACCCTCAAGTTGGTTCAAGTTGGTTCGGGATCACCTCGAGGTAGTGGCTGACAAGCTCAATAAGGAGCTGTCTCTTGGTTGGATAACTTTCGCGTTCTTGACCCCGCCAATCCCCGTTGGTGAATGGTGTCTCCCCGTGGTGCCTAAGAAGGAGCTGGGTAAGTTTCAGCTGATTCACCGTTTGTCTTACCCTTTCAGGGGTTCGGTAAATAGTGATATTGATGAGGAGCTGTGTAGGGTGTCATGGCGGTGGTTCGGGTGGCAGGCCCAGGGGCTCTTATGGCAAAAGCAGATCTTGAGGTTGCATTTCGGCTGCTTCCAGTCCACCCTGATTGCCATCACCTATTGGGTTGTTTCTTCCAGAACTGTTATTATGTGGAGATGAGCTTGCCAATCGGTTGTTCGATCTCCTGCATCTATTTCGAATGCTTTAGTACATTCCTGGAATGGGTGGTCCGGGAAGAGGCAGCGTGTAACTCACTGTTGCATTATTTGGATGGCCTCTTGTGTGTTGGTCCTACTGGTTCGGATATGTGTTCACACCTTCTACAAACAATGGAATAGGTTGCTCGATTCTTCGGGGTCCTGCTTGCCCCGGACAAGACGGTGGGCCCTTCCACTAGTTTGAGCTTCTTGGGGATTGAGATTGATTCAGTCGTTGGGGAATGTCGTTTGCTAGAGGATACGGTTTTGGAACTGCGCGGCTTGGTTTCTGCCGCTGGGTCCCTCAGGAAGATTTCGTGACACCTGCAGTAAGCTGCAATTTGCGTGCCAGATTATCCCTATGGGAAGGGTGTTTAATCGCAGCTTGGCAGTGATAACGACCCTCATCATTACGTGCGTATCACTCGCCCATTGCACGATGATCTGGTGGTTAGTCCCTCTTCTTGGTGCGTTGGGTTTCGGCACACAGGTGTGCCGGAATCACTAAGAACCTTGCTTTCTTGAAACTTTTTCCTATCATGGTGGCAAAGGAGATCTGGGGTGATCTCCTTAGGAATCGTAGGGCAATATAATTTGGGGGGTTGTGCAGGCCATCAACAATTTGTCTGCTTCCTCCCCATGGGCGGCTCTAGACTTTGCAAGGCCGTAGACAAAACTCAAACTTGAGGCCCCCACTAACACCATTAGTGGAAGAAATAGTGGTTACCTTGTGTGTGTGTGTGTGTGTGTGTGTGTATAAAGAACTGTAGATATATTGAATGGCGGGCTTGCAGCGTTGGATACAGAGAACTAGTCTCTGTATTCATCTTTAGAGGCTTGCATTGTCGCGGCTCCCTGCGCTGCTGTGTTGTGAGCTCTCTGACTGTCTTTATGGCATAATATACAATAAACAAATTTAATTTGCAATTATGCTACCATTTAACCCCTTAACGCCGTTACGACGTACCATGCCGTCCCGCATTAAATGGCCTTTAAAGCCGTTGCGATGGCACGGTACGTCGTAACGGCTTAAGCCCCCAGGAGGAGAGGTGTACTCACCTCCGCCGCGATCCTCTTCTGGGGGGCTGCCTGAGAGCCCAGGCAGCCCCCCTCCGGCAAATGAGGCCCCCGAGGGCCATGTGATCGCTCTCAAAGAGCGATCACATGGCCCCCTATAGCTGGCTATGGATCTGCCAGCAGGGGGACTGTTTGAAATATCAGACAGTTCCCCTGCTGGTGGGAGCTGTAAAAAAAAAATATTACACATGTGTAAAATTAAAATAAATATATTTATATAATATATATATGTACATCTATTATATATATAATATATATACATATTATATATGTAACGTCATACAAAGTGTGTTTTAATATTAATATAAGTATATATATATATTAATATTAAAATACACTTAGAATGACGTTACATATATATAATATGTATATATATATTATATATATAATAGATGTACATATTCTATATATATCTATCTATATATAAAATACAAATAACCGCAAATATTTATATAGATAAATACATATAATTACATAAAAGATTACATTAGTATACACGTAGAATTTAAATACCTATAAATGCATATATATTAAAATTCTACGTGTATATTTATATAATCTATTAACGTAATTATGTGATTTGATTAATTAAAATTTGATTGACATGCCTGACAACACAGGGAGAAAGTGCAGAGAATTTAATTCGCAAGCACTATATTTGACCCTGTAACTCTACAAGACACCATAAAACCTGTACAAAGGGGGTACTGTTTTACTCGGGAGACTTCGCTGAACTCAAATATTAGTGTTTCAAACTGGTAAATTGTATTACAAAGATGATATTAAGTAAAAGTGAAGTTTTTCACATTTTTTACAAGCAAACGACACGTTTATGGTCTATATTATTGTTGTAATATGTTTTACTGTTTTAAAACACTAATATTTGTGTTTAGTGAAGTCTCCCGAGAATGACAGTACCCCCCCATGTACAGGTTTGATGGTGTTTTGGAAAGTTAGAGAGTCACATATAAGGCTTGCATTTCATTTTTTTCACATGAAAATTGCCAGATTGGTTATGTTGCCTTTGAGAGCGTATGGTAGCCCAGGAATGAGAATTACCCCCATGATGGCATACCATTTGCAAAAGTAGACAACCCAAGGTATTGCAAGTGGGGTATGTCCAGTCTTTTTTAGTAGCCACTTAGTCACAAACACTGGCCAAAATTGGCGTTTTTTGCATTTTTCACACACAAACAAATACTAACGCTAACTTTGGCCAGTGTTTGTGACTAAGTGGCTACTAAAAAAGACTAAACATACCCCACTTTCAATACCTTGGCTTGTCTACTTTTTCAAATGCTATGCCATTATGGGGGTAATTCTCATTCCTGGCTACCACACCGTCTCAAAGGTAACATTACTAATCTGGAAAATTTCAATTTGAAAATGGAATGTTCTATATTTGACCCTGTAACTTTCCAAAACAACATAAAACCTGTTAATGGGGGGTACTGTTGTACTCGTGACACATCACTGATTACAAATATGTGCATTTTTGTTTTGCAGTAAAACCTAACAGTATTATGACATTCACAGTTAAAATGTCAGACGGAAATGCTAATTTTAAAAAAAATCTTATTTTCTCACATTTTTTTTTACATTTTATTCATAATAAATTATGTTCCATATATGAATAGTTAATGATAAATTAAAGCCCTGTTTCTCCTGAACAAAATGATATATAATAAGTGTGGGTGCATATAATTTGAAAGAGGGGAACTACGGGTGAACAGACATATAGCGCAAATTCTAGTTTTTGTTTACATTTTGTTTTGATCAGAACGTGCACTATTGACTCCGTCCTGAAGGGGTTAAACATGATTGCGGCGTGTGGTTTTATAGCCTGGCAGTTGTGTATACATAAATGTCAGTGTGAAGGGGTTATTTAAAACAAAAATGAAAATTTTGGTTTGGCTATTAAAAAGTTTCAGATAAGAAAACAATGTCATAGACATTTTCCCCACATATGCTATAATCCATTATATGTATATCATTATACACCCTGTTCCAAATTAACCCTTTAAGACCGGAGGGCATACTATTACGCCCTATTTTAAGCGGCTCTAAATGCCGCCGGGCGTAATAGTATGCCCTCCGTTTTTTTTATTACTTACCCGGTCGCCAGCGATCGCAGTTGGGGGGACTCCCATGGAGCCCCCCGCGGCACATCTGACGTTCTGAAGCCCCCCCCGGCCATGTGAGAGTGAGGTCCTTGCGAGGACCTCACAATCACATGGCCGGGTTAGCTGGCTCAGGCATTGCCAGCAGGGGGACTAACTGTAATGACATGTAGTCCCCCTGCTGGCTGGAAATAAAATTAAAATGAATTAAAATAAGTGTAAAAAAAATTATTATATACTTAGATCTAAGTATATATATACACATATACATACACACACACATACACTGTCCAGGTGTATTTTACTATTAATATATATATATATATATATATATATATATATATATATATATATATATATATATTAAATCAAATTACACGTAGACTGATACTGATTAAATATATATATAATTATTGTTATATATATATATTTATATATAATATAAAAATATATATATAAATACATTAAAAAATAAAATTAAAAAAATAATTAAAAATAAATAATTAAAAAATATATAGATGTGTGTTATTTCATTCTAACTGTATTGTGATATTAGTATATATATATATTTATATCAAAATACACGTAGAACAAAATAATATATATCTATATACATAAATATATACGTATATATCACTATATATAAATAAAAATATTTGTAAAAAATTATATAAATATGTACATATATATATACACATACTTATATATATATACATCTATTAATTCTACACATATATTTATGTAATATTTTTACATAATTAGGTATCTTAATTATTTACAATTAGCGGGACCTGCCTGACAACCCATGCCGAAACTATAGGGAATTTAATTTGCTAGCACTATATTTAACCCTATAACTTTCCAAGACACCATAAAACCTGTACATGGGGGGTACTGTTTTACTCGGGAGACTTTGCTGAACACAAATATTAGTTTTTCAAAACAGTAAAATGTATTAGAACGATGATATAATGTATACGTTTTTTGCATTTTTCACTCACAAACAGCACTTACACGGACGATATTATTGCTGTGATACTTTTTACTGTTTTGAAACACAAATATTTGTGTTCAGCGAAGTCTCCCAAGTACAACAGTACCCCTCATGTACAGGTTTTATGGTGTTTTCAAAAGTTACAGCGTCAAATATAAGGCTTGTGTTTCATTTTTTTCACATAAAAATTCGCCAGATTGCTTACGTTGCCTTTGTGACCCTATGGTAGCCCAAGAATGAAAATTACCCCTAGTAGACAACCCAAGGTATTGCAAATGGGGTAAGTCCAGTCTTTTTTAGTAGCCACTTAGTCACAAACACTGGCCAAAATTGGCGTTTTTTGCATTTTTCACACACAAACAAATACTAACGCTAACTTTGGCCAGTGTTTGTGACCAAATGGCTACTAAAAAAGACTGGACATACCCCATTTGCAATACATTGGATTGTCTACTATTGCAAATGGTATTCCATTATGGGTGTAAATGTATTTCCTGGGCTACTATACAGTCTCAAAGGTAACGTAACCAATCTGGCGAATTTCAATTTCAAATGTAACACGCTATATTTGACCCTGTAACTTCCCAAAACACCATAAAACCTGTACATAGGGGGTACTTTTTTACACGTGAGACTTTGCTGAATGCAAATATGTGTATTTTATTGCAGTAAAAGCAAACAGTATTATTACATTGACAGTTAAAATGTCATGTAGAACTAAAAAAATAACAAAATGTCTTATTTTCTCCCATTTTTTTCATATTAAATTATGTTTCATAACTAAATATTTGATATTAAATGAAAACCCTGTTTCCCCTGAATAAAATTATCTATAATAAAGGGGGGGTGCATTTAATATGAAAGAGGTGAATTACGGTTGGACAGACATATAGCGCAAATGCCAGGTTTTGTTTACGTTTTGTTCTGTTCACAACGTGTACATTTGGCTCAGTCCTTAAGGGGTTAATATGCAAATTATATTTTTCTCATTTTCCTAAATAAATGATGTAAATAACAGTCAGCATAATTCTCATGTTATCAACTATTAAGAGCACAATTCAAATTTTATTGAACAAACCTTCGAATTATAACAGTATTTTTTTTAAACATAAAAAACTTACAATGCACTGTTCCAAATTATTACGCACAGTAAGTTTCAAAACACTTTATAGGGTGTAAAGAACTGAAAATTGTCATTGGTTGTGTTTGCAGCATATTTACTGAAATCAAAAGCTATTTCAATCAAACTTATAACAACATTTTAACTTTTTAAACATTTTAACAGGTCACGTTACATTTTAACCTAGGACCCATTATTTGATAGCAGCTTCACAAGTCTTGCATCCATTGAACTTGTGCGTTTTTGGACAGTTTCTGCTTGGAGTTGTTTGTAAGATGTCAGAATAGCCTCCCAGAGCTGCAGTTTGGATGTAAACTGCCTCCCACCCTCATAGATCTTTTGCTTGAGGATGCTCCAAAGGGTCTCAATAGGATTGAGGTCAGGGGAGGATGGAGGCCACACCATGACTTTCTCTCCTTTTATCCCCATAGCAGCCATTGATGCAGAGGTATTCTTTGCAGCATGAGATGGTGCATTGTCATGCAAGAAGATGATTTTATTATGGAAAACATAGTTCTTCCTTCTGTACCAGGGAAGAAAGTGGTCAGTCAGAAACTCCACATCCTTTGCAGAGGTCATCTTTACACCTTCGGGGACCCTAAAGGGGCAGACGAGCTCTCTTCCCATGATTACAGCCCAAAACATGACTCCACCACCGCCTTGCTTATGTTGCAGCCTTGTTGGAACAGAGTGGCCGTCCACCAACCATCCACTACTCCATCCATCTGGACCATCCAGGGTTGCACGGCACTCATCAGTGAACAGGACTGTTTGAAAATTAGTCTTCATGTATTTTTCTGCTCAATGCAGCCGTTTCTGCTTGTGAGCATTGGTTAGTGGTGGCCGAATAGAAGGTTTATGCACAGTTGCAAGACTCTGGAGGACTCTACACCTTGATGTCCATGGGACTCCAAAGGCACCAGCAGCTTCAAATATCTGTTTGCTGCTATGTAATGGTATTTTAGCAGCTGCTCTCTTGATCCGATGCATGGATCTGGCAGAAATCTTCCTCAATGTGCCTTTATCTGCACAAACCCGTCTGTGCTCTGAATCAGCCACAAATATCTTAATAGTGCTATGATCACGCTTAAGTTTTCGTGAAATATCTAATGTTTTCATACCTCGTCCAAGGCATTGAATTATTTCACTCTTTTCGGCAGCAGAGAGATCCTTTTTCTTCCCCAAATTGCATGAAAATGGTGCTCTGCTTAATAATGTGGAACACCCTCCTTTAGTAGTTTTTCCTTAAATTGGGCTCACCTGGCAATCTAATTATCAAAGGTGTCCGAGATTGTTTTCAGTGATCAAAAGAGCCCTGAGACACAATGCCATCCATGAGTTAAACTGAAAAACAAAATATTTAATCTTTGTGACACTTAAATAGAATTTGCATAATAATTTGGAACAGGGTGTACATGTGTTTTCCCATGTATTGTAAATGTTTGTATGTATGCATATAATCTATGTGTTGCCTGTAACTTTACCTTTGCATTGCCCATACCATACCACCCTCACATTGCAGACACACCTTGTTACATGGTTACATAGCTGAAAAGAGACTTGTGTCCATCAAGTTCAGCCTTCCTCACATTTGTTTTTTGCTGTTGATTCAAAATAAGGCAAAAAAAAAACAGCTTGAAGCACTTCCAATTTTGCAACAAGCTAGGAAAAAAATTCCTTCTTGACCCCAGAATGGCAGTCAGATTTATCCTTAGATCAAGCAGTTTTTACCCTACATTGAAAAATTATATCCTTGAATATTCTGTTTCTGCAAGTATGCATCTAGTTGCTGTTTGAACATCTGTATGGACTCTGATAAAACCACTTCTTCAGGCAGAGAATTACACATGCTTATTGTTCTTACAGTAAAAAAATGTTTTTACCTTAGACAAAATCTTCTTTCTTCCAGTCTAAACACATGACCTCGTGTCCTATGTAAAGTCCAGTTTGTGAATAGTTTTCCACACAATGGTTTGAATTGGCCCCGAATATATTTGGATAATGTTATATCCCCTCTCAGACAAAGTTTTTCTAAACTAAAGAGGTTTAAATTTGTTAAACTTTCTTCATAGTTGATATGTTCCATTCCTTTTTTTAATTTTGTAGCCCGCCTCTGCACTTTTTCTAGTGCCATAATATCCTTCTTTAGAACAGGTGCCCAAAATTGCACAGCATATTCAATATGTGGTCTTACCAGTGATTTATAAAGAGGCAAAATTATATTCTCATCTCGAAAATGAATGCCCCTTTTCATGCATTACAATACCTTATTGACCTTAGCCACTGTTGATTGACATTGCACATTGTTGCATAGTTTGTTGTCTATAACAATTCCCAAGTCCTTTTAGTGTGTTATCCCTAATTCGCTTCCATTAAGGGTATACGTTGCTTGTGCATTCTTTACGCCAAAGTGCATAACTTTGCATTTTTCAACATTAAATTTCATCTGCCATTTGAGTGCCCAGTCCCCCAGTCTAGATAAATCTCTCTGCAGCAAAGTAATACCTTGCTCACATTGTATTACTTTACAGGGTTTTGTGTCATCTAATACACTAATACACCAGGCGGAGCTGCAGACTAAAGGCTGGCTCTCTTGGCAGACGGGAGGGGTCAACAAATCACTCTGCACTTAGGTGATTTAGGTAGCCACAAGGCCCCAGCCTGCGCAAGGCCTTAGGTGGCCGCCTAAATCACCTAATTAGAGAGCAGCCTTTGTTCCCCCCCTCTAGTGGTTCGTCTTCTGGTGCTGCACTGTTTGCTTCTGAATGTGTATTGTAGGGCTGTGCATGTGCCCGGGGTTGCTAATGTTACAGCTGATGCTCTTTCTCGTTTTCAGTGGCGGTAATTCAGGGCAAACGAGGTGGACTTTCCATGCCCAGCGGACCTGTCTTGGATGTCTTGGATCCGGGGTTCGGTCTCAGAGTCTACTTGGCAGCGTCATGGCAAGTGGGTAGAATTCGAGAGGCGGCTTGGTGGTTTTCGGTCAGATGGTGAGCGTATGCAAGGTTTGTTACACCTAATTTGGTCCTGGGAAGCTTCGGTATGTTCCTCCTCGGCTGTATCTGAGAAGTTTTCTGGGCTGAGGTTTTGGTTTAAGGTCACCAGGGTTTTGGACATCACAAAGGATGTTCTAATTTCATTGGTTATGAAAGGATGCCGTAAGGGGCCCAAGCTTTTGGATCGGCAGTAGCCGATCCAGAGCCTTATCTCGGGAGGGGCACTCATAGATTATTTAAAGAAATAATCCAGGCACAATAACCACTACAGCTCTCTGTAGTGGTTATGGCGCCAGGAGTGCCGTGGCGCCATTCCAGAGTAAATAGTCAAACCATTTAAGAACAGTTTGACAATTTACTTGGGGTCTGCCAGGATAGGGGCTGTAGTAGGGGGTTGGGCCTCTAGTAAAGTGTGTGTGTGTGTATGAGATGCAGTGAGTATGTGAGGGATGCAGGGTGGGTATGGGAGGCAGTGTGCGTGAGGGGTGCAGTGTGTGTGTGTGTGTGTGTACGGGATGCAGTGCGTGTGCGAGGGGTGCAGTGTGTGTGAGAGGTGCAGTGTGTGTATGTGGGACAGTGTGTGTATGGGGGTGCAGTGGGAGCACTGTGTGTAGGAGGGGCAGTGTGTGTTTGTGTGAGGGGTGTAGTGTGTATGGGAGTGCAGTGTGTATAAATGGGTGCAGTGGGAGCACTGTGTGTATGAAGTCAGTGTGTGTATGAGGGTGTAGTGGGGGCAGCGTGTGTATGGGAGTGCAGTTGGGGAAGTGTGTATATGGGAGTGCAGTGTTTGTGGGGGAGAAGTGTGTGTGGGAGTGCAGTGTGTGTATGTGGGTGAAGTTTGTATGGGGGTACAATGGGGCAGTGTGTGTATGGAGGAGAAGTGTGTGTGGGGCAGTGTGTGTATGGGGGAGGTGTGTGTATGGGGGTACAGTGGGGGCATTGTGTGTATAGGGGATAAGTGTGTGTAGGGGGGTGCAGTGGGAGCACTGTGTGTAGGAGGAGCAGTGTGTGTTTGTGTGAGGGGTGTAGTATGTGCATGGGAGTGCAGTGTGTATATATTGGGTGCAGTGGGAGCACTGTGTGTATGGAGTCAGTGTGTGTATGTGGGTGTAGAGTGGGCAGCGTGTGTATGGGAGTGCAGTTGGGGAAGTGTGTATATGGGAGTGCAGTGTTTGTGGGGGGAGAAGTGTGTGTGGGAGTGCAGTGTGTGTATGTGGGTGCAGTTGGTATGGGGGTACAATGGGGGCAGTGTGTGTATTGAGGAGAAGTGTGTGTGGGGCAGTGTGTGTATGGGGGAGGTGTATGTATGGGGGTACAGTGGGGGCATTGTGTGTATAGGGGATAAGTGTGTGTAGGGGGGTGCAGTGGGAGCACTGTGTGTAGGAGGAGCAGTGTGTGTTTGTGTGAGGGGTGTAGTATGTGCATGGGAGTGCAGTGTGTATATATTGGGTGCAGTGGGAGCACTGTGTGTATGGAGTCAGTGTGTGTATGTGGGTGTAGAGGGGGCAGCGTGTGTATGGGAGTGCAGTTGGGGAAGTGTGTATATGGGAGTGCAGTGTTTGTGTAGGGGAGCACTGTGTGTATGGGAGTGCAGTGTGTGTGGGGGGGAGAAGTGTGTGTGGGAGGTGGTTTTATTTCGGTTAGAGTTCTCCTTTGCCTTTTTTGGGGCCATGCTGTTGGGCAACCTCGTGAGCCTATCCAAATCGCTCCCTGGGGGGTTGTTATTTGGGGATGTCTTTGGCAAAGCGGATGCATTGAGGTTTTGATTCAGAAGTCCAAGACGGACATTCTAGGGCGAGGTACGTGGGTCATGTTACGTAACATCCCTGGCTCTATGGTCTGTCCTTTGGCATGTATTCATGCTATCTGGAAGGTTCGCCCAGCTGGCATGGGTCCTTTGTTGGTTCACAGTTTCAATTTATCAGGGTTTTCCACATGGCTTTGGATGTTTTGGGGCTGCCTAGTGCAGAGTTTGGGGGGCACTCCTTTCAGATAGGGGCTGTCACTGAGGCATCTAGCCTGGGGTTGGCTGAGGAAGTTATCCAAAGGATTGGGAGATGGGAATCTAGGAGGTTCCGATCATATATGTGTCCAACTGGACTGATTCCGTTTCCCCTTTTGTCACTAAAGGTGCCAGAAACCGAGTATGGGTCATCGGCCATTTGTACATACATTGGGCGCAACAGCGGACTGCAGTTCATCCCGGGGGACTACAATTGGGCCTGTTGCCAGCGGTGGCAGAAGTCCGTTGGTTCGGTACCCGATGGGAGCACCTGTAGCCTGAATTGGTCCATTTGTCCGTCCTGCTCGGTGGTCCTGATGTTATCCTGATTCTTGCTGGGGGGAACTATCTTTGCAATATTCCGGTGTATGATCTGGGGGTGAGTATGCAGAAAGATTTGGCTGAGCTCTGGCTCAGATTCCCAAGGGTGTGTCTGGTGTGGTCTGAGGTGCTATCTCAAAACTATTAGAGGGGAGCAAGAGTTCCCAGGGCTCTTGAACAGAGCAGAATCCAACTTAATAAGCGGGTTTAGGGGTTTGTGAAGGGAATGGGGGGGTTAAAGGAGCTTTGCTGCATTTTTTAGCATAACGCAGCAATTTATTTTAGGAGTGATGGGGTCCACCTGACGGACGTTGGACTCGATCTTTTTAATCTGGCATTGCAGGATGCATTGAAGATTTAGGGGGTAAACCAGCAGGTCTTGTGGCGGTATATGGCCCTTGTCAACTGGGGCTTGGACCAGCGATCTGTGGAAAGTAGATGGGTAGGGCTGTCCCTCCCCTAAACTCAGGTACAATTATGGATAACGGACGTGCCCACTGAGCCAATAAGCGGCTATTGGTTAGCATTACGAAATGGAAGGCCCAAGAAAAGGCCTTGTACTGGTTGGAACGAGGGGGAGGGCCAGCTTCACTAAGTTATGTTTGGTTTTGCAAGGTGGTACTCAGTGACGTATCTATTTACTGAGTAATTATGAATATAGTGTTTATGTTAAGTTGAAGTTTTAATATTAATATATTTATAATACAGCTGTGGCCTATTTACTCCAAAGCAAGTCTGTTGTGGTTCATTTTGGGAATAAGTGGTGGGTTTATCAATGGTAAAGATTCTATGCATATATACAGTTACTCTCTACCTACGCACATGATAACAAAATACATAATTTTGGACATTATACTATATTAGATTCACTGTTTTACTGTTTCTATTGTATTTTATCAAAATTTTGTTTCCTTTGGCGCATCCTGCATTTTGTTTTGTATTGTGCTATCTGCTGCTAGGGTTTTTTAAAGAGAATCCCCATCCTTTCAGGCGCTACCTGTTTTGATCAGTTATTTAGTGCTGCTCTATTTTTTATGTGTTTAGCTGATCATATCCAGTTGGAAGTGGCAAGGAAATAAATAAAATGCATAAAGCATTGTATAAATTTTTTTAATGGGAAACCCAAATTACATGTTATGAGGTTGTGCTTTGAATATCTGTATTTATATATGTGTATACATTTTCATCTGTTGTCCTTAATTCAGCCCAGGAAGAGGGGAACCTTTGAGAGATATGTGGAGAGAAAAGGGTAATAGGTGATGGAATGGGGAATGAGAAAAGGGGAACAATTAGAGGAAGAGAGGGTTATGGTAGAGGGGCACAAGTGAAGAACAGGTGGGCCGTGGCACCTGTGGCCGGTCAGACAGCCCAAATCATTAAGTTAATGTCCTTTAAATAATTTTCCTTGGACTGTGACAGCCTTTCTCAGTCCGAGGGAAGAGAATGGAGGAGCTGGGGGCTGGTGTGGCTGCATTCAGGCTGCTGGGGGCTGGAGGAAGTACTGCAAAACAGTGTCACAGGCTCCACTCTGCCTCCACACGCAAGCCTGCCCCCGCACTCAAGCAGTATGAAAATGGCTCCAACAGCCTTCAGTGCCAGGTAACCTTCACTGATTTTGTGTGTGTGTGTGTGTGTGTGCCTGCTAGTGAGTGAGCGTGTATGTTTGTGTCAGTGAACTTGTCTGTATTGAGCATGTGTGTGACAGTTAGTTTATCTGTATTGGTCATGTATGTGACAGTGAACTTGTATGTGTATCAGTGACCTTGTCTTTAGTGAGCATGTGTGTGTGTGTAACAGTAAGCTTGTCTTTACTAAGTTTGTGTGTTTGTAGCAATACGCTTGTCTGTGTGTATCAGTAAGCCTATTTGTGTGTATCAGTGAGCTTGTGTTTTTATGTCAGTGAGCTTATGTGTATCATATACACATAATACACATAAGCTCACTGACATAAAAACACAAGCTCACTGATACACACAAATAGGCTTACTGATACACACAGACAAGCGTATTGCTACAAACACACAAACTTAGTAAAGACAAGCTTACTGTTACACACACACACATGCTCACTAAAGACAATGTTATTGTCTGCCTGTGAGCCTGTGTATAAAGGAGCTTGTGTCAGTGAGATTGTCTGCATGAGGTGATGAAGAGAGAGATAAATTAATAGAGGGGGATGGAGAAAGATAGAAAGACAGATGAGTTTTGTAAACATATTGCACAAACACACCTGCATACATGCACACTAAATCTTCACACAAATACACTCCTGCATGCACACTGATACTCTGTCTACAAAATTACACCACTAAATTTGTGTGCTAGAATTCCACATGAATACCCTCATTCATGTACCCCTTCATGCACACACTAGCACTGTAATCATTCATTGATAGTGACAAAGCTGCCAATAGCATATGTTGACAGGGAGGATAACTCCCACTGTTCTCAGTCTGCCTTGGGCATGTATGTTCCAGTGTTTTTTGAGATAAGGGACGCTGCACTAAAAAGTGTTAGTTATACTGTGCATTATGGTTTTCATTATATGGTATTGCAGCCTCCTTCTTGCTTAATATGTGTGGGGGTGAGGGGGGGAGAATGAGGAAAGAAGTGATCATTAACTGAAACTACTTCCATTTTTAACCTCTTGTCCGTCGGGGATGGTGTGCTGTCCTTACATAGCATATAATGATGCACTGACAACTTCTGAATGTAGACTGGCACTTATTATTCAAGATTACATAGCAAGATGGTTCCTGTAGATTTGCATAAAACGTGTATTAGGTAGTCTGCAGAATGACAAGAAACTACCTGGCCAGCTTTATATAGTCTGTTCATAAATAGTCCAGGGTGGTTACCGGTATATTTGTAATATCTCTTGTGACTGTACAACTGTAATGTTGTATTAAGGTTGTAATATATGTTTGTATTCTTACTGACAAGCTGGAACTGACAAGCTGAACTACTCTGCAGCAGAGCCGATACTTCTTAGCACCCATGATCTGAAGCAGAGAATTGTAGCTCATATCACTGTCACAACATACACTAATAACTAACTGTATCACACCAACTGCACAACTGCTCTGATGTTCTTTTAACAGTACATTGAAAGGAACTCAGAGCACCCACCTTGTAAATAAAATAATGAATAAACACATTTTATGCACAAATTTCATCCATTAATAAAAAAATGTTTTTTTCAATATTCAAGTGATTCATGCATTTACATTATTCCAGTAGTTAATTCATTTATGTTTCAGCCAAATTAATGAATCACCCATTCTACAAATTTGCAGTTATCCAAAAATGAATGCTTAAATCTTATATATACAGTGTCAGGTCTCCCATATAGCCTGTTTTCGAGAGAGAAATAGATAGTTATATAGTAAAGGTAAAGTATGTGAAAACGTATATTTAATGAGAACAAGTGCAAGAAGTGTGGAGCAGGATAAAAAATCTACTTTTGTTTTCAGTTTGCTTGTCGGGATATTTCTGAATTTGAATAAATGCCCTGTGCAAACAAATAAAAAAAGAGAATGGCAAACAACTCAATTAGCTTGCCCTATGATGTGCCTCTACTCTCTTCTTAAGCTAGTTTTAGCTCATTTTGTACCATTTCAGAGAGAACCTATACCACTTACAATACACATCTACTAGCCTGGAAAGTAGTTTGGTGTTGTTCAAAGAGTTTTCGGAGATGTATTCAACTTCAGCCCAGAGAGACCATAGAGAGGCATCAATATCAGTACCTATATATGTTCAATATGTTCTCTGGCATTTCTAACCTTGTATTGAAAATATTACTTATCATGCTGTCTGAAATATCTGATGAATTAGAATGTTCTCCAATTTTCTATTTTACTCATTTTTTGGAGAGATATGTATTTTTTTATTATTTTTTTTGAACAATGTAATACATTTCCATTGATTGATGTAATGGCTTCTACACTATATTGTGATTTAATGTACAAAATGTGAAGTATACCTGTCCCTTTCAGCATTCTGCAAGCAGAGTACAGGAAGAGAGGTAGCCATTTTGTGTGTCTCCCTTTGTTAATAGTTGGGTGTAAGAGATACCATGAACTGAAAGTCAATTGGCTCTCTCATTATATGCTGGGAACAGGGCGGCCGCCTTATGGCGCACCGGCTCTGGGGGCGCAAAAGTTCAGTAACCGGCAGGAGGGAAGTGCTCTCTCACCGCCTCTGATTCTCCTACAGCCGCACACCTCCCAGCAGTCACACTGGACCCCAGGGACTGACCCACGCCAGCTCCCCAGGTAGGGAGCCTGGGTGGAAAATGTTTAATTATAAAAATAATAGTTAGTGAGTGTCTGTGAGTGAGTGAGCGAGTGTGTCTGTGAGTAAGTGTATGTGTGTCTGTGAGTGTATGTGTGTGTCTGTGACTGAGTGTGCGTGTGTGTCTGTGAGTGAGTGTGTGTGTGTGTGCCTGTGTGTGTGTGTCTGTGAGTGATTATATAAGTGTGTGCATGTGAGTTTATGTGTGTGCATTTGAGTGAGTGTGTGCAAGTGAGTGCATGTGTGTGTATGTGTGTGCATGTGAGTGTATGTGTGTGTATGTGTGTGCATGTGAGTGTATGAGTGTGTCTGTCAGTGTATGAGTGTGTTTGTGAGTGCATGAGTGTGTGTGTGTGTCTGTCAGTGAGTGTGTGTGTGTGTGTCTGTCAGTGTGTGTTTGTGAGTGTCAGATCAGTGAGTCTGTGTCTGTCAGTGACATCTGTGTGTTTGTCATTAAGTGTGTGTGACTGTCAGTGTGTATACACCACTGAGTGTAGCGTGGCAGAGCAGAGCGCGGTACAGGAGCTTCTGTTTCCTGTACCCGGCCAGACTGACAGGAGGTGCTCACTGAGAGAGCACTTCCTGTCAGTCCGGGCGGGTACAGAAAAGTACGGAAGATACTTAGGGGATCTGCTCCGCTCGGCAACGCTACAAGAGAAGTAGGACGCACACCAGGAAGGGGAGTGTAACCACTAAGGGGAGGTGCACCAAGGGACAAGGAGAGGAGGGAAGAGAAACACCAAGTGACGGGGAAAGAAGGGGGAGGGGAGAGGAACACTAAGGGAAAGGGAAGGGAGGGAACCACTAATGGACACAGAGGGGAGAGGGGCTGGTTAAGAGGCACACAGGTGAAGATATTTTTTTTGAGGGGGGGGGGGGGGGTGGAAAACTGCATCTTTACCTATGTACCCAAAAATCCTTGCACTGGCCCTGGCTGAAAAGTCACAGTTCTGAGATATTTTGATATGGCTGACATTGCAGTGCTGTTTTTGCTTTTGTAGTTGTACTTTTGCCGTTCATTTTAGGTGAAACATACATTGAAAGTTAGAAGTTACACTTGGAAGTCAGTCCACAACTGATGCAGTTTAATTTATTTTACTTATATTTGCTATTCTTTCCAGCAACTATTAAACAGAACCAAATAGAAACATAGAAACATAGAATGTGACTGCAGATAAGAACCATTCGGCCCATCTAGTCTGCCCAATTTTCTGAACACTTTCATTAGTCCCTGGCCATATGTCTGAAATAAGGCTTCCTGTTCCTGCCGATGGCTGACTGCAATCTTCTGAGTTTGTATTTATAATGAATTGTGATCCCTACAAAAATTGCATCTAGCAACACAATATACAGCCATATGCACTTGTTGAAAGGCATTTTTCATTCTGGCTTCTTACTTCAAGCATTGTGGATTTGTCTTAACCAGTGTTCATATAAAATCCCTTCTGGGACTGGAAGGGTAGATGTACCCTCAAGCTTATTAAAAGAGGTGACAGAAAGATATTCTTCTCTGTTATATCTAGACATAAACCCCATGAGTCAAGTTACAGACCAATTCAGTTTACAGGATCACAACTTTTGCGTCTGGGTGACTGTCAAAATAAACAATCTTGGTTGCAAAAAAGGTTAGTGGCCCTATTAACCTCACCTCAGTGGCCAGCAACCTCCAGAACATATGGCTATTCATGGTGAGCAACACATTCGGATGTGTACAATTTATTTTGTTTGCATTCAGTGTGCAGTCATTGTAGCTGAAAATAATGTTGATGGTTGTGGAACTTACATAGTCTTACATAGTCTGTTTTTTGGGATCAATAGATAGATAGATAGATAATCTATATATTTATCTAGGAATCTATAATATAGTTATTACTAATTTTAATATATTGTACTTCAATGCAATAAAATAATAAAGTACTAAATATTCCAACCAACACAGGTCTTCCAATCACTTTGTTTTTTGCAATAATACGTTTGTTTTCTTTCCTATTCAGTGTACAATATGGATGTTTCATTCTATGAATTGCATGGAATCTAATTCAATGTTATGTTCTTTTTGCTGAAAACGTATGTGCATTATAGACACCAAATCTTGTGACTGATCCAAAAGCATGCTGCCAAAACTCATAATTTGCCTTCACCCTAATCATATCAGAGACACTGTATACTAGACTGGGAGATAGCTTCTGTCCGAACTGCAATTTAGCCAAGTTTGAGCCAATCGGGTGTTCGGTTGAATTCCTAAATACTGAGCTGAAATGTTCCCAATTAAAGACCATCCAAAATGCTCAAAACGAAATATGTTTGCTTGTGATTTTAAAAGCCATTTTTGACGCAAAAAAAGTAAATTATTGATGGCTAGGGGACAGTAACGAAATGACCAAGTGCGAAAAAAAAAGGAGGAGCAGAAAACCCTATATATTATATAATTATTTTATAGCTCATTATATATATAGCATTAGTTCCTTTTCAAAAACACAATGAAAATGGTGTTGCATGCACCATTATTTTACTCCTGAGGTGTTTGAATTGTTTGTTTATTATTCATATTATATTCTTGTATTTCTGACCCAGATTCTTGCATTTTTCATTAACTATTATTTTTACAGTAACTTTTTCTCACTTTCTTGGTGTACTGCATACCATGTTTCCCCGAAAATACACCCTACCCCGAAAATAAGCCCTAGCTAAATTTTCGAGGTGGGCTGCAATATAAGCCCTACCCCGAAAATAAGACCTAGGCATTGCACCTTTGCGGCCCGGCGGGACTTCCTTCTTCTATGAGGAGGAGGGGGAGGAGCGTTGCAGGCCGCGGTATCGCGCAACGTGATGACGACGCGCGCAGCGCCGTCAGTCTGCCTTCACGGATCTTCAGCGGAAGGATCCATTTCTGGGCGGTGAGGCACCCAGTGGTCGGACTAGGCGGGCAAGGAAGGCATCTTTGAAATGTGAGTAGATATTTTATGTCTGGGACTGAATTAATTAAAGGGGGTGGTGAATTAATTAAAGGGGGTGGTGAATTAATTAAAGGGGGGTGAATTAATTAAGGGGGGGTGGATTTATTAAAGGGGGTGGATTTATTAAAGGGGACGTGCATTAATTAAAGGGGGTGGAATAATTAAAGGGGGGTGGATTAATTAGAGGGGGTGGATTTATTGAGGGGGGTGGATTTATTAAGGGGGGTGGATTAATTAGAGTGGGGTGGATTAATTAAAGGGGGTGGATTAATTAGAGGGGGTGGATTCATTAGAGGGGGTGGATTCATTAGAGGGGGTGGATTCATTAGAGGGGGTGGATTAATTAGAGGGGGTGGATTAATTAGAGGGGGTGGATTAATTAGAGGGGGTGGATTAATTAGAGGGGGTAGATTTATTAAAGGGGGTGGATTTATTAGAGGGGTGTGGATTTATTAGAGGGGTGTGGATTCATTAGAGGGGGGTGGATTAATTAGAGGGGGTGGATTTATTAAAGGGGGTGGATTTATTAAAGGGGTGGATTTATTAAAGGGGTGGATTTATTAAAGGGGTGGATTAATTAGAGGGGGTGGATTAATTAGAGGGGGTGGATTAATTAGAGGGGGTGGATTAATTAAAGGAGGGGTGGATTAATTAGAGGGGGTGGATTAATTAGAGGGGGGTGGATTTATTAAAGGGGGTGGATTAATTAAGGGGGGGTGGATTCATTAAAGGGGGGGTTCAATGTACATACCGGTACCGTAAATAAATAAGCCCTACCCTGAAAATAAGCCCTAGTGTGTTTTTTGTGACTAAAATTAATATAAGACCCGGTCTTATTTTCGGAGAAACACAGTAATATATACTTAATATCATATCACACATGTAGGTTGCAGCACATTGATTGCACATTGTCTGGCCTTCTCTGTTCTCATTCAGTTTCCAAATTGGAATCTCAATACTGTAATTCTGCTCAATACTGTAATTCTGAGTCCAAATGGCATCCAGCCAAACTTCAGGTTTTCTAAAAACTTTTCTACTTTAAGAAAAATATGGTGCACCTGAGCTACATTTTCCTGCCATGCACAAGACTACTTATATCACTACCGTGCAAGAATATTCCTGTCCGCCTGCACGGCCCACGCCTCACCCTTCTGTCAGTCCCTATATTGCCTTCCTGTTAGATATAAGGCTCAATTTAAAATTCTGGTTCTTGCCTTTAAATCTCTACATAATGCTGCTCTCCCCTATGTGACGGACCACCTGGCACCCTGACCGGGTACCTCCATCAATCGCTGCTTCCTAGTACTTGCGAGTACCATAAGCACTGCACTGGAACACCATAACCACCGTAAACCCCACGAACTGTCTTGCCATCCTCAACCCACCCTGGACCCAAGACTTCCAGTAGGTAGACCTCTCCTAGTCCAGAGAGCGTAGTCTTACAAGAGCTTAGTGATTATACTCAGGGGAGTATAGTGATTATAGCAATCCCCAGAGTGAATGTAGTTCTCCAATCCCCCAAACATGAGCCTAGACTTCATGAAGGGTAAAACAAGTGTGCTTAATGAAAGCCACAGCTGGCCTTTTATGCAAGTCCCCATGCAAGGGGCACTCCCACATGGACCTTGTGGGGGACAGGGACACAAAGTTTACATCCAATACAGTGACGAAATTTGTGACATTCCCATTACAAACACACAATGCATCCCTACACACACAGAAACACATCATGTTTCCCTTACACACAGAGAAACATACAATGCTTCTCTTACACACACACACACACACACACACAGAAACAGAATGCATATCTTACACACACTCAATGCACCCCTTACAGACACACACACTGCATCCCTTACATACACAGAAACACACCTTGCATCCATTACACACAAAGACAATGAATCCCTTGCACACATACACAGAAACACACAATGCATCTCTTACACACAGACAAACACACACTGCTTCTCTTACACAAACACAGAAACAGAATGCATATCTTACACACACTCAATGCACCCCTTACAGACACACACACTGCATCCCTTATATACACAGAAACACACCTTGCATCCCTTACACATACAAACACAGATTCACACAATGCATCCCTTACACACAAACACACACTGCTTTCTATCCCTTACACAAAAGCACACTGCATCCACTACAATCACACAAACTGCATCACCTACACAAATTGGTATCCATATACACTACACTTCCATAAGCACACACTTTAGATCCTCTACACTAGCACGTAACACATTCCCTACAAACTCTACTCCTTGTGGGTGGAACATGTAGGTGGACTTATGGGTGGGCCTTATGAGCATGCTCACCGTCAGGCCCTGGAGGCCCAGACCTGAGCTGTGCAAGGGGCCCAAAAAATTTAGCTGCTTCACGTTCCCCCAGAACATTGAATTTTGTGACCACAGTTACAAACAGCCGCCAGAGCCTGTTCTACACCAGACCAGTTGAGCCAGACTACAGCCAGCACCCCTCATCATCCTCCTCTGGTTGTAAGTAGTCATTCTAGTATATTATTTTTGGCACTAATATCTAATTTACATCACATTAAATGGACACTATAGTCCCCAGAACCACTGCAGTTTAGAGAAGGGGTTCTGGTGTCTATAGCCTGTCCCTGCAGGCTTTTTATTGTAAACACACACTGTGTGCAGCACTGGCTTTAGTTCATAAGGCAGATCATATGGGTGGGGCATTTATGTCACATGGGGGGGGGGATTTTTCTTTTGCCTAGGGCGGCAAAAATCCTTGCACTGGCCCTGATTATTACGTCCCTCTACCATACCTTATTGACTTTGAGGTTAGGGTCAGGGCAGGAGTATCATTAATCTCTGCTAAGTATGCTAAATGCTTTGCCATCTACAGATTGACTGACGGATATTTATTTTGGGGAAGGGGGATAAATATTTGGCACCTTTCAATGCCCTTGATTTATTTATCACTGTGAAATCGAATTTTAATCACCATTCTTTTAATGTCAATGACTCTGATATATGGCACATGCATGATATGCCAACATTACATTATTATTTCATAGTCTACAATTAATAAAGAATATAATTCTATCACATGTATTTCCTGTTTCTTGCCCAGTATTTATCTGCTTATATTCTGTTAATTGCCATTTTTGCCAATGAGATCTGTTGGTTAATGGCACGACAACACGGACTAGTATGTACATTCATTTCTGCAACCTCTTTGTTAGTCTCACTAGACTGCCACCCATTTCCTACATGTGTCCTTCATTGTATTGTTTTTTGTTTATGTATATATGCACCCATAATTTGTCATGCCATTGCATCATCCTGCCTTGACATTCTCTATATGCCTTCAGCTTGCACCAGTCGCTTTGAACCTATAGTCCAGAGCAAAAGTACATGCCTGTAATAGAGAAGTACTGAGTTCATCTTTAAATACATGCTTCCTATGTTAATACTTGCATTTTTTTTTGTTTTATTTTTTTTTCAGTTTGTAATTATTTCTACATTACGTTTGATTGAATCGGATAGTACTGATTTACTATTTAGCAATACTACTTTGGCAATACTACTAGATATTGGACACAGGTATATCAGACATTTATTGCTAATAGACAATAGTGTTATGTATATTGTGTAGTGTTACATAGTTATACTGTTTGGGTCATATGGTTTAGACTGCACATTTCGTTCCTTTCCAGTTGTCTCTATGATCCGACCTTTGCAATTGACTTTGTCTTTGATTGTTCTCAATGGATCTCTGTGACATTTTGGCTATTCTCAGCTGACGTTTACTTAATGCCTCAAATATTCAATACTTCTGGAGATTTTTTCATTACTACTGGCGTTTTATGTGAGATTATGGTAGAGGTATGTCAATCATTACAATGAGCACTTCGAAACAAGCAGTCCTTTCCATTGTTCTCTGTAAGTGCATGCTATACCCCAAATTATAAAAGGGCAATTTCCTTCACTCTAGGGCTCAATTATTCTAACATTCCAAAATCTGATTTTCTAAAAGACGATATTTAACTGAATAGAGAAAAGTTTGTTCTCAAAAATGTAGAAATGCAGCCTTGCCCATTTACATCCATTTCTTTCAGAACTAGATCAATTCTCTGCATAATAGTTATATCAGCACTTTAAATTTAATCTCATGGCAGTACACCATGTCATACTACTTGAAATCCTAAATCCAAGCTCCTTTATTTTACAAATTTTCTTTATTTTATTTCCAATTCTTCTTTTTAATAAATATGGTCACTTGGGAAATATTTTAGCTCTTGACAAACTTACATTTCCAGAATTCTGAATATAATTTATTAAAGCACGCATTCAGATTGCATAATAAATGTGGAGATAATCTCACTGTTCGTGTTCATATGATTTTATAACTATGCATTAATATTAGTAAGTTGATTATTCTTTAGTTTGTTTCTCTAAATTACACTTTGACATATATTACTTACATCGCATGCGAAGAGATAGCCACTAATAATATATGTACAGGTAGATGTTGTTAAATTATAAATCTGCAATTTTCATTCAGTATTGGCACAGCCTGATTGAAGAGTCATAGTTTTTTTGGAAATGTACCTGATAACTATGCCAGAGTTATGGTTCAGCCTATTACATCGACTCATCACTAGTCAACCATTCCTTTTTTCAAGCAATTTATTTTTCCATTGTTCTTCCATGTTCTTCCATGTTCTTCCATTTACACACCATAATCACCTGTCCAGATTAAGAGATTAAATTGTTCATAGAAAAAGCGTTTTCAATCATTTGACTCGGGTCAACTGTTTTATTTATTGCAGTAGGTAAATGTGAATACCTTGGAAAATGGTTCTATTTAAATGTCATTATCTTGCCTTAGCTTCAATGTAATATTTTTGGATAACCTATTCTAATGATTTTATATTTTCTGGATAAAGTTTTAAAATTATTTTTCAAACTTTTCCGAAAACATGTTAAACTATAAAAAACACATATCAAACATAAAAAAATATAACAATATATATTTAAATATATTAAAATATAGTTCAAAATATTATATATTTTTAAAGTTTATCCAAAAATATAAATTAAGTTGAAAAATGTATCCAAAAATATTATATCAGGGCCTGTATTTTTAGAACTCACTAAAAAATGTTCCCTGAAATTTACACCACTGACTAAAAATGTTAAAACACCTACATCTTGTTAAAGGGACACTATAGGTATCCAGAGATCTCCATGTCAATTAAAAGATCTGGGTGTCATGTCCCTCTTGTTTAACCCCTTAAGGACACATGACATGTGTGACATGTCATGATTCCCTTTTATTCCGGAAGTTTGGTCCTTAAGGGGTTAAACCCTGCAATGTAATGCATTGCTGCAACAGAAATGTTTACATTGCAGGATTAAATGCCTCTAGTGGCTGTAATACAGAAGAGGCGCTAACACAGACATAGCCGAGGAAAATGTGGCTGTTTCAATCAGATGGCCTCAAGAAACCATCTGATTAGTGCATGTGGACTAGCCTCCCAATGCTTTCCTATAAAAAAGCATTGGGTTGGCTGAGATCATACAAGACTGGCGGACAGGCAAGATGGTAGGGAGACATTAATGCTATAGTGTTCCTTTAACTTGTGTTAACCATTTTTCATGAGAAACATAGAAACATAGAAACATAGAATGTGACGGCAGATAAGAACCATTCGGCCCATCTAGTCTGCCCAGTTTTCTAAATACTTTCATTAGTCCCTGGCATTATCTTATAGTTAGGATAGCCTTATGCCTATCCCACGCATGCTTAAACTCCTTTACTGTGTTAACCTCTACCACTTCAGCTGGAAGGCTATTCCATGCATCCACTACCCTCTCAGTAAAGTAATACTTCCTGATATTATTTTTAAACCTTTGTCCTTCTAATTTTAGACTATGTCCTCTGGTTGTGGTAGTTTTTCTTCTTTTAAATATAGTCTCCTCTTTTACTGTGTTGATTCCCTTTATGTATTTAAATGTTTCTATCATATCCCCCCTGTCTCGTCTTTCCACCAAGCTATACATGTTAAGATCCTTTAACCTTTCCTGGTAAGTTTTATCCTGCAATCCATGAACCAGTTTAGTAGCCCTTCTTTGAACTCTCTCTAAGGTATCAATATCCTTCTGAAGATATGGTCTCCAGTACTGTGTACAGTACTCCAAGTGAGGTCTCACCAGTGTTCTGTACAATGGCATGAGCACTTCCCTCTTTCTACTGCTAATACCTCTCCCTATACAACCAAGCATTCTGCTAGCATTTCCTGCTGCTCTATTACATTGTCTGCCTACCTTTAAGTCCTCAGAAATAATCACCCCTAAATCCCTTTCCTCAGATGTTGAGGTTAGGACTCTATCAAATATTCTGTACTCTGCCCTTGGGTTTTTACGTCCAAGATGCATTATCTTGCACTTATCCACATTAAATGTCAGTTGCCACAATTGACCATTTTTCTAGTTTACCTAAATCATTTGCCATTTGGCTTATCCCTCCTGGAACATCAACCCTGTTACATATCTTAGTATCATCCGCAAAAAGACACACCTTACCATCAAGACCTTCTGCAATATCACTAATAAAAATATTAAAGAGAATGGGTCCAAGTACAGATCCCTGAGGTACCCCACTGGTGACAAGCCCAAGCTTCGAATATACTCCATTGACTACAACCCTCTGTTGCCTGTCACTCAGCCACTGCCTTACCCATTCAACAATATTGGAATCCAAACTCAAAGATTGCAGTTTATTGATAAGCCTTCTATGTGCAACAGTGTCAAAAGCCTTACTGAAATCTAGGTAAGCAATGTCTACTGCACCACCCTGATCTATAATTTTAGTTACCCAATCAAAAAAATCAATAAGATTAGTTTGGCATGATCTCCCTGAAGTAAACCCATGTTGTCTCTGGTCTTGAAATCCATGTGTTTTTAGATGTTCAACAATCCTATCCTTTAACATGGTTTCCATCACTTTCCCCACTACTGAAGTAAGGCTTACTGACCTATGAGAAGCTCTGTTTTCTTTTACATTTATACTAAACACTTACCAAATTACATCAGAATCCAGTTCAGGAGAGCAAACATTTCAAATGCAGAGGAGGTATAGAAACATTGTTTAATTTTTCGTTTTCTCTGTATATTAGTTCTAGTCAGTCTGCCAGGTGCAAAGCGCAGTGAAACAGAGAACAAGGAACTGCACTCCAATCCACTTAAAACCAGGTGCACTGAAGTAGGACTAGCAAATCCAATACACATATATAGCAGAAAAGAAGCAAAATCTTCAGGAACTCACGTAATTAAAGGCACAGACAGATTTATTGGATCAAAAAGGGAAAGTAACATTTCGACCTCCTGAGAGGTCTTTATCAAGCTTATGCTTGAGAAAGACCTCTCAGGAGGTAACGTTGCTTTTCCTTTCGACCTCCTGAGAGGTCTTTATCAAGCTTAAGCTTGAAAAAGACCTCTCAGGAGGTCGAACTGTTACTTTTCCTTTTCCACAGGCAGATTTCCAATAAATCTGCCTGTGACTTTAATTCCGTGAGTACCTAAAGATTTTTCTTGTTTTCTGTTATAGGTGCAAGGGGCAGAATTTGTAACATTAATTGACAGGTATCTAAGATAGAGGTGTCCAGTTATACAATAAAGAGGTGTGGATAGCTACATTTGATTTTATTTCTTAAATTAAGGGATAAGTCAATATAATATAAAGAAAATGGGATTTGACATTAACAATAATCGATTATCTATATACAGATGACAAATTACACAATATGGCAAGGTCTTTATAACTTTTACGTGTAGTGTTAATTGTATCACTGAATTGCATACTTGGGAGGTGATTTACTAGTTTGCGATGGGGAAGGGTTGTCTATAATCTTGTATATACTATACAATGCCCTTGTGAGTCCTTTGAACATATTTGAATTCATCCTTACCAGAATTAGTGATTTACATGCATGTTTAGATGCGTTGAAACTCCGTTATATAAAACACTTCTTTTTCATGCATACAATATGTTTCATGTACAAATGTTCAGTGTAGGTTTTCTTCTATGCTTCTATATTTTTTTTCAACAGCAAAAACTGGTGTACTTGGCACACTACAGGTTATAATACTGTAGAGTGGAGCTACAGTGGATACAATAAGTATACAGCTATTACAACAGAGTGTACATTTAGATAAATGATATTACGAGGATCCCATAGAGAGCCCCATTGAGTTTATAATCTTTGCAGGAATTAGAGGCAAAACACACAACTAGGAAGATAATTGTGTGTGAGCTATCATAAATACAACAAGATCCATCCACTTTGTTTATCAATAGTATTTATGTATTATGGTGTTTGGAACAATCCTTAACAAATTTTAGCAATTTTTAGTATGTCATCAACAACCTACCTACAATAAAATATCTGTTATTATACTCCTGACATGTCTGGTCCTCCCATTCTTTGTTATAGAGGAAATACTCCGTATGTACATGTGTATGATGTTACATGCATATATTATTAATATTTGACCTATACAAATAATTATGGATTGGGAACTGATCAAAAATTATATCAACAGATGGTTTCTCATTAACTTGATCAAAATTAACTGAAGATGCAAGTCATGTGTAAGTGAACAGATGTCTAGTTTATGTTGAAAAAAAATAGTTCTGGTTACCACAGAAAATTCTGTTATAGAACACTGCTTAATATATGTTAGAACAGGAAAAAAAACTGAAATTCTTTCAGTTGTGCTCAAAAACTTGAGGAATACAAAAACAGACTGTACACAATAGATTTACTTCAAGGAAATGGTACATTAAAAAAAATGTTTTCTTTTTTTCTTTTCTAGTTTAATTTTACAAGAGCATATATTAATAGGAAAAGCACCAAAGTTGCATATTGGTTTTATTTGAACAGGTGATTCTGTAGTTACATTAAGAGCAGTCTTGAAAATAACGCCAACATTTAATAATAACTGTAAATGCTGCCTCATTGTTAAACATTTTCCAAGCTGTGCATCTTTTATTACAAATATTCAGTTGACAGCTCTATTATATGCCCCTTTTTCTGGCACAGAACAGAATATGTCTGACAGACCTTTGAGCATTAAAATGAATGTACACCGCATTTGCTCTCGGCACAAAGAACAAGGAAAAGGCTGATTTCACACCATTCTGAGCTGCATTAAGTCCCTTTCAAAATGGCCGCAAGCTCCCAGCTGGAATGAATGAAAATGAATAACATTTGCAACTGTGCTTTATCTCTCTGGGCTCTTTCCAAAACTTCCACACTTTATTCCACACCATGGTACATAACACCAGGTCAACACATGTTTCACACGCTGCCTGTAGCCCTGCGAAATTACTGGCTAATGATTACTTGAGGTAGAACACAACTCTGATTTGAGTTTATTTCCCAGCAGCAAACTCAACATATTTTAAACTTCCACAAATTATATGAAAAATGTCTCGGACATTGTGTGCACCTGTGTGAAATATGTTTGGATATATTTCTATCAAATGTAAGAAACAAGCTACTTTGCCAAAAATAATACTATTGTTTTGCCAGATTCACTGTACATGCTGTGTCTACACACTTTAAAAAGCATGCATAGTACTGTTTAAGAAAGTAACCAAATGTAAACTGTAGATGTATTGCTGAAATGTAAATTACAATGATACATTTTCCACATACATAGAGACTCTCATCAATTTAGCTTCAGCAGTATGTAAATTAAACATGTTAATGTGTCATTCTACTACTGTGGTACACTGTGGTTATTATGTGGAATAAAGTTGATTATTAAATATTCATGTATATGCTTGTTAATAGCGTGAGTTTCAATGTTTTTTTGTGTTTTGAACTGTGACTGTGGACTGTGAACTTGGTGGATTTAAGGGGTCATTGCATTAGCATCCCAGACAACAGTTGTAATGGAGAAGTGTATATGTAGGCTCCATAAAAATAATTATATGATTGTCATCCTTGATGTCTACGGTATGTATATTTATTACTGCTTCTGTAAGAAAATGTGTACAAGGAATGCATATAAATGGAGCTGTAAGCCAATGAAAACCAACTCCAGCAACCTCAATTTATACAAAAATCAATCATGCTTTAAACAATATCAGTTCACCCATATAAAAATAAGATGCAATAATAGCGCAAGTTTATTGTAATAATTTATATAATTATGTTGATTGAGTGTGTGCATAACTACCCTGTAAGCCTACTGTGAGAAGCAAACTATTGAGTGCTCTTATGGTGGCACTTAACCAGTAGGGCTGCTCCCCAGTGTAAAAGAGAGAGAGAAAAACAATAATGTGCTTTGTTTAATGTTAGATTTAAAATAACATAATTAATTTACACTCTTGTGATCTGGAACAATTATCACCTTTATTATGATATGGGTGACACTTAACCCTCTCTCACGTGTACTATGTAAAAAATAAAGAAGCATTGTGATTTGTGAAAGAAATAAGTACAGAGCTGTTTTCTATGAAATATAGAAATATGGTGGTTCAGAAATCGGACCACTCAACCAAAATTCAGGCTAATTGTAGTCAGGGCCGGCCTTAGGGGTGTGCGAGCTGTGCGGCCGCACAGGGCGCCATGGTGCAGGGGGCGCCCTGCGGCCGCATAGCTCACACGGCATGTCTGTTAGCCGCAAAAAAGCCGCCCCCAAATGCCCAAGGCAAATGTCTTGTTAGCCTTGCGGCTAACAGACATGCCGGGCTGCTGGGCGGTCGGGCGGCGCTGGCGGGCGGCTGGCGAGGGAGCACTTCCTCTGAGCTGTATGCTCAGCTCCCTCGCGCGCCGCAGAGTGAGGCTGGGAGCCGGAAGATGACGTCATATTCCGGCTCCCAGCCTCACTCTGCGGCACGCGAGGGAGCTGAGCATACAGCTCAGAGAAAGTGCTCCCTCGCCAGCCGCCCGCCAGCGCCGCCCAGCAGCCACTGGACCACTAGGGAGGAAGAGACCCCCCCCAGCATTCCCAAAGGTAAGGAGGATGGGGGGGTGTCTAAATAAATTTTAAAAAATGTGTTAATGTGGGTGAGTGTGTGTCTGTTAGTGTGTGTCTGTTAGTGTGTGTGTGTATGTTAGTGTGTGTCTGTGTATGTTAGTGTGTGTCTGTGTATGTTAGTGTGTGTCTGTGAGTGTGTTTGCCTGTTAGTGAGTGTGTGTGTCTGCCTGTGTGTGTGACTGTTTGCCTATGTGTGTGTGTGTGACTGTCTGCCAGTGTGTGTGTGTGTCTGTCTGACTGTGTGTGTGTGGCTGGCTGACAGTGTGTGTTTGACTGTTTGTCTGTGTGTGTGTGACTGTGTGTGTGTGTGTGTGTGTGTGTGGCTGTTTGCCTCTGTGTGTTTGGCTGTCTGCCTGTGTGTTTGTGTGTGGCTGTGTGTGTGGCTGTCTGCCTGTGTGTGTGTGGCTGTCTGCCTGTGTGTGTGTGTTTGTGTGTGACTGCCTATGTGTGACTGTCTGGGCAGACTAGATGGGCCGAATGGTTCTTATCTGCCGTCACATTCTATGTCTGTGTGTGTGTTTGTGTGAGGCTGTCTGTGTATGACTGCCTGAGTGTGTTTGTGTGTGTGTGTTTGGCTGTCTGCCTGTGTGTGTGTGTGACAGGGTGTGTGGGAAGGGGTAAGGAGTGGGGGAGGGGGGGACAGGAAGGGGGGGCGCTGTGAAGATTTTTTGCACAGGGCGCCCAAATGCCTAAGGCCGGCCCTGATTGTAGTTCAGAGTTAAGCAAATCTCCAAGTCTACACGTCAACATCCAGCCCAATAGGCTCGTAATCCATTTCTGCAATTCTGTATGTATTCTATGGGATTTTCACTTTTTAATTTTAATTTTTTATTTTTTTTTATAAAATGTTTGTAAATAGAGTGCATGTAGCCTGTGGTTTGATGTAGCGTGAACATAATCATTTACATGTTGAGGCTTCTTTAAAATTCGACTTTGCAAGCTTTCTAATGGCTCATGATATTCAGTATACAAATACTTGTCCTGCAGGTGAGCATATTTGTTGAGAACAATTTGTGTGACTGTTTTATCATGCTTGTTTTTTTCTAGCAAACTAATATAACAGACTATTTACTAAAGTGAGAAATCAAAGTGAATTCACACTTTAGGTTAAAAAAAAGTTAGCTGTGTTTTCATATATGGTACTCATCTAAAAAATGAAATTAACTTTGAATGCAGTCTTTTGTGGAAAGCCCTGCAATTGTTTCTCTATCATTCTTCTTGATAGGATTTCATCTTGTTCTTAATAACTCATTCATGTCCATGGGCATCCGCAGGGGGGGGGAGGGGGGAGGAGAAAGAGGCAAGGAGGGAGGAGAAGGTGCAGAACCGGGCAGCAAGGAGCAGGAAGGGGCAGAAGAAGCTCAAAGGTAAAGGAGCAGAAAGAATAGGAAGGAGCACAAAGGAACAGAAAGGGTCTACAAGGAGCAGAATGGATCAGCAAGGAGCTGGAAGGGGCTGCAAGAAGCAGGAATGGGCTGCAATTAGTAGAAAGAGTCAGCAAGGAGTAGAAATGGGCAGGAAGGGACAGAAGTAGCACAAAGGTAAAGAAGCAGAAAGAAGCAGAAGGAACACAAAGGTAAAATAGGAGAAGGAGCAGAAAGGGACAGCAAGGAGCTGGAAAGGGCAGAAGAAGCACAGAGGTAAAGTAGGAGAAGGAGCAGAAAGGGACAGCAAGGAGCTGGAAGGGGCAGAAGGAGCACAAAGGTAAAGTAGGAGAAGGAGCAAAAAGGAATATAAATTAGCAGGAAGGGTCAGCAAGGAGCCGAAAATGTCTGCAAGGAGCAGGAAGGGGCAGAAGGAGTGCAAAAGGTAAAGAAGAAGAAGGTGCAGAAAGGAATATAAATTAGCAGGAAGGGTCAGCAAGGAGCAGAATATGTCTGCAAGGAGCAGGAAGGGATAGAAGGAGCACAAAGGTAAAGTAGAAGTAGGAGCAGAAAGGAACAGCAAGGTGCAGAAGGGGCAGCAAGGAGCAGGAAGGGGCAGCAAGGAGCAGGAAGGGGCAGCAAGGAGCAAGAAGGGGCAGCAAGGAGCAAGAAGGGGCAGCAAGAAGCAGAAAGGGTCTGCAAGGTGCAGGAAGGGTCTGCAAGGAGCAGAAAGAGGCAACAGGAGCAGGAAGGAACAAAAGGAGCATAAAGGAGCAGAAAGAATCAGAAGGAGCATAAAGGTAAAGTAGGGATAGGAGCACAAAGGGCAGCAAGGAGCAGGAAGGTAAACTAGGAGAAGGAGAAGAAATGGAAATTAACAGGATGGGGCAGCAAGGAGCAGAAAGGTCAGCATGGAGCTGGAAGGGGCAGAAGGAGCACACAAGTAAAGAAGGAGAAGGAGCAGAAAGGAGAAGGATCAGAAATGAGCAGGAAGGGGCAGCAAGGAGCAGAAATGAGCAGCAAGGAGCTTGAAGGGGCAAAAGGAGCACAAAAGTAAAGTAGGAGAAGGAACAGAAAGGGAGCAGAAGGGCGCAAAATAAGGAGAAAGTAACAGACAGGTGAAGGAGCTAAGGAGGAGGGAAGACAGTGTCAGCAGAATAAGTAGACTGTGTCAAATGAAGAAGAAGAAAAGGAGATTGGAGCAGGAAGGACAAGTGAAGTGATCCCTCCATCATAAGGCTTTGGTACCTGGGCCTGGCAGGGAAACTTTGGACCATTTTTATGAATGGTGAACTAGCGATTGACTTAGAGCGTCAGCAGACCACTCTGGCCAATCAGCGGCACCAATGCCTGATGTCAATCTGCACTTCCTGACACGTTGTTTCAGAAGCCGAATAACACTGAGCGACCTGGAGATCTGGAGCTGGAGGAAGTCTTTGGGGTTAAACCATTTGAGAGCGGTTTAACCCCTTAAAGGAAAGAGAGCACCCAGGGGCCTCCTTGCATCATAGAATTTGCATTTAGATGAAGTTGTTATGAGGACCAGAATGTTCTTTTAATTTGATTAAAGGAACACTATAGTGTCAGGAAAACAAACATGTATTCCTGACACCATAGTTGTGAAAATGCTATTCATCCTGTCTTTATATGATATAGCATATTCCCTTCCCCTTCATGACACTGTCAAAAAGGGGCCAAGCATGAATGTCCTTACAATTATGCCCACCCCACCTCCCCCTCACCCCCCCCCCCCCCGGAATAATTCCTGCGGATACCGATGGTAAAGTCCTTTAATAATAAGAGGGTGGGTTGATCAAAATTAATATGTGGGGGGGGAGGCACATGCCAGTGCCTCCCTGCCTCCACCCATGTGTGATTGATGGGGGGCTGTTAAGATAGACAAAGGAGAGCCATCCTATTGCCTCTCCAGAGCCAAATCATGGGTGGCAGGTGGGGGCTATTAAATATTTAAGGGTGAGTGGACATGCAGTTGCCCGTTCCCTCATGGCATGCCATTGTCCACCCCTCAAAATGAGGGTGCCATTGTTCACCCAAACCCCCTGGTGGCTAGGGGTCTTAGCCTCCACCCAATATAAAAAATCAGAACAAATCTCTCACCCTAATAATAGTGAGGATGAGGAATAAATTGTATACCTGTAAAAAAATAATAATAATAATAATACTTACCTTTAGACTTATTCTTTCTTCTATGTTCTTTTCCAGCCAAAAAAAGGACAAGTAAAAACCCATTATGAAATAACTATTAATAAATTATGAAAATCAAAAAGAACAAAAATTTGGGAGCTCTGAATTTCTGTCAGATTTGGCTTTAGTAAATATAAGCATTGCCAGTGTGGTAAGAATTCTGCCATTTTCACAGAATTTTGACCATCAAGCCAACGTTGGTGTTTAGTAAATAATCCAGTCAGTATGTTTACCATAAAGAACTGTCCAGAAGGATAATTAAGTTTCTTTACTTAGAGTGAGGAAAACAGCACAGCAGATTTTTGAAAGTGATTGGTTTTGTCAAGCAAAGTTATGGTTCCACAAACAAGTGGCATACAACTCTATTAGCAACATTTGTTTATGGAAAATGCATCTTGAAATGGATACTTTGTTGTTGTCTTATCCATCAACCACACAAAATAGGTCCAATATGTCCAATACAGTTTTCATGATGGGACTAGCACGCGTCGCCAATAGAACCCATTGGCTTAACAGTTTTATGATGTGAATATTCTGCTATGAAGACAAGGTTTATTTCCTCTATATGAGCTAGTGTTTACCATTTTCTGTGCCTTATTAAATTTGATTAGATAGCTTGCATCACATTTCTATGACATATTCCACTGACATATGCATGTCAAAATATCTGGTTTCATACCACTTTTTGGAGCATGCTTCAGTTAATCGAGGTTTCAACTTTATCTCAGAGGAATGGCAGTCTGGTAAAGTTTTCAACAAATAAATAAAATAAAACTTTGCTCTCTAATTACAATAAAAATCCTGCTTTCCATTTTGAACATATTTAAATACTCCGAGTACTCGCAGAATAAAATAGGATGACGAGTTGGAAAGAAAGGCAACCCTAGTAATTGTGCTATATGTGATATAAACGATAAATACTAAAAAGCAGAATTTGAAAATGTATCATAACATTTTGGATGCACAAATAAAGTAATAAAGTAATATTTAAAATCTGTAGTAAGGTGTTGTAACTGTCTTTTAACTATCTATTTATCAGAGCTATTACAGAGCTGATGGAATTTCATAAGGAACCTTGTTCTCTAGTGTTTAGCACAGTTTTTGAAATGTCACCCAAAGGTTTTGTTCTTGCCCATTACTAGCCCATTTCTTCCCTACTTCCCAATAATACTAACCCTTCTTTTAATCACAACCACTCCAAACCTCTAAGATGTACCATATGTAGAAATTAGTGCTAATCGTGCTGTAATAGATTGAATAGACAGCCACAGGATGTCTGTTCAGGGGAAGAAGGGATTGACTTGCAGTAGCTGCAGATACTAGATCTGCAGCTATTGCAAGCCAAGTTTGTATATACCCCCAATGAAAACAAATTAGATACTGTACATAGTTTCTTTAAGGATAGATCTACAAAATTGGTATGATTTTTTTTTAATGTATGTTTCTTTTAACAAATACAAAAAAAAAAAAAAGCTAAATTGTCCAAATGGTCCTTGGTTGTATAATATATGTAGATTTCAATTTCAGCTTTTCCATTATTTGTTTTTTTCATGTGGGAGGGTGATAGGTGGCTATTTACTGTATCCCCTAATATGTTAATGTGGTTATCATGATGCCCCCCACATGCTTCATTAAAATAATTATTTATATCATGATGTGGAGATGACTGTTTACAGTATAGTGTGCTGGCGACCATTTATCTTTTTGGGTTACCTACTGTGCATTTTCCTCAGATCTCATGAATATAGTATTTTCATAACGTTTAAACAATATGCTTTTATTGTATTGTCACGTAAAATTTTTTATGAAATCTGTTTTCTTCACACTGCATGCAACAATCATCTAAGCATACTGAATTAATGAATGCAAGATATCTGATTATAACCATACTGTTTATGTTTGCCTCCATTTTGAGAAATTTCAAGTAGCTTTCTGTAAACAGTTAACTTTCTATGAGAACAAGTGGTCGAGACAGGTAAACTTTAAAGGAGCCATAGATGACAAGTGTGTTTTTTTATTTGTAAATTTCTGTCTTTCAGTATGATATTATCTGTTTCCGCATAGCAAAAAATCTAAAGATATGTCTTGTGTTTGATGAAGATGATCATGAATTCATGAATGAATGGAATGAAATTTTATCAGTGTCTTCAATCAATTTAATGAATATGCTTATAAGAAGATATAAGAGAGATCCTGTCGAGGCAGAAATGAAGTCAATTTATGCTGATTTGTCACCATTTAAGACAAAAGTTGAATAAAACATGTTGAATGAGAAATTAAAATCTAATCTTAACCAACTACAAGTCAAGGAATGAATGAAAGAAAAGAACATTTCTAAGAAGCAAAATTGGTTATCATATTAGAACACTCTAAACATGCTTTTCACTGTTTTGCCTGATTGAATGTATGGTGGAAGACAGAAAGAAGTAGAATCTTTCATCTAAAGAAAGAAACATGCATTATTTTACAGTGTATAAAATGAATAAGCTCTACATAATGGCTGGAAATTCAAGTCGTACAGTACTAGTCAGTCCTAAAATGTACTTGCCACCTTATAACACACATAAACAGTGTTTTTGATGCACAACATGGAGTATTAGTGGGAATGCAGAGGATTATTTGTTTGAAATGATAGTGTATGAATGCAGGGGAAGGATGCATATAAATGTGAAGAATGACACTGTGTTCATGTATGGAACAAGGGATGTACATGCATCCCATCCCCATGTCTCGTTTAATACTTCTCATTGCCAAATCCCTTCCCATTTAATAATCTTTTAATTTTTGTCACATTTCCCATTTTCACCACTCTCTATGTCTCTTCCTCTTCTCAATCAAACCTATGTCCCTTTTTTATCCATGCCCACCTTCACTCCCTATCCATGTCACCATACCCCATATTAATGTCCCCTAACATCTCTTGCTTAAATGCACAATGTAGCCTCACTCAGTTGGGTTCTCAGCACATTTCCCTTACAGCTCTCTGTAATGATGTCATGCATTATTACTGGACAACCCACCATAGCTGTGTTTAGAACTTTCTATAACCTTGCTCCTCACAGCCACAGCTTATTGAATAGTGTCAGCAGCAGCTTTGGTCCCTAAGTTTCCAGAGTCCCTGTTGGCTTTACAACACCCGACGGCTGTAAATGGTAAGCTGCTGCTAGTGTTATAATAGTTAACCCTGGATGAATTTCCACTCATACTTTGTGAGTGGACAAGTGTATATTTTAAGCCCTGCTCTGTAAAACTGCAATGGGCTATACAACTCGTGTGAAAATGAAAATGTGTTGATTTGTTTTTTCTTACTCATATTTGTGTCATCATCATGCATCCTGATTTCTAAATTAATTATTCTCCAATAAAGCAGTTTATTTTATGGTGCTTTGTGGTTATATTACACTGAACAAAATTATAAACGCAACACTTTTGTTTTTGCCCCCATTTTTCATGAGCTGAACTCAAAGATCTAAGACTTTTTCTATATACACAAAAGGCCTATTTCTCTCAAATATTATTCACACATCTATTCTAACAGTCTAAATCTGTTAGTGAGCACTTTGCCGAGATAATCCATCACCTCACAGGTGTGGCATATCAAGATGCTGATTAAACAGCATGAATATTGCACAGGTGTGCCTTAGGCTGGCTTCAATAAAAGGCCACTATAAAATGTGCACTTGTACGGTATTGGGGGGATCTGGGGTGGTCCGAAAACCAGTCAGTATCTGGTTTGACCACCATTTGCCTCACGCAGTGCAACAAATCTCCTTCGCATAGAGTTGATCAGGTTGTTGATTGTGGCCTGTGCAATGTTGGTCCACTCCTCTTCAATGGCTGTGCGAAGTTGTTGGATATTAGCAGGACCTGGCACACACTGTCATATACGCCAAACCAGAGCATCCCAAACATGCTCAATGGGAGACATGTCCGGTGAATATGATGGCCATGCAAGAACTGGGATGTTTTCAGCTTCCAGGAACTGCACATTTTAGAGTGGACTTAAAGTGTGGTTTGCGACTTCTTGAACTAGGGCCCAATAGACCTGTAGATTCGGGCATTGCCACCAAATATGGTACATGGTACCAACCTCGACACGGCATCTCCAGCATTTATTTGACGTGCCAGGGTAGAAGTGCGCTAGTCGTGATGGAACCAGGTACCATCTGTATTTTAATTTGCGGATGAGTTCTAGATGTGTCGTGCATGCTGTAGTCCCCTTATGTACCATTTATGCCTCTTGCCATTGCTCTGTGGTAAAAGTTCTGTCTAGCTTCTTGTGCCATGCTGTCGTGTATGTGTCTTGAAGATCCATTTGTGTTGTAAGAAGCATCTGGCAAATAGGGGACAAGAGCTTCTTTTGTTTGTGTGGGGTAAGACAAAGGGATCTTACCCCTATCTTACTGAATATGGGGGAGGATAACGTCTGTGTTGTGGTCTGCAGACTTGAGGTGGAGATAATAAAATATGGCCTACTGCGGCACATGGGAAGAGTATTGGGTTTAAAGGTCTGGGAAGCTCTTCCAGGATGAGGCTTGATATACGTTTGCCACATGCGCAAAGTCTCTACCATGCCATATCGCGAAGGAGGGGTTGTTAAGGTGTATGCTATATAACGGGGTGGCCAGGGAGTGTGGGGGCCCAGTGTATATGCTCCTACGTGTGGATTCCCAAATATGAAGGAGTAGTTTTGGGCTATCTAGCATATCAGGCCAAAGGGGTCTGGAGTTCTTATGTGTCCAGATTATGTACTTTAAGCCTCTTGGGCACGTCCAATGTGCTTCTCGTGGGTGGCGTATGCTGTTACTATGGACAAGAGCAGTGCCGCCTTGTAATATAGTTTCACATGTTTAGACCCCCCCATGTGAATTTCTCGTTTATGCATGGTTTTGGTGAGATTGATATCTAGGAATGTGATGAATTCCTCCCTCCAATCAATGAGGATATTATCTTTAACTATGTTGGTGGTGCGTTTGTCAATCTCTATGCACATGACCTGTGTTTTAGTTACATTGAGTTTGTAATACGCCTGGTTGCCGTATGCCTCAATCAAAGCCACTAGGTTTAGAAGAGAGATGTGTGGTTGTGTCAACGTAAGTAAAATGTCATCCGCAAATAAGTTTGTCTTATATTCTTTGCTGCCTATTGTTATCCCATGAATGTCAGTGTGGGTTTGAATCATGTGTGCCAGGGGTTCCAGAGCCAAGACATACAATAACGGTGACAGTGGGCATCCCTGTCTAGTCCCGTTCGTTACGGCGAATTGGTCTGATAAGAAACCCGCGTTTAGCACTCGGGCAGCAGGTTTAGTGTATAATGCTTGTATTACTGACATAAACGTGTCTGGCATATGGAATGTGCCCAGGACTTCCTCCAAAAATGTCCAATTCAGTCAGTCGAACGCTTTCTCTGCGTCTAATGAGAGAAAGAGTCCTGGGGAGTTATGTCTGTGTAGGCAGTATAGGATGTCAAGTACTTTTCGTGTGTTATCTGAGCCTTGTCGCCCCTGTGTAAATTGCAGTTGGTCGTTGTGTATGAGGCTTGGTAAGATGTCCTCTAGTCGGAGGGCAAAAGTTTTCGCAAACAGTTTTGCATCCGAATTTAAAAGTGATAGCAATGTGACTAAGTGAGCTAAGAGGATTTCGTGTGGCAACTGCTTTAAGCGGACTGCATCGTTGAATAAGTTTGTTAAGTGTGGGGCTAGGGTCGCCTGGAATTTTCTGTAGTATGGCATCGGGAAGCCATCTGGGCCTAGTGATTTGCCTGTGGGTAGGGTTTTGATGGTGCACAGCACTTCATCTGTTGTTATCGGGGCTGCTAAGTCCATTTGTTGTTCGTGTGTTAGTTGAGGTAGTTGCACCTTTGTGAGGAAGGTTTGTATGCATTCCCGTGTGGGTTGGTGTGTGTTTGTGTCTCTATCTAGGTTGTAAAGATCAGAGTAGTATTGAAAACTCATTGCTGATGTCTTTAGGTGACTGAAGTTTCCTTCCATCCTGTGTTAGTATGTGTGCTATCCTCTGTGTAGCCTGTCTCTGTTTTAGTCTGTTGGCAAGTAATTTCCCAGCTCTGTTGCCCTGGGAGTAGTGTGTTGCTTTCAGTTTGCGCAGACAGAACCCAGAGTGAGTAAGTGCATGTTGGTGGATCAATTGTTTGATTTGTTGAATCTGCGACAGGAGGTCAGAGGTGGGTGTATGTTGATGTTGTGTGCGTAGGCTATAGAGTTGCCTTTGCCACTGCAGTAGTTGGGATGTTGACTTCTTGTGGAGGTGTGCTGCCTGCTTGATGCGTATGCCCCTAGCTATTGCATTGTGTTCTAGCCATATTGTGCTGGCAGACATGTTAGGTGCTGCGTTGGCCCTGAAGTACTCTTCCAATTCTGTGGTGAGGGAGTTTGTGAACGTAGTTGTGACAGACCGCCTGGCACTCTGACCGAGTGCCTCTGCCAATCGGTGCTCCTAGTGCTCACCGAGGAATCCGAGCACTCCTTCAGACACCATAAGCACTGCAGACCCCACTTCCAGTGATGCAGCTGCACCGGGGTCTCGCCGTCCTTCACCCACCCTGCACCCAAGACCGGGATCCAGCTTCATGTGGGCAGACCTCTCCTACTCCCATAGAGTGTAGCAGGAACAGCTTTTATAAGAGCTAGTGATTATAATTCATGGGGAGTATAGTGATATAGCAATCACCAGGATCGATACAGCCATTTCCCCCACACATGAAATGAGACTCTATGTTGAGGGTAAGCAGGAACAGAGGTTTAATGGAGGCACTGTGGCCTTCTGCTGTTGGAGGTTATCACTGCTGTTTTCCCATTTCATTGCACTAGTAATTTTGTAGGGAATCCCCATCGGTACTCGATGCGGTGTTCATGTAAGGCCCCGGTGACAGGGTTCCTTGGAGCTTGGTGGCCATGTCGTCGAACATGGTCTGCAGCAATGTAGGGGTAAGTACTGCGGCTGTGAACGGGGGATTCCGGGCCTGGTCTGAGTCGATGTCGGCACCATCTTGGCTGTTCTCCAGGAGCATGGCCGCCTTTGTTAGGCCCTGTTTCACTCCGAAAAAGTTTGTCTTCTCCGCCTGGTCAGCATGAATTGTCCCTTTGTGGTGGGACATTTTGCATGCAGGAACAGTGTGGTTCTGTTTTCTTAGTTTTTTGTCTTGTTTTTTGGGGCTTTTCAGTGGGTTGAAGGTCAGTGTGCCCGGAGCTAGCGGCACATGTGACTACTCCTTGCGAGGTCCAGGCCACGCCCCATTAAAACTTTTTTATACCAGTAAAAGACAGTTTCTGTAAAAGACAAGAGGCTTCCAATTGCCTAGTAAAACTGATTGTGGATTCTTCACCTTACACCACAATAAAAGATGCTCTTACCTTATTTAAGGGCATATACTATTGCAATATTATACAGTGTAACACCAGTATTGGTTATTTTTATGGGTGATTCTTTTATTCTGTTAAGATCATGTAAGTGTATAAATACACAGAAGGCAAACAATTTGAAGGATAGTTTGTTAGAATATGAAGGCTCCTATCCACTGGGATTTCATCTGCCTTGTTTTTTGCTTTCACTCGCTGCGGTCTCCTGCAATCAATAGCACATAACTAGCTAGTTTTGCCTGTATATCCGGCCTTTTTCAAAGTTTTAAAGAGTAGGCGGAGTTGCTGATGTGCAACATTTCAAATGTATCACAAGTTTCTTGCAATGGATAAAGCCTGCTAACATCAAAAGCATGGCCCCTTGCTAGCAGCCCTCTGTGTGAGATAAAAATGATCCAGTATTTAATGATTTAATAATGTGTTAATATTAATGTTACTATGTTATCAATTTTTATGCATGTTTTTATAACTTTCAAGTGTGTTGAGATACATTCAGTAAACTGTTATTAGAGTAAGTGTTCATAAAAGCGGCAATTAAGCAGCAGACTTGTCCAAAGCAAATTCTGTAGCAAAGAAGAAGTATAATTTAGACAATTAGGAAAAAATATTTGCTTAATCTATTAAATGTCTTTTTTGTCAACTAAAGTTTTCAAATGCATTTAATATATGCATTTTGTTACACATATCTTCCTTTTAACCTCATCTGTTAACTGAATACTGCATGCACGTGACATTACATTACTAATCTACAACCAGTTCAGCACTGCACAATATATGTGAGACTTCCAGATTATATCAAGATATGAGATATCAAGGAGGTATATATCATGCAATAGTGATATGCTGGAAAAGGAGCTGGGAAACCAAAATTGCTCTATTTCTGTATACTCTCCGGACAAATTATTGAGAAAGTATTGAATTAAATTGTGGGACCAAATTGTTGCGTCTTCATTGGCACCAAAACAACTCTGCAGTCTCTCAGCTCAATTTTCTGCTATGTAGGTGTTGAATCACTTTTGTTTCTGTTTATGCAGCCCTAACCACACCTCCCCTGGCTGTCCATTATACAGAACTTCAAAAAGGGGGTAGAGAGGGGGTGTGGCTTGGCGCTCGGCGAGGAAGGACGCATGTGAGAGAGGCTCTGTCCTAAATCGGCCTAAAAGCGGATAAACTAGCAACAGAGACCACAGAATTCTGCCTAAAAAACTTCCCTCGACATGGCTCAACACAAGGGGAAAAAGAACACTGAAAAACCCGACAAAAACAGGTTCTTTACGGCCCGCAATCAACTGCCAAAAGCCCAGAGCACGTCTGACCAAGATGGCGACGACACTCTCCCCCTACAGGGATCCCCTGGGGAATGAGCTCTCCCAGTAACACAAGATATTTTTCAAGCATGTCTAGACGAAATGTCAGAGAAACTACTGCACAACTTTAATAAATCCATTTCGGACTTGAGGAAAGATGTCCAGGAGTTGGGAGACCGGACTGCCCATATGGAAAAACGCATGAGAGAGTACGCGGAGGCACATAATGATATGGCTGACCATGTCCAAAACCTGGAGCAAGAATTGTCAGCGTGCCAGAACAAACTCATGGACCTAGAAGACAGGTCAAGAAGGCACAACATACGCTTTCGTGGTGTACCTGAAGCAGTTAAGCCACCTGACATAGTGGCACATCTTACAGACCTCTTCAAAACTCTGGCACCGGATCTCCCAGCGGATGTATTCCTTATCGACTGGGCCCACAGGGTTGCTAAACCTAAATTCCTTCCAGACGAAGCCCCTAGGGATATACTTGCCTGTCTTCACTACTTCCACGCAAAGGAAGCGCTCATGCGGGCATCCAGGCAGCGGAGAGACCTCCCAGCTCCATACAACACCATCCAGCTATATTCAGACCTTTCAGCACGCACACTGCAGAAGAGGAGAGATTTTAAAATGGTCACAGACGCGCTCCGTCTTCACGGTATGCAGTACCGCTGGGGCCACCCAGTGCGCCTTCTCATTAAAAAAAATGGAGTCATTAACACCCTAAACACCCCAGAGGAAGGCAAGAAAGCTCTGCAGAAATGGGGCATACCGGTCCAACCCAGCACCCACCCGCGACAAGGTAATCTGCAGCACCCGACCAAGCTACATCCCGACTGGAAGAAACCGCGTGCGGGAGGGAGAGAGTAAAAAGAAGAACCGATGATCCGTATGCCATAAAGATCCCCAACAGCAGCTAAAATGGCGCGGAAGCCATCAGCAAGCATAACCCGAAATTTGGACTCAAATGAACTAACAGTACCACACCAGATTAAAAGTGGAACAGCCATAACCACAGGGGCCCGCCGGACAGGTGAATATGCTGTCCCCCATACACTCACACTACACTTGCCTGTCACGCACACACTGAAAACGCCATCACACCACCCAAGAATCATGATCCAAGCACACAAGAATGACACACATGTAAATGACACTTTAGGGGTCTATGGTTAGGGCATGTCTCTCGTGGGCATGACAGCAACCTACTCACACACACATTACACCATGGGGGGCAGCCAATGTCCTGACACATCAATGCCCTGACACATCAGTGCAGTACGATTCTGGCGCTCCCTACTATAATTATATTGCGTATTGTTACTATTTGTAAAGGGATAAGAGACGTACATTTAAAGTTGCCTAAAGCAAGTTATAATTAAAAAAAAAAAAAAAAGATAACAATAATATTGTATAAAAAAAAATACAAATAAATAATAAATAAATAATTTGTTCAAATGTGGTTCCCGATCCCGGGTACAACCTCAATGTATGTATACTATGTTCTTCATAACGCTAAGTACCATTTTGTAACTGATGGTTCAACATGTTATTATGTGCACACAGTTAGCCCCATGGGCAGTAGGGAACCTTTCACTTTCGCAGCAATAACCATGTACAATCTTTAGAGCCCTGAGGGCAACACATATAACTACACATTGGTCACAGCAATTAAATATGGCCAATAATTGGTTTGTATTACACTCAACAACCACGTTCCCAATGGAGCCGCTTCTTGGTTCCTCGACCCACGTGTGGGTTATAGTTCTGATACGATTGTTGTTCGCACACTCTCAGTGCGACCCACCCCTACCCCCCCATCCCCCTCATACCCCAATAATAGAGAGCCTGACACTCACACGTTGTTCAACAGAGTAGGCCACATGCAGAGACAGTCTACCATACGATTTGCTGGCAAGCATGCTGCGACCACTATCGCACACATAGGCACCAATACCTGCGAGTCACACCCACCACAACAACAGAGGGAGATTTCACGACCCACGAGGTACCTACGACTATCTTGGCAACCACCCATAGCCATTAGCAACACCTCTACAACTACACTAGTTTATGAAAATACAAAGTTATAATGTGAGAGGGTTGAACACCCCGTACAAGAGGCATTGCCTCTTCAGAGACCTCAAGAGGGACCAACCTGACATCATTTGCCTGCAAGAGACACATTTTAAATCCCCGCCCATGTTGAAACAAAACCTATACCGACACCAATTCCATGCCACGTCGGGGAAAAAAACTGGAGGTACATCCATCTTAGTTAGTAACTCAGTCTCCTTCCAACACCATGTCACAAAGACAGACACGGAGGGAAGGTACCTCATAGTCCTATGCACGATCAACAACACTAAATATACCCTGGCCAACGTATATGCACCAAACACATACCAGAGGAATTTCCTACATAAAATACTAACGTTACTACAATCGGTCCAGGAAGGCATTCTTGTCCTCTGTGGGGACTTCAACCAAATTTTAGACCCCCAAAGCGACACAACCTCTAATGCAGCCAAGGCATCACAGACCAGACAACATAAGGCGTGCACGACATACCTCAAACTACTTGAAAGCCACAAATTATATGATGTGTGGAGAGTCCTTCACCCACAGGAAAAGGACTACACTTACTACTCCTCCACACACAACACGTACACTAGAATAGATAGATTTAATCTAGAGAGCCAACACCTAGACCAAGTGCTCGACTGCTCTATAGGACAGATCTCGTGGTCTGACCACGCACCGCTGACTTTAACCCTAAAAGACAACTACGACTATAAACACAAAAGCCCGTGGAGACTGAATGAAACATTGTTGTTGGATAACTCCTTTACTCAGCAACTTGAAGGAGCCATTTCGGAATTCTTCATGCTGAATAAAGCAGAGGATACATCAGCTAGTAATGTATGGCAAACACACAAAGCGGTCATTAGGGGACTGCTCCTGAGGAGAGCAGCACAACTAAAACGCTCCAACCGTACCCAATGGCTGACATGGCACAAACAACTAGAGGATCTTACGACAACAAATAAAAAACTCCCGACAGACAACGCAAAAGGCTATTAGGGACCTTGCGGACAAAATTAAATTATATACTCTAGAAAGAGTAAGCTTCAATCTCCGTAAACTTAATTCCACACACTACGCGCAGGGCAACAAGGCCAGCAAAACGTTAGCTGCAAGACTGAAAAGGAAAGAAGCTAACGCAAAAATCTCACACATCTTCACCAATGACAACAAAGTAATCTCTCCTATTGGGATTAGTAACGCATTCGCTGCCTACTATGACAAACTATATAACCTAGAACGGTCCGATAAACTACCCAACCCCGCTGTCAAAGACATAGAGGCCTACTTATGTGATATACCCCTGCCGACTCTTACCCAAGACCAATCGGCCCAATTAGTTAGCCCAGTCACGACAAGCGAGGTGATGGAGGCCATACGTACCCTACCCAAAAACAAAGCACCAGGCCTTTACGGCTTTACGAATGCGTACTATAAAAGATTTGCGACACAGTTAGCCCCCTCCCTAGCCTCATTATTCAACTCGGCCACCAAGGACAAGACACTCCCCGCAGACCTCCTTCTGGCACACATCATTACACTCCCAAAACCTGGCAAACCTCCAACACACTGTCCTAACTTCAGGCCGATTTCCCTTCTAAATGCAGATGCTAAACTATATGCGAAAATACACGCCCGACGCCTAGGATCCATACTCCCAACGCTAATCCACAACGACCAGGTGGGATTTGTGGCAGGTAGACAGGGAGCAGACAACACGCGCAAGGTACTTGATCTGGTCCACAGTATTAGGAGGAAAGGCATCGGCAGTCTCCTAGTCTCACTGGATGCGGAGAAAGCTTTTGATAGACTCAACTGGACATTCCTCCACGCGGTCCTGTCAAAATTCGGCTTCCCCAGCCAATTCATGAACACAGTAGCAGCTCTCTATAGTAACCCGACAGCGAGAGTTCTAAATGCAGGATTTCGCTCAAGCGAATTTACCATAAGCAATGGATCTCGACAAGGCTGCCCCTTGTCCCCATTGCTATACGTGTTAGCGTTAGAACCACTAGCAGCTAAAATCAGAGCAACCTCCGCAATCCACGGGATACCGCTCGGCCAGCGGGAATATAAATTAAGTATCTTTGCGGACGATATATTCTTAACCCTTACGCAACCGCTAATCTCCCTACCTAACCTCATGCACCTCATCACAGAGTATGGGCAGTTGTCCTATTACAAACTTAATGTCACCAAAACGCAAGCCCTAGGCATCAATATTCATAGCGACCAACTGGACTATCTCAAAGAAACGTTCCCATTAGACTGGAGGAACGACTACCTTACATTTCTAGGGGTCAAAATAGCTAAAAACCCCACTGCCATGTTTCAGCTAAATTACCAACCCCTACTAACAACTTTTAAAACCACTCTAGACTCTTGGGAGGGGAAATTCTTGTCATGGGTGGGACGAATTGCGGCAATAAAAATGTCCCTTCTACCAAAACTGCAATACCTATGCAGAACGCTACAAATACCACTGCCGGGGAACTTTATCAAAATTCTCACAAAACTAATCCTAGGCTTCACTTGGCTGCACAAGAAACCTAGAGTAGCAATTAAAATCCTACAAAAAACAATAATCCAGGGGGGCCTAGGCCTCCCGGACTTAGCAGCATATTACAAAGCAGTGACACTGTCCATAATACCACACTTACGCCAACAGCCCTCATCACCCCAATGGCTCGAGATAGAAAATTATTGGGCCCAACTCCCAACACTATACTCCATATTCTGGACCCCTAAACACCACAGGAAAGACACATCCCATCTTCTACCAACGACCCAACACATCCTACAACAGTGGGACATGTTCAAACAGAAGATGGTGCTCTACCACCCAACGCCACTGGCAACACCACTAACAGTCTTAGAGTCAGTAATACCGACACTTAACACGCACCCTTGGACAATAGGGGGTGTTGAAATAATCGATCAGCTGTACAACGATAAGGGTCTCCGACCTTTCCCGGAACTACAGCAAGAATTCAACCTCCCACAAAACCTAACCTTTGCATACCTGCAAATCAAATCGTACCTAGCCAACAACACGCCAGGCAGGGCAGGCACCACACCAGCACAGCATATGACGGACTTTGAAAAGTTATGTATAACCTCAAAACCCATTAAGAAACTAATTTCCTTGAACTATGGATCCCTCCTCCGAGAACCAAACGGGCACCATGACGCATACATACAGGCATGGCACAATGAACTGGGGAAAACCATTCCTCAGGAACGTTGGGCCACAGCTCACTCTTCACACAAAGGCGTCTCCTCCTGCGCCAACCATCTTGAGCTACAATGTAAGCTCTTATACAGATGGTACCTCGTACCCGCCAGACTCAATCAGATATGGCCTCAATCTTCCAGCTCATGCTGGAGATGCGGTCAAACTAAGGGCAGTATGTCACACATATGGTGGTCATGCCACGCATTACAACCATTTTGGAAAGTGATCCAGACCATCCTGACTGAAGCAATACAAACACAAATATCTCTTACACTAGAGCTCTGCATCCTATTTATACCACCTGAATCGATTACTAAAGACTGGTGGGCAATCATGTACCACATCCTAATCTTAGCAGCAATGTGTATAGCGAGATTATGGAAGAGTACGACCCCTCCTAACCGGAACGCTCTATTGAACCAAGTGAAACTCAATTGGGCTTATGAAATGTCATACGCACACCAATTCGGAACGAAAAAACACTTACACCAAGCCCACAGCAGGTGGACTGCATACCTAGTCAGCTCCAAGATTGACAACGACCTCAGCCGCAGCTCAGAATCATAAAATAAAACACTGGCTGTCTATGCATCACCAAGTTACCCCATTCCTCCCCCCCCTCCTTCCCTTCACTTCCACCCCCCCGAAATGACCCTCACTACATAAAATGGTATAGTACATGACCAGATAGTATCGCGCAACACCCAAGAGACAGAGGATATTACACGAACACAGTAGGAAAACGGGTTAAGTAAAAAAATATTGTAATATGAATGTATAACTTGTTCTGGAAGATCACTGAGGGGCTAGAAGCATGTTCCCAGCCAGAACACAGGGAAATAACTTGTAACACCCGCGGACGCGGAATGTATGTAAACTTGTACCACCCTACTTATAAATCAACTGGAACTTAATTGTAAATCAATTGTCAAGCAAATTACTGACTGTAACCAGCTGCGTATTGTCTAATGCTATACTTGCATGTACTGTACAATAAAAATTGTCAAATTAAAAAAAAAAGGGGGTAGAGAGATGAGATATGTACCAGAGTTACCCAAATCATATATTCTCCCCTCTAGAATCCCAAGCACTACTTCTCCAAAACACAGCCTGCATGAAAAAAATGTTTCATTTTCAAGCAGATATTAACTTATTTTCGAAGTTTTTATTTCCTTCTGTGTAAATTAAAATGCAATCACACATACAGGAGGCTCCTACATGGTCTAGAAGGCTACCAACAGATCTCAGTAACAAGTCACTATCTCAGTAACAAGTCAAAATAATCACACAAAGAGACCTAGACACACCAGGGGTATGTCTTGCTGTTTGTAGGGTTTTATACATGCACAACCTGCATCAGACTTTATATTTGCTTTATAAGCTTGTATCTCCTGCTCTGTAGATTGAACTTTAAGCACACACAGGAGGCTCCTGCAGGGTCTAGTAGGCTGTTAACAGAGCAGGAGATGAGCAAACCAAAATAAACAAACTATGCAATAAAGTAGCCTAACATATTGAGGTTCTTTTTCAGGAAGAGTTTAGGAAGGTTGTGTAAGTCACATGCACATGCATGCAGTATGACTAGGACTGCATAAGCTAAGTAATTTAACCTCTTTAAATTGCAGTGAATTGAGCAGTGAGACCGCAGTGGCATGATCTATACACCAAAACTGCTTTATTAAGCTAAAGTTGTTTTCATGCCTATAGTGTCCCTTTAAGTACCATAAATCCTATAAATTAAAATTGTAGAAGACAAGGTTAATTTAATTCCTGCTTAGGGATAAATGTTTCTGTATAATTAGAGATTTACTGAAGGGCATGTTTGGCAATGCTTGCAAGTTTGGATACTTACATGCTATTTGACTTGTTCCTATTGACAGCAATGGTCTCATCAGCCAATAAACTTCCCTGCAAATAGGCAGGTTCGATTTCCATTGACAAACCAGTCAAAATGAAGCTGAACTTTATCTAACAAAGTTCAGTGGACTGAAACAGCTGCACAGTTACAAACAAATCCTAATAGTTTAATAGATTATCCATAACAGCATATGAATAATGAAATAAAAAATACAAAAACTATACATGTTTCAATTTCCACTACCTTTCACTGTTTTAAGAGCTTTAAAAGAATAAAAAAATGCAATACATGCTTTTAAAACATATATGGTTTTAATTTAATTTAAAGAGCATTTGGTCTGAGAGGGAACCTGCCTGCTCTCAAACTCCACATGTCCAACACTTCTTGCATCCATTGTTCACTGCTTAGGCATTTTTTTTATTTTTTTATTTTGACAAAGTACACTTTTTTTTTAAGGCAATCTTATGGATATTTCCCCTATTTCTCTGCTGACTATGACACTTTTTTAAACCCACAGAATCTTTGTCAAAATAGCATCTTGATAATAACAGACTGTGTCGTCAAGTAATGAAGTAACTGCATGTGACAGACCAGCATGGAGTCTCCACAAATGCTAGAACTCTGCAAGGTGTAATGGGGAATATCATTAGGGTCACAGGCCTCATGAATAAGAATTGACTGCCTCTTTGCAAAATGGGGTTTGATAGATTCACTTCCCATTGTCAATTATTGCACCACGGAAATGAGTTATGAATTAAACAATAGCAGCCAATGCTGCTTGTGTCAGCTTATTTCTTAGAATAACCCTTTCTTTTCCAGACACTGATTTTTATTTTTTCCAATGTAATGTCCAGATATTTTTAATCACTATCACTGTACGAACATTTAAGTAAAATATCTATATGTCCTAGAACTATCCTTCAGTTGAGATTTAACGTTTGTGACAAAAAAAACAAAAGAATCTCACTTTTGTCATTTATCAATGAGTAATAAATGGAACGTGTTATCTTTTCTTGATATAACTCCTCAATACATGATATGATTATGGGTTAAATTGAAAATGATTCACTTTAAGCTTTTGTTCCTCAATAGATATCTAGACATGTCGCTGGAGATTGAGAACATAGTGCTCAAGAACATGATAATGTTTTCTTATTTAGTTTTTTTTCACCAGCTTTAACACACAGTCTTTTGTATGTTTTTCTTTCTTCTTTTTGTGAAGGAGAAATTAAGATACCACTTCAGACAAATTTTGACAGAGTTAAAATCAGGACTTTGCTACTACATATTGTATTGTCTGCATTATGAAACTGTAGCACCATGAATACTGTGGGAAAAAAAGAAAATATTGTAAAGCACAATAAATTAACGGGAAAGTTACATAGTTATTGTATATTATTTTGTGTGCGCACAATTCCAGTCAAACATTTGAGTAAACGTATCTATCCTAATAATTGTATAAAAATGTCTATAAATTAAATATGTCACTATGTGTGTGCTTATATAACATCAATTGTATAGTCAGTCCAATTGAATAATGTCATTTTAAATTAAATAGTCCCCCAAAGTAAAGGGATATCAGTCCGCAGCCAGTGTCTTTAACTTCTTTAATATTGAGCGCCTCTTGATTGGACAAATATTGGCTTAACATTTATTTGAAGCAATTTTGTTTGTAGATTGCTTTGCAGAGAAACCTAAGAGCTAAAATTATGCAATTTTTTTTTCCACTTATTAATTCATGCTTTATAAAAATATTTGGTAAATAAAAAGCTTCAGACAGTATATAGTGTCCTTTATTTTGCAATATTTCACACAGTGTCTGAAATGTTAAGCTGCACGCAAAAATTTATTTTTTTCTCACATACAGTAAATGTGACAAAAATAGACAAACAAACATAGTCAAATAACTTCCTTATAGGTATTTGCAAAGATCCTAAAGGCATTCATAGCCATAGAGTTTACTAAAAGTGGCAACAGAATTTATAATAAATGTCCATTATATGCCTATATACAATGAAAATGGCTAAATCATGTTTCTAAAATAAGGGTATTTCAAACTACTGTAACAATCTTTATCAGTCTCTGGAATGCAAATGTATTGCAAACAGTGAAATGTTAGAATCCTTCTCCCTCATTGATTTTAGGAATGATATGACCCATTGAAACTTCCTGCACAGTGGGGGGCGTGTCTGTTGAGGTGAGCGCGCGTTGAGCGTGAGCGGGCGCATGGAGTGAGAGCTCTCAGCTCGTTGGCAACCGAGGAAGCGTGGTTGGTAGCGGTAGTTTCTATTTCCCGATACCCGATATCCGTTAGGCGCTATCGGCTTTCTGCTCCTTGCTTTAGTTACTTGCTGTATGCTACAAGTGGCCGCAAGTACCTTTTTGAAGCTACTAAGCTACTAAGCTGCTAAGCTCAAAATGGCCCCGGCTAAACAAGCTAAACTGACCGATCAACTACGCCATGTTAAAAGAGACCACCTACGGACAGCGCATGAGGATGAAGAGGTAGATCCATCACAAGCCCCTAACTGGGTGTAAGAGAGTGAGGCCAGCCAGTATACAGATGACCCTGTTTCTGAAAAAAAAATTGTACGCTATGTTGCAGAGCCTCAGGGTATCTCTGCCATTTGACCTGAAAGAGGTGACTAACGAGATAAAGAAGGAGATGGCTGAGCTGGGGGAGAGAACAAACAGCTTAGAAATCCGTTCGGATAAAATCTGCCAAGCTCAGAATAAATTGGCAGAGAATGTAGCCTCTCTTACCGATGAGTGCAAGCTCTTAAAGAGAAAATTGGCGGATTTAGAGGATCGTTCAAGGAGGTGTAATGTCCGCTTTCGTGGGGTTCCAGAGAGCGTCTCAAAAGTTCAACTTTTAGGATTTGTTACGACACTCTGCAGGTCGTTGGTTCCAGATCTTGCTGAGTCAGATTGGCTTATGGATCGAATACATCGACTACCAAAACCACAAAGAGTGGACTCTGAGATACCGCGTGATGTAATAGCAGTCAAAAGAAGCGCTGTTTAAAGTGACGAGGAACATATCAGCCTTACCTGAACCATATTCCAGCATACAATTGTATGCTGACCTTTCAGCATTAACTATGAATAAAAGAAGATAATTCACCAGCGTAACTAAGATCCTCAGACATAATGCCATTCAGTACCGATGGGGCTTCCTAACTAAACCTCTCATTTGGAGAAATGAGAGAACACACAGCATAAACGAACTGGTGGAAGGTATGAGGCTGCTAAAAGAGTGGGACTTAATCCCTACAGAGATTACGTGTGATACAGCAGGAGCTACGGCAGGAGCCACTCTGAATTTGAACTTTTTGCAAGAAGAATGGCAGACAGCGGGATCACCAAGGAGGAAGAAGAAATGAAAAATTTCTGCTAACCATAATTTGGACTTTTGGCTTACTGGCTTGGGATATTTAAATAATTTGGGATATAGAGAACTCAAATTCTCAGGTATCCATGTATCCAATAATTCAAGGTTGTGAGTATATATATGCACATTAACTAAAAAAAAAAGAGGGAGTTAAATTCTTATGTGGTGAATATAATAACACAGATTATAAAGTGGATATAAGGTGGAAAATGGAACAATGTGTAAATATGCTGTTAAACTGGGTAAATATGAGAATATCTTTGCCATCTATTTGCTATACCTAATTTATCTAATTTATCTTGAATTATAAGCTTGATGAGTATTCCACAACAATAAAATTCATAAATGTAAGGTCCGATTTGGAAAATGAGGTATGGGATCTGAATAGAATATAAGCGAGTGTTATAACAAGGTTGTCACCTGAAACAGCTTGAAAAAAACACTCTTTAAGCATATGGGGAACTCATCGTGATAATTATAATGCATATAGAATACAGATAATAAAACAGGAATAATTATACAATGTGTAAATACGGGGTTGATATGGGTAAATATTAGACAACTTAATTGGTATACCTACTTCATGTACTGTAATGTGAACTATAAATTCAATGATTATACTATAACATTAAGTTTAATATATATATAGGGTCTAATATGGGTAATGTAGTATACTATCTGAACTAAACCTAAGCGAGGGTTATCATTGCTACTTTGAATAATTAATTAGAAGCATTAGTTAAGCTAAGTTGTTAATAGAGTACTGAATTATACTGACGGCGCTGTTTGTATGATCCTAATGATGTTTATCAGTGGAAATAAGGATGTTGGCGCTGTTTATTTGATGCTAATGATGATTATTATGGGAAATAAGGTTTGGATACTAGATGAATTGGATACGGATTGTAAATATTATTTTAGGTTACAGCATAATGCTATTTAAATTTAAAATGTTATTTAAATTAAAAATTAAGAAAACATTTTTTTTCGCTAGGCAGCTACTTTGCATAACTAAAGACGTAGCGCAGGGGTTCTCAACCCAGTCCTCAGGACCCCCTACCAGTCCAGGGTTTAGGGATTACCTGGGTGTGTCTAAGGTGTTTAGAAAAAGGGAAAAAAACACCTTAGTGTCTAAGGCTTACACTCTAAGGTGTTTTTTTTTTCTTTTTCTAAACACCTTAGACACACCCAGGTAATCCCTAAACCCTGGACTGGTAGGGGGTCCTTGAGGACAAGGTTGAGAACCCCTGACGTAGTGGGATAGGGACTTCAAATAATTAGTGGTTGCATGCACTTCGATTAGTCAGCAGACACGTCACTTGGATGAGGAATAGGTCGGGAAAGTATTACCCGCTTACACTTCATTCAGGTAGAGCGCTAGGGAATAGTATGGCGCTGTGTATATACTTAGGTTGTTTCCCCCCCCCCCACCCCCCCCCCCCGTTTTACTTAATTATTATTTTTTTTTTATTTTTTTTTTTGTATGAGGTTACTTTGCCCTTCCCTGGGTCACTCCACTATCTAGAGAACCAACAAAAATATAATGCATCTGTATTTGCATATTGGATAATGAGGAATAAATGAATTAGGATTATGGTCAATCATTTAACTATACTTACTTTAAATGTTAAAGGTCTAAATAGCCCTCATAAACGCAGAATGTTAGAGCATGAAATGTTGAAATCAAAAGCAGCAGTGGTATGTCTTCAAGAGACACATCTGTGTGCTAAGAATCCACCTAAATTTAAAATGAAAGATTACCCCCAAAGCTTTCATTCTATGTTCACAACTAAAACCAAAGGGGTATCATTTTTTTTTCATAGCGATTGGTGCTTTATTCCTGACAAACAATATGTTAGAAAAGATGGGAGACTGCTGATTTTGGTTGGATTATTAAATGGACTATCAGTAACTATAGTGTCATTATATGCACCAAATGATAAGCAAAAATCATTTCTCACTATGGCTTTTCGAAAGATAGAACAATATAAGGCAGGACATATATTTATTTGCAGTGATTTTAACTGTGTTCCAGATCCTTCTTTTGATATTAAAAGAGTAGAGGATAAACCACCGAAACAGTTATCGGCCCACCTTGGTAAATATCTAAGGACTTTATTGCATGATTTTGACTATTATGATCTTCAGCGTAATCTCTACCCAAGTTAGAGAGACTTTACTTATTATTCAACTGTACATAAGACTTTTACTAGAATAGATCTATGTCTGCTGGATATTAAAACCCTGCCTTTTGCAACTAGTGCACAAATAGGTCCAATAACATGGTCAGACCACGCGCCTTTAAGTATTAAGATAAAAGTGCCATTTTCTGTAAGGGGGAAAAGCTCTTGGCGTTTAAATGATAGCTTATTAGATGTTAATGAATATCTCCCAAAGCTGCAATCTCAGGTAGAGATGTTTTTTTAGAAATCATGCTAATTGCCAGACTAATGTTACTACCCAATGGTTAGCTCATAAGGCATAAGAGGCATGTTAATACAGCAAGGAGCAAGGGTAAAGAGATCACGTTCACAGGAAAAGAGTAAATTAGAACAAGAGTTGATTAAGATGGAGGCCATACATAAAGCTGCTCCTACTTCACGCTCACATTCACAATTGATAGTGATAAGGTCAGCCTTACATGATCTACAACTTTCAGAAACAGGGAAACATATGAGACTATTAAACCAATCACATTATGTCATGGGAAATAAAGCTGGTAGACTTTTAGCTAATAAAGTTAAACAAAAAAAATTACAAGTTAAAATTCCTTATATAGTCTCTAAAAGAAATGATAAACTATCTAATCCTCAAGATATAGCAAATGAATTGGCAAATTATTATTCAGTGCTCTATCAATTAGAGAAAGATACTAATACATATCAGCCATCGGAGGAGGAGATACAGAACGTTTTAGAGAGGGCCCCTTTACCTAGGTTAACACCACTTCAATGTACCTTCCTCGAAAAATCATTTGAGGAAGAAGAGGTAGTAACAGCAATAAATTCTCTTTCTAAACATAAGGCTCCCGGGCCTGATGGGTTTTCAAATTATTATTATATAAAATTAGGAAAACAACTGACCCCAATTCTTACGGAAATTTTTAACTATATAAAAGATACTGATTCATTTCCCAAGAAATACTGGAAGCAAATATTGTGGCTCTACCTAAACATAATAAATCACCTACACAGAGTGAAAATTTAAGACCGATATCCCTACTTAATACGGATATTAAGCTCTACACTAAATTAATAGCTTCGCGGATTAAACACCTCCTTCCAGTTCTTATCTCAGAGGAACAAGCAGGGTTTATACCTGGGAGACAGGGGATAATACCAGACATTTTGTGAACTTGGTGGAATGGGTAAACACTTCATCACAACAAGGATTCATTTTAGCATTAGACGCTGAGAAAGCGTTTGATTGCTTGCATTGGGGGCATATGTCACTTACGCTTACTAAAATGGGCTTCCCATCAACTTTTCGAGCAAGAATATTAGCGTTATATCAAAATCCGTCCGCAAGAGTGCTTAACACTGGCTTCTTTTCTGATAAAATAAGAATAGGTAATGGTACTCGTCAAGGATGTCCCCATTCTCCTCTTATTTTTATTATATGTATGGAACCTGTAGTAAGGATTATTAAACATGATACTAGTATTAAAGGGCTGATTATACCAGGGGGCATGAAAAAAATAGTGCTGTTTGCGGATGATATTCTGCTCTTTATTAAATATCCAGAGTCTTCCCTACCAGCATTGATCAAATTGTTAATAGAATATTAAAATAATAATAAAAATAATGTGACTAAAACAAGGGCGCTACCTATTAAATTACAACAAACCCTAATAGATAAATTGAAGTTACAATATAATTTTGATTGGCGTACCTCATTTATAAAATATTTGGGAGTTAAACTCACTAAAGCAGCTAAAACACTAACTAAAGTAAATCACTATCCAATGCTTCAACAAATTAAAAATACAATGGCAAAATGGGAGGGTCTAGAGATTTCATGGCTGGGACGCATAAATCTCATTAAAATGAGGATATTACCTCAGATACTATATCTCTTTAGAACATTACCTATAGCACTCTCTAACAAAGCAAATTCAGAGTACCATAAATGCTCATATTTGGAAGAGAAGCCCTCTAGAGTGGCACGAGGGAGTTCAGGTCTTTCATATGTAAAAGGTGGTCTGGGAATGCCAGATATCAAAACATATTATAGGGCATCTTTTTTTAGCAGAAGGGATTAGATTACTGAGATTGAGGAAAACCTCTCAATACCCAATTTGGTTAACATTTGAAAATGCATGTTTAGATGCAAATAATATAACATACTATTTATGGACATGCTCGGTTCCCCAGTCTCCTTTAAAACCTATGTTACAAAGTACAAAACTCTTACTAAGTTTATGGAAAAAATGGTGTCCATATGTAATAAATTTAAATTTGATGTTCAAAGCTGCACCAATAACAGCATTAGCGGCCCTCTCTTTGGACCTTCAGATGAGAAGGTGGCAAGAGAAGGGGGTAAGACAAATAGGCAATTTAATGGATGGGCCACAAGTAAAGCTATTTCCTGATCTTCAAAAAGAATTAAATTTAGAAGCTAAAGACTTGTTTGTATACTTAAGGATTAAGAATATAATAAAGGCACATACTTTGGATAATCCAGGCAATGAGGTAAATACCTTACCTACACCAGAACTTATTTAGTCACACAAATCTATTAAACCCTTTTCCTGGTGTTATAATGCACTGACGGAAAGTGCTGCAACAGATAAATTAAACTATATGATTAAACGGGAGAATGAAATTGGGCATCAATTTTCTAGGAAAGACTGGTATTTAGCTATGCTCGGTACCAAGCAAGCCTCACGTAGTTTATTGCTATGGGAGGTGTATTGTAAGGTGACAATGAGGTGGTACTTGGTACCGCAAAGATTAGCACATATGTATGCTGATTCATTAGGGTTATGCTGGAGGTGTGAGAAAGAAGCAGGTTCTATGTTGCATATTTTTTGGGGGTGTCCATATTTAAGAGAGTTTTGGAAACAAATTCAGAATATGATTTATGATAAGACAAATCTTTTGATTCCACTGCATGCAGAGAAATTCATACTTCATATTATTCCAGAGATTAATATTCATGCCCATAGAAAAGTTATTTTAAATATTCTTACGGTAGCAAAAATAGCTTTAGCAAGCAATTGGAAACAGAAAGTCATTCCTTCAGATGAGGTAGTATATGCTAAACTGAATAAGATAAGTTCATATGAAAAGATGGCCAGTGAAGTTAATGGATGCCTTGACAAATAAAAAAAGAATGGCATAGCTGGATGCAAGAAGGTGCTTCTTAAAAATAAAAATAAAGCGACTGAAGCATGCTCTACAAAGAGGAATTAAAGAGAGTATGTAAATAGGTAATGTGGAGAACAACCAGGGTTCGGTGGGGTGAAATTATTATTATTATTATTATTATTACATTTTTGTTTTGTTTATGTTTTTGGTTAACCCCTTAAGGACCGGACTGTTTTTTTGCGATGTTGTACATTTGCGACCAGGCATCTTTTTACACTTTTGTGGTGTTTGTGTTTAGCTGTAATTTTCCGCTCTCTCATTTACTGTTCTCATACAAATTATATATTGTTTTTTTCAGGACAAAAGGGGCTTTCTTTACATACCATTATTTATATAATCTGATGTAATTTAATTTTAAAAAAATGAAAAAATATGATGAAAAATTGAAAAAAATACACGTTTTTTTACTTTTATGTGAAAAATCTTTTACTCATCTACAAAAGCGAATGAAAAAAACTGCTAAATAGATTCAAAATGTTGTCCTGAGTTCAAAAATACCCAGTGTTTACATGCTTTTTGCTATTTTTTTGCATGTTATAGGGCTATAAGTACAAGTAGGATATTGCGGTTTCAAAACATACATTTTTAAAATGTATCAATAGTGACATTGTAACACTATTATCTGTCATAAATCGCTAAATAACACCCCACATGTACATATTTTTTTAAAAGTAGACAACCCAGGGTATTCAATATGGGGTATGTCCAGACTTTTTTAGTAGCCACTTAGTCGCAAACACTGGCCAGAGTTAGTGTTCATATTTGTTTGTGTGTGAAAAAAGTAAAAAACTAAATTGAACGCTAATTTGGGCCAGTGTTTGTGACTAAGTGGTTACTAAAAAAGACTGGACATACCCCATTTGCAATACCTTGGGTTGTCTTCTTTTGCAAATGGCATGCCATCATGGGGGTAATTCTCATTCCTGGGCTACCATACGCTCTCAAAGCAACGTAACCAACCTGGCCGTTTTCAATGTAAAAATATTTGACCCATATATTTGACCCTGTAACTTTCAAAAACGCTATAAAACCTGTACATGGGGGGTCCTGTTCTACTCAGGAGACTTTGCTGAACACAAATATTAGTGTTTCAAAACTGGAAAATGTATCACAACAATGATATCATCAGTAAAAGTGCTGTTTGTGTGTGAAAAATGCAAAAAAAAGTCACTTTCACTGACAATATCATCGCTGTGATATGTTTTACTGTTTTGAATCACTAATATTTGTGTTCAGCGAAGTCTCCCGAGTAAAACAGTACCCCCCATGTAGAGGTTTTAGGGTGTCGTAGAACGTTACAGGGTAAAATACAGTGATAGCAAATTAAATTCTCTGGACTTTCGGCCTGGGTTGGCAGGCAGGTCCCTTAAATTGCAATCAATAAAATAACTTAATTATGTAAAAATATTACATAAATACGCACGTAGAATTTAAATATATATGCATATTTATATATTTGAAGTCTACGTGTATATTTATATAATTATTTATGTAATTTTGTATATGGACATATGAATAGTTCACATTCTTTTTATTTATTTATATATACATAGATATATATACAATTTCATTCTAAGTGTATTTTGATATAAATATATATATATATTAATATCAAAATACAGTTAGAATAAAATTTCGTATATATATATAATTTTTTATTTAATTTTTATTATTATTTTTATTTTTTTTGATTTAATTTAAATTACTTATTATTCGTATTTTATAATAATATATATATACAATATATATAGTTATTATATATATATTATATATATACGTGTGTAATTTAATTATAAGTGTATTTTTATATTAATATATGTACATATTAATATAAAAATACACTTAGCATGACATTATATATATGATATATAGACGTATATTATATAGGTATAATATATGTCTATATATTATATATATATACACATATCTAATAATAAAAAATTTTCATTAACTTTCACTTTAATTTTTTTTCTGATTTTACACTGGCAGGGAGACTGCCTGTCAGCACAGACAGTCCCCCTGCAGGCAGACACTAGGACACCTATTGTGACCATGTGGTCGCCCTGTTGGGCGATCACATGGCCACAGGGGTTCTAAACCGCCATGGGGAGACTGTCTGGGCTGCAGGCAGTCTCCCCACAACGGGAGCACCCCCGATCGCCGCCGGGGGAACGGCGGCGATCGGGTAAGTACATTGGACGGTTAGGACGGTTCAGGACCGTCACCGGTCGGCAACGCAAAAATGACGATGACGGTCCTGAACCGGCCTCCGTCCTTAAGGGGTTAAGGAAACTATAAATTAATAATGCAACGGATTAATAAAGTAGTATACCACAATTGTAAGCTAGCTGAGAATGAGCTAAACTAGAAAGGAAGGTATTTACTAAATTGAAGTATTAATAAGGCAACATGGAAACTTTTTAAATAATATGAATATAAATGTTTACAATTAAATGTTTTTATATAATATGAATATAAATGTTTACAATGTTAATGAAAGTTATAAAGGTGCTAATGTAATGGGTTGAAGGAAAGGGATTTCCTCATCTCCTTTTTTTTTTTGATGAATAATTTGTAAATCAATTGTGATGTACTGCTTGTTTTCACTCTTTTTGGAACCAATACAAAATTAAATTTGAAAATAAACTTCCTGCACGATTTGAAAGTGACGGTGAGTTTTCATTGTCAGCGGATTTACGGGCTAGACTAGTGGATTCTGGCAGAGAATTTTTTTCTCTACACAGGATGGTAATTATTCCAAGAGTATAAATAAATGTGCGTGAGTCCTTACAGACACAAATTCATACTACAAAATACATAAATAATAATAAATAAAAATGTTTATACTTTGGATATTGAAAGGATTAAGGTCTGCACAAAACGTTGATGGATAGTCTTTTCAATAGCAATCTAGCTAAGTGTTAGCAAAAATACTGTATATATCTCTGATGCTGACCTAAGTGGTAGACTTGCTTCAATGGAACCATTATTAAGATCTAAGAATAATTGTTGAAGACTTACCAATGAATATGATAAGAGACATTTGAGGAGTTGATGTTGGTGACTGTATGAGTTCTGCATTTCATGTCTACTGTCAAAAATAACATATGTCTACATAATGATTATGTCTATCATTTGTCTATCATTTAGGGTTATTGCCATCCACAAACAAAAAATAAACACATTAAAAGGTTACATTCAAATTTTATTTCAATTCCATACTTCACACCTACCATTTTATTGCATTTGAAGGTAAATAAGTCGCAATATGCAAAATGTCAGGCTATAATTAAACGTTCTATTATAATTATGTTATAACTATGCGGCCAAGATTAAAAATAAAAATAAAATAAAAGATAGTTATGCTTGCTTCTGTTTACTTATGTGCCTTTCAATATAATATTTCACACATAATATACATATTACTTCCACTTAAGAAGTGAAGGTAGGCTTCAGTTGTTTTGCAAGTACTATGAAAAAGGGCTTGGGCATTACAAGAAGCACTACAGCATTAGCAATACAAAATTGTATTCCCATCCCCTAACTGCAGTAAAAACCTGGAAAAAGGGTGTTTATTTAGCTTTTCTCTCCAGCGACGAGGCTCCCTAGGTGCTCCCACCCTCTTCTTCACCATGATGTCATGGATTTCACTGCAATGGTCTAATCCAAAAGCACTGACCATTGAGGACTGGTATGCGGTGAACCCCACACATCCAAATGTTTCTCATAGGAAAACATTGACTTCAATGCTTTCCTAGAAGCTACATTTAGTCACATGACATGAGTTTCACTCGATTGTTGTAGAGAAGTGCCCCCAGTGGCTGTCAAGAAGACAGCAACTAGAGATGTGTTAGTGCAGTTTTTACATAGCAAGGCTTGAGACCACTTTAATGGGATGAATATAGTGGCCCTTTAATGACAGTACTTTATAGTCTCAAATAATATCTCTTTTCTTGTGATTACTGTATCTGAATAATGATCATTTGTATAAGTATTCACATATCAGATGTAGTTTAGGTTCAGGATAAGTATAGTTATTTTCATATTGGTAAAGTAGGGGTCCAGCTTAACATCTTTTCCTCAAATACCAGACAGATGTCAATTTAAACTTCATTAGCATGGTTAATTCAGATTTATTATTAGTGAGCATACATCAGCTTCCAGCTTAGTAAATGTTTGCCAGCTTCCATAATAGTGAATTTATGGTCTGATTACAATTAAGGTTATTCTCTAAAATATGAATTTAAAATGAGTGAGATTAGGTCAGATTCAAGATTAATAAAATTTGATATGACTGAAAATAAATCAAGAGGCATTTTTTGTGCTTTACTTAAGTCAGTTGGATTTTCTACACTTCACCCTAATATAGTTACCATTCAACACGACCTACTGCACAAGCAGTCTGCCAACATCAAGGTTTTAATAGCCCATCTTTTACATTACTAGAACAAAGAAATCTTTGTTCTAGAAGGAAGGGACGCAACATAATGGAGTCAATAACCACTTAAATTGCTGTTTAATTTCACATTACTGGCCGTAATTATTGGCTGTAAGTGTTTTACAAACGCCTTTATTTTATGCATGAATATCAACACATTCTAAAATGGCTTCTCTTAACACATTGAACACACTGATAAACTTGGCAGGTGCAATTGTTACACACAAAAAAGTATTTATTGCTCAGTAATTAATAACTCTTTTGTGATGTGTTTTAATTTATGCAAAGCACTCTGAGTAGTGTCTACAGCTGTAATGCTTTTGCATGTTATGTTTCAAATAAACAGCCACTTGTTTTCCAGTATATAATATTGGAATTATAAACCCATTTGTTTTATAGTTCAGTAATGCCGAGCTGGAAGATCTGACACACAGGGTAAGAGGTATATTCTGGATTGGCCCAACGTGAAGGCCACATGGAAGCATTAAAGACCAGAAGAGGGGGCTGAGCCTTAGAATTAAACAGAAGACAAAGACCATCACTGATTACTGATAGGTACTTTTAAGGTGAATTAAATTAGTAGACTTTGAGATTCACTTTGGACACATTTGGGCCAAGTTAGTGATCGCCCCAATACTCGTACTCCAAGCTGAAATTTACCCAAATCACAGACCAACCAAACTGCACAATGCTGACCATGTATGATTTGAGGTTGTAACTTACAATTATTTCCTAGGAACCAAAAAAAGAGGGAGAGACAATAGAATTCTCTATTCCTGGCTAATCATGGCAGCATCACTTATGGGTAATACCCAAGCTCACATAATTATAGGGTGGGAATACTAAAATCGAGAAAAGACATGCACTATGCTGCAAGAAAAGTAATATCAACGGGACAAAGCAACCATAGATAGGACACTCTTCCCAAAGGAAGTGGAAGGAGTATCCACATCCAACTTGTAGTGTTTCAAGAACGTCATCGGGGAAGACCAGGTGGCTGCCCTGCAAATATCATCGTATGGAACCTGGCCCAATTAGCACATTAAGTCGACAATGCTCTGGTAGAATGAGTTCTTATCTTCATTGGAGGAGATCGATCTTTAGAGATATATGCTTTCCTGATCACTAGTGAAATCCAACGTTTCAATGTAGATAAAGAGGCCGCCTCACCTCTCCTGGCTCCTGAAGGTAAAACGAAGAGTTGGTCAGTTTTTTTGTAAGACTCAGAACGCTTAAGGTACATAGACAGGCAGTTCATGACATCCAAACGTTGCCACCTAACCTCCTCTTGCGAAGAAGGATTGGGGTAAAATGATGGAAGGACCACTTCTTGAGAGAGATGAAACTGAGAGACCACCTTAGGAAGAAACTCAGGTTTTGGCTTCAGGCACACCCTATCATGAAAGAATTGTAGACAAGAAGATAAGGTAGAAAATGCTTTAATTGCCACCAAAAAACAAAGTTTTATACGTCAGGAAGGTAGCATCCAAACTCTCAAGAGGAATGAACAGATCCTCAGTTAGGTAATTGAGTACCAGAGGAATGTCCCAAGGAGGGGTAGTAGATCTGGAAGGAGGTCTCAACCTGAAAGCTGCCTTGAAGAACCTGGAGATCAAAGTGTCCGAAGTCCATGAGATGTTGCACAAAGCTGAAAGAGCAGAAGACTGAACCTTAAGAGTGCTGAGGCTAAGGCCCTTATGCAGACCCTCTTGCAGGAACTCCAAGATTTCAGTATTGTGAGTATGCAGGAAGTCAACACTTTTTGGCCGAAGCCCATTCCCGGAACACATCCCAGATCCTATGGTAGCATGAGGAAGTAGAAGCTTTCCTTGATTGCAAAAGGGTATTGACCACTGCTTCTGAGAGACCTAGTAGTTGAAGTCTTTCTTTTTCAAGACCCATACCCCAATTTGAGGCGTTCCGGATGAGGATGGAGTATTGGGCCCTGCGTTAGCAGATCCTCCATAACAGGAAGAGGCCAAGGCTGTTCCTGGCTCATCATAGACAATAGGGGAACCACGGCTTCCGAGGCCAAATTGGAATTATGGCAATAACCTTCTTTCCTTCCGACCAAACCTTCCGCAGGAACCTGGGTATCATGGGTAGGGGAGGGAACGCATACCCCAGATCGAAGGACCAAGGAAGAGAGAGAGCATCCTGGCCCATTGCCTAACTGTCCGGGTGGAGAGAGAAGTAATTCTCCACCTGATGATTCTGGGAGGACGCCATCAGGTTGATCTGGGGCATATCCCACCGACAGGCAATCCATGCAAAGACTGCCGGGTGAAGTTTCCATTCTCCTGGAAGAATTTCCTTTCTGCTGAGGAAGTCCGCAGGCACGTTCTCCGAACCTGGAAGATAGATCGCCTTCAGACGCTGTAAATTGGACATGGCGATTGTCATCAAGGGAGCCAGTTCCTTCAAGTGCAATCTGCTTCTTGTGCCCCCTTGGTTGTTCACATATGAAGCAACCGCTTGGTTGTCTGTTTTGATCAGTGCCCAAGAATTTAAGATCTGTGGTAGGAACACCAAGATGGCCTTGGTAACAGCTCTCACTTCTCTTAGATTTGAGTGTAGCTGACTCTCTTCTCGGGTCCACTTCCCTTGAGTCCATGTGGAATTGAAGTGGGCACCCCATCCAAAAGAACTGGAATCTGTTGTAATAACCTTCCAAGGAGGTTCTTCCAACGGGAAGCCTGTTGCCAAATTCTTCTTGTTCTTCCACCAGTTCAACCCTTTCCTCACGGGCAGGGGTAGAGAGATCCTTTGCTCCCAATCTGTTCCCACTATGTCGAACTGGAGAAGGAAGCAATTCTGGACCAGACGAAACTTCCACTGGGCCCATTTTACCAACCCTATAGTTGATGTCAAAGAACCCAGGAGACTCATGACTTCTCTTGCAGAGGCAGTCTCGAGACCTTGTAGCTTCCCTACTTTGTCTCTGATTTTTGTGACCCTTTCCGTACAGTAACACGTGGGCAGATACGGTGTTTATCACTGCTCCGAGGAATATGATCATCTGAGAAGGAATTAGGGAGCTTTTCTCCACGTTCAGAAGCCAACCGTGGTCTTGAAGAATATTCATTGCCACCAACGTGTGATGAGCTACCATCCTTTGAGATGGACCTATGATAAGGATGTCGTCCAAGTAATGGAAGATCTTGATTCCTTTCTCCTTTATGAAGGCTATCAAAGTGACAACAACTTTCGCAAACGTTCTTGGCGCCAAGCTGAGGCCAAGCGGTAGTCCCCGGAACTGAAAGTGCCTTCCTAGCGCCCAGAACCTGAGAAACTGCTTATGATCTTGGTTTATGGGGATTTGGTAGTAGGCGTCCCTCAAGTCTATGGAGGTCATCCAGTCTCCTCTTTTGACGCTCTTTAAGATGGTCTGTAAAGATTCCATTTTGAATGTTCTTACATCGAGCATGGAGTTTACACCCTTCAAGTTCAAGATGAGACGCCACTTTCCCTGGGGTTTTGGGGCCAAGAACACTGTGTAAACCCCAAGGAACCTTTCCTGTCTTGGAACTTCTTCCACCACTTTTTGTTCCAGAAGAGTAGAAATGCAGGTCCTCATGGCCCTTCGTTTGATGCCTGCCAACACCCTGGATTTTTTGAAGAAAGCGGATTTTGCCCGAGAGAAAAATTCTATCCTGTAACCCTCCTTTATGATGGATGTGACCCACATGTCCGTAATATTTTTGGCCCACACGGGGTAGAAGAACTTCAGTCTTCCTCCCACAGTCCCCGAACGGGCCTGAAGACCTTCAGAAGTTCTTCCCAGAGGTTCTAGCTCCTCTTCCTCTGGAAGCCTTATTGGAAGAAGAGTGTGAGAAGGATTTCCATGAAGAATTTCTGGAATACTCCCTTCCTGGTTTATAGCCTCTACTGTCCCGAAAGGACCGATCCTTGAAGCACTTTTTCTTCCAGGAGGAGGCTTACTTGAAGCAAAAATGCTTTTTTCCCATCAGCAGCTTTTTGAATAGCATCCTCCAGAATTTTGCCAAATAGGAGATCCCCCTGGAACGGAAGGCCACACAAGGACGCCTTAGAGGCATAGTCCGCTCCCCACGAATGAAGCCATAAGGCCCTTCTAGAAGCCACAGACAGGGCCATACTCTTGACAATCATGCGAGTGATGTCTAGGGAGGCTTCTGAACAGTATTCCGTGGCAAGGCTAAAGTCCTTGACGCTCTCCAAAAGATGTTCCCTACGGACACCCCAATCAATGTCCTCCTCCAAATTAGCGAGCCACACTCTTAAGGCCCTGGAGAGAATGGTCAGTGCCACTGCCGGATGAAGGGCAGAGCCCAGGGCCAAGTAGGCTTTAATCAAATCTCCATCCATACGCTTTTCCATAGGCTCTCTGAGATATGCCATGGAGTCAATAGGAAGCGTAGTTTTCTTTGCCATATGAATCACCGCAGCGTCAAGCTTAGGAACTGAATTCCACAGGCAGCAGTCCACGGGAGAGAAAGAATAAATCCTTGTGAATTTATTTTTCAAGGTGGATTTCCTTTCGGGCTTATTCCATTCTTGAAGGATCATGTCCCTGATCGAGGAATGCACCGGGAAGGTAGGTCTATTTGGTTTTAGGTCCTCAAAGAACCTGTCAGCCTCTCTCACTACAGACTTTTCTTCCGTGAGACTAAGAGTGTCTCTGAGAAGGGTGATAAGTCTATCAATAGACTTCGAGTCGAGAGACCTGGAGGTATATTCAACTTCCTCCTCACCATCATCTGAGACCTCCCACACATCAGGGTCTTCTCTAGAGCTGGAAGACTGAGGTTCCGCTCTGCGTCTCTTACTCGGACCACTAGACACTGTGGTAAACTTAAAGCCCTCAGCAATAGCTTGGGAAATCCAGAGCTTAAGGTCGTCCTGTGGGGAACCCCCACTGGGGGCATCTGCCGCTTCCAATAAGCATTCCCTGCAAAGGTTCCTTACATGCAAAGCAGGTGACAAACAAATAATGCATTTATTGGACTTTTCCCTTGATTTCCTTGCTGGAGAATCCAGATGCTTGCTGGGGCTGAAATAAAGTCATATATGACATATATTACAGGCTTAGTTTTGCACTCTTTTAACAACCCCCCCATTAAAAAAAAAATGGCTCACCTATGTTTTCTAGAGAGGGATCTTGCAGAGGCAGAGGGAGAATCCATACTAAAAAGGAGAATTAAAGGAAAATCAAACACAATTCCCAAAAAGAGGCAGAGGCAAACTGACAAGAAAAGAAAAGAAAACCCCCAAATCAGCAGCACAGAACAGCTAGAAATCCTACCTCAATGACAGAAAAATTCCTCCAGGCAGCCAGGCAATAACAGCCAAGGAAGAAAACTATAGAGAACTCAGGACCGAAATGCAAGCTCTTGAACAGCTGATACAGCGCCTAGGAAGAGAAAGCTGTATCACTGAGTTTAAATAGAGCCGGGGAACGTCCGGTCCGTGCATGCGCAGACCGCTGGAACGCACGCTATGCGTTCCAAACGCTCGCGACCGGCCTGCAAATTACTTCTGGGTTCGCCGGATTCGGCCGCGACCACCAGCCTGTCTGCTGGAGCGCATACTGCATTCCAGCTCACAATGCCCGAACCCCCAGGAAGCCACAGGCAGTCGGGGAAGTGCCTCCATGGCCGCAGAAGGCACCATGACAACAAGAAAACCCAGGAGACCCCTCAGGGAACCAGACAGCTATCAGACCATCAGCAAACACTACAGGTTTGAGTAGGTTCACCTGTAGCGGCACCCCGGTGTAGTAGGGGTTTACGCCGCTGAGCAGGTGTCCTTTCCCCCAAGCACGAAGTTAGCTAAAGCATAACAGGTTCCCCATAATTACGACATCCAAGTAATAGTCATCCCCTCCAAGCACGAGACGAGACTCTGTGTTGAGGGTCAAAGTAGGAATACTGTTTATTCTGTAACTCGGGCTTTTATGCCGTACAACAACTCCTCCCCGTATCCGGAGGAGATAATACATTTACAGTGGGAGTCACTCCCACTGTACCGAGCAGAATATTATACAATTATTACAAGTTTTAATAACACACACAATATGCAACGAAAATACAATGTGCTACGTGTATTAGGGAACGGAGATCTAAGGGAACAACATATGTGAAAATCCCCTAGATCGGTTGAGCCGTTCGCCAGATACACGTTTGCACCAATTACGCAGGAACTATACAATATAAACGAAAACTCTCTTTTGGATCCGGTGTCTTTATTTCGGTACTTTGGATCCGTTGACTAGCATGGGCGTACGTTGTCGGTAAGGTCGGAATTCGTCGTGTGGAAAGTTCGGTCATTAGTCCATGCGGTCACAATGGCCGCGACCCATTGTTCTCTCCACGTGGCGATGTATACCGTACGGATCCACAAGTACCCGAAATCCACAATAATCCATATGCAACGGCAATTCTCCGAGATGGTATCTGTTACTCCAAAAAGGGGTCTGTCACACGGCTCCCTCCTAGTGGTACACTCCGGCAGACCTGGATTGATCCTTTCGGATTAACTTAGGGATGACCGGAATTCACTTGTCCGGAGAATTGTCCAGTTGTCGAGACAACCCATCGGCGTTGCCATTTAGCTTACCGGGTCGATAGCTGATGGTGAAATTGTACGTTTGCAGGGCCAAGCTCCATCTTAGCAATCGGCCATTGTCTCCTGCGACCCGGTTAAGCCATACCAATGGATTGTGGTCGGTTACCAAAGAAAATTCTTGTCCATACAAATACGGTGTTAGTTTTTTCAATGCCCATACCAGGGCCAGGCACTCTTTCTCTACGGCCGCATAGCTCACTTCCCTCGGTAACAACTTTCGGCTGAGGTATGCGACCGGATGCTCTTTTCCATCTTCCCCGATCTGGCTCAGCACAGCCCCCAGTCCATACATGGAAGCGTCTGTATGTACAAGGAAACGTTTGTTAGGTACTGGGGCAGCCAAGACAGGAGCATTAACAAGAGCATGTTTGAGGGATTGGAATGCGGCTTCGCAAGCGGGAGACCACAGGACCTGTCTGGGTAAATTCTTTTTGGTCAGGTCAGTCAAGGGCTTGGCTATCGTACTGTAGTCAGGGACAAAGCGCCTATAATATCCGGCGGTCCCTAAGAAGGCCAATACCTGGGTCTTGGTATTCGGTGTGGGCCAGTTCGCTACTGCTTCAACCTTGGCAGGCTCCGGTCTCTGGTTCCCACAACCTACCCGGTGTCCCAGGTATTGGACCTCGGCCATTCCTAAATGGCACTTCTCGGGTTTTAGTGTCAGGCCCGCGGCCCGAATCTTATCTAGTACTACCCCTACGTGGACTAAATGTTCTTCCCAAGACTCACTGTAGATCGCAATGTCATCCAGGTATGCACACGCAAACTCCTGGAAGCCATCAAGGAGCCGATCCACCATTCGCTGGAACGTAGCCGGGGCATTTTTCATCCCGAATGGCATGACCTTAAATTGGTATAAGCCAAACGGGGTGACAAAGGCCGACTTGGGGACGGCATCCTCGGCCAGGGGAATCTGCCAATAACCCTTGCAGAGGTCTATGGTAGAGAGATAGTTACCCCTGGCTATGCGATCTAGTAATTCGTCTACCCGGGGCATGGGGTAAGCGTCAGTGGTAGTCTTTTCATTTAGTCGCCTGTAGTCGACGCAGAACCGAGTGGTTCCGTCTTTCTTGGGAACTAGGACTACGGGAGAGGCCCAGGGACTGTCTGATGGCTCAATGACCCCCAGCTGGGTCATTTCCCGTATTTCCTTCAGCATCCCGTCCCGGACGGCTTCCGGAATACGGTAAGGGGGTTGTCGGAGGGGGGGCCTGCCCTGGGGTTTCTACCTTGTGTATGGCCAGGGTGGTGTATCCTGGCTCCTGGGAGAAGGTACTCCGTTTCTCCCATAGGAGCTGTCTAGCTTGCTCTAGCTCCGTAGGGTTCAGTCGTTCTCCCAGCTTCACTAGGCTAACTGGGTCGGGGTGAGTCTCCCTTTCCAGCAGGTCCGGTAGGGGTAAATTTTCGGGGTCATCAGTAGCTGGGGCACAAACAGCGTTAACATCTTCCTGTCGCTCTTGGTATTCCTTCAACATGTTCACATGAAAGGATCGTTGGATCCTTTCATCTGCACAGCTGGCAATAAGGTAGGTGGTATCACAGAGTTGGGCTAAAACCTTGTAAGGACCCTGCCACGCAGCTTGCAGTTTGTTGTCCTTGACCGATTTTAGCACCAATACCTTCTGCCCTATGTGGAATAGTCGTTGCCGGGCACCCCTATCGTACCATCGTTTCTGTCGCCCCTGGGCCGCCTGGAGATTCTCCCTTACCAACAGGGAGAGCTGCTCCATGCGGTCCCGGAGCTCTAGGACATATGGCACAATAGGTGTCCCTGCCTGTTCGGTTTCCCCTTCCCAGTGGTCCCGAATGAGATCGAGGGGTCCTCGTACCCTCCTCCCATACAACAACTCAAAGGGGGAAAAACCCGTAGATTCTTGGGGGACCTCCCTATACGCAAATAACAGGTGGGGCAAGAATCTTTCCCAGTCTCTGCAACCATCCGTAAAGGTCCTCAACATTTGTTTGAGCGTCCCATTAAAGCGCTCACAGAGACCGTTAGTTTGGGGATGGTACGGGGAACTGAGCAGGGGTTTAATGTGGCACACTTTCCATAACTGCTGTGTGAGTACGGCAGTGAACTGGGTTCCTTGGTCGGATAGGATTTCTTTAGGGAACCCCACCCGAGTGAATATCTTAACCAAGGCATCGGCTACCGTCTCAGCTTCAATATTCGGCAGGGGTACTGCCTCGGGGTACCGGGTCCCATAGTCCACCACGGTAAGAATGTACTTCTTACCGGACGGGCTATGTCGCGCTAGGGGGCCTACAATGTCAACGGCGACCCTATAGAAAGGTTCCCCAATGATCGGCATCGACATCAATTTAGCCTTTGGGCGATCTCCCCTCTTACCCACCCGTTGGCAAGTGTCACAGGTTCTGCAATATTGTCGCACGTCCCGGTTAAACCCTGGCCAGAAGAAATTCTGGGTAATCCTATGGCCCGTGCGACGTACTCCTAAATGGCCAGCTAAGGGTATATCGTGAGCGATCCTCATGATTTCTTGCCTGTATTTTTTCGGTAGCACTAGTTGCTTCTGCGGGACGGGGTTTTTACCTGCTGCGGCCTCCTGGGGGATCCTATACAATCTATCCCCCACCCACTCGTAGCTTTCCCCATCGGTCCCCGGTTCCCCTTTATCTGCCTTATCCCTATACTTTCGTAGCGTGACGTCTTCCCGCGTCTCCCTCCTAAGGTCACAGTCGGAGGGTTAGCTCTTACCTGGGTCTCCGCGACTGGCGGGCCGCTTCCAATAGCACGAGCCTGAGCCCGGGTGGTGACAGGGCAGGCTCCAGCAGGGCCTTGAGGAGCAAAAGCGGACAACAGCGGGGCTAAGTCATTTCCCAAGAGTACTTCCGCGGGTAGCCCTTTCATCAGGCCCACATTCACTTGGCCAGCTCCCACCCCCCAATCCAAATGCACTCAGGCCGTGGGGAGGCGATGTACTGCACCCCCGGCCACTCTAACGGCCACCGTTTGTCCAGTATGTTCCTTTTCGGGGACCAGGTCGTGTTGGATCAACGTTAGGGTGGCCCCAGTGTCTCGTAATCCACTGACAACTTGTCCATTTACTCGGACGGTTTGTCGGTGATGCTGCCGGTTATCTACGGCAGCCGCATATAGGGGATTGGCCTCGTGCAAAATCTCCCATTGCTCTTCCCCCAGGGGTTGGGCTTCAATGCAATGGGCCCCGGAGGTAAAGGGCCGGGTGTTCCCTTCAGCGGGCTTCCGCCAAGAAGCTTGTCGAGCTGGATCTAGTGGGCATTTGTCTCTCAGGTGGCCCACCTGTTGGCACCTATGGCACCGCCGGCGGTCCGGGGCACTGGACTGGGCGAAGCGGGAGGGGGTGTTGTAGCTAGGTTGATTAGCGGAGGTGGTTGGAGTAGGGCCGACGGGGCGGCTTTCGACTCGGAGAGCTGCCTTTTGGACCGAGGGGTCGGGTTTGCGGGCGTCCGCATACTCGTCAGCCAGCCGGGCGGCTTCGGGTAGGGTAAGTGGTCGCCTATCCCGAATCCACTCCCTGAGCTCCTTGTCCACCTTTTCAAAAAAATGCTCCAACAAAAACAATTGTAATACCTCCTCCGCGGTGGTAGCTTGGCACCCATCCATCCAGTGGCCAGCCGTGCGTTGCAGTCGGCAGGCCCATTCGGTGTAGGAGTCACCGGTTTGCTTTCGGGATTCCCGGAAGCGTCTCCGATATGCTTCGGGGGTTACTGCATATCGGGACAGGAGGGCTTCCTTGACCAATCGATAATTTCCCACCTCATGGTCCGGGATTGCTCGGAAAGCATCACTGGCTCGTCCGGATAACTTGCCAGACAAAATTTTAACCCACTCCTCGGCGGGTACTTTATGTAGGGCACATTGACGCTCAAAATCCGCCAGGTATTGGTCAATCTCCCCCTCTGTTTCTACGAAATTTTTAAAAGCGGCAAAGTGGACTTTCCTCTTTTCCTCGGGAGTTTGAAGAGTCCCAGCAATTGGACTGGCGCTGGTTGACGTCTGGCGCCGGTTGGCATCGACCGCTGCAATTACTTGGGTCACGATCCTAGGTGAGGGGTTTGGTCCGTAGTGAGCCAACCTTACCCTCACCTCGTGGTCGAATCGTTCATCTTCCGGGGTTCGGACCAAGGCGATCTCTGGTTCTGGGTTTGGTTCGACACCCCGTTCGCCATTCTGTTCCGCTAAGTCCAATGCGACCAATTCTGCCAAAATGTCTCTTTTCTTTTTGTTGCTAGCCGAACGACCACGGCTCTCCAACAAGTCTTTTAGGGTAGATCGTTTCAACCTTCCGTAGTAGGCCTCCATCCTGTTTGCTCTCGGTAGCTGTCCTTCTGGGGTGAAAGAACGATCCCACCGCTGCCACCAATTGTAGCGGCACCCCGGTGTAGTAGGGGTTTACGCCGCTGAGCAGGTGTCCTTTCCCCCAAGCACGAAGTTAGCTAAAGCATAACAGGTTCCCCATAATTACGACATCCAAGTAATAGTCATCCCCTCCAAGCACGAGACGAGACTCTGTGTTGAGGGTCAAAGTAGGAATACTGTTTATTCTGTAACTCGGGCTTTTATGCCGTACAACAACTCCTCCCCGTATCCGGAGGAGATAATACATTTACAGTGGGAGTCACTCCCACTGTACCGAGCAGAATATTATACAATTATTACAAGTTTTAATAACACACACAATATGCAACGAAAATACAATGTGCTACGTGTATTAGGGAACGGAGATCTAAGGGAACAACATACGTGAAAATCCCCTAGATCGGTTGAGCCGTTCGCCAGATACACGTTTGCACCAATTACGCAGGAACTATACAATATAAACGAAAACTCTCTTTTGGATCCGGTGTCTTTATTTCGGTACTTTGGATCCGTTGACTAGCATGGGCGTACGTTGTCGGTAAGGTCGGAATTCGTCGTGTGGAAAGTTCGGTCATTAGTCCATGCGGTCACAATGGCCGCGACCCATTGTTCTCTCCACGTGGCGATGTATACCGTACGGATCCACAAGTACCCGAAATCCACAATAATCCATATGCAACGGCAATTCTCCGAGATGGTATCTGTTACTCCAAAAAGGGGTCTGTCACATCACCCTACAGGAGGACTCCCTCAGTATGGATTCAAAAGAACTGCCATCAAGGTATGGGGGGGATTTTGGACCTCAATTATTAGGGGAAGGCTGATAACAAGGGGAATTTTTAAGGATAACCAACCCCATAAATAAACAGGAACAGTGTCTCCCTCAGAACACCTTCTAGTCCCACGCTGTAGTTCAGCACTTACACTGAACCTGACCCAGTTAGTTCTGCTCATGCAGGCTGTTTACTGGGTCCTTCAAATGAAGAGAGGCTGAACTTCATTTGGAACGAACCCACGACAAACACAGGAAGGTGGCTTAAAACAAAATGAAAAAAGTCCTGTAGAACTTGCTAAGGACAGGAAAAAAGACTGTGTAGGGGGAGGAGGGACTCTTTATACCTATCAGTCTAAATTATTAATCTAATTAATTCCTGTCCTGTGACTGCTAAGGGAGGAGTTACCCATAAGTGATGCTGCCATGATTAGCCAGAAAATTATATTTCCTGTTATCGTGCTTTTTTTCATCATTTCTATACCTTTCCTGAAAGCTAAGTTTCTCATTTTTTTGCTAATGGTAAATAAACATTTTCAGTTTTTACACTGTATTTTCTTATTGAAACATTTTATACAATGCCTCACTCTCCTAACATTGGTGGTGTCATCACACTCTTATTGGAGACATTCCACTGTAATTTCAATTTGTCTTACACTTCTGAATTCTCATTGTATAAAACTAGTGTGAGCACAGTTGTAATCATACCAGACAACTGCTAGTAAATATGAGCATAAAAACTACTTCTCAATGATGTCTTGACTTACCGTATATACTCGAGTATTAGCCGACCCGAATATAAGCTGAGGCCCCTAATTTTACCCCAAAAAACTGGGAAAACTTATTTTTTTTTTGTAATACCGAAGCTTTATTTGTATCATCTGAACAGTTACAATAATGAGGCAGAGAAAAAACGAAGGAGACACGCAGGTCTCGTTTAGAAACAAGTAACAGTATTATATAGCATAAGATAACTAAGTAACATTGCTATTGAGTCTAGTGCATAGCTGTTGTTAGGGTAAGCATGAGTTGCCACCCAGTAGCCATACGTGTTTGGGTTTATGCTTCAGACCCGATCGTGCATATTCGTGTTGCTGTGGTGTGTGCTAGATATTGTATTGGACAGAGTGGGCGCTCATGTCCCAGCAGTGGTGTTGAGTTGTATAGGTGGTGTAGTGTTACCTATAACAGCTCTTCTGTTCATAATGCGTTATGTGTCTGAGGAATGTGCCATGAAGTTTGAGTAGGGCTAAGACTGGGCTATTGTTGATATGTTGGTATTCTAGAGATAGTTAGTTTAAAAGTATATCAAACAGTATTGCCGACAAGGCTTTTATTGTTAAGCTTATGAGAGAGTGTTCCATGACGGGCGTGTCCTGTTGTGCAGGAAGGGGGACACGCCAGTCCCGTGAAACTGTTTATGTCGTTAAGGCAGGCTTGCGTTATATAGTTGCAGCTTTCTAGTGTGGTCGCGGAACGTTTTCTGTCTCTCATCTGTCGGTAGGGCTCGTCTAGTTAGCAGTCATCTTGTGTCTATGCCCGTGTTGAGTTGATAGAATAAGCAGTAATTGGTGTTGCATGTGACTTCAGAGGTTTAATTGGTTTTATTTCTAATGTGGTGTACTATAGGTGTTTTGAAGCATGTGGCCATTATGGCGGGGGAGAGGTTGGTGGCTTAAGGAGTGGAGAAGAAGAAGAGAGAGGAAGGGGAGGAGAGGAAGAGGGAGGAGAAGAAGAAGAGAGAGGAAAGAGAGAAGAGGGATAGGGGGTTGGGTTTGTTTGACCTCGGACCATCCCCCGCTCGGCTGCTCCGTTGGACCCTTCCCACGGGCGCGCGCCCAACGCGGGCAGACAGGAGCCCCCGCCAGATGGACATGCGACCCCGCCCCCCACTCACACCCGCGTGGCGCTCCTCGCTCCCGCCGTTCGTCCCGCCACGTAAACTAGCCATGGTCCCCACCTGTCCACGTGTTTCTCCTCAGTCCCCAATAGGGATGCCTGTATCCTTTCCGCAGTGTGTATTTCGTCCCTGGGAAATCTTATTGACTCGAGTATAAGACTAGGGTGGGAAATGCAGCAGCTACTGGTAAATTTCTAAATAAAATTAGATCCTAAAAAAATTATATTAATTGAATATGTATTTATAGTGTGTGTATATAATGAATGTAAATTGCCATAATACAGACAGTGACTCGAGTATAAGCCGAGTTGGGGTTCTTCAGCACAAAAAATGTGCTGAAAAACTCGGCTTATACTCGAGTATATACGGTACCTTATAATTTCCTATAATGCATTTCCAGTGGATTCACTGCAGGATACCTAATGGAATGATTTTACTTACAATTTAATTATAACCCTTGGCACATAGCAAACGAAACAGTTCAGATTATTTCACACAAATATCAGTAGTAATAGGACATCAGCAGACTGTAGCTATTTTGGATAGATCACAATTTTAAAGGAACACTATAGTTTTACAAATACAAACATGTTTTCCTAACACTATGGGGCAGGAATAAACGTTTAGTTTGCTGGCCCCCTCTCTGTGGAGTTAAAAGGTGAATTTACTCACCTTTCTCCTTCGCTGTGCTGGTCTCACCAAGGATGGGCCCAACTCCATAGCTGAGATTGTCAATCTTGGGGGGGCAGAGGGCTATAGTGTTAGAAATAAAGCATTGTACAGTGCTCTTTTAAACTGTAGTGGTTCTAGCGACTATGGTGTCCCTTTAAAATAATGGCAGCTTTAATGAAGTTACTTTCTTGTTGACTGTTGTGTATGTTCTTATTCATTTATTTGTTAGTCATTGAATGTCAAATCTTTTTTTCTTCAACAACAAACCTAGAAATTGGGGTCACTCACAAAGCTCTGAACATGGCCAATATTAGCAAAACTGACAAAACCAATTAAACATCTAAAATTCCTATATTATGCCTATATATCGAAATAAATATATTCACGTGAGGCAATTACAAGACTGCAGTTTATAGTGTTACTCACTAAAGTGAAAATTAGAAGTGATTAGAGTAATTGAACTGGAAGCATAATTTTATAATTTTTCCAGTTTGGCTATTTTGACATTAAAGGGACACTATAGTCACCAAAACAACTTTAGCTTAAAGGACCACTCTAGTGCCAGGAAAGCATACTCGTTTTCCTGGCACTAGAGTGCCCTGAGGGTGCCCCCACCCTCAGGGACCCCCTCCCGCCCGGCTCTGGAAAGGGGAAAGGGGTTAAATCTTACCTTTTTCCAGCGCTGGGCGGAGAGATCTCCTCCTGCTCTCCTCCTCCGATCCTCCCCGTCGGCTGAATGCGCACGCGCGGCAAGAGCTGCGCGCGCATTCAGCCGGTCACATAGGAAAGCATTCATAATGCTTTCCTATGGACGCTTGCGTGCTCTCACTGTGATTTTCACAGTGAGAATCACGCAAGCGCCTCTAGCGGCTGTCAGTGAGACAGCCACTAGAGGACATAGGGGGAAGGCTTAACCCATTCATAAACATAGCAGTTTCTCTGAAACTGCTATGTTTATGAAAAAATGGGTTAACCCTAGAAGGACCTGGCACCCAGACCACCTCATTAAGCTGAAGTGGTCTGGGTGCCTAGAGTGGTCCTTTAATGAAGCAGTTTTTGTGCATAGATCATGCCTCTGAAGTCACACTGCTCATTTCTCCTGCTGATGTTTTGCATGCACGTCCTGGCTTCATGTAACTACTAGTAGCCCATCAGAATAGTTATTAGGTCATTTAGACTCATTTTGATTTATTTTCAGGGCCCTGTCATGGTTTCCAATTTTTTTAACTGAGAGCACATTATTTCTATTGATTCTTGTGTTGTTCTTTGACTATTCTGACTTCTGTAAACCGTGACTTTTGTCTTGTCTACCATTTACGTAACTTCTGTTTCCCTGACCTCAGCTTGTCTTGTACTTTTTTATATTAATGATAAATCCGGCCATTCTATGGTCAGGTAATGTGTTTTAGGGTTTCTTATTTATATTATATTTGTTAACTTAAGTTCTGTTGGGTATTAGACTATCCTGAGAGTAGACTCATGGAATGATACCTAAATATAGCAACCATGTCTTACAGGGTTATTTACTTAAGTGAGAAATTGAAGTGAATTCAGAGTGAAATTTAAATTTAAGGCCAGGGTAGCTAAACTAAAACACAGCAAACTTAATAATTTTTTTAGTTTGGATAGTTTGGCCTTAATTTTTTTTATTAGTACTGTGATAGCCACACAATTAAATATGAATAAAATAACAACAAGAATGTGAACAAGTAATACCTTAACTGACTCACGACAGATATTGTACATATTAATGACACTAAGTTCCCTTCATCCCTCTCTCATAATATTGTAAAGTGCTACGGAATCTGTTGGTGCTATATAAATGGCAATAATAATACCGTAATAATAATAATAATAATCAGGCATGTTTGTTGGGTGAAGCTTAGGCATATTTATACACAGGTGGAAAAAAAATACAAATTTACTTTGAATTCTTAATGAGCTGTCCTGTGTTCCTAAGATGGCAGCACTGTAAATTTCACACACTGCCCTTCCTTGGGTGTACTGGTCAATAGATGCTCAGACCAAAGATCTCCAATGGACAGGTGTTACAGGAAGTATGTACAGTAAATTACAAAGTTGACAAAAGTCGTGGAACTTGAATAAAGCTCCATCCTTTGTCAACTTTTTTCTACCTGAAGTAGTCCCTACTTTTCCTTATGTATAACTTTAAAAATGAGCTTTATAAAAAAAAAAAAAAAAGGGGGAAATTTAGGACATGCCTAAGGAAAAAGTGACAGAATTACTCGTGCATAGTAATATCTAATATCTCATATGACCGCTACTTATGTAACACCAATCAAGGAATTATTAAGAAAGTTCATATATCTGTTTTATTTCTGAAATGTAATAATTACAAGGAAATATGCGCTTGTAAAAAATGACTGCTCCTACAAATTTTATTGGTATATAACACCAATATATATTTTGTTAGTACTGTACTGTACATTTCTCTTGCCTTTTTGTGGAATAAGTTACATTTTAAATACTTAACAGAACAGAAGCTCCACATATTTGTTCTTCTAAATTTGCCATAGAATGATGAATATGAACATTTATCATTTTTTCTCCATTATCAGACTACACAAGTTCCGACACCTACTAGCAATCAAAAATGATAGGGTCGACACAATAAAAGAGAAGTGGTTTGTGATTTTCTACAAATTATAGACAAATGGAGTGCAGAAGTAAGATATCTAACAAGACTTTTTAAAAAGCAGATTTTTGCTTAGGCATAATTGAAAAGCAGTTTAAAAAAATGATGCCATTCGTCTTCATGACATGTAAGGACTTTAAGTTGGTGTTCCTCTACCATTGGTGTTATTGCAAGTCTTTTTTTTTTCACTTCTAGGGAGGGGAGTTAATATCTGCAATAAAAAGCCGCAGCCATCATTCCAGATTAAATTACTATTTATACACTGGTTCCTAGCGAAAACACTTAATCATAAGTAGAAAATATAACAAAATTCGCCCTTCATGTCAACCTCTACTGGTTTGAAGCTTGCTTTATTTATATTTTAAATCAACATTGTGGCCTTAATGCTGCAAGGCTTCAGATATTAGAATTTGATTGCACAATATCCACAAATCAAATAACTAGCCTAGTTAGTTTTTTAAAAATCATGTCACTCAATCTATCAATTTAAGACAAACCACAGTTTTTCTGTTTTCATTTATTTTATTTTATGATGTGTGTAACATTTTTATTTTATTTTAACAATTTGTACAGGTTTTTGATTTATGACTTTTCTGTATAATAAAAACATTTAACACATATGTGATTCCTGCAAAAAAGCCTGGATTTTCTGAATTTGTTGAGACTTGATTCAAATATTAATACCTAATTAATTCATACTACTTTAAATGTTACGTAAGCTCTCAAGACATAAGTAAGAGGTAAGAAGTAAGAAGTTCCTCTTTTTGGGATTCTGGGCTCTATGGATTGTCTATTATCAATATATTGTGGATATACTCTTTCTATCTCCAAGAACAGTGTTCCTACTATGCTGTGATCACTTGACATTAGAGTCAATCATATACTACTTATATGTGATACCATGACATCAAGCATCACAGGTCCAGGTAAGGAATTAGAAGATAATTCTAAAAACTGAATGCCCTATTTTAAGGACATAGAGATTTGCTGTGGGAGAGATATTTGTTTGTGGAGTAAAACACCACAGATGCTCACAACAATAAAGGGAAATAGTTAATATACTAGAGTTAGCTATGGTAGCATAATAACGCCTGTATGCACCACAGTCTTAGCTAAAAATGCCTCTTATGACTAAAATATACCATCTCAAAATATGTCAAAGATCATAACTGAGAATGAATATATTAGAAATGTCTTATAAACAGACTTCATCCACCGGACACAGTTTTCTGTACTGGTTGTCGTAGTCACTACTAATCCTAAATTAGATTGTTTGTTTGTGTTGAATTACGTTGAGTAAAAAGGCTCACAAACACATCCCACTGTTCTAGAGTGCTTGCTAAAGACACTAACATATTTCCAAAAGGTGGCACAGGAAACTAACAAAATTTCTGTATAAAACATTTAACAACTATAGTATACAATTATAGAATTTTGCTTGTCTAATACTAGTCAAAATTCCACCTACTGGAAAGTAGAATAAAGAAATTGGTAGAATATAATGTGATGTTAATTCCTGTTATGTTTTGGGAAATTTTTTTAGACACGATTTAAGAGACCACTCAATGAGGACTTTTGGATGATGTCAGTGAAATATCCAATACACGTTACACTACATTTGATGCCTTGTCTATGAAGAAAATAAGATGATGATGATGCTGTGTATTGTAGAACTTAATGAACAAATATTAAATACGGCTCACATTCTACTACACATAATTTAAGTGATTAATAACTTTTATTTATTAAATTGTACCCTTCCAGACAAAACACCTCTTGCTGTAATTTAGTTAAAACTGTTTGTGGTGAACCTAAAAGTCAACTTGAAGTGTGTCGCCTACAATACGTAGCCATACATTATTGTTCCATTTAATTAATCATGTTGTTTTACCTTGCAGTAAAGCACTTTACAAGTGGGTTTGAAATATGATATTATGTGCAGGACCATAGATAGCATTGACTTTTTCTGCTCACAATTCATTTTCCTATAATCAGTTCACCAAGGGACTGTTTACCGCACCACTTTGTACCAAAGAACTGGTTCAATTACAGCCTCTGAAGCTAGCAAACAGAACCACTTCTGAAATGCATTCTCCCTTTAGATCAGTTACCATTTAATGAGATTCTTTACCTCTTACTCGATTTGACAGATTATTATTACTTCTATATTACTCACTAAAAACGTCTCTCCCAAGACTATTCTGGTGAAAATAGAAAGTTGCGTGTGTTTGAAATGACTCTACAATGTGTCATGAATTATATTGCCCTCCCAACTCACTTACTAGTGTCCTAAACAGAAAAAGAATGCAATTCTCTTGGCAAAAGAACTTGCAATTTAGTTTGTCATTGCGTAGTAAGGTATGGTAAGGTGCGCACATAATACATTTTTACACAATATACAATATGTATATTTTAAATTTCCATGTTTAATGAAATGAAAAATATTTGATTACAAAAATTAAAAATAAAAACAAATACATATATATATATATAATATTATAAGTTATGTCATAGCATGAGTGGAATCATATTCCTTTTCATTACTGTGGTGATGTTTTAAAGCTATTTATTTTCAAGCCTCCCCTTCCATCTAGCAGCAACATTCCTTTGTAGGAAGAGCCAAACAGTGTTAGCTTTCAATAAAAGAAGAAACCAGCAGAGCCATTTAAAGAAAGTCTTTTGTGCTTATAATGGAATCTCGCTGTGATCCCATCTGCTCATCACAGCCACCTCGTCTATCCCATCCATAATTTATATGGAAGATATGTGTCTTAATTTATCAGTGCCCAGGAAAGATGTATTTCAGTTTAATGGCAAAAGAAGAAAAAAAGAAACAAGTATAAATGTGCAAATATTAACCATTCTGTAATTCTGAACTTTGTTAGAATTTAACATCCGACTCAAAGGGCATGTGTCTGTAAAGCTTATTGGCATTTGGTCTTTGATTTTCAGATTGTAATACAGGTAGTCCTCACTTTACGACTGACCTGTTTAACGAAGACTCGGACTTACGACCAGCTCTCTAGCACGGGGATTCAAGGTATTCCCCACGTTAGAGAGCTGGTCTATACATAGAAAAGAATATAGACAAGTGCACCTGAGCAGGAAATCCCTCAAATCTATTTTTGGGGAACATTTCCCGAACTTAAATTAGAGGCTCTGGTGCACATTTGTGTATGTTCGGGGAAATGCCCCTGAACAAAGATTTGAGGGCTTCCCTGCTCTGGGAAATTTTCTTGAACAGAGACCTGCACTGGTGCGCATGCTCTGTATTTCATTCTCACTTACCGACCAATTCGTTTTATGACTGAGTCGTAAGAACGGAACCCGATTGGTAAGTGAGGAGTGTCTGTAATGGCATTGGTTCCCAACCTTTTATTCACTTGTATACCCCTTGGCGGCCCATTTGCATAAATTGTACCCCTCATTTTGGCAAAATGTTTGTAATTAATATAGTTGCTCTTATCTCAAATGTATTTGTTTTTTCTCTGCCCCAGGCCCCTCTCCTCCTCCTCTGCTCTAGGCTCCCCCTGCGTCTCCTCTGCCCAGGATTGTATATGTATTATATACAGTGCAGATACACACACTGACACTCATGCAGATAAACAGACAAACAGATACCCCACACACTAACACAAATGCAGATACACAGAATCAAAGACTGACACACATACCTAGACAAACACATAGATACAAACACTGACACACGCACAGGTGCTCAGGCACACAGATACCAACACTGATACATGTACAGGTGCACAGACACACAGATACAAACACTGACATACATATACACCCTGACACACATAGAGTATTGCTCCTCTCCTGGACCACCTCTTCGCAGCTCACTGCCCCCTGGTCCACCCCCCTCAAAACCTGAGAGCTTTACCCACGCAGCAGAGGCTGTGTCAGCAGGGAGAAAATGACAGGCTCACACTTCCTCCCAGCACTTAATGCCGATTAGAAGGAGTCCAGTCACGTTCTTAAAGTGCTGCAGCACACAACCAGACCCCTGAGGGCACCTGTCTATCGGGTGGCCCTAAGTGCATGGCCCATCCAATGGGCCCCCATTGGATGGTTTTGACGTGAACCACCATTAACAATTTTTTTTTTTTTTAATACTCCCAGAGGAACTGGCTTGTACCACTGGGAGTACGTGCACCACAGGTTGGGAACGGCTGGCATAGAGGATCATTAACACTTATGGAGTTATTTTGTTCTTAACAGTCATAATAGAACATTACAATAGTGATGTTATAACTAAAATATGATTGTGCAAATACATATAAATATGTGATCCATACATCACATATCTATTACAGCTTGTAATACAAAGGGACCAGTATAAAAACCATGTCCACTATAGCCCATTTTGATAGTGTGATACGGGAGGAGGTACAGAGGAAATAATCCAAACAAAGGTATATGCATAGTTACAAGCAGAAGACTAATGTATATACAAGCTTACTGTAAAAGCCATTGGTTCTCACTTAAAGATTCCCAACCATTCTGGGTGGCGGCTCTTACTCCTGCTTACTGCAAAGCAGTAATTCTAAACTCCCCTAAGTTATGCAGGCTTTTTAATGCATTAATTGTGCAGTATGTCTTACCTGAATATTACATCACATCTCCATTAACCTTATTCCTAAGCGGGTACTGGTAAAGACCACTTATTATGCCCTAGCTACCACCGCATCTCACTTCTTGTGTATATATTAAATGTTCCTTAGTATTGCCAGACCCAATGCAGGCTTTTCTAATTTCCCAGATCCTCCAGATCAGGTGGAATTGGTGCATGGGTAAGGAGACCAGAAACTCTTATTCTCCCTTCCTCCTGATTAAGCACTGCATCCATACAGATGATCAGAGTAGAACCTCCTTTTAGCACAAATAAATTCATTTGTACAAAATTAGCATTTGGCTAGCTTTCGTTTCCTTCTTTCCAGTAGATGCGTTTCAATTCCTTAGCCTTTTCCACCATATGTGATAATGAAGTCTGGATCCAACAGGCAACTTGTTAACCTGAAACAAGCTTTCTTTGTGTTGTTTCCTTTTAATGCAGTGCAAATGTTGTAATAAACCCTTTTATTTCATATTGAGAATCTAGAACATTTGTCAAATTAACAGCACATGGAGATTGTTTATTTATTGATTAAACTAAGAAATGTACTTGTTTTTACTTTGCTTTTCCTTTATGTAACAATTATGACATCAGTGTACCAAGGATTTTGGTACTCACAATCTCATATTGTTTCCATATTTTATTTAAAACTGATACAGGCCATGCAGGTTTCTAAAGGATATTTTTGAAAGGGTCTTAAGCATTGATAGGCATCTATTATTCCACATGATAAACATGCAATAAGTATATAGTTACAGGTCCAGTATCTTACTCTCAACAATATTTGCCAAATGTCCCTTATTTATGGGGACAGTCCGTAGTTTCCCATCTCTGGTAATGGAAGTAAAATTAGATAACGGGACAGAAGGGCTCTATTCACTTAATGCCAAATTAATGTATCATTTGTCTCTATTCCCTTTAATGTGGCTGATAAAATTCCTCTGAGATTTGCTTTATTCACTATCAACCAAACTGGAAGCACAATAAGCTGAATGGACTCTTGCTGTTTTCAAATGGATCTCATTGCTGCTGTGAGATTTGTTTGAAAATAGCTCAGCGGAACTGCAAGCGAGTTGTAACTAAATGTAAAAAAAAAGAAAAAAAATAGACACTACTAAAATAAGAATAGCATTCAGACAGGGTTGGGGTTGAAATATTATTATAAGATAATACTGGTTTGGGGTAGCTTCAGAGTGACTTATGGTTATGGGTGTTTGGAGTTATGGTGCAATTACATAGGTCTGTTGAGGGAATTGCCTTAAACGAATGGAGGAAATTTAAGTTGCACTTCAGCTGTTGGTGAATAGCACGTTAGCTCCCTTATATCAGAGCCAGACTGAGAACTTTGTGGGCCTGGTGCTGAGGATTTTGGTGGGTCTTTTAATGGAAATGCATAAAATAGATTTTTTCATTGACCTATAAAAAACACACACAATAATGCACATTGACCCATTCACACACTGTGTTTGGTTTGGAGGTGACTTGTTTGGTTGTGCACGTGGGGAACACTTCTGTAGTGAGTGCAGTGGTGTAGCCTGGTTTTGTGCTGCCCTAGGTAGGACAAAACTCAGGCGCCCCCCCCCTAGCCACCCTCCCCCCGCATTCTAAATACACACACACACACATTCACTGACAGATACGCATACACTAGCTAACAGAAACACACACTTGCTAACAGAAACACACACACACTAACAGACACACTCACACACACTCAGTAACAGACAAACACACTCACTAACAGACACACACTAACAGACACACACTCACTCACTAGCAGACACAAACTAGCAGACACACACACACTCACAGGCAAACACACACACTAACAGACACACACAGTCAGACACACACACTAACAGACACACACAGTCAGACACACACACACTCACTAACAGACACACACACTCACAGGCAAACACACTAACAGAAACACACTAACAGACACACACTAACAGACACAGATACACACTAACAGACAAACACACTAACAGACACACACTAACAGACACACACTAACAGACACACACACTAACACACACACACACTAACAGACACACACACTAACACACACACACACACTAACACACACACACACACACTAACACACACACACACTTTATTTAAACACCCCCCCAGCCTCCTTACCGTTGGGAATGCTGGGGGTGTGTGTCTCTTCCTCCCTGGTGGTCCAGTGGCTGCTGGGCGGGCGGGCGGCGCTGGTGGGCGGCTGGCGAGGGAGCACTTCCTCTGAGCTGTCTGCTCAGCTCCCTCGCACACCTCAGAGTGAGGCTGGGACCAGGAATTTGACGTCATATTCTGGCTCCGCCTCCCAGCCTCACTCTGCGGGGCGCGAGGGAGCTGAGCAGACAGCTCAGAGGAAGTGCTCCCTCGCCAGCCGCCCACCAGCGCCGCCCGCCCGCCCAGCAGCCCAGCATGTCTGTTAGCCGCAAGGCTTTTTTTGCCGCCCCCTATAAAAAGGCCGCCCAAGGCAAATGCCTTGTTTGCCTCGCGGCTAATATGCCCCTGAGTGAGTGCAGATGGTAACATGGGCTGTTGTGGGTGCAGGGGAGCATGGTGGCAGTATCCGGTGCCGTACACTATGCCATAAACAGTATAGAGGAAATCTGTAGGGTTGGGTAGCACTAAAGCACATATCCCGGATGCAGGCTCTTTTGATCTCCCTGCCAGTGTTTTATCAGAAGTCCTTGAAAAGAAATCTTGATCCACTTTATGTCCGGTGCACCAGCCGTGGCCTGTGCTGCACATGCGTGGTGGCACTCCTGACAGGGTCCAGAAATCTGATGCAGGCTGGGAGCATGCGTGAGACCACCGTGCCACTCCCAGTGAAATGCAACATCAGCTGGCATCATACCTCCTCCTCAGCAAGGTTCTGTAAGGTTAATAAAGCTTGTGTCACGCTCACATTATAGTTAGGTCATTCACTAAAGCACACTGACATGGAACATGTAGGGTTAAGTGAGGGTTAGGAACAAATTTAGCCTCTCTCACTTCTTACTCTAACCCTAACCCTAGGAGTAAAGTTCAAATTAACCTTAGACATAATTGTAAATGTAATCGTTTTTTTTCCCCTAGGTATCACTTTTCTCTAAATTAAGAACTACTCTCTAAATTTCTGGACCCACCAGACTCACATTATAGTTAGGGCATTCACTAAAGCACAGGGACATGGGATATTTAGGGTTAAGATGGGTTTAGGAACAAATTTACTAGATGTGTGTATATATATATATATATATATATAATAGGATGATAGATAGAGAGTAAGATCTATTGTGTCTACAAGAAGGGTTGTGCAAAGATCCATTGTTTATTTTACATATTGATACAAATAACCCTATTTAACTCTTGTTAATATGATTACACAGTCTTAATGCTGTTATGCCACTGAAGATAAATCTAATGCTGCCAAACCCATCCCCTGAACACAGCTCGATAAGATTATGGTGCATAATGTACTTTCATTTTCTTAATTTCCATGGGGGGCTGTTTTATGATCGTATAGCCGCGTCTCTGTGCATTGTAATGATTGAATCTGTGCCATTGCAGGGACGGTGTCATGACATCCATCTTCAGAATGATTTTGGAAAGAGGTTGATACATTTCCATAAATATACTAAAAATGATGCACATTAAAAAAAATGGTTTAATGAAAATCTGTGTCTGAATTTAGATATTCTGAATCTGTCTTTATTAATTTGATGATATGCTGCATTCTAGTACAGGCTGTGAAATTGTCAATCTTTTATTTTGAGAATGGTTGCAGGTCTCCTGGGAAATCACTGTTCTTATCCTGGAATAAATATACCAGTTAAATATCCAGGTGGAAAAATGTTAGCACTAAAAGTGTATTTGGAATCTAGTGATGCTTGAGGATGATATGACTGGAAGTTCAACTGTAGACTAATAAAGATAATATAAACTATGACTATGGAAAAAGAATGTATATAAAAAGGCCAAAATGTTTAGAAAAAACATAAAAGCAGCACTGTCATGGCCGAATCCAGTTTTTTTTTTTACCCTCCCGACTCCACTACATCTAATTGTCCCCCTAAGCACTCACAAATGTCCTTACCTATTTTTTAATCTTTATTTTCTGCCTGCACCTAGTTCCTGGCGCCACCATCTTTGAGTGGGTAGATGAAGTCCCTCTGGGACACGTCATCTGACCACACTAGATTGCACTGAGATTCCCGCACATGCCCAGTTAAACACATTCGCTACGTGAATTTTGTCTATTCATTTACTCGTCAGAAAGACGAATAAATTAAAATAAATTTCAGACAAACAAACAAACACTGAATATCAGTGTTCATTTGTTCGTTTGTTCAGTTTATTACAAGGAGGGAGCTACCGGCACGCAGCTCCCTCCTTGTAAAATGTAAATACAGAAGCAGCAGGGAGCAGTGACTTCCTAAGCCCCCGCATGTCCTCCCTCACTCTATGGGGGTCAATGTGATTGAAATCTGATTGAAATCTCCCGAATGCCCCTACTTGCTATGCCGCGTATAGGGGCATGTCTACTAAACAGTGAGCAGCCTTAGGCTGCTCACTGTTTTAAGAAATAAAATAACCCCCCCCCCTCCCAAGCGCCCACCTATGTTGGTGGGAGCTATGCAAATAAACGGCCCCCACCCATGAGCGACTGGTGGGGGCCCTAATTGAAAATGGGTGAGGGTGCCTATTGTCCGCCCCCTCGGCTCCCACCCATGGGTGACGGGTTGGGTCCCTAATTGAAAATGGGGAGACCTATTGTCCTCCCCCCAGTCCCCACCCATGGGTGATTGTTGGGGGCTAAATGTTAAAACCCCTCTTTGCCCATGTGACTAGGAGTCCCCAAGCACCTAGTCACTCCCCCACCCCAAACAAATAATTAAAGTCCTACCTACCCCTCTCGACCTAAAAATAGTGAGGGGGGAGACAATAAAACTAAATCCCTGTAAATAAATAAAATACTTACCATTTGATGTTTTCTTTTTTCTAAAACTTTCTTTTTTCAGTCCCAAAAAAAGGCTAAATAAAAAAACATAATAATGAACTAATACATTTAAAAAAAAAAAAAAAAAAAAACAAGCGCGAAAAATTATGTGGGAATTAGGGATCTATCTACTAAGCGGCTGCAAGATGCAGTGCAGCACGGATCAGAATTTCATTCATTCGAATGAAATTTCGAACCAACCTAAAAGTACCGAATGTCATTCTAACATGAATCGACGAACTGTTAGGGCGAAATTCGGTAGTTTTGCTGGCGTTCGGGAATACGGAAAGGAGGCATCGCGAGAACATGGAGGAAAGGTGAGAATTGTGGGAACATTTCTCTGACCACAGGAAATGGAGCAGACTTTGCTCCTCCGCTGGTCATAGATGGTCAGGCGTAGGAAATCTACCTAAGACAAATAGTCCCTACTTTGTCTTATGTTTTAAAGAAAACTAGAGCATACAGGAAGAAATGAAGAACAGATCCTGAGATAGGAAAAGAACAGGAAGTGATTAGGGAAAGGTAAGTTTGGCATGACGGTGCCACTTTAAGGGCATGAAAATATATACAAATAAGAACATAACAAATTTATTCTGCTCTCCTCCACACAAAATAATAAAACTGATCAGTGCTCCTCCTTTGTGTTCAGCAAACCATTTAAACTAGCACACACAGAGGTGTGAAAACATATTAAGCAAGGATGGTATATTACATAAATCCTGTACCTTCAAGAAGGAGAAAGGGGACCATATATAGAAATAGAAGGGAAATTTAATGTTATAGTCTAATATTCCACATTAGAGTAAATCACCTTATTAATGCATAAAAAGTAAGAAATATAGCAGCCTCTGATTGTCGGATGTTTTTAGAGAAAGCAGAGATCAAAAAGTCACTATGTTTTCTAAATATTGTTCATGAATGAAACTACTAATGGTGATTCATGCACATGTCTGCTATACATGCTCTCTCAGATGTTACAGGAATTAAAGCATCTCTTTCTGGTCTCAAAGGGCAGTGGGATAAGCACATAGTGGCAGAAATGTAAAAAAACTATTCAGATGAAAGGGACATTGACAGTGACATTAGTGGACTGGCAAGAGGCCCAGGTGGGCAATGGTGGAGAGCTAGCAAGAGGGTTGCAGGGTGCAGCCTCAAACCATTCTTCTGAAAAGTAAAATAAGGAAAGCTGTGCTGGGATTTCTGTGTACAGTACATCGATTTGCAGGAGAAAGGTAGCAGGCTAGACTTTTTCAGAAAGAAGTAGTTTGCGTTCTCAATGTTCTCCAAACTTGGATGATCCACTGTGTCATTTTCCGGTGGACTGAGGTTTATGATGCTAACAAGGCAGCCAGACTACTAGTGACCAGAAACCAGTTCTAAACCGGAACAGGCGAGACATATGAGGGGGAATAACAAGGGGGGGTCCAATATGCAAAAGGGGGAAAAGAGACACAAGAAAGAGGGGGAAAAAATGTGCAAGAGTGACAAATGGGGTTAATAGACACATGGGCCTAGACAACCTAAGACCGAGGTAGGCAACCTTCCGCACTCCAGATGTTTTGGACTAAATCTACCAGGATGTCATGCCAGCATTATGGCTGTAAGAGCATAAGAGCATTATGGGAAATGTACATCTGGAGTGCTCAACATCTGGAGTGCCGAATGTTGCCTATCCTTTGCCTAAGACATATTTTGTGGGATGGCAAAATATTTTTTCACCTCTGTAGCTAGGAATCCTTGTACCATACCTGTTTGACATAAACCAGAGATAAAGTGTGTAACGGCACCCCGGGCATAGAGAGGTTAAAGCAGCCAAAGACGTTAAAAGCAGCCAAAATACACGAATAATACCCCCAAGTACGAGACGAGGCTCTGTATTGAACGTCAAGCAGGAATCTGTTTAATGTGGGCTACATGCCCGGCTTTTATGCAGGTCTTCCACCAGTGGCACTCCCCTAGGGTACCTGGTGGAAAACTGGGACAAGGTTCTGTAACAACCAATCGGAATACATACAGGTATAAACACTCCCACGTGAGCATTACAGTCCCCTCCTCTCTATCCCGTAGGTAATTGGGTTAAGTGCTAGAAGTAACTCAATTATCTTCCAGGATAGGGCATAACCTCCATTTTACATGTACAATAAAAATACATAATTTCAAAACTCCCGAACAGAATCCCCACATTTAACGTATCCCCAGATAGCTTGGATCTGAGTGCACAATATTAGCGAACAGCGCTCAGATCCTATACACACAGTTCAATCGCCATGGAGCCAAAGTCTTTCACATAGTCTTTCGTTATATGAATGGGCTCCATGTGATAGCTATCTGGGGTGGCTCTGTTCGTATGATAATGCACCGAACGGCACGGCGTTCGTTTGAATGGATAAACAGATGAAAGAAGGTCGGCGGCTTCTGCGGTGTTCGTATGAAAATAGTGTCCGTTTTTAGTTCCATAGATTCGTCGACGAGCACCGCTGGGCGTTTGCATATCCAAGATGGCCGCCGCCACGTGTTCGTTCATACGAGCGACGACCACCCAGCCGATCATTTGACAATAGAAAGTGTCTGTGGTTAACCACAATGTTTTAATGAGGCCAAGAGATTAACAAGCAGTACACTTCCCTGCTGGGTGGCCAGCCATTCGGTATTCTTTCGGCAAAAGGGAAATTAAGCATAGGGACCGTACGGACAGAGCAATAACCGAACAAACAGACGAACCAGCATAAAATAAATGTAATTCAGGGACAGCGTGGTCTGTCACAAAGTGGCTACAGACTCTTTGCACTATAACCACAACAATGAGCCGTAATGGTTAGGGTGCTTAGTGTTCGCTTTTAAGTAAGAACCTAAAATATCTATTTAATATGTAATATAATCTGGGAGGCAAAGTGTTAAAAAAAGTCCTCTTTTCTTGCCTTGTCACCAAAGTGTGTTTGCCCTATGAGTTTCCAGCCATCAATTTAAACATTTGGAAGGTTTCCCATAATCATTCTTCTTGTTGTTTCCTGTGAAGCACTGACTGCTTCTGTTTACACGTGTGTAAAAGTGGAAAGGAATAAAGAACTATTGATGTAGAACAGTTCCAATACTCTCGCTCAACATTTGAAAGCAGCAACAAGCTTGTATTATGTTTGCTGTTTGTGTTGACACATCGAGAAGTTTGAGCTTTCACCCAGGGCCAGAGCAAATAATAATAATGAGGAGAGGAATTATATTAGACAGCCAAATTTAAATGCAAATCGGTGCACCAGAAAGGCGGTTGCAAATACGTTTAAATGAATATTAAATGTGCTTCATAAATTGATATGCTAACGTTCTGTGTAGTGCAGAACATCTAGCTTAATTTCACTGTTACACACAGGTGATTCGTGGTGCCTTTTTATTTTTATTTTGTTTTGCTAAGGCAGCAAACCTTAGACAAAAAAAAAAGACAGTAAATCATGTTTTAACCACCCATTGTCTGAAGTGTATAAAGAATTGGCTTGCTAGTCGGTAGTTTGCAACTTTCAATGATAATGACCCGTAATAGGCACAGCAATAATGTGGTTATCATAATCCCTTTACAAGTTGACACATATGAAAAATGCCTTATTCAATGTTGCATTATTTTCTGAATAATCGAGCAGTACGCATTTTTCATAATTATCCTCTATTAGGTTTTAATATTTGATGTACGACTCTGTCCTGTTTGTTACCATGTTTGTTTAGTTTTTAAGGAAGGAAGGAAGGAAGAAAACAGACAATAAAACCACTAATTTGTGAGGCCTTATATTGATGTGGATGACAGTCTTTTTATAACCATGCTAATAGCCATCGTATTCCATAATAAAGAGCTGGATTATATATTAGGCAACGTAGGCAGCTACCCTGGTGGCCCCCTTCTGGGTCTCGAGCTCCGGCTCTGGCTGTGAGTAGGGCATGCTTTAGTCAGCAGAGTTGTACACTTCTGCTCAGCCCTGTGCTCCCTCACCTGCTTAAGGGAGCTTTGTGGTCTGTATCTATATTGGGTACTGTTCCTTAGTGCTTCTCATTGTTTGAAAACCCTGCAGTCTTAAGGAATTTATTGAGTGCTGGAACTGCAAGGAAGCCCTTAAATTGATATGTAACTGATATTGGTTAAATCACAATACTCCTCCACCAGACCACTAGGTATCCAGCTCACCTTCCACTAGACCATCAGTGACCCAGTTCACCTTCCACCAGACCATTTGGAAAGTACCTTAGCTCACACTTCAATAGACCACCTGCCAAACGGTAAGTAAAAGGAAATAAAGTAAAAAAAAATATAACCCCCTCAGACACGCAAGCTTCCCTCCACACACACAGTCTGCTATAATTAATTGATACGTGGATAAACATAGAGATAGAACATATTTGTGTGATCTCAAAACAATTTTTAAATATTTTTTTAGATTTTTTTTTAGTATTTGTTAATATTTTTTTCCCATAGCAAAGCATTGGATTGACTGAGATTGTAAATTCTGATGATGTCAGCCAAAGAGGTGGTGTGGGGGCAGGGCCAAATGCTACACTTGCCAGTCAGCATCTCCTTATAGAGATGCAGTGAATCAATGCAGTGAATCCACAGGTGGAGTCCCTAGGCAGCAATGTAATGTTTTACAGCAAAAAGCCTGTAGGGACATACGATACTCACCAGAACAATTATAGTAAGCTGTAGTTGTTCTGGTGACTATAGTGTCCCTTTAAAACCACCTGATGACCTGAATAACATTGTTTATATCATTACAGTGGCACCTGTCATGGGTTGGATATATATTAGGCTGCAAGTAAACACTTGGTTCTTTAAATTCTTGTGTAGCAGCATGAAAAACGGGCAAGTGGAAAGATCAGATGGACTTTGACAAGGGCCAAATAGTGATGGCTAGACAACTAAGTGTTGGCTTGGCATCGGCAAGATTTGTGAGGGTGTTTCCAGAATGCAGAGGTTAGTACTGTAGCGGATTGGTACCGGGCTGTCCCACGACATGTATGATAATAAGGGTATTTGGTCATATGGCTGGTTTAATGTGTATGTACATGTATAGAAATCATGGTATCCGGTTATAATGACAGTTAAATGTATGTAAAGAATTGTATTCCTCTAGTTGTTCGGTAGAATCATTCAAATAAAACAAGGGAATGAAACTACCGAACAACCAGACCACCCGTGTAAAGTGTGCCTTCAATTACCGTTTGCAACAATGTTGCAAACGGGTAATTACCTATTCCTGCAGTGTGGTCTTTGTTCTCTGGGTGGCCGCCATTCGGGATGCGAACACGTGGCGGCGGCCATCTTAAACTGCCGAACAGCGGTGTTTTGCCGTCGAGTGTCTGGAACCAAAATCGGACACTTGACTAGGCAAACACCGCTGAGACCTCCAGACTCCTAATACTTCGTGGGGAAACTACCGAACGGCCCGCCGTTCGGTAGAAAGAACCCCACAAACTAGGGGATTCATCCGAATCCCAGTCAGGCCACTTAGCAGTAATATTTCACCCCTTTGCATTCGCCTGTTTGTGACCGACCGCAGGGCCAGAATACATGGAACTGTTTTCGGATACTTTACCTCTGCGGTCGGTCCAAACTTCAAAGTCCCATAACTCCCGAACGCTTCATCCGAATGGGCTAATTTTTAAGTATGTTGGTCCCCCAGAATAGAGCTATGTATTTAGGGTACATCCAAAACTCGGGGAAAACTGTGTACACGATAAGGGGATTATGATGCTAGAGGAGGGGAGGAGATCTGTGGGAGGTTACTACTTAGAGATTGGATAATGTCTTAAGTGATAGAACCTCCTCCCTTGCATGGGAGAGGGCTTTATAAGGAACTGTGGAATAAAGCTTGTCAGACTACTCCTGAAACTGTGTGTCGTCCAGTTATTGGGATTGCGATGGGGATACTGCTGTATTACTTTACCTGCTGGAAACCTTGCCTGTGGACTTAACATCACCTTGTTCCTGAGCCTCACTGGGATCTCTAGTGGAGAATAGCTGTGCAAGATCGGCTCTCCGCTACATTGGTTGGCAGCGCTGGGATCCAAACTCACAGAGGAACAAGCGTAAATGGAGTACGGATGGAGATTGATTTTTCTGCGCTAAAACGCTCCACGCTAAAGGACCTCCTAGAGGCAAGGGGTATACAAGCCAGCAATAAGAAGAAAGCAGTACTTGTTACAGAACTCATGGCAGAGTACAGAATGGAGGGCGATTCAGTTCCGGCACAGAGGGAGCCGGGAGGAACACCACAAGGATCGGAATTCCAGAGGCAAGTTCAGTTCAGGCTATCCTTTTATGGGGAAAACCCCCCAACAGAAATTGTTACCAGGACAATGGCCGAGGTACAAGAATTCATCCTAAGGACCCAAGCACCAGAACAAAGCTCTGCAATTAATGTGCCACAGGAAGGTAAGCCTAAAATACCATACCAGGCTTTTAAAACATATGTGGAGGCAGAGGAAGATATAGACGCTTTCCTGCAAGACTTTGAAAGACTGTGTGCACTGCATAAAATTAACGCAGAGGACTGGGTACCTATTTTGGCCGGAAGGTTAACCGGGAGGGCAGCAGAGGCATATCGGACTGTACCTAATGACGAAATAAGGAATTACAATAAAGTGAAAGAAATTATACTCGCCAGGTATGCTATAACACCCGAGGCATACCGGCGGAGGTTCCGGGATCTAAAGAAAACAGAGAAGGACTCGCACGCAGAGTGGGCATGCCGATTACAGGGGGCAGCGCTCGGGTGGGTGCAAGCTAGCAAGGCACGTTCTATGGAGGATGTAATACAGATGTTGCTGATGGAGCAGTTCTATGCGGGAGTAACCAATGAGGTCCAGGAATGGGTAAGGGACAGAAACCCTACTTCCCTTACCGAGGCTGCTAGGAAAGCGGATGACTACCTGGATGCACGCAGGTCACAAAAACCTGCAGCTCCAAAAGCAACCTTCAAAACATTCGGGGGAAACACCTACACCCCAGCTCCACCGAGACCGCTACCACCACCACCACCACCCGCTGCACAGCCCCGGTTCCGACAACCCACCGCTGGCCCCTGTCATCACTGCCAGAAGTGGGGACATTATAAAAGGGAATGCCCACAGCTACGGGACCGTTCCACCTGGATTCGTCCAGGCCCACCTCCACCCAGGGCGGCCGCAGCCCACCACTACCAGGACCTAGTCACCACCCCGTATGGTTCCGCAGTCCCCATTACTACTGTGGAACAATGGGAGGTACTGCACGAGGCAGATCCGGTCCAGGCCAATGTGGATAATCTACGGCACCATCGACAGACGGTATATCTGAATGGTACAGCAGTCCGGGGATTACGAGATTCGGGAGCCACCATCACTTTGGTACAGAGCCACCTGATTTCAGATCAGGCAAAACTGAACAAAACTGTTGCCGTCCGGGTAGCTGGGGGAGCAGTGTACCGGCTACCTACAGCAAGGGTACATTTACATTGGGGAGCGGGGGCAGGGGAAGTGGAGGTGGGGTTGATGCCACATTTACCGGCGGAGGTTTTATTGGGGAACGATCTGGGGAGGCTCACTTCTGCTTTTGAGCCCCAGTCGCCCACCACAGGAGAGGTCAACCCTGTAGTCACCCGACAACAGGCCCGCACCCAGGACCACAACACACTGCCGGAGGTCCAGGTAAGCAACCCTACCCCCCCTCTAGAATGTGTCCCCTGGGCTCCACCTAACGAATTTGTAGCTGAAGTCGCAACAGACCCCACGCTTCAGGTGTATAGGGACAAGGTTGGCACGGGTTCCCCCGGGGGCGGAGGGAGAGAAGTTTATCTGGGATAAACAACTTTTGTACAGGGAAACAACCAAACAGATTACGGGGTTAGACCCGATAGCGAGGAGACAATTAGTGGTACCACAGCGGTACCGGGCGGAATTACTCCGGATAGCGCATGATATTCCGCTATCCGGACATCTAGGGGTTAGTCGAACCAGATACAGACTACCTCAGAGTTTCTTCTGGCCAGGGATTAGCCAGGAAGTACGCAGATATTGCACGACTTGCGATACCTGCCAGAGAGTGGGAAAAAGGGGGGATCGCAGGAAGGCTAAACTTCACCCCTTACCCATAATAGAGGAACCTTTTAGCCGAATAGCGGTGGATCTGATAGGCCCCCTCAATAAAGTTAGCCCGTCAGGAAAACTGTATATTTTAACGGTCGTAGATTATGCCACCAGGTATCCAGAAGCAGTGGCTCTGACCAACATCCACGCTGAGACGGTCGCGGATGCCCTCATGCGGATATTCTCCCGGATGGGATTACCCAGGGAGATTATCTCGGATCAGGGTACCCAGTTTACCGCAGAATTCACCCAACACCTCTGGAGGATCTGTGGCATTAAGCCTATTATCAGTGCCCCTTACCACCCCCAGACGAACGGGCTCTGCGAACGATTCAATGGTACCTTGAAGCAGATGCTCCGAACCTTCGCAGAGACCCACAAGGACTGGGAACGATTCCTGCCGCACCTCCTATTCGCATACCGGGAGGTGCCGCAGGAATCCACAGGGTTCTCCCCGTTTGAATTATTGTTTGGAAGGAGGGTCCGAGGCCCATTAGATCTTATTAGAGAGCATTGGGAGGGAGACCGGAGCACAGATGGCACTCCCATCCTACCATATGTGTTGGCCTTTCGGGACCGCCTAGAAGCGTTGACCAAGACGGTAAGGGAAAACCTTCAGGAGGCCCAGACCCGCCAGCGTACATGGTATGATCGGGGAGCCAGGGACCGTAGCTTTCAGGTCGGGCAGAAGGTACTAATTTTAAAACCTGTCCGACATGATAAGTTACAGGCCGCCTGGCAGGGCCCATATAAGGTGGTGGAGCAAAGATGCGATACCACCTATATTATCGGCCCCTGCACAGGGACTGGGGGGCGACGCATGCTCCATGTGAACATGCTGAAGCCCTACCACGAGCGTACTGAGGAGGTAACCGCCATCTGTGCCCCTAACACGGAAGAGTTTGACAGCTTACCCCTCCCCGATTTGCTGGGGGATGGGCAGCTGTCCGGAGATTTAGGGGAGGTTGCGCTGGGAGATCGGCTGAGCCCACAGGAGCGGATCGAGGTACAGCAACTATTGGAAGAGAAACGCGACACGTTCTCTAATGTACCTGGATACACGCCTCTGGCAACTCACCGGGTCGAGACCCCAGGGCAACTACCCATGCGCCAGACTCCCTACCGCATCCCAGAAGCGGTGCGGGCAAACATGCGTAAGGAGATCGACGAAATGCTCCAACTGGGGGTGATTGAACCCTCAGACAGTCCTTGGGCATCTCCTGTAGTCCTCGTACCAAAGGGAGACGGTACGACCCGCTTCTGCGTGGACTATAGGAGATTGAACGAGAAGACTGTATCTGACGCCTATCCGATGCCCCGGATAGACGAGTTACTGGACAGAATGGCCAGGGGCCAATACCTCACCACTATTGACTTGTGTAAAGGGTATTGGCAAATCCCCCTGGCCCCAGACGCCATCCCGAAGTCGGCCTTTGTCACCCCATTTGGCTTGTACCAGTTTAAGGTCATGCCATTTGGGATGAAAAACGCCCCAGCCACCTTCCAAAGGATGGTGGATCGACTCCTAGATGGATTCCAGGACTATACATGTGCCTACCTGGACGATATTGCTATTTTTAGCAATACGTGGCAGGAACACTTAGCTCACATCGGAGCTGTACTAGATAGGATAAGGGAAGCAGGTTTGACCTTGAAGCCGGCCAAGTGTAGTATCGGAATGGCTGAGGTACAATACCTGGGACATAGAGTAGGGTGCGGTAAACAGAAACCTGAACCCGCCAAAGTAGAGGCTGTAGCCCAGTGGCCCACCCCTAGGACTAAGACCCAGGTTTTAGCGTTTCTAGGGACAGCAGGGTATTACAGGAAGTTTGTTCCCAATTATAGCGCCCTGGCCAAACCCCTCACTGACCTGACCCGTAAGAACCTTCCCCGCCAAGTAAACTGGACCCCGGAGTGTGAGCAGGCATTCCAACAATTGAAAAATGCACTGATAAATGCCCCTGTCTTGGCAGCTCCCAATCCAACTAAACGTTTTCTTGTTCACACAGACGCTTCTATGTTTGGATTGGGGGCAGTACTGAGCCAAGTCGGGGCCGATGGCGGAGAACATCCAGTGGCTTACATCAGTCGCAAACTGTTACCTCGAGAAGTAAGCTACGCCGCCATCGAAAAGGAATGCCTGGCTGTGGTGTGGGCCCTAAAGAAGCTACAACCCTATTTATATGGACAGCCCTTTTCCTTGCTCACGGATCACAACCCGTTAGTCTGGCTGAACCGGGTGGCTGGAGACAACGCCAGGCTGCTGCGCTGGAGTTTGGCGCTACAGCCTTTTGACTTTAATATCCAGTACCGGCCGGGTAAGCAGAATGGAAATGCTGACGGGTTGTCAAGACAAACTGACTTAGAGAAATGATCCGTGAGCCCCCGGACATCCCCAAGCCGATCCGTGTTGGATCAGACTGTGTATGCCGGCTTGTGGGCAAGGGGGAGCAGTGTAGCGGATTGGTACCGGGCTGTCCCACGACATGTATGAGAATAAGGGTATTTGGTCATATGGCTGGTTTAATGTGTATGTACATGTATAGAAATCATGGTATCCGGTTATAATGACAGTTAAATGTATGTAAAGAATTGTATTCCTCTAGTTGTTCGGTAGAATCATTCAAATAAAACAAGGGAATGAAACTACCGAACAACCAGACCACCCCGTGTAAAGTGTGCCTTCAATTACCATTTGCAACAATGTTGCAAACGGGTAATTACCTATTCCTGCAGTGTGGTCTTTGTTCTCTGGGTGGCCGCCATTTGGGATGCGAACACGTGGCGGCGGCCATCTTAAACTGTCGAACAGCGGTGTTTTGCCGTCGAGTGTCTGGAACCAAAATCGGACACTTGACTAGGCAAACACCGCTGAGACCTCCAGACTCCTAATACTTCGTGGGGAAACTACCGAACGGCCCGCCGTTCGGTAGAAAGAACCCCACAAATTAGGGGATTCATCCGAATCCCAGTCAGACCACTTAGCAGTAATATTTCACCCCTTTGCATTCGCCTGTTTGTGACCGACCGCAGGGCCAGAATACATGGAACTGTTTTCGGATACTTTACCTCTGCGGTCGGTCCAAACTTCAAAGTCCCATAACTCCCGAACGCTTCATCCGAATGGGCTAATTTTTAAGTATGTTGGTCCCCCAGAATAGAGCTATCTGGGGATGTTGGATTTGTGGATGTACCCCAAGTATTTAGGGTACATCCAAAACTCGGGGAAAACTGTGTACACGATAAGGGGATTATGATGCTAGAGGAGGGGAGGAGATCTGTGGGAGGTTACTACTTAGAGATTGGATAATGTCTTAAGTGATAGAACCTCCTCCCTTGCATGGGAGAGGGCTTTATAAGGAACTGTGGAATAAAGCTTGTCAGACTACTCCTGAAACTGTGTGTCGTCCAGTTATTGGGATTGCGATGGGGATACTGCTGTATTACTTTACCTGCTGGAAACCTTGCCTGTGGACTTAACATCACCTTGTTCCTGAGCCTCACTGGGATCTCTAGTGGAGAATAGCTGTGCAAGATCGGCTCTCCGCTACAAGTACCTATCAAAGGTGGTTCAAGGAAGGATAACTGATGAACCAGTGTCAGGTTAATGAGTCCCCAAGGCTCACTGACACACATGGGGAGCATACGCTAGCCTGTCTGTTCCGACCACACAGAAGAGCTCTTGTAGCTTAAATAGATGAAAAACGTAATGTTGGCCATGATAGGAAGGTGTCAGATCACACAGTGCATCACAGTTTGCTGCCTATGAAGCTGTGTAGCTGCAGACCAGTCAGAGAGCCTATTATGACCCCTGTCCACCAGTGAAAGCGCCTTTAAAGGAAATGTGAGCATTAGGACTGGATCATGGATCGATGTAAGAAATGTGCCTGGCCTGTTTTCTTCTACCTCAGATGGATGGCCAGGTGCATGTGGGTATTTTATCCCAGCATTCCAACACTGCGCACAAATGCACCCCTACATGTAAATATGTGTATCTGAGTGTGTGTACATATCTGTGGCAGTGTGTATCTCTGTGTGTGGATGTGCCAGTGTGTGTATCTGTGTGTGTGCACCAGTGTATGTATCAAACACTGTGTTTTTGACAGTGAGAGTGTGTATCTGTCAGTGAGTGTCAAATCATTTTGTGTGTGTTCAAAAATACATGTATCTAGACCCAGAAATACACATGACTATTCATACTAATAAATTCATCCACACCAAAGCATACTACATGCATTTCTATATGCTTAGAGTTAGATTTTTTTTTGAGAGGCAGAGAAGGGTGTCTAAGAAATTCTTCAACTTCCTGAGCACTAAACCTGCCCCTAGAAGTTGCAGCAAAAAAGACATGCAATGACATGTTTGTTCCTACAAGGATATCATTTTAGTTTACCCAGTTCCATCAATAGATAAACAAGCAAAATGTGAGCAGGATTTTCATTTTTTTTATTCCAAGCAGATTGTGATTTTTACATCACTCATAAGTAATGTATTATATCATGGTATATGCACTAATACTGACCTTAATTTCATTTTTCCTTAAACTACTGCTTTGGTATTCTAAAATACAGCTGTGTTGCAAGATTGAATAATGAATTAGTCGTATCAGTTTTCACAAAATAACAGCATCACTTTTTTATAGTGCTGCTTATATCATCACAACTTTGGAATTGTTGCAGCATTCATAACCATCCTTTCTGAATGGTATTTCTACCAGCAGCGGAAGCGGTAAGGATGAAACTAGAGGAATTACTTTGTAAGGAATTGGCACAATTTAACATGCAAGGTTTTAAATCAGTCTTCGTTTATATCGTCAGCTGTGAGACATTAAAACTCAGATTTATTGCTCAGCTGATGTTCTTTGAGGTCTGGTTCTGACATTTGTATATATCAACTCTATAGTCATTCTATAGCCAATAGTGGCTTGTTTATATTACCTGGAAAATGTATGGGTTTTTTTTCTACCAAGGGTTCTAATGTAGTGTTAGACTTTGGACACAGATTACAGGTAATAGAACGCTATTGGCTATATGCTGGGAGACAATAAAAAGGAGAGATTCTGATGTACATCTCATATCATTAAGCATGTTACTCTCTAATTGTACTTAAAACACTACACATATAATGATTTGCAAGAAAGAAATAAGTTAGAAGCATATTTGGCCCTAGTTTAGTTAATACATACACATAAAGAACAATGTTAAATACTTCTAACGTACATAAATTATTTAATTTTTTTATATACATTTTACAAAAAATTAGCATTACAGTCAAATATATTTTAAAGTGCCAGTGATGGTACCCACAGCATATCTTATCCTGGTTCCATTTACTTTCTCTACCATTTTAGTGTGTCCTTCCATCTCTTATAACTAATAGCAAAGTGTGTATATCTTTTATATAATAAAGGACTAAACCCATTGTACAGCGCTGCTGAATTTGTTGGCGCTATATAAATATTAATAATAAAAACAATAACCATAGCATTAGGAATAGTTATATAAAGCTCTAGTTAAAATCAATGCTTTCCAAGGAGCTGCCGTGTCACGTGAATGAGTCTGGAAGACAGTTACTAGAGTTGTGTTTAACCACGAGCTGTATACAGTTTCTAATTATGCATCTAATGCATATTTTACATTGTAGGTTTCAGGCATGTGCATGGGGAAAATATTCGTCTCGGATCGGCATTCTGAAATTCGGGACTTCATCAATTCGGGACTTCATCAATTCGGGACTTCGGCAATTCGGCACTTCGGAACTTCGGCAACTTCGGCACTTGACCACTTCGGAACTTCGGATCTTAGACACTTCGGAACTTCGGCACTTCAGAACTTCGGAACTTCGGCATTTCGGGACTTTTGTTGCAGCCGCTTGGTAGATAACTCCCTAATTCCCACGGTATTAGGGAGTTATCTACCAAAAGACCTAAATTGGTCTTTCAGCCAAATTTACTAATACTAAGTAAAATGTACTTAGTATTAGTAAATTGTGCCCCTACTCGCAATACAGCGAGTAGGGGCATGTCTATTAAACAGTGAGCAGCCTGTGGCTGCTCACTGTTAAAAAAAATAAAAAAAATAAAAAAGGGTCCCCCCTCCCTGAGCGGGTGGGGGCCCTAAAGTAAAAAAGGGGAGAGGACTTATTGTCCTCCCCACCAGCCCCCACCCTTGAGCGGCTGTGGGGGCCCTGAGCGGCGGTTAGTTAAAGGTCCCCCCTCATTATTTTTAGGGTGAGGGGGGTAGGTAGGAGTTTATGTTTTTGGGGAGGGGGTGACTAGGGGTTTTTGGACCCCTAGTCACCTAGGGGAGGGGGGTTAATATGTATTTAGGGCCCCCACCCGCCGCTCAGGGGTGGGGGACATTAGGTCCCCCCCCAATTTGTATTTAGGGCCCCCACCCACCGCTCAGGGGTGGGGGCCAGGGGGAGGACATTAGGCCCCCCCCTTATTTTTGTTTAGGGCCCACACCCACCGCTCAGGGGTGGGGGCCAGGGGGGAGGACATTAGGTGTGTCCCCAATTTGTTTTTAGGGCCCCCACCCACCGCTCAGGGGTGGGGGCCAGGGAGGAGGACATTAGGTCCCCCCAATTTGTATTTAGGGCCCCCACCCACCGCTCAGGGGTGGGGGCCAGGGGGGAGGACATTAAGTACCCCCCCATTTTATACTTTAGGGCTCCCACCCGCTGCTCAGGGGTGGGGGCCGGTGGGGAGGACAATAGGTCCTCCCCCCCTTTTTTTACTTTAGGGCCCCCACCCACTCAGGGAGGGGGATCCCCTTTTTTTTTTTTTAACCGTGAGCAACCACAGGCTGTTCACTGTTTAATAGACATGCCCCTACTCGCGGTATTGCAAGTAGGGGCATAATTTACTAATACTAAGTAATCTTTACTAAGTATTAGTAAATTTGGCTGAAATACCAATTTAGGTCTTTCAGCCTTTTAGTAGATAGCTCCCTAATACCGTGGGAATTAGGGAGTTATCTACTTATTCATTCCTGTCATTACATTGACTGGCCAAGTAACTTACATTTTATATGAATGTATGTTACTTGATTGTTGTAAGTGTTGCAAATGCTTACAGCTGAATCCTGGCTATGTTTGTATACTTTTTATTTGAAATTGTATACAGTGTAACATTCTTCTTCTTTCACTGGGTAAGTATATTCGTACTTAGGCAATACTGTGCTTCGGAACTTCGGCACTTTGACACCTCGGAACTTCGGCAACTTCGGCACTTCAGCAATTCGGCACTACTACACTTCGGAAATTCGGTAATTTCGGCACTTCAGCAATTCAACTATTCGGACATTCGGACCGAAACTAATTGCACATGTCTAGTAGGTTTAATATGACAGGACCCCTGCACCCAGACCACTTAATTGAGCAGTAATTTATCTAGTATCTTTCCTCTGATTTGAGCTTGAGTTCTGAAATTGTGTGCCCTGCGTCAGGGCTTTCGTCCTGCAGGAACGCGTGGGAACGGCATTCCTGCACTTTTTCCACAGCAGTACCGCCATTCCCATTAGTAGTCCTGCAGGACCTGCGCTTTGCTCTGCAGCTAATAAATGTAAAGACTGTAGACTCTGATATGGTGGTCCACCTGTCAGACCCCGATATTGAGGCTCCCCTTATGCAGACCCTGATATTGGGGTTCCCCTCTGTAGACCCTGATATTAGGTTCCCCCTAAGCAGACCCTGATATTGGTTGCTCCCCTTGAATCCCAAGCACCTGCTGTAGTCGTACTGCTCCTCTATGCCGACGGCGTCTCGCTGGCTCTCTCTAGTGGCTGCTGCCAGCATTGCTCTACCACGTCTGTCAACTGTGGCAGCCCGGGCACCTCATCCTGCAAGATGACAGAGAGCGAGAGCCTGGAGACCGTCACCGAGCATGAGCGGATCCTGCAGGAGATCGAGAGCTCCAACACAGCCTGCGTGGGGCCAACCCTGCGATGAGACACCAGGCCCGGGTTCAGGCATTGTCCCAGACCCCTCCTGGCCTGGTGGGGAGAACTGGATAATGAGGAAAACAGGGACACTGTGATTATTATTATATTTTTATTATAGGGACACCCTCTACTGTTATTGTTGTTACTGAAGTGACCCCCCCCCCCCCAGCCTCATCAATGTTTTTATAATAGGGACACTCCCTACCACATTATTATTATTATTATTATTATTATTATTATTATTATTATTAGTGCAGAGACCCCCAGCCTCATCCCACTATTATTAATAATAATATTACTACTGCAGGGAACCACCCCCAAAACCTTGTACGCCCCCCAAATCAGGTCTCCCACATCATGGACTCCCACACTGTAATTATTATTATTGCAGGGACCACCAGCCTCATTTCAGTATTAATAATACAAATTATTTTACTGCAGGGAACCACCCCCAAAACCTTGTACCCCCCCCAAATCAGGTCTAGGTAGCCAAATAACGCTGGTGCCTTCTCACGAAAGGCCCGCGTCAAAATGCTTGCAAAAATGTAAAACCCTTGCAACCAGTTCCCAAACGTCCGCGGCAGCTGCTTACCTTTCTCACCATCCGCAATGTCCCCCCCGCCGCTGTCTATCCACTGACTTCCGGTCCAGGGGGACCAGGGACAGTAAATCCACGTAGTCACCCTTAATTATTTTGTTCCTTAATGTCCAGAGCCACATGCATTCCCAGGGGGACAGCTCACAGCCTGGCAAGCACCCCCGCGCCCCCTGTGGGCGCACACTCAACAGCCCCCTATCCTGGGCATGGGACTGAGCAGGGAGAGCACAAGGGACTGGGAACAAGCAGGAGCCCCCCCCCCCAGGGAGCCCATCTAACACTGCCCTAAGCAACCCTAGCACCTCCTGTCCCTGCAAACCACTACCCATGTCCATTACCCTAGCCCCAGCCAGCGCATCCCAAGCGCTGGCACAATACTCACGATTAGCTGCATGAGGATGCTGGGCTTGCACCACCGTGTCCTCCTCTTCTGAACCGGAACTGGACCCTGGAAAGGTAAGGGAGGACCAGTGGCCAGCCTCCAGGCCCGACCGCAATCCACTGCTGGACGTCCTGCTTCCACCCGTCGGCTCAACCACCGGCGCAACCACGGTGGAACGCTCTCCTGCGTGATGCCATCACGTACGCACCTTGCTGGATGACGTTGTCCTCCGACGTGCGCACGCCACGTGGCGTGCGCGATGACGACACTTCCGGTTGGACCGGAAGAGAAGAGCGCGGACCCTTGATCTCCCGGTCGTACCTTTGCCATTGCTGCCACCGCCATCTTGGACCGGACACCACCGACCTCACCAGCCCGAGTCCGCCATCTCACAGGTACAGATGACTGCTCAGGGTGCATGGCCAGGCCGCCACTTCGTCACTCCTGCAGGCTGACCGGACATTGTTCCTTCAGCAGGGCCAACGCTCCTCATGCCAGACACAAGCTCATCCAGGGCACCCTGGCCGTGGACCTCCAGGTAGGATTGCAGGAGCCTCTGCAAGTGAGCTCCAGGGGCAGCCATAACAGGGGCAGGGGGCAGTGTACAGTACCAGGAAAGGGATCACAGAGGAAAACTGGGGTAACTAACGTTTGCACTACTTGAATTAAGGGGACAGTCAGCCAGGAACACAGTCAGGAGCCCTCAACTGATCCTGCTGACTGGTAAGTCCCCTCCCTCTCCCTTTGCTTAAGAACCCCAACTTTGCTACAAATGTAACCTTCTTGACCCAGCCCACAATCTTGGGCAGCAATCATGCTCCCCCTTCCTTAGTGTTCCAGGGGGAAACTTTATGGAATGTCCTGTAGTTTTGTGTGAGCAGGGATGAAACCATGGAGACACAGATGTCAATCAGTATCTGTGGCTCCCCTCTGTCAGCTGGGGGCCGTTTAGTGTCCTCAAACAGACGATGAGCTGGTATGTGTGTATGTGTGTGTGCATAAGCATGTGTGTGTGTGTGTTTAGTTTAAGATGTGTCTTTAGGTAAGTATTTAAAAAACAATATATATTATGTATAGTTGCACTTAGTGAGAAACCCTTAAATTAAGGTGGAACAAACACAACACAAATTCCAAGCAATATATATATATATATATATATATATATATATATATATATATATATATATATATATATATATATATATATATATATATATTCTATATTTGTTCAATACATAATAATTAAGTGTTCTTGCATAGCAAGACCACTTAATGTTATCTCACATATATATTATTATTATTATTCTTATTATAGCCAAATTTACCACCCTAACTCGTCCCACAGTTTTTACACTACATAGACAAAAGTATACTGAAACGTGCGGATTGTTCCCGATTGGTGTGCTATTACTTTGTGGAACGTTTCGCCGAATGGTTCACGGAATATCGTCGTTTTTGTGGCGAAATTGGTCCCATAGGAATGAATGGCAAAATGTTCAAAACTAGAGTGGGAGCTGGCAAAAGCTGAAAAATCAGGACATGATTTCTAAACTGCCACCGCTCCCTCATTTTCAAGCCCACCTACACAAATCTTATATCAAAACGTTCAGCTATCCCTGCTGCCACTAAAAATGGCTAAGCCATAGTCCCGATAGTTTTCACAATATGACCATTTGTTTGCAACTCACGCCGTGCATTGACATTGGCAATTTCTAAACTGCGACTGTGCCTTCATTTTTAATACTTCAGAGACATACTATGTATCAAAATGTTTCTCACAATATAAAGCTCTTCGCTGTAGGATGTATAGGATGTTTTTATTATACAACCGTTTGAAAATGGCAACCGCCAAAATACTCTGACCTGTGCCAGGCTGGAACAGCACGTGATGTCATAGACAGGGCGTTTTGTACACCTGCTAGTGTTTTTATAAATGTATGTTTTAATGTAACTGTGAAGCACTTTGGGCAACGTTGCAATTAAATGTGCTATATAAATAAATAATAACAGTTACTCCGCCCACTCCAGTTGTAGACTACTGGTGGAGGCAAGAACACTTCACACAATTTCCCCAGAAATTGTAGCTTTTCTAGTTAAATATAGATTTATTTTTTCCTCATTTGGTCAGTTCTCACTTGATCTGTAAATAAAGTCATTTACATTTAGTGGCTGTCCCCCCAATCATCTTTTTTACAATCATCTCTTTTTTTTTTACACCATGTATGAAGCTCTAAATCACAGAACAAATGGAATGGTTCATCGATTACACAGGCCTTAATACAATCCTGTAAAGCAGGCCCAGACTTGCCATCTGGCAAACCAGGCAAATGCCTGATGGGCTAAAATGCACATGGGCCGAGGCAGACAGGGGAGATGAGAGGATCTCCCCTGCCAGCCCATGCAGGGCCCTCACTATTGAAGCACCAGCCCTGCTGTGTGCCACGACGGACCGATGGGGAGATCTAAGATCTCCCTACCTGGCAAAAAGGCACAGAAATCCAGAAGAGCAAAGGCACTGAAATCCATCAGAGGAGGAGGGAGAAGAGAAACCAGGGGCTCTAACCCACAGCTCCACTGGGTACTGAAAGCTCATTTTGTGAGCTTGGAGCGTTGCTATGGTTACCAAGAATTAACTCTAGCCAGAGGAGCTGCAGATTAGAGTTTACTCACCATCGGATCAGCAGAGCTGTCCCCCCTATCAGGCAAAATGGAAGAAGTCAGGAGTGATATAATGTTTGTTTATATTTTCAATGAAAAATAATATATATTATTATATAATAATATAATACTTATATTTGCCATGCTCCCATCTGCTGCCCCAACAGTACCTTTCAAAACACTGAACCCCTCACGCACACTACACTACTCACACACACTACACTGCTCACACACATTGAACCCCTCACACACTACATTGCTCACACACATTGAACCCCTCACACACTACACCACTCACACACACTACACTGCTCACACACATTGAACCCCTCTCACACACTACACCACGCACACAGCACTGCTCATACACATTGAACCGCTCACACACTGCACCCCTCACACAGACTACACCACTTACACACACTGCACCACTCCTATATATACTACATCCCTTACATACACACACTCAACCACTTACACACACTAATTTCCTTAAACATACTGCACCAGTTACACACACTATATTCCAGAGATTGCATGACTGCTGCCCAGGGATGGGGGCTGGATCAAGGGGAAACAATGTTGCAAAATGGGTACAGATATAAGGGAGCCTGAGGGGTGGGTACTTACCACTTAGAAGGAAGGAGTGTAATTGACAGGTGCTCTTTCCTGGAGAGTGTCTATAAAAAAAATTATGACTTTTTACTTACTTCCTGTTACTGCTCTATTTCCAAGGAGCTACAGCATTCCTGGCTATGGCTGCGGTGTCTCAGGAGGCTGTGATGGAAATGCTGCAGGCGTACCTGGCGGCAAATGGAACCGGGTCCTTGGCGGAGGTGATGGCCGGATTGCATCGGACCAGTAGCGGGGATGCTGTTGCGGAGGCAGGCCAGGCTCATGAAGGTGGTAGGAGGCCCAGGTGATCCAGACCTCCTACGCGCCTTTCACCCAGTCCGGTGCAGCGGAGCGTCGGCAGACGGAGAGGTGGCAGTGGAGACGGACCGGGAGCAGCAGATGGAGGTGACCCCATACCTGCCCAAGCTGCTAGAGGGCGGCTGAAGCCTGAATTAATGGACGGTTGGTGGGCTCAAGATGGTGGCGGAAAGACAGCGTGCTCAAGGAGTCCGGCGTTTCTTCTGGTGAGGTAGAAACTGACGTCAGACCGCGCCAGTCGCGCGGGAAGATGGACGGCATCTGAAGCGATGTGGGGTGCGTACATAACGTCATCGCGATGGAACGTGCCGACGTGACAGGCCCTGCCATCTTTAAACTGGGGTCAATGGGCTGGAGAGCCAGGCAGCCATGAGGCTGGCCTGGAAGTGGTTCCTGAATCGTGGGAAGACGGAGATCGTGTGAGCAGTCGGCTCTGGAGGACAGTTGATGGTGGCCTGAGCAGCGTTCGACCAGGGGAGGCGGAGGATGGCGGCCTGTGGCGGGGTCGGCCGTGGACAGAGGAGGAGTCGGCTGTTGGACCAGAGGAAAGCTTGGATGAGCAGGCGAAGCAGCTAGAGGACCAGGTGCCTGGCAGTCTGCCCGTGTCCGGTGAGTCAGCCAGGCTGGGGGGGCCCAGGGATGCCCAAGGGGAGGTTTTGCACTTGCTAAGGGCGTTAGTTGCCAGGTTGCCTGAGGCCACACGGTCAGCCACAGGGTCAGCGCAAGCAGTAGTGCACGGTGCATACCGCCACACATCACCGGGTGTGAGTTGGCTTCCTTGGGCATGCATGTCCCAAGTGAGAAGCGCGGGAAGATTATACAAGGGGAATATGTGGATTTTTTATCCTGGCGCTTCCCAGATAGGGCCCCATCTTTGTTCGGGTATTTGGAACTCATTTGGGGGGCATATAAAATATATGGTGGGCAATGCAGATTCAGATATGACCAGCAGTTTAGACAGAAGATGGCAGTGTGCCCAGGATTGGATTTTGGGATGCAGGATGGCTGTCTATGGCTGCTTCTGAGGACCCCAAGTCGACCTTCGCCATTTCAGGGTGCAGCCGGCGGCCACACTGGTGCGCCGACTGGGCCTAAGCAGGGGTTTGTTGGCTCTTCAACAAGAACAACTGCAGGTGGCATAGTTCCTGCAGATTCCGACACGAGTGCTCACACTGTGGAGGAGCACACCCAGCGGCGCACTGCTTCAAGAGAGCAAAACAGGTGCCTACAAAGGGGGGGGCTCCAGAGACCACATCAAAAGGCCTGGACCCCGTTGAGCGTGGTAAGGATGGTGCTGTGGCTTGCACAGTATCCAAGGTGGTCGGAGGCATTGCTGTTAGAAGATTAGTTTTTGGTGGGGTTTTGGATTCCTTTTGTTCACTCGAGCCGCGTTTTGCTATGAATTTGCGTTTGGTTCGGGGCAGGGAAGAGATATTGCGGGAAAAACTAGAAAAAGAGTTTCGTTTGGGGAGGATGGTGGGGCCGCTTGACTGCTCTCCGTTTGATAATCTTTGAGTGTCGCCGCTGGGCTTGGTCCCCAAGAAGGAGAAGGGGGCCTGTAACGGATAACCTGGCACCCCGACTGGGTACCTCCGTTGAAGGATGCTCCTAGCGCTTCCTGAGGACTCCAACCACTGCAGCAGACACCATAACCACCGTAGACTCCTCCAGAGAGCAGAACAGGAACAATCAGAACAAGAGCTTAGCAGTGATTTAGCAAGGAAGTATGGCAAGCATAGCAATCCCTTGTAGCAGATTCCCCCAATAAAAGACGGCACTCCAAATTGAGGGTAAAGTAGAACTCTGGTTTAATGACACACACTCTGCTTTTATGCAAGTCTCCCCTGCAAGGGAGACGCCCACATACAAATGGATGTGGTTACATCCCACAGATTCCTTCCCCTTAGCCTGAGAGGTAGCCTGAGAGGTAACCCAATTATCCGTACAATTTAAACATACATTTTACCCAACTTTCATAACTCTAAAACCATACATCCAATATTAATAAAAGTTACATATTATTATGTCCTGGTTCGGTGGGTGGATCTGGTAAAAGGGGAGAAAAAAGTTCAGTTGAGGCAACTTCAGGTTTTGCTGGGTCACCTGGCATTTGCGTGTCGGGTCCTACCCATGGGTCGAGCTTTCTGTCGCCAGCTGTCCTTGGCGATTGTGAGGATATGGGAACCGTATCATTTTATACAGGTGATCAGGAAGCTCAAGGCTTATTTGCAAGTATGGAGCTTCTTTCTGGAGAAGTATAACGGTCGGTCAACACCAATTTGATACGGGCCGATGGGGTCCATTTAAATCTGCTAGGACTGGATATCTTCAATGTTGGGTTACAAGTGGGGATTAAGAGGGCGCTGGCGGCAGGGGGCGCGATGCCGGTGAGCGGGAAGGAGGCCGGCATCACGGTGGCGGGATACCTGGCCAGCAAATGTGAAGGCAAGTGCCAATTCGGATTGGGGAGTCGCAGCCTGCTTGGGCAGAAGGCGGAAGGCAGGCTGCTTCGGACTCTGGGAACAGAAAGTGATATCTGTCTGATGGAAGAATCACCCCCATCAGCTGACAAATGGAAGTTAATGCTAGCTCAAAAGTTAAATAAAGCTGTGGCCGTTGCCCTTATCCACTATATAGGTGTTGTATATTTATTGGCTAACAGGAGGTTTACATGGGTCAGCAGTCAAGACATACACACAGTACATCTCTTATACACAATATGTATCAAATTATTAATCAGCACATTCCAAATACAAACATACCCAAAAATCATACGAATCCTACCAGCCGTTCGGGAGATAGGTATAAGTCACTTTTGACCGACCGCAGGCACATTTTCATGCCCAAAACAGTTCCACGGATTTGGGCTGTGCGGTCGGTCTATTTTACACCGTGAAAACGACTAAGTCCCATTCGAACGAGCATTCGAATCTTCGAACGGGACTTAGTCTCCAGCCGCAGTGTCGAAGAAGGTACGGGTCAGCGGTGTTCGTGCATTTGGGTAGCCGCAAACAGTTCCATAGATTTGGCTGCACACACCGCTGACCGCGTTCGAATAAGTTAAAATGGCCGCCGCCACGTGTTCGTTTGTCGAATGGCGGCCACTTCGACGACTTCGGCACTTCGACTGCATTCGAAGTGCCAGTTTAAAAGTTGTAACACTGCTCCCAAGTATTTAAAGGGCCAGGAACCGCATACAAAAATCCATCGTGCCCAAATACACTTCTTAAAGGGTTAATACACCCCAGGGCCATAGTCACAGGGCAAGAGGCTAGCAACCAGGCTTCTCCAGTTCACAGTGGCGAGGTTGGTTCCGCCACAGGGCCTATCACATGATTCACCACTTGACTTATCCAGCAGGTGAGTCGGTTAATTATGGCATTAACAAGGAGTTCAGCTGGGTGTGGTACGCATCGTTCGACAGGGCCCTGGAATTGGTTCGGGAAGCAGGGACGGGGGCCTGGTTGGCCAAGTCGGACATTGAATCGGCTTTTTGCTTGTTGCCAGTGCACCCGGAGTGCTATCACCTCGTGGGTTGCCACTTTGAGGAAAGGTTCTACTATGACATGTGTCTTTCTATGGGGTGTGCCATTTCCTGTTGCTATTTCGAGTCCTTTGCCTCGTTTCTGGAGTGGGTGGTGGTTCGGGTTTCGGGTTACAGATCCGTGACACATTATTTAGATAATTTTTTGTTCGTGGGAGAGCAGGCGTCTTCGGGGACCTGCTGCAGGTTTTTCGGGAAGTAGCGGCGGAGTTTGGTGCTCCGGTAGCAGAACAGAAGATGGAAGGCCTGGCTTTCGTTCGTCGGGGTGGAGATTGATTCCGCCAACATGATCTTTTGATTATCGGACGACACGGTCTCTGTCCTGGTTCGGTGGGTGGATCTGGTAAAAGGGGAGAAAAAAGTTCAGTTGAGGCAACTTCAGGTTTTGCTGGGTCACCTGGCATTTGTGTGTCGGGTCCAACCCATGGGTCGAGCTTTCTGTCGCCAGCTGTCCTTGGCAATGGTGGGGATATGGGAACCCTATCATTTTATACAGGTGATCAGGAAGCTCAAGGCTTATTTGCAAGTATGGAGCTTCTTTCTGGAGAAGTATAACGGTCGGTCAACACCAATTTGATACGGGCCGATGGGGTCCATTTAAATCTGCTAGGACTGGATATCTTCAATGTTGGGTTACAAGTGGGGATTAAGAGGGCGCTGGCGGCAGGGGGCGCGATGCCGGTGAGCGGGAAGGAGGCCGGCATCACGGTGGCCAGTGAATGTGAAGGCAAGTGCCAATTCGGATTGGGGAGTCGCAGCCTGCTTGGGCAGAAGGCGGAAGGCAGGCTGCTTCGGACTCTGGGAACAGAAAGTGATATCTGTCTGATGGAAGAATCACCCCCATCAGCTGACAAATGGAAGTTAATGCTAGCTCAAAAGTTAAATAAAGCTGTGGCCGTTGCCCTTATCCACTATATAGGTGTTGTATATTTATTGGCTAACAGGAGGTTTACATGGGTCAGCAGTCAAGACATACACACAGTACATCTCTTATACACAATCTGTATCCTCTACATAAACACACACTAAATCCAGTAGACACACTCTGGATCCTCTTCACACACTACATTCCTAATATACATACTCTGCATCCCCTATACACACACTGGATCCCCTGCATGTAAGCTAACACATTACATTCCATAAACACGCCCACTCCACAGCCCCTACACACACTATATCACCTATACACATACACTGCAGCCCTATGCATACATTCACTACATTCCCTATACACACTATGCCACCTATAGACACACACTCTCTCACTCTCTACAGTCCGCAACCACACATTTTACATCTCAAACACAATATGACTGAAACAAACTTAAAAAGCCAAGACACCACATTACACCACAATAAACTTACTCCACACACACACAATTCAACAAGAAGCCTCCAAACACATGCACAATATGCTTTCCTGGTCCTTTATTGCCTTTGGTATCCCACTTATGGAGACACCAGAGACAAGTCACAAGCAAAGACAGGGCCGCCATCAGGGCGACTTTCATGGGCCCGGCGGTCCTGGATGGCCCAGACTACTCTGGCAGTCCGAGCCCCACATTCCTTATGTGCACATATATATAGCTATATATTCCAGAGCTGAAACGAAAAAATACATTTGCAAGTAATGAGATCATCAGCTTAACTGATTAACTGATTTCTGGCTTATAGGTTTATGATACTAGCAGGCCTTTTCATTTTATGCTGTTTTTCACATAGGAACATATGACCTGAAACCCCTGACTTATAAGTTTTTTTGTACAAACTGGTAGTTGCTATAACTATACTTTTTAGCTTGTCACAACTATAACCAACTGGGCTAGTAATCATCTGTCACAGTGCCTGACTTTGCAATTGATTTGGAGGTTGTACTGCTAGATCCTATTAAACTCTCATTCCGATCAGGGTTGAGGTCTAAATGTGTAGTCAGTGCTCAACACTATAAATGCCTATCTAATAAATACCATCAGCCCATCCATCTGGATATACAGAAATTTGATCATTTTAAAATGAGTTAGCGCACTTAAATCTAACATTTTAAATTTAAAATAAATAAACTTTTGAAAAATAACTCTCTGTAAAAAAAATATTTAAACTTATATACATATACTTATATACATATGTAGTAAGGCCTTTTGGTCTGTGTTTGTGGGAGGGGCATATGACACACCCCTTCCCTACTTAAGGGACACACCCCTTACCTGGCTCCATACCCTCGAGGTCAGCGTTGCACGAGAATCCACTTCCGGTTCACGTACGACGCCATCTTGATTTTCAAAAAACCCAGCGATTTTCGTCTGGTATAGCTGTGTCCAGGATTCCTTGTAGGTTTTCCGCTCGTCCAGCTCCTCACAAATCCGGTCTTCGTCGCAGACTATGTCCTAGTGACTTCCAAATCGTAAGTTCGACGCCTGGATCATTCCCACGGCGTCGCGCTTTTAAACGGGCCTTACTTTACGGCCCAACGCTTTACGGCCAGCTACATATTCGGTTAATTCCTTTCGTTAATTCTATACGAATGGTACTCATTCACCAAGTACCCACTTTGTTTCAATTTGTCTACTCATATCATACGTACTCATTCGAACTGACTGGCGTTCGGTTTCTGCATGTCTTATACACATATCTTTCGCCTATGTCTGTTTCATACAGTATCTGGTTATTCATGCGATATATGCTTTCGGCAGTTTGCTCATGTCATTTACATAGCAATTTGTTTCATATCTTTTAATACAGCAATACAGCCTGTATATGTATATATAAAAAATAGTTCGGTATATTTACCTGTTTCATGTGCAATCTATATATATATTATTTAAATCTACGTATTAGGTTTTCTATCTCATTATGTTTTTAGGTTCTTTTGACTCATATATTAATTTATGTTTACATTATTTTAGATAGCATGTATAATACATAAATGTGATAGCTTACCTCTAAAGGTATTTCAGAATATTACGTTTTATCACAACCATGTACACACGATTACATGGCACGTACAATTTCTGACCTTTCTTTATGTACTCAAACGACATAGCGAGTATACAAGAACACGGTCCCAATTTCACAAACTTTCGGGTTGAATCACACGTTTTGGTTCAACCACTCATACGTCAACTTTTCCGCATGTGGTTATTTTCACATATCTTCTACCTCACCCACATCTTTCAATTTTTACATCACAGCACAGATAATCCATACCGGATAAATCATATAACTCCCTGCACCATGGAATACTACAAACAGTAGCATGGCCATACTAAATATATAATTCTGGTCACCACGTAGACACATTATACACACCCTAAACACCCCGCTACCAGGGTAAATCTCTGCGTTACGGTTATACACCATAACAAATCAGGCAGGTTACTACCATGCTCATAAATTTTCCCCTCCAACACATACGGTTAGAAAATCAACTACTGCATATCTAGAATACATTGGTATCACAGGATCCAATTCTCACACTATCATATCTTATTCCTACCCATTTAGGTTTACCCAGGTTTTCTATACCTGACGCATCTCAAAAAACGTATACATAGGGGGCGTGGCCTGACCGCGGACGTGAATGGACGTGTGAGAGACGGGCTCCGAGTCAAACTCCCCTAACACAGCAAATAAACGAGCATTTACTGAGAGACTAACCCTCAAAACTGCAACACACACCGGAGTAAGCACCCGTCAGCATGTCGCAGCGTTCATCCGCTAAAAGGAAGGTAAAAGAAACACCTACCCTCCAGATCGCAGCTATGGCCTCAACGCAGCGCGACCTCAAAGATGGCGGCGGTAGGCCTCAATCACCGGCCTCGAGTTCCGGCAGGAGTGACCTTACCTCCATCTCACGCAGGGAAACGCCAGCCACTGAAGCCTCTATCCAAAAAATGCTTAATGCCCTGCAATCATCCCTACAAGCGGATTTTGACAAATTAGCCAGAGAGATTAGAGCAGAGGTACAATCATTGGGAGAACGCACTGACTGTCTGGAGAATAAGACAGAGGAGATAATCACAGCACACAACAATGCTGTAGCATCATTTGAAAGCGTGGATTCTAAACTGTCATATATTCTCACTAAGTTAACAGATCAAGAGGATAGGGATAGGAGGAATAATATTCGAATACGTGGGATTCCAGAAGAGGTCAGCCCTGGAGAATTAGGCACCTATGTTACTACTCTCTTTAGACACTTATTGCCGAATATACCCGAGTCAAATCTGCTGCTGGACAGAACACATCGCTTGCCCAGACCTCGACACTTGCCAGCTTCCACACCCCGCGACACCATCACAAGGGTGCATTATTATACCACCAAAGAATCGATAATGCTGGCCTCCAGGAAGAATCCTACTCTCCCTGAAGCTTTCCACAAGATTCAACTTTATACAGATCTATCAGCAAACACCCTAGCTGCAAGAAGGTCCCTCACGCCCATCACTCGAGCGCTGAGAGCAGCGGAGATTCCATATAAGTGGGGATTCCCGACACGTCTCATTGTGAAGAAAGATGGAGCAGAAACACACATCCTTACAACGGCAGATGGACATCGCGCCCTAGCAGAATGGAACATACCGATACCAGAAGACCCGAGAGCACCGGCAGGAAGCCAGTTAGCAGCTAAAACACCCCAGAAAATAACCCCAGGATGGGAGAAACACAGATTACCTAATTGACTTTAAGGGTTCATAGTTATACAAAGCCCTTTAGCTTGAACCTTTGGCCGTGCAACATAGAGATCGGTGGCCTCGGAGGTTGACAATAAAGGTGGTAATGTATTTACTGTGCATGCTGTAATAGCCAGAATAATACTAGGAGCCCAGATAGAGATGGGATGTTACAAAAACTGTTACAAAAACCTTATTGCACTGTGTACCTTTAAATGCTATTTTCGCCTTTCTGACTTATGTGCAGTCGTTGGTATGGTTCAGCACGAATCCTTTGTGTAAGCGTATAGGTGGCCGCCATTTCGGGACTTTGCACGTGTTCGCGGCCATCTTACGTACGAACAGCGGTGTTTGCCAGCAATCGTCTGGAACTAAAAACGGAAACGCACCCAGGCGAACACCGCTGAGACCTCCAGGATAGCATAACTTCGTGCTGGACCTACCGAACAGCCCACCGTTCGGTAGGACGATTACTCTCCGCATGGGGAGTACAGCGACCTCCAGGATAACTATGGATGACCATGGGTTCGTGGAGTTTTCCCGTACGAACGGAGACCGACCGCAAGGCCTAAATGTGTGGAACTATTTTCGGCCAGAAAGTCTGTGCGGTCGGTCAAAACTTTGAAAACCCCTAACTCCTGAACCGTTCATCCGAACGGGTTGGTTTTCGGATATGTTGCTCCCCTGAACAAGACCTGTACAGCGGTGTAGGAATTAAAGGGGTACCCCCTGGTTTCGGGGTACATCCAGAACTTGGTTGAAAATATGTACTGTATAATTGGGTTAACTGTTTATCTGAGGGGAGGAGATGTGTGGGAGGTACCCAATATGTGATTGGTGATTTTATGCCTCCCCCTGGGAGTATCCTGTTTACATGTAACCACAATAAAAAGCAGGCTGGTCAACCCAGTCCTCAGTTCTTACTTGACCCTCAAATCGCTGCTTTGACTCGTTTTGTGGGTAGAAAAGGTATCCTAGCTATGCTATAGCTAGTGGGATGATTCCACACTTACAGGACTCGTATGGAATACTATGGAACTCGGCTCTCCCCTCTTCAGCAACTAGGAATCCAGACAACTAAACGGTCCAGCTCTCAGCTAGCCTAAGGGTAACCGTAACATTTGGTGGCAGCGGTGGGATGATTCTGGATATCCTAGGAGAGGCACGGAACGGATGGAGAGCACCTACGCAAAATTGAAACGTACAACCCTGAAAGATTTATTGGAAAGCAGAGGAAGGCACGCCAGCAACCGGCCAAAGAGGGAACTGATCGCAGAATTGACAGAACTGGATCAAAGCTCCACAATGGCGGAAACACCAATCACGGATGATGATGCAAAGGCAAGAATTGTTCGGGGGAGGCTTCCCTTATACGGGCCAAACCCATCTATAGAACTGATACAACAATTGATGGTGGAGGCAGACGCGGATTTACAAAAGACCCGAGCCTACAACGTTGAAATGGCCAACGCACAACGCACTGCTGAAGCCCCACAAGTAATCGTTCCTGTTGAAACTGCTGGGAAGCCTAAAATACCCTTTGCGGCATTCCGATCCTTCCTGGAGAGCGAGACAGGAATTGATGAGTACTTGGCAGACTTCGAAAGGCAATGCGCCCTGCACCAGATTCCCACCAGAGAGTGGCCCACGATCTTGTCTGGGAAGCTATCCGGGCGAGCCCTGGAAGCTTTTCGTACCTTGGGTGCTGAGGAAGTGACACAGTATGAACGAGTTAAAGAGACTCTGCTAAAAAGATACGCGGTGACTCCAGACACGTATCGCCGGCAGTTTCGGGGCACGAAAAAGAAGCCTAACGATACACATATGGAATGGGCGCACCGAATGCGGAGAGCGGTAAATCACTGGATGAGCGGAAGTAAAGCTGTGACTGGTGAGGAAATTTTACAATTATTCCTCTTAGAACATTTTTACGATGGCATGGAACAAAAAGGGAAGGAGTGGCTGCGAGACAGGCGACCTTCCACTCTAGAAGAAGCGGCCAAATTAGCTGATGAACATTATGATTCACGTCTTCACGAGTCCACAAACTACCGGGCTCCAGCACGGGTTGAGCCCAGAGAGGTTTACCGTGCACCTCCTCGTACGGAGTTCCGGGCCCCAGTACCCGCCGGACCCCCCAGACACTCAGGGTCATCCAATAACAATTTTGATCGTCCTAGGCCCACTTGCCACCGATGCAAGCAACCAGGACATTTCATGGCCAACTGCCCGCTTGGCACACACCAGACGCCCAGGAATTACAATTACCCCTCTGGGCCCTACCGTCCTGCCCGAGCCCTCTGTGTTAACCAGGAGACCCCTATGGAGGAATATTTGGGGCCGCTTCACGAGGCAGACCCGGTATATGCGGCTTCGGATAACCGACAGCACCATCGGCAGAAGGTATGGCTCGAAGGGCGATCTACCGAGGGGTTGAGAGACACAGGGGCTACCATAACACTGGTACAAAGTCATTTGGTGCCAGAACACAAGCGGTCAGGGCAGACCGTAGCCGTTAGAGTGGCGGGAGGGGATGTGTACAAAGTCCCGACCGCTAAAGTACATCTTGATTGGGGAGCGGGGAAAGGAGCTGTGAACGTGGGTATAATGGACCATTTACCTGCTGAAGTACTACTGGGCAACGATTTGGGCCCCATGACTTCTGCCTATGCACCAGTATATAACAATGAAGCGAACCCAGTGACTACACGAGCACAAGCCCGGACGGACCGAGAACCCTCACCAGTGCGGGAGACCCAGGTAAGACCAACCCCGACTTCTCTTGACCTGTTAGACCCCATACCCTGGGACACCCCAGTTACCTTTGAGACCGAGTCTAGGACTGACCCGACCTTACAAAAATACCGGGAACGAGCAGAGACAGGGGGGAGCGGGGCAGATAACGAAACTTTTCTATGGGAAAAAGGGAAACTATACCGCTTGACAGAGAAAAAGGGACAACGTAGGCGACAGCTGGTAGTACCCCACAAATACCGTCAGGAAATCCTCAAAATAGGACACGACATCCCCTTGGCAGGTCACTTAGCTATAACACGTACGCTACACCGCATTACCCACACATTCTTTTGGCCAGGAGTACACGCTGACGTTAAGAATTACTGTAATACTTGCGATGTATGTCAACGAGTGGGAAGGCGAGGCGATCACCCTAAAGCGCATCTAGTCAATATGCCCATTGTAGAGGAACCCTTTAGCAGGGTTGCTATTGACCTAGTAGGACCACTGGCCACCCCTAGTCCCTCCGGTAAGCGCTACATCCTTACCGTAGTAGACTACGCTACCCGGTACCCCGAGGCAGTCGCCCTGTCCAACATCCAAGCGGATACGGTAGCGACTGCCCTGGTACAAGTGTTCTCCCGGGTAGGATTTCCAAAAGAAATTCTATCCGACCGGGGCACCCAATTCACAGCAGAATTGACCCAACAACTCTGGCAGGTGTGCAAAATTAAATCCCTCCTGAGTTCACCCTATCACCCCCAAACGAACGGACTTTGTGAGAGGTTTAACGGAACCCTCAAGCAAATGCTCAAAACGTTCACACAGGAGTACCGAGATTGGGAACGCTTTCTGCCGCATCTCCTATTTGCGTATCGGGAGGTGCCCCAGGAAACGACAGGGTTCTCTCCCTTTGAGTTGCTCTACGGACGAAAGGTACGGGGCCCCCTAAACCTGATCCGAGAACACTGGGAAGGAGAGACGGAAACGGACGGTGTCCCTATTGTGCCATACGTATTGGAACTCAGGGACCGCATGGAGCAGCTAGCCAAATCAGTGCAGGCTAACCTCCAGTCGGCCCAGAAAAGACAGAAGGTATGGTACGATAGGGGGGCCCGAAGGAGAATCTTCACCGTAGGACAAAAGGTGTTAGTACTTAAGCCGGTAAAGACCGACAAGTTACAAGCATCATGGCAGGGCCCATACCAGATCGTAGAAAAAAGGGGCGACACCACTTATGTTATAGCCAGTTGTCACGACAACAACCTCAGGAAGACATTCCATGTAAACATGCTCAAGGAATACTTGGAGCGACCCGAGAACGTGACCGCCGTATGTTGTCCTCCCCAGGAAGACCCCGACAGTCTACCCATTCCCGACTTACTGGAAAAGAGTCCACCCACAGGGGTAGTGACCCAGGTTCAGATAGGAGACCGACTTAGCCCCACTGAAAGGGAGCAGCTCAATACACTCCTCCAGGCCAAGCACCTCACGTTCTCCCAGAAACCAGGGTACACCACCTTAACTACCCACCAGGTCGATACCCCCGGACAAACACCCTTACGCCAACCCCCGTATCGCATCCCCGAGGCAGTTAGAGCCGGAATGAAGAAGGAGATAGATGAGATGCTCCAACTCAGGGTGATTGAGCCCTCCGATAGTCCCTGGGCCTCCCCGGTTGTCCTGGTACCCAAGAAAGATGGGACAACCCGGTTCTGTGTAGACTATAGGAGACTCAATGAAAAAACAGTAACAGACGCCTACCCTATGCCCAGGGTAGACGAGCTACTTGATCGCATAGCCAGGGGAAATTACCTGACCACTATCGACCTCTGTAAGGGTTACTGGCAGATTCCCCTGGCCCCGGAGGCTATCCCCAAGTCGGCCTTCGTCACCCCCTTCGGCCTATACCAGTTTAAGGTAATGCCGTTTGGGATGAAGAACGCCCCCGCTACATTCCAGCGCTTGGTGGATAGACTCCTGGATGGCTTCCAGGGTTTTGCCTGTGCATACCTGGACGACATAGCGATTCACAGTGAGTCCTGGGAGGACCACTTAGCTCACGTAGGAATGGTTCTGGATCAGATCCGGGCGGCTGGCCTGACTCTGAAACCAGAAAAATGTCACTTTGGGATGGCCGAGGTACAGTACCTGGGTCATCGGGTGGGGTGCGGAAAACAGCGACCAGAGCCGGCCAAGATAGAAGCTGTTGCCAACTGGCCCACCCCCATCACAAAAACCCAGGTTTTAGCCTTTCTGGGCACAGCAGGGTACTATAGACGATTTGTACCCGACTACAGCACACTTGCCAAACCCTTGACTGACTTGACCAAGAAAAACTTACCTCGACAGGTCCTGTGGTCTCCCCACTGTGAAACGGCTTTTCAGGCCCTCAAAAATGCTTTGGTTAATGCTCCTGTCTTGGCGGCCCCAGCCCTTAACAAACGTTTTATCGTCCATACAGACGCTTCCATGTTCGGGCTGGGAGCCGTCCTTAGCCAAGTAGGTGAAGATGGAGGGGAGCACCCAGTGGCCTACATCAGCCGGAAGCTCCTGCCCCGCGAAGTCAGCTATGCAGCGATTGAAAAGGAGTGTTTGGCCTTGGTGTGGGCATTAAAGAAATTGACTCCCTATTTATATGGACAAGAGTTCACTCTGGTCACCGACCATAACCCGTTGGTGTGGCTAAACCGGGTCTCTGGAGATAACGGCAGGTTATTACGTTGGAGCTTATCATTACAACCCTTCAATTTCACCATTTCCTACCGACCCGGGAAACAGAATGGCAATGCGGACGGGTTGTCCAGACAAACGGACCTCAGCCCAGCATAACCAGCGGTCTGGACAGCCTTAGTCTGCCCCGAAAAGGGGTCAGACGGTGTCTGCCAGAGTGTTCCACAAAAAGGGAGCACTGTTACAAAAACTGTTACAAAAACCTTATTGCACTGTGTACCTTTAAATGCTATTTTCGCCTTTCTGACTTATGTGCAGTCGTTGGTATGGTTCAGCACGAATCCTTTGTGTAAGCGTATAGGTGGCCGCCATTTCGGGACTTTGCACGTGTTCGCGGCCATCTTACGTACGAACAGCGGTGTTTGCCAGCAATCGTCTGGAACTAAAAACGGAAACGCACCCAGGCGAACACCGCTGAGACCTCCAGGATAGCATAACTTCGTGCTGGACCTACCGAACAGCCCACCGTTCGGTAGGACGATTACTCTCCGCATGGGGAGTACAGCGACCTCCAGGATAACTATGGATGACCATGGGTTCGTGGAGTTTTCCCGTACGAACGGAGACCGACCGCAAGGCCTAAACGTGTGGAACTATTTTCGGCCAGAAAGTCTGTGCGGTCGGTCAAAACTTTGAAAACCCCTAACTCCTGAACCGTTCATCCGAACGGGTTGGTTTTCGGATATGTTGCTCCCCTGAACAAGACCTGTACAGCGGTGTAGGAATTAAAGGGGTACCCCTTGGTTTCGGGGTACATCCAGAACTTGGTTGAAAATATGTACTGTATAATTGGGTTAACTGTTTATCTGAGGGGAGGAGATGTGTGGGAGGTACCCAATATGTGATTGGTGATTTTATGCCTCCCCCTGGGAGTATCCTGTTTACATGTAACCACAATAAAAAGCAGGCAGTCCTCAGTTCTTACTTGACCCTCAAATCGCTGCTTTGACTCGTTTTGTGGGTAGAAAAGGTATCCTAGCTATGCTATAGCTAGTGGGATGATTCCACACTTACAGGACTCGTATGGAATACTATGGAACTCGGCTCTCCCCTCTTCAGCAACTAGGAATCCAGACAACTAAACGGTCCAGCTCTCAGCTAGCCTAAGGGTAACCGTAACATGGGATATATGATCCATATGCGATATTGAAGCAATTGCGAAATCACCCAAGCGGTGGCTTTAATGGGAATGTTTAATGTTTAAAGCTTATCTATTAAATTTACACTAAGGATAAAAAAAAAAAATATATATATATACAAATAAACAAATAAATACATAAATAAATTAAACAAAAAAAAAAAAAAAAACGAAAAAAAAAAAAAAAATTCGAACTAATTCGTAACCAATTACACCCTATCTGTCTAACACCTTAGTAGATCACCACCACTGCAAATCAGCACTTCAAAAGTTATACTAGTTCAGGTACCTAACTGACCGTAGTAATGTATGAAGCAAAGGATAGTCTCTCTTTATGCAACTTGGGGAGTCTATACCCCCACTGTGGGCCTCAACGCCCAGGTAATCGAGTTTTTTTAGAGGTCCCACTCTGGAGACCTTACCTATGTATATGGTCGGCGCAAGCCGAAATTATTTTCAGCCTCTCCTTAGAGGCTTACTGTTTAATGTATATAGTTTGTTTCTAGTTCCTTGTTTTCCCTCCCTGCCCCCTCCATTTCTCTCAGGACCACAATCCCAGAATCAGAACATCCTCCAGAACGCACATATGAAAATGAAGAAACTCAATTGCGAAATCGATACTCGTAACTACAGACAGACCGCAACTCTAAGACAACGAACCATAGCAAGAAGATTTTGGGCCTACATCACTGGTTTCAATAAACCCGTATCCCCTATGACGCCGAAAAATTCTACTGCGTCCCAACACAGACACCATGGCGCTTAACATCCTCTCCCTAAACACCAAAGGGTTGAATACACCCCATAAACGAAGACTAGCTCTTGCGGAAGCGAGAAAACAGAACGCCCATATTGCATTCTACCAAGAGACTCACTTTCAAACAAACAAGAAACCCAAATTTATTTCCAAATACTTCCCCTTGGGATTCCATAGCACATACAAAGCAAAAAAAAAGGGGAGTGTCAATTTTAATAAGCAAGACGGTGTCCTTTCAACTAATCAAACTAATCAAAGACAAAGAAGGCAGATATCTTCTTATACAATGCATTATAAACAACATTCAAATGACTTTAGTTAACATATGCGGCCCTCACAATGACCAACACGCATTTCTAGATAACATTTTCACCATCACCGAGGCACACAAATATGGAGATATCATCATAGGGGGAGACACTAACTGTCTACTAGACCCCACCTTAGACACTACATCCACAGACACAGTAGACTCACGAACTAATAAGACAAGACTAAGGTCCGCATCATTGATAGACCAGACACTCACAAACCATGGCATCCTAGATGTGTGGAGAACACTAAACCCGTCAGCTAGAGATTATATGTTCCACTCAGCAAGTCACATTTCATACTCTCGTATAGATAGATTCTTTCTACCAACCACATTACTGTCAAAAGTAGCAACGACCAGCATTTGAGATATAACGTGGTCTGACCACGCTCCCATTACCCTAGCAATCTTGACACAGCACCCTACCCAGGGCAATAGAACATGGCGCCTCAACGACACTTTGCTGACAGACCACAAGTTAGTAGCACAAATCCAAGAAGAACTACAAACCTACTTTGAAATAAATAACGATGGAGAAGTCGGGGCCGAAAGCCTGTGGCAAGCACATAAAGCCGTTCTTAGAGGCCAATTCATCAAACACTCAAGCTACAACAAGAAACAAAGACTCCTGTTATATACAAATATACTCACAGAACTCCATAACCTAACACGCACAAACAAACATACCCCATCCTACGAAACAACCTCGAAGATCCTACAATTACAAACACAACTGAACGACCTAGAAACAGCCAAGACCACTTTCTACCTCACGAGAATGAAACTTTTTTTTTAAAGAAGGCAACAGAGCTGGGAAGATTTTGGCTGCACAACTCAAGACTAGAATGGCAGCCACAAGAATAGCCTATCTTCAATCAACTAGCGGTCACAAAATAACGAACCCACAGAACATAGTTGATGAATTTAGCAACTACTATAGCAAGCTGTACAATCTAGGCACAGAAGATCCCTCTTCCCAACCTAGGAAAGAAGACATTGATGACTTTTTACGAGATGTCGACTTACCCCAGATAACAAGAGAGGAATGCCTGAGCCTAACCAAGCCCTTCACAGTAGATGAAACTCTCCGCACCATAGCTCAACTCCCAAAGCACAAATCACCAGGGCCAGATGGTTTCTCAAACATGTACTACCGCACCTTTGGTCACATCCTAGCTCCATATATGACTAAACTATACAACCATTGCTTTTGCACGGGCAAGATGCCAGCTGATATGCTCCAAGCGCATATATCGACACTCCCGAAACCAGGAAAATCCCCCACCCAATGTTCTAACTTCCGGCCTATTTCTCTGCTTAATTGTGATACGAAGATCTACGCGAAACTCTTAGCTAACAGACTAGCGCCAATCCTCCCCAGAATTGTACACACAGACCAATCAGGTTTTATTCGAGGCCGTCAGGGCTGCGACAATACAAGGAAGATAATAAACATTCTGTCACACATGGAATCACACAATTCCGAAGGCCTACTATTGGCGTTAGACGCCGAGAAGGCCTTCGACCGTCTGAATTGGTCCTATATGACAACTGTCCTAGAAAGGTACGACTTCCCCCAAGAATTCATACAAGGTGTAATGGCACTCTATGGCTCACCATCCGCTCAAGTTTCAAATGGGGGGTTTATATCCACCCATTTCAACCTTACCAATGGCACACGGCAAGGTTGCCCGTTATCACCACTATTGTTTATTTTATCACTAGAACCCCTGGCACATAAAATCAGAGAAGATCCGCTGATCGAAGGCATCCAGATTCACAAGCATAACTACCGCTTAGCAATGTTTGCGGATGACATCTTTCTATCCCTCAGTCAACCAGAATCCTCGTTACCTAGACTCATGAGTCTGTTACACAAATACGGCTTAGTCTCGTTCTATAAATTAAACACAGCAAAAACACAAGCATTACCGATTAACATACCAATACACCGCCTACAAGCTCTACAGTCCGCTTACCAATACGAATGGAGGCGCGAATATGTCACCTACTTGGGAATCAAATTGGCACTCCACGCCCAGAAAATGATCTCATTGAACTATACACCGCTGATCAATATGTGCATCTCGAGTTTCCAAGCATGGAAGGCAGTCCACATCTCTTGGTTAGGTAGAATACAAACCATTAAGATGATGATACTACCGAAAATACTCTACGTATTCAGGATGTTACAGTTACAAGTCCCACTAATATGGTTTAGGAATTTGCAAAGTACGCTGAACAGATTCATTTGGTGCAAATCGAAACCGCGCTTGCCACTATCCCTACTGCAAACGACTCCCAGGGAAGGAGGGGTGGGATTACCCAAGTTGCTCACATACTATAGAGCAGCCATACTGGAATCAGCAGTCCGACTCCATGCACAGCAAAACACATACCAATGGGTGGATATGGAAAGTGAGAGGATGTACCCACACTCTCCAAAAAATCTTCTATGGACCCCCAAGCCATATCGCCCACAGGGAATCGCACTATACCCCACAACTGCACTGACAGTGAGAGTCTGGGACCTGATCCACAGAGACTCAACCGAACTCAACCACTTCGATTCTCGCGCTCCCCTATTGGCGTTGAAGGCAATTTCTCCCTGGCTGTCGCTGAAGCTTTGGTCTGAAAAGGGCATACAATCTATTGATGACCTATGCGAGAAGGCCCAAATATTACCATTCTCAGACCTCCAAGAGAAATACAAAATTCCGAACTCCTTTATCTTCTCATATCTACAATTGAAGAGTATAATTAACACTAAAGTAGAGTTCCTGCACACAGGGCTTAACTCTAGTCAGATATGTAAGGCGAATCTTATTACCAGATGCCAAAAGAACCCGATAAAACCAAAAACTTCATCAATATGTTACCGAACGCTGCTAGATTGCCGTTCACCGCAACTCTTCAAATATACTTCCCAATGGGAAAGGGAGGGCATCCCTAAGCTTCCAGATGACCAATGGCTCAAATCGCTAGATGCCTTGAGAGGTATAACAACCTGCTTCACACACATTGAAGCTCACAAGAAAATCGTGTACCGATGGTACCTCACACCACAACGTTTGCACAAGATCTACCCAACAATCTGAGCTAATTGCTGGAGATGCCAGAAAGCCTTAGGGCACATGACCCACATATGGTGGGAGTGCGAGTTGATTAAGCCGTTATGGACACATGTCGAAACCCTGATAACTTTAGGCATCGGGAGATGCCCTACTCTCACCCCCAAAACCGGTTTGCTGCTCCTATTCTCAGATGAATGGCCAAGAAACTCCAAACAAGTGGCTACTATAGTTATTTTAGCAGCTAGAAACCTTCTGGCACTCAATTGGAAATCCACATACTGTCCGACAAACAAAGAGCTAACACGGAAAGTACACCAATACTATAGGTATGAAATACTCTCCTCAGAGTCCTATCTTAGAACTGCAAGACTAGAATCCATGTGGAAACCATGGTTGATAGCTACACACATGACCAATTGCGAGACGAAGACAAGACCGAAAGATCCAAAAAACGCTCTGCAAGATACTTTGAGGCACTTTGGAACATCTCGGTAAAACCGTTGAAAGACATACAAAGCGAACATACGAATCTGATGTCTCCAACTTCAAACCATATATATATATCCAATACACCAACATGTACCTCCGGGTCAACTCACGATGACGCCGACAAATTATGAATTGTGGTCCTTCTCTCCTTCTCCCCTTCTCCCCCTCCCCCCCCCCCTCTATCCCGATTGACAAATGGACTCCTTAGTCCTATACCAGAGACAGAGGCGACTAACTGGTAATTGTAATTCAAATTCAGGCTTGAATTGAGATTGTCATCGATTGATTGTACCATGTAAAGCGATTTGTCATACTATGTTCCCCTCCCATTTCCTTTCTGTATCCCATCCTTTGCCTTACAGAAAATAAAACAATATATTTAAAAAAAAAAAACGTATACATACTACCAGGTACGTAAGCCTGCTCACGTCATGTATCACATACGTTCCATCTCTTCATAGGACATAGAGTACTGGCAAATTCAGGGGTATAGGCCCAAATAGGTATCTCCCCTCTTGGCATACTGCCTATAGTTTAGCGGTCCGCGAGGCCAACACCCCGCCTCAAAGTTTCAGAGTCAAACGCCCCTCGAGCCACACGTGAGTTAGCTGCCTCGCAAAATTATAGAGAGGGCGTCACCTGTCACTCCCTTCCCCTGTTTTCTTTTATTGTCACCGAGAGGCCTACAAATTCCTGCCACTACGTTGGGTGGCCTCAATATCCCCTCGCGCCAACGCATAGATAGAGCCCCTCATAGCCACTTGGCAACTAGCAGGGCCTCACCTGTCACCAAAGAACAAGATTAATTTTTGCCTTAGCCTGCCATAGTTAGCCTGCCAGTACATCCCCTGGGGTTCCACACACTAACGATATATTTTCTCATCTAGTATGTCTCAAGAAGGGGTAGAGGATTTCTCCATCCCGAGCACTCCGGCTAGAGCAAATACCCCATCACAGGAAGAAGACATGGCTAGTCCTGCATCTTTCAGGTCATGGACAATCCCTCGCATAACCAGCGAACTCAGGAGGCGACAAATTCCTTTCCCCGCTACTGCAAGGAAAGCGGAACTGTACAAGTTACTGCACACCTCAACTGATAACTCTGATGCAGGGGAAGGGACTAGCCAGTCTAATCTGGAAGATATACACGGCATGCTAACATCCCTCATGTCATCCATGGGCAAGGTCAACTCCAGGCTGGAGAAACTGGAATCGGTCACCACAGCACTTACCATGGCTGGGTCGGCCACTGCGACCCCTCCGCCACTGGTCGAGTTGCAACTAGTTTCTCCAGCCACCACCTCTGATGAGCAGGAGGTTAACCCTGCCCATATGATACGTGAGCACCTTAAGAAAGACATCCTGTAAGGTAAAGATGTCAACTTGGCTTCACTACTAATTGCCTCCCAGGATGTGGTGGAGCATAAAACGTATGCGTATGATGATATTTCTGTGGTGGTCAAGTCTAGGGATGCCCGCCTAAATAGGAAACTCACCATCCCGGAATTTGTGTTGGCCTTTGGCATTTACCGAGATGTCATTTGTGCCGTATACCCACACAGGCGTGAGGAATTCGATTTGTATATGCACAAGCTGGTGGACCTGGGCAATAAATATGGTGGATAGGCATTCTATGATTACCATAGATCTTTTTCTGCTAAAGTGTCAGGCGCCTTCTGCCAGTACGGGACAAGGTCCAACTGGAGCAAGATAGACACGGTGATTTTCTGCAGACGCTTTGCAGGTCTAAGGACGCCGGCTTGTGCATACTGCTCCTCCATGTCTCATTCGGCAAATTTTTGTCCCACCACTGCTAACGAGCATACTCACTTGCAAGGACCTAGCTCTGCTGGTCCTATGGAGAAAATATCCAAAGACAAACTGGGAAGGCCTATCAAGTTTCTGGGCAAATCCCAGATATGTAATAATTTTAATGTTGGGACATGTAATTACAACGGATGTTGTTTATTGCATATATGTTCTAAATGTTTCAGGGCACATGCTAAAATCATGTGGCCCAATAAAATGTATCCTAAACAATACTTAACGTCTATAAACATATCCCTACTTTCGACATTTCTGTCCCATCATCCATCTACACATTTGGTAGATTTCATGATCTCTGGTCTATCAGAAGGATTCCACACGGGTATCATACATATGCCTTCTGGAATCCTGGAATGTCCAAATTTACAATCCGCCCAGCACAACCCTACAGCTGTTGACACACTCATAGCTAAAGAAGTCACAGAGGGTTTCTTATTGGGACCTTTTCAATCCCCTCCTTTCACCACATGGCGGACAAACCCCATCGGGATTGTCACAGGGAAATCTTCCGACAAGCAGAGACTTATTATTGATTTATCGGCACCACACACCTCAACCAATCCTAGCCTTAACTCCCTAATACCATCGGAGAAATTCTCCCTGCTATATTCCACTATAGATCACGCCATTACGGCTATCTTACAGGCAGGAGTTGGTGCATGGCTCAGCAAGACCGACATAACAAATGCCTTTAAACTACTACCGATCCACCCTACACTGTGGCACCTACATGGCATCAAATGGGCAGAGAACTACTACTTTTTCTCACGCCTAACTTTTGGTTCTAAAAGTAGTCCAGCCATATTTGCCAAATTCGCCGAAACCCTATGCTAGTTATTACTCAATATATGCAGATGCCCAACAGTCATATATTATCTGGACGATTTCCTACTGGTCGAGGAGAATTCTTCCCCTCCCAGTAGCCTCAAAGAAACCGTCAGCCTATTCAACCAGTTGGGGGTCCCAGTCTCCCCTACCAAGACCGAAGGCCCAGATACCATCATCACATTCCTGGGCATCATGCTAGACTCAGCCAACATGCAAGCTAGCCTGCCACGCACCAAGGTAGAAAACATCCTTACAAACATCAATCTCTACATACAACTACGCACTTGTAACCGCAAAGAACTACAATCTTTACTGGGGTCACTCAATTTTGCCATGCGTATTATACCTCAAGGCCGTGCTTTCATCTCACGACTCCTCAGCATGTTTCCACTTTTTCTACATGATGCACACAGATTATCCCTAGATACCCAAGCTACGGCAGACCTACTCATGTGGAGAAACTTTTTAACCACCTGGAATGGTAAAAGCATGTTCCTCCCTCAATTGTCTGACACCTCTCCTACTATTTGGTCAGACGCAGCGTCTACCACAGGTTTTGCAGCAATATTCGGGAACGAATGGCTTTGGGGCAGCTGGCCTTCAGAGGTTCAGGACCTGGAGGGATTTTCCTCTACCTCAGCTCTTTTTGAGATATATCCAATCGTGGCGGCTGCCGTGGCATGGGGACATTTATGGACAGGTTCATCAGTAAGGTGTTACTCAGACAACCAAGCAACCTGTCACATTATCAACAAAGGTCGCTCCAAATCCCTTACTATCATGAGATTTCTGAGGAAACTCACTTGGTTGGCAGCATGTCATAATTTCTTCTTGTATTGTGTTCATATTCCAGGTGTATGTAGCGAGGCAGCTGACAGTTTGTCTCATTTTAAATTCCAGGCCTTTCATCAACTTCTCCCGTCAGCCGCGCTCACAGCCACGGCCACTCCACTGTTCCATCATCTAGTAATGGACTAGACGCTATCATGCAACATAGCAGAACGTTGTCCCAAGTAGCACTATCTACAAATACCCAGAAAACTTACAACAGAGCTTTCATTTTATTTAAAAGATTCCTTTCGCAACACAACATATTACAACCGTTCATCATGAGATAATTTTTAGGTTTTGCCTCTTTTTGCCACATCAAACTCAAACTTTCTTACAACACAATCAAACTATATCTAACAGGCATCCAACATCACATGCTAACGTTACAACCCAACAACTCAAGTTTTATGTCATCATACCAAATTAGGAACATCCTTAGGGGTATACAAAGATACGAACCCCTGCATACAGCACAGAGGCTACCTATAGATTTTCATATCTTCAAAGACTTATCACACCTGCTAGATCTAAAACCCTTTTCCATCAGCACAAATCTAGTCATCAAAACAGCAATTTATGTAGCCTTTTATGGTTTTTTGAGACCTAGAGAATGTACCGCCATCAATACAACACAGTCCACTCACATCCTGCTTCATTCACACTTAATCAAACACATGGACTATTATATCCTGACACTACCTCATTCCAAAAACAATCAACATGCACCACCAGTAGAGGTCAAGTACTATCCGACTCGCAACAGATGGTGCCCCGTCCAAATACTGGACTCTTATACACAGCATAACAAGGCACCGCCATCACAACCACTTTTTGTTCTACAAGGTTCAGTACTCACTACTACCACCTTCATGACCCACGTCAGGTCATTACTAACACAGCTGGGACTCAAGCCAGCTAACTATTCAGGCCACTCCTTCCGCATAGGAGTGGCCTCCACAGCCTCCAGTGTAAACATACCGGTTCATGTTATCAAGACACCGGGGCGCTGGAAGTCATCCGCTTACACACGATACATTCCTAACCCTGTACAAGAAGTAAGAAATGCTTTTCAGAACATGTCTGGTTAAAAGTATTTATCTTGGTGGTATGTAATAAATATTGAAATTTCTTTTTTTGCCCTCTTTATTTACAGGCCTACCTCATCGTCGGTTCTGGCACACCACTACCAACTTGCTATTTTATACCATCCTACGCTTATTAATGTTTTATTACTCTGTACCATCATGAGCCCTTCACACAAGTAGTAAGGCCTTTTGGCCTGTGTTTGTGGGAGGGGCGTATGACACACCCCTTCCTTACTTAAGGGACACCCCTTACCTGGCTCTATACCCTCGAGGTCAGCGTTGAATCACCCTCCCACCCACTCCTCTTTATCAACTCCTTTTTCTTACATTTCTTCTTGGTGGGCCCTCTTTATTTACAGGCCTACCTCATCGTCGGTTCCGGCACACCACTACCGACTTGCTATTTTATACCATCCTACGCTTATTAATGTTTTATTACTCTGTACCATCATGAGCCCTTCACACAAATATATATATATATATATATATATACATACATACATACATACATATACCAGAACCTATACATACACCATCAGAGTAATTTATGGAGCGTCATTTTTCAAAAGATTTATTTATTTTAGATTTTAGTGCGCTAACTCATTTTAGAATTGCTGATTTTTGGAACACTATCTAGGATTGGAGGACAGCAGCACATTTATTTTTCAGTTTAGATCTAAAGATATACAGTGGAACCTCGTAACTCAAACTTAATCTGTTCCAGAAGGCTGTTTGAGAACCAATTTTTTGAAAACCGAATAAAATTTTTCCATAATAATTAATGTGAATCAGATTAATTCATTCCAGACCCCCAAAATTATAGAATATAAACACAAATGTTACAGTTTAACAATACCTTGCATGCATAAAATCATACAGAAAAACAACTCAATGTAAATTAAATGAAACGTTAACTCTACTTTTCCCGTCAGTTCTGTTTGCCATCAGAATGGAGCTCTGTTTGCTGACAGAATGGAGCTCAGTTCACTTTGTCTAGTGCTAGGAGGCTGATGCGTCATACCAACAAGGTTCCAAAGAGGCACCAACGAGGTAAATGCCGTGTGATTTTGTTCTAATATCGAGTTTTGTTCGGGTACCGAGACATTTTTTTTCTCAAGTTTTATTTTTGAATACTGAATTGTTCGAATAAGGGAGTGTTCCAGTTCCGAGGTTCCCCTGTATTACAAGATTTGTTTTAAAGGGATAGCGCCTCAGATTTAGATCTTACAGAAATTTGATATATGCATATTCTTGTTAAACAGCCTAATGCAGATCCAATGTTTTCATGTTATTGCCTAACTTATAGACTTGTGCTTGACAGATTAATTTTTATGCCGAAAACCTGATTATTTAGATCATGAGTGTCCAACCTTTTGACTTCCCTGGGCCGCATTGAACACTGAGGAATTGTCTTGGGCCATACATTAAATATATCATATAGTTTAGCGGTTCCCAAACTGTGGACCGCAGCGCCCAGGGGCGTCACGATCTGCACACAGGACTGCCGTGGAATGTTTCCCCGGTGCTATGATTATAGCACCGGGGAAACATTACTGCTGACAGGGGCCAGGTTAGGTGTCCGAGTCCTTTAAGACCATGACCAGACCCATGTAATGTCGGCCGGCTGGAGGAAATGACAGTCTGTCACTTCCTCCCAGCATCCAGTATGGAGGCAGCACGGGATGAGGCAGCCGCAGCGTGAGGGGAGAGGAGCATGAAGAGCTCCAGTCCCTCCTGGACATGTAAGGTAAGCTGACAGGAGGGTGGCTGGAGATATCAAATCACTTGTATGTGTCTGTATGTGTTTGAGTGTGTAAATGTGTGAGTGTGTGTATGAGTTTGCGTGTGTGTGTGTCTGTGTGTGTGTATATGAGTTTGAGTGTGTGTATGAGTATGAGTGTGTGTATGAGTATTAGAGTGTGTGTGAGTATGAGTGTGTGTATGTGTGTGTGTGTGTGAGAGTGTCAGGGTGTGCATCTGTGTGTGTGTGTGTGTGTATATATACCTGTCTCTTGCTCTCTCCTATGGGACAGTGCTTTGCTCTCTCCTCCAGCTCTGCTTCACTCCTACTTGATATTTCCTGTCCTAATGTTTCTAATACCCCACCTCCTATAGTCTGTAAGCTCGTTTGAGCAGGGTCCTCTTCAACCTATTGTTCCTGTAAGTTTTCTTGTAATTGTCCTATTTATTGTTACATCCCTCCCTCTCAAAATATTGTAAAGCGCTACGGAATCTGTTGGCGCTATATAAATGGCAATAATAATACATGTCACTATGCTTCTGTGTGTGCGTCTGTGTGTCAGGGTGTGTTTTTTTGGCAGTGTGTGTATCTGTGTCATGGTGTGGGCATGTATCAATGTTTGTGTGTATCAGGGTGCATGTGTGTATATGTCATACACACACACCCCTGCATTCAAACAAAAAGAATATACAAACACACCCCTTCACTCAAACACAAATACATCACACAAATGTACATCCACATTTAAAAGTGAACATAATTTTCAGACACACCCCTGCAATCAAATTCAAATATTACATACAAACACACCCCTGTATTAAAACATAATAACTATATATAAGCACCCCTTCAAACACCAACACTGTACATTACATTATAGCGCCAGTAAATGCCGCAGCGCTGTACAGATATGCAACCTAGACTTGGGGTGCCTTGGAAAAATACTGAAATATTAAGGGCGCCTTAAACCCACACACAATCACAGACCTATACACACAATCACATATATACACACACACACAATCACAATCAGAGATCCACACACACATAAAATCACACACTTATACACAATCGCATACAAACACATAGTCCCCCTTCTACAAAAAACCCTTCCCAGTTCCCCTTCTACAAAGCCTCCCCTTTTACAAAAAAAACCAGCCCTCCTTCTACAAAACCCCTATCCAGTCCCCCTTCTACAAAACCCCTGCCCCCCCTCTACAAATATCTCTGCCCACCCTCTCTACAAAAACCCCTGCTCACCCCTCTGCAAAAAACCCTGCTCACCCCCTTATAGTGAGGAATTTTCTCTGTCAGGAATTTCTACTTGCCATCGTCTTTTGTATCAATTTGGAACTCTCTGTATTTCTCCTTGTCCCCACACCAGTTGGCGAGGAGCCCCAATGAATGAGACAAGACAATGCAAGGTTCAAAGTGACTTCTCACATTAAATTGACTGTGCAACATATTATGTTCAAGAGGAAACAGGGGTGGTCTTTACAAACATTATCCAATCCTAATAAAATCATCTATCTTATCTTAACATCTTAACCTATAGCAAGCTTGCAGGTCTATCTTCATGTTCGGGCCTTGCTCAAAGCTAAGTTTCACTATAACTGCGCACTTAACATTAACATGCATCCGCACTTAGAATGAAAGATATTTACCATGCAGTTCTAAATTACACATTACTATGCAGTTATGATCAAAGGGAGAAGCACATGAAATAAGGCCAACAACAGATATATATATATATATATATATATATATATATATATATATATATATTGTGAGCGTAAAAGTGGCATTGTGGTTGATGTGGTCAATCAGGCCTGATTTGCTAAACTGCGACCTGAGAATTTTCAGTTAAATGCCCCAGGAAAGATGTTAGCGTTTGCAATCTACATTGCTGAGGTTCTGCAAAACATGGTATGGATCCCTGGGGCAGAGTATTTGGAGAGTAGGATGGGCCAATGCTCCAACAGCACTAGTTGCTGTGTAACAAACCACAATTTAGATTTGACTTAAGAGTTAACTAATTGACACTCACCTGTAGCTAGTCAATTAGTAGACAGGCCTTTAAAATGAAGAGGGCAGCCTGCTGCAGGGGAGGGAGAAAAAGACAGCTAGGAGAGTGAATGACAACTGTGTTCATTGCAAAGACATTTCTTTGCAGATAGCAATTTCCTGTCTAGTAAGAGCTCAAGTAAGAGCAAGGGATTTTGTTTGTTTTTATTTAAAGCACCTGTTTTCTTACTGAATAAAGAAAAAGGAAAATCGAGCTGACTGTGTCCTGGACTTTATATACCCTAGAAGGCGGTGGTTACTGCAAGATCTGTGACAGCCCTACCTGTAAAAGAGGTGGTTTGTTACATATGGTGGAGAATGCGGGCATAACCACGTAAGCCTGAGGGTAGGAGTCAGTTAAAGCTCAACATGGAGGATGTTATCAAGGCTCTGATCCAGTCCACCTCTGTGCAACAGGAGAAAACAGTGCAGCCCATGCAGCAACTGGTGCTGGCCCAGGCAGATGGTGCTAAAGTCCTGGCTAAAACACAAATGGAGTGCACTGAGTCCTTGGTGAAACAGCTTGTTGTGACACAAGCGGAGATGTTTAAAGTAGCCCGTGAGGAGCAGCAAAAAGTCACCCAGGGGCTACAACAGGAAATCCAAGCTATCTTTGGAAAATTGAATGGAGACCCTGATGGAGGATAGCAGGGTCAGCCAAAGGCGATTCCGGCGAGCCACTATCTTCAGAAAATGACCACATCCGATGATGTAGAGGCGTACCTTCTGGCATTTGAACGCACTGCTGAGAGAGAGGGATGGCCGGCTGGTGAGTGGGCAAGCATATTGGCACCGTTCCTAAGTGGAGAGCCACAGAAAGCATATTATGACCTAGAACCAGCCGAGGCAAGTAACTACAGCAAATTGAAAGCTGAAATCTTGGCACGACTGGGTGTAACCTCTGCAGTACGTGCCCAAAGGTTCCACTCATGGTCATATTCTTCAGACAAAGCCGCACGCTCCCAAATGTTTGACCTCATACACCTTGCACGGAAATGGCTACAACCTGAAATCCATTCAGCTAGCCACATTGTTGAAACCCTAGTTATGGACCGGTTTTTGCGTGGTTTACCAGCTGCCCTACGTCGCTGGATCAGCCAAAGTGACCCCCATACCGCTGACCAACTGATTGCCTTGGTAGAAAGATATGTGGCTGCAGGAGAACTGCTATCTCCTACTTCAAAGGAAAACCCGCGCAATCCTAAGCCCCATGATTCGGCAAGACCTGGTAAGACTGTTCAAGGTTTAAGGGGAGCTGAAGAGCGGCAGCTCTATACACAAAACACCAGGGGGGCATCCAGGTCTAATAGGCCTGGGAGAGGAACTGATTGGTGGACAGATTTCACTGTCAAATGTTTCAGGTGCAAAGAGGCTGGTCATATGGCCAAAGACTGTCCATTGGGGGATGAACCTATGGAATGCAATATGGGCAAAGATGAGGGAGCCCGTTCATGTTTGTTTAACTGTTATGGTACTATTACCAATGACTATGATGATAACCCGCATAAATGCTGTGTAACTGTGAACGGAAAAATGTCTAAAGCATTACTTGATTCAGGCAGTATGGTAACGTTGGTAACAGAGTCTATAATACCTTGGGTAAAACCCGATCATGTACAGAAAATAGGCATTATCTGTGTTCATGGTGATAAAAAAGAATACCCCACTGCGGAAGTAAATATTGGAACCCAGTATGGGGATTTAAAGTACCGAGTGGGTGTTGTACCTAGATTAGCCCATGAGGTAGTGATCGGTAGAGACTTTCCTCATTTTCTAGAATTATGGGCAGCTGTACAAAAGAGGAAACAAAATTTATCAGAAATTAGTCAATCGGCCGAGGATAATGTGTTCCCTTTTTCCGATATTGACTTGGGTTTTGACCACTGTGACGGAAAAATGAGAAAAAGGAGAAAGTACTGCCCTAAACCAGTATTAATAGGAGATAACCCAGCTCAAACTAGTGAGGAGTCTACCAATACTACAGACAAGGATAAGGACCTAATTGATATTGGAATTAGTCCAGGTAATTTTAAAAGTGCTCAGTGGGAAGATCCCACTTTAGTGACAGCTAGAAATGATATTAAAGTTGTGAACGGGGTTGCTAATCAGCCAGGAGAAGCCCTACCGTTCCCCTATTTTGAAGTACAAAACGACCTAATGTACCGTGTAGAAAAAAGGGATTCAGACGTCATTAAGCAGCTGTTAGTTCCTCAGACTTACCAAAATATAGTACTAAAGTTGGCTCACAGCCACGTATTAGCGGGACATTTGGGAGTCGAAAAGACTAGAGAGAGAGTCCTTAGAAGGTTTTACTGGCCTGGCGTGTTTACTGCTATTACAAACTATTGCTCTTCGTGCCCCGAGTGCCAGTACAGGGCTCCTTTCAAGACTTTTCGTAGTCCACTTGTACCCTTACCCATAATTGATGTGCCTTTTGAAAGGATCGCTATGGACTTAGTGGGGCCACTGGTAAGGTCTGCTAGGGGACACCAATATATATTAGTCATCTTGGACTATGCAACTCGCTACCCTGAGGCCATTCCCTTGCGTAATACCTCTTCAAAGGTAATAGCTAAGGAACTTATGTTGATGTTCAGTAGGGTGGGTATCCCTAAAGAAATCCTGACAGATCAGGGGACCCCGTTCATGTCCAGAGTCACAAAAGAGTTGTGCAGGCTCTTACAGGTTAAACATCTTAAGACCTCAGTATATCACCCACAGACTGATGGTTTAGTAGAGAGGTTCAACAAAACCCTTAAGAGTATGCTACGCAAGGTAATTGATGCAGATGGAAGGAACTGGGATTTTTTATTGCCATATCTACTGTTTTCCATTAGGGAAGTTCCACAGGCCTCCACGGGCTTCTCTCCTTTTGAATTGTTATACGGAAGACATCCCAGGGGAATATTAGATATTGCTAAGGAGACCTGGGAACAGGAGACCACTCCCCACAGGAGTGTAATTGAGCATATAGCTCAAATGCAGGATAGAATGGCCACCATCATGCCTATTGTCAGGGAACACATGCTAGAAGCCCAGCAGGCTCAGAAAAGCAGCTATAACCGAAATGCTAGAGTCAGAGTGTTCCAACCTGGAGACAGGGTATTGGTTCTGGTCCCTACTGTGGAGAATAAGTTCCTTGCGACTTGGCATGGACCCTATGAAATAATAGAAAAAGTGAGTGATGTCAATTATAAAGTCAGACAACCAGGGAGAAGAAAGCCTGAACAGTTGTATCATATAAATCTGTTAAAGCCATGGAAGGACAGGGAGATCCTGATTGCTTTAAAACCTACAGACCCCCCTATAGCAGAGCCAGAGGTGAACGTATCTGAGACTCTGTCTGTGCATCAAAAGCAAGAGGTCAGAGATTTCATCAGAAGAAATAGGGATGTTTTCTCGGTAGTTCCAGGAAAGACTAAAGTGATCAAACATGATATAATAACCGAACCGGGGAAAAGAGTTAATCTCAAGCCCTATAGAATTCCTGAGGCCCGGAGGGAGGTTATAAACTTAGAAGTTGAGAGCATGTTAAAACTTGGAGTCATTGAAGAATCCCAGAGTAACTGGAGTAGCCCTATTGTATTGGTGCCAAAACCTGATGGCACATGGAGGTTCTGTAATGACTACCGCAAGTTAAATGCCATCTCAAAATTTGATGCCTACCCAATGCCCAGAGTTGATGAGTTAATAGAAAGACTGGGTAAAGCTCGTTATCTAACAACCTTGGACTTAACCAAGGGTTACTGGCAGGTCCCTCTCACCGAAAGAGCCAAAGAAAAGACAGCCTTTTCAACACCCAGTGGCCTATTTCAGTACACTGTATTGCCATTTGGGTTACATGGGGCACCTGCCACATTCCAACGAATGATGGACAGAATTCTTAGACCTCATGTTCGTTATGCTGCAGCATATTTGGACGATGTCGTCGTCCACAATACAGACTGGGAATCCCACCTTCCCAAAGTTCAAGCGGTGCTTGATGCTGTCCGCTCAGCGGGCTTAACTGCCAACCCTTCCAAGTGTACAATTGGTTTAGAGGAAGCAAAGTACTTAGGTTATTCTATTGGGAGGGGTTTGGTTAAACCACAGGAAGCCATACAAAAATGGCCACAGCCCCTTACAAAGAAACAAGTAAAGGCATTTCTGGGTTTGATTGGATATTATAGGCGGTTCATCCCAGATTTTGCTACCATGGCTGCACCTCTAACAGACCTTATTAAAGCCAAATCCCCGGTCATAGTTAAGTGGTGCCCTGAGGCGGAAGAGTCTTTTAACCCCTTAAGGACCAAACTTCTGGAATAAAAGGGAATCATGACATGTCACACATGTCATGTGTCCTTAAGGGGTTAAGAGTTTGAAGGAAGCTATCTGTAGCCACCCTGTCTTGGTGACCCCAGATTTTTCCAGGGACTTTATAGTTCAGACAGATGCTTCTGATATTGGCTTGGGGGCTGTTCTTTCACAGGAATACCAGGGTGAAGAACACCCTATATTTTATTTGAGCAGGAAGTTAAACCCGCACGAGAAGAACTACTCTATTGTTGAGAAAGAGTGTCTTGCTATTAAGTGGGCATTAGACTCTCTAAAATACTACCTGCTGGGCAGAAAGTTCCGCTTGATAACGGACCATGCACCTCTGACATGGATGTATCAGAACAAAGAAAATAACTCCAGAGTAACCAGGTGGTTTTTGAGTTTACAATCTTTTAATTTCACTGTGGAACACAGGGCTGGTCTGCGACAGGGTAATGCTGATGGGTTGTCGAGGGTACACTCTCTGATTTCCATGGTCGCTCAAACCAATAGGTATGAGCTGGGGGGGAGGATATGTGAGCGTAAAAGTGGCATTGTGGTTGATGGAAGATACATCAGGCCTGATTTGCTAAACTGCGACCTGAGAATTTTCAGTTAAATGCCCCAGGAAAGATGTTAGCGTTTGCAATCTACATTGCTGAGGTTCTGCAAAACATGGTATGGATCCCTGGGGCAGAGTATTTGGAGAGTAGGATGGGCCAATGCTCCAACAGCACTAGTTGCTGTGTAACAAACCACAATTTAGATTTGACTTAAGAGTTAACTAATTGACACTCACCTGTAGCTAGTCAATTAGTAGACAGGCCTTTAAAATGAAGAGGGCAGCCTGCTGCAGGGGAGGGAGAAAAAGACAGCTAGGAGAGTGAATGACAACTGTGTTCATTGCAAAGACATTTCTTTTGTTTGGAAATTGGTAAGTGGGAAAGCCACCCAATAGCAGATAGCAATTTCCTGTCTAGTAAGAGCAAGGGATTTTGTTTGTTTTTATTTAACCCCTTAAGGACACATGACATGTGTGACACGTCATGATTCCCTTTTATTCCAGAAGTTTGGTCCTTAAGGGGTTAAAGCACCTGTTTTCTTACTGAATAAAGAAAAAGGAAAATCGAGCTGACTGTGTCCTGGACTTTATATACCCTAGAAGGCGGTGGTTACTGCAAGATCTGTGACAGCCCTACCTGTAAAAGAGGTGGTTTGTTACAATATATATATATATATATATATATATATATACACATGCACCTTGTATTTGCATGTAAAGTGAATGTATGTTCCTGTGTATATTCACTGTAAGTGAATATATGTATGCATTTGTGTGAGGTGTTAGGATATTAGGATTCAAAATATATTTGATTGTATGTGCATGTAAAGTGAATGTATGTTTCTGTGTATACTTAATGTAAGTCGTGTTGGGATATTAGGATTCAAAATCTATTTGATAGTATGTGCATGTAAAGTGAATGTATGTTTCTGTGTATATTTACTGTAAGTGAATATATGTATGCCTTTGAATCCTCATATCCTAACACGAAATACAGAGTATCTATGAAGGGACACTATAGGCACCCAGATCACTTCCGCTCATTGAAGTGGTCTAGGTACAGAGTCCCAGGTCCCTTAACCCTGTAAAAGACAGGGGCACTTTAGGAAGCTATAGTGCTAGGGAAAAACAAAAAAATGTTTCCTGGCACTATAGTTTCCTTTTAAGTAGATAAAAACTGTGGGGTGTTGTAGTGGGTGTAGGGGACATGGGGCTGCCGTGGGGGCAGGGGAATAAAGGCCGAAGTGGGTGCTGGAGCATAGAAACTGTAATGGTTATAGGGGCTGTAGTGGGGACAGAGGCTGTATTGGGTATAGAGGCTATAGGTATAGTGGGGGCAGGGGGTAATAGAAGCTACAGTGGGGACAAGGGGTAATAGAAGCTACAGTGGAGACAAAGGGTAATAGAAGCTACAGTGGGTGCAGGGGAGTGATGGGGACTGTGGTAGTTGCAGGGGAGTCATATGGACTGTGGTTGTTTCAGGGGGATATGGGCTGTAGTAAGTGCAGACAGCAATAAAGGCAGTAGTGGGTGCAGGGAAAAAGGGCAGTAGTGGGCATGGGAGCTTTCATGGATATAGGGTTGTAGTGGATGCAGGTGTTATGGGGCTGTAGGAGGCTGTTGTGGTTGCAGCGGGTATAGGGGCTGTAGTTGGTGCATGGTATATAGAGACTGTAGTGGGTATAGGGACTATAGGAGGTGTAGTGGGGTATTGTACAGCGCTACAGAATCTGATGGCGCTATATAAATAATATAATAATGGATAAGGGCTGTAAGGAATATATAGGCATGCGGTAAATGGGCTGTAGTGGGTATAGGGACTGCATGGGGTACAGGGTCTGTAGAGTTTGCAGGGGTAATAAAAAAAGGGGCAGCAGGGAGTAGGGGGAAGAAGGGAGTAGGGGGGCAGCAGGGCAGTAGACGGGCAGCATGGTGTAGGAGAGCAGCAGGGGGGTTGCTGGGGCTAGAGGGGCAGCAGGGGGTAGGGGGACAGCTGGGAGTCTGCTAGGGCTAGAGGGTCTGCTGGTGCAGCAGAGGGTAGAGGGGCTGTCATGGGTATAGGGGTTGTAGTAGGTAGAAGGGCCGCAGGGGTAAGGGCTGCTGGGGGTAGAGGAGTAGCAGAGTGTAGGGGGGCAGCAGGGAGTATGGGACCAGCAGGGAGTAAGTGGGTAGAGGGGCAGAAGGGGATAGGGGGGCCAGCAGGAGGTAGGGGGGCGCCAGCAGGGAGTAGGGGGCAAAGGGGCCAGCGGAAGGTAGGGGGGCCAGCAGGGGAGACCTAGTGTAGGGAGGGAGGGTGACATTGTGTAGGGGGGTGACAGAGTGTGAAGGGGTGGCATAATGTGAGAGGAGGGAGACCTAGTGTGTGAAGGGGAGACCTAGTGTGAAAGGGGGGAGACCTAGTGTGAGAGGGGGGTGACATTGTGTAGGGGGTGACAGAGTGTGAGGTGGGGTGAACGGGTGAGAGAAGGGTGACAGGTGGGGTGGTTGCAGGGTGAGGGGGGGTGACCGTGGGGGGTCACAGGGTGGGTGACAGAGTAAGAGGGGGGTGACATGGTGAGAGGAGGTGACAGGAGGGTGGCATGGTGAGAGGGGGTGACAAAGTGAGGGGGTGACAGGTGGGGTGGCAGGGTGAAGGGGGTGACCGTGGGGGGGTCACAGGGTGGGTGACAGAGTAAGAGGGGGGTGACATGGTGAGAGGAGGTGACAGGAGGGTGGCATGGTGAGAGGGGGTGACAAAGTGAGGGCGTGACAGGTGGGGTGGCAGGGTGAGGGCGTGACAGGTGGGGTGGCAGGGTGAGGGGGGTGACAAAGTGAGGGGGTGGCAGGGTGAGAGAGGGGTGACAGGTGGGTGGCGGGGGAGGGAGGTGACAGTGTGACAGGTTGGGTAGCAGGTAGTGTGACTGGGTTAGGGGGGTGACAGGTGGGGTGGTTGGGTGGGGAGAGTGACAGATGGGGTGACAGGGTGAGGGGGTGACAGGTGGGGTGGCAGATGGGGTGACTGCGTGAGGGGGTGGCAGGGTGGCAGATGGGGTGACAGGTGTGGTGGCAGGGTGACAGGTGGGGTGGCAGATGGGGTGACTGCGTGAGGGGTGGCAGATGGGGTGACAGAGTGAGGGAGGTGACAGGTGGGGTGGCAGGGTGACAGGTGGGGTGGCAGGGTGGCAGATGGGGTGACAGGGTGAGGGGGTGGCAGATGGGGTGACAGGTGGGGTGGCAGGGTGGCAGATGGGGTGACTGGGTGAGGGGGGTGACAGGTGGGGTGGCAGATGGGGTGACAGGGTGAGGGGGTGGCAGATGGGGTGACAGGTGGGGTGGCAGGGTGGCAGATGGGGTGACTGGGTGAGGGGGTGGCAGATGGGGTGACTGGGTGAGGGGGTGGCAGATGGGGTGACAGGGTGAGGGGGTGGCAGATGGGGTGACAGGGTGAGGGGGATGTTCAGATGGGGTGACAGGTGGGGTGGCAGGGTGACAGATGGGGTGACTGGGTGAGGTGTGGCAGATGGGGTGACAGGGTGAGGGGGTGACAGGTGGGGTGGCAGGTTGAATGGTGGGGTGGCAGGGTGACAGATGGGGTGACTGGGTGAGGGGGTGGCAGATGGGGTGACAGGGTGAGGGGGTGGCAGATGGGGTGAGGGGGTGACAGGTGGGGTGGTAGTGTGACAGGTGGGGTGGCTGAGTGAGGGGGGTGACAGGTGGGGTGGCTGGGTGACAGATGGGGTGGCAGGGTGAGGGGGTGACAGGTGGGGTGACAGGGTGAGGGGGTGACAGGTGGGGTGACAGATGGGGTGACTGGGTGATGGGGGTGGCAGGGTGGCAGATGGGGTGACAGGTGGGGTGGCAGGGTGACAGGTGGGGTGGCAGGTGGGGTGACTGGGTGAGGGGGTGGTAGGGTGGCAGATGGGGTGACAGGGTGAGGGGGGTGACAGGTGGGGTGGCAGGGTGATAGGTGGGGTGGCAGATCGGGTGACAGGGTGAGGGGGTTGACACGGTGAGGGGGTGGCAGTGTGACAGGTGGGGTGGCAGGTACCTTTTTCCCTGGTGGTCCAGTGGTGGCAGACTCCCTGGTGGTCCAGTGGTGGCAGACTCCCTGGTGGTCCAGTGGGCTCTCCGGTCTGCAGCTCTGCCGGGAGCTGCAGACCACATGGTGAAGGTCTCGCGATCTTCAGTCAGAGCGTTGCCGTGGTAACCCGCGACAACGCTCTGATTGGCTAGAGATCACGAGACACTTCAGTCTGCAGCTCACACCCGGCGGAGCTGCAGACTGAAGGCTGGCTCTCCTAGTCAGACTGACAGGAGGGGCCTCGCACCCGGCGGCATACAGGGCAAGCTGCCGGGCCCCCTCCTGTGTCGGGTCCTCAAGGACCCGACATGTCAGTCTGCCCTATGGCGGTTTAGGCGGCCGCGAGGCCCCGCACGGCGCGAGGAATTAGGCGGCCGCCTAAACCGCCTAATTAGAAAGCCGCCTCTGGGTGGGGGGCAGTAGGGGGTAGAGGGGCAGTATGGGGTGAGGAGCAGCAGAGGGACAGCATAGGGTCTACTGAGGGTAGAGGGGCAGTAGGGAGGCAGAGGGGTGGGAGGCAGCAGGGGGTAGAGGGACTGTATGGGGTGAGGAGCAGTAGGGGGACAGCAGAGGGTCTACTGGGGGTAGAGGGGCAGCAGGGAGTAGGGGGCAAAGGGGCAACAGAGGGTAGAGGGGCTGTAGGGGTAGGGGCAGTAGTGGGTAGAAGGAAGAGGATCTGCTGGTGGAAGAGGAGCCTTACCTTTGGCCAGAGTGGTTAATCCTTCTCCCAGCAGCACTGGAGCATGCTGTTTCTCACTGAAGTGCTGCCTCTAACACAGATCAGGCAGCTCCGCACGACTCCCTGACCTTTTGACACATGATGTCATTTCCTCTATCAGGAGCCGCACGGAGCTGCCTGATCAGCACTACAGACAGCTCTCCTGCTCTGCTCACCAGACAGGCACACTGAGATACAGCATAGTGGGTCTTTAGGAGGGCCCTTTAGCTGTCTCTTACTGTGCCTGCCCGAACATGGGGGATATGTATTTTGTAACAGGGGCCCGCGGAGTACAGTGCCGTCCCCTGACTGACTGCATGCTGGCTGGCTGGGGAGATTGTTTAACTCCCCAGCCCAACTATTACTTTACTGCATGGCAGGCAGGCGGTTGGGCCCCCTAGAGCCTCAGGCCCTCGGTCCATGACCGATTTGCCCTAGTGCTCAGTCCGCCCCTGTCTATGGGGTATTTTCACTAAGCATTGTATATAGATAAAGTGTATTATTTCAAATAGCTGTCATGTTCCAAGTTAACCAATTCTAAACAGACTGAACATCCTGTCATCTGTAGCTTGAGCCTTGGGTCAGTATAGGCAAAGTGTATTATTCCCAACACCCCCTCAGCAAAAAACCCTGCCCACCCCTACAAAAAAAATCACAAAAAACTCCTGCCCCCCTGTACAAAGAACCCTGTCCACCCCCTCTACAAAGATCCCTGCCCCCCCCACAAACATATTCACAAAAAAAACCTGCCCCCTCTCAAGACCCAAGCACACACAAAAAAAACACTTAAATAAAAAAAAGAATATTAACAAGCACTCACCCTGCTCCTCCGCCTGCTTGCTGCTACTTGCTGATCCAGGCTCCAGACTCTCCTGCCGCAGCGACGCCCGCACAGTGTCAGAGCGCTTCTGCTCTGAAGACACAGTGAGGGAGGAGCATGAGGACAGCACAGCATTGCGGGCCCCCTGTTAGTACACCCCTTTATGGGTTCCCTGCCTCCCTCTCTGTCCGGCAGAGTGGACGGCAACCGGGTCGGACTGCTAGCGGACCCAGGGCCACAGGTTGGACCCCCATGAAATAGATAAAGCAAAAGGATGCGACAATGGGCCAATCAGTCTACTGTACAGTGTTTATATAAAATTAATATATATATATATATATATATTGCAGTGCACAGAGGAGCATTTTCCTGTCATTGGGGTCACAGATTAAGTGAGAAAAAATAGAAAAAAGCGAAAAAGAGGAGTAGTAAAAAAAAAAAAATCTTAATTTATATATACAGTGCCTTACAAAAATGTTCACCCCCTTGGCATTTTTCGTATTTTGTTGCATCACAACCTGGAATTAACATGTATTGTTTGAGGATTTGCATCATTTAATTTACAGAACATGCCCACAACTTTGAAGATGTTTTTTTTTTATTATTATTATTGTGAAGCAAACAACAAATAGGACAAAATAACAGAAAAGGTCAATGTGCATAACTATTCACCCCCCTAAAGTCAATACTTTGTAGAGCCACCTTTTGCGGCAATCACAGCTCCAAGTCGCTTTGGATAAGTCTCTATGAGCTTGCCACATTTACCACTTGGATTTTTGCCCATTCCTCCTTGCAAAACGGCTCCAGCACCTTCAAGTTGGATGGTTTGCACTTGTGAACAGCAATCTTTAAGTCTGGCCACAGATTTTCTATTGGATTGATGTCTGGGCTTTAACTAGGCCATTCCAACACATTTACATGTTTCCCCTTAAAGCACTCAAGTGTTGCTTTAGCAGTATTTGGGGTCATTGTCCTGCTGGAAGGTGAACCTTCGGTCTTGGCCTCAAAACAACGCGACCGGGCCCTCTGTGATTACATCACACGCTGGTAGGAAGTGACTGCACGTCACTCTTCCCAGCATACAGAGAACCCACACGGGAGGAAGCAGAGGGAGTCAGAGTAGGAACTCTGACTCCCATCCACCTGAGCCACCACTGGACCTCAGGGAAAGTCACCCTCCTGCACCTAAAAGGTAGGAAACAGGTGGGAGAATTAAACATTGTGTGTGTGTGTGTGTGTGTTTGTATGTATGTGTGTATGTGTCTGTCTGTGTGCTTGTCTGTCTGTATGTGTATGTGTGTCTCTGTGTGTGTGTCTGCCTGTATGTATATGTGCCTGTTTGTATGTATGTCTTTGTATGTGTGTGTGTGTGTCTGTCTTTATGTGTCTTTATGTGGCTGTATGTGGCTGTATGTGTCTGTCTGTATGTGTGCGTGTGTGTGAGTATGTATGTGTGTGTGTCTGTATGGCTGTGTGTGTATGTATGTATGTATGTCTGTGTGTGTGTGTGTTTGTGTGTATGTGTGTCTTGTGTGTGTATGTGTGTGTGTCTGTCTGTCTGTATGTATTTGTATGCATTTTTGTGTGTGTATCTGTCTGTATGTATGTGTCTGCATGTGCGCCTGTCTGTATGTATGTATGTATGCCTGTCTGCCTTTTCACAAAATCAAAACGTGCCATTTTGTTTTTTTCTGAAAGTAATGGCTTTCTTCTGGCCACTCTGCCATAAAGCCCAACTCTATGGAGCGTACGGCTTATTGTCGTCCTATGTACAAATACTCGAGTCTCTGCTGTGGAACTTTGCAGCTCCTCCAGGGTTACCTTTGGTCTCTGTGCTACCTCTCTGATTAATGCCCTCCTTGCCCGGCCCGTGAGTTTTGGTGGGCGGCCGTCTCTTTCCATTTGGTTATGATAGAGTTAAAGGTGCTCCTGGGGATCATCAAAGATTTGAATTCTTTTTTATAACCTAACCCTGACTTTTACTTCTCAACAACATTGTCCCTTACTTGTTTGGAGAGTTCCTTGGTCTTCATGGCAGTGTTTGGTTAGTGGTGCATCTTGCTTAGGTGTTGCAGCCTCTGGGGCCTTTCAAAAAAGGTGTGTATATGTAATGACAGATCATGTGACACTTAGATTGCACACAGGTGGACATCATTTCACTAATTATGTGACTTCTGAAGGTAATTGGTTGCACCAGAGCTTTTTATGGGCTTCGTAACAAATGGGGTGAATACATGAGCACATGCCAATTTTCTGTTTTTTATTTCTAAAAAATAGTTTTATGTTTATATTTGTCTCATTTCACTTCACCAACTTAGACTATTATCTTTTTTTTTTAGTGCCACGGGCAGAATTCAGAATCCCGAATCAAAATGAACATGTCCATTGGGATTTTTAGTTGGCCTGTGATTGGGCTATATTACAGCTCAGAGCTCTTTTAGTCAACCAATCACTCTATCAGCCAAAATTTAGGAAAAATTGTAGTTTAAAACAAAAAAAAAATCTTCAAAGTCTACTAACTAGTAGTCATTGAGTTATTCTTCTGCACGCAGGGGCTGTGGGGAAAAAGGGAAGCTTGTGCATACCTTTCAAATGAATGTGATTTACAGAACAACAATAAACAAAACACATTAGATTAATATGGAAAATGGAGATTGTGAAATGCTACAGAAAAAAAAATCACCAGAATTGTATTTCACCAATTTATCATGTAATGCTTTATTCGTCAAAAGATGCTGCAGTCTTTTAAGCACTTTCCACTATGTTAATGGATCTGCTATGACATTCTATCCTGAAAGCACCCCACACCTCTTTACATAGCTCCTGGTCCCTATCTCTCCTAGGTTGTACTGAAAAACATCCTTGCCTTCGGTAGTATTGTATATAAATTGATGTCACTCCTGCATGAAAAGCTGTGCAACACAATGTGCTTTAAAGGACCACTATAGTGCCAGGAAAACATACTCGTTTTCCTGGCACTATAGTGCCCTGAGGGTGCCCCCACCCTCAGGGACCCCCTCCCGCCCGGCTCTGGGGAGAGGAAAGGGTTAAAACTTACCTTTATTCCAGCGCCGGGCGGGGAGCTCTCCTCCTCCTCTCCGCCTCCGATCCTCCCTTTCGGCTGAATGCGCATGAGCGGCAAGAGCTGCGCGCGCATTCAGCCGGTCGCATAGGAAAGCATTTACAATGCTTTCCTATGGACGCTTGCGTGCTCTCACTGTGATTTTCACAGTGAGAATCACGCAAGTGCCTCTAACGGCTGTCAGTGAGACAGCCACTAGAGGATTTGAGGGCTGGATTAACCCTTATATAAACATAGCAGTTTCTCTGAAACTGCTATGTTTATATAAAAAAGGGTTAATCCTAGCTGGACCTGGCACCCAGACCACCTCATTAAGCTGAATTGGTCTGTGTGCCTAGAGTGGTCCTTTAAGTATACATTTTCCAAAAGCCCATTAAAAAGCAACACAAAATTTCACATTTTATACAGAGATACAAGATTTAACTATTCTAGTTCCAGAGTAATCATACTTTGCAAAAAACACTTACATATTCAGAACATCATGAGATTACATTTAACCCCTTAAGGACACATGACGTGTGTGACACGTCATTATTCCATTTTATTCCAGAAGTTTGGTCCTTAAGGGGTTAATAGTGTACTGCATTAGAAAACCCACCAGAGATATGTCCTTGCTTTCTCCTCCAACAAACATTAAGTAAAGCAAGGAAGCTACTGCGTGGCTGAGAGTTTCATTTTATGACAAATCCAATATATATTGCTAAGTGGAATCGCTTCCAAGAATTACAGAGCCCTGTCAGTCTGCATGCCTAAATAATGAATACTTCAACGATCAGCCTAATTACACAGTTATGTTTCATTACTTCCCATTACGTTCCTTCCCTCTGATGTGGTACAAAGAGAGTGTTTGTTAATAGAGCTTTAGTGATGGTAACTAACAAGTTTGTGTTTGAAGTCGTGTCTGGCCCTTTTACAGTCAGTAGTCCTGTCACTCTTGGAAGCTGGGTTTATGATACGAAGATATTCAATCATTTGTGTTATTTAAAGTAGCATCAGTGTATCACAGAAAAAAAGTCTTATAAAACACAGTATACCATTTAGTTTCCAAATCTCAAATCAAGCAAGATTCAAGGCTCTTTTACTCAAAATCTACCTTTATTAACACACTGAAAGGCAACTATAGTTATATTTAGAATGGCACAATGGAAATATTAATTTTATAGATTAGATCAAAAAAAAAGAAATACACAGATAAAAGCAGAAACAAAAATTACATACTAACAGATACTATAGCATGCATCCACGATATTGACACATAGATTTTGAGAAAAGTAATCACATGTACAGATATACCTACAGTTCAAAGCACAACATGGTGTATGGTAATGGGCAGATTGAGCTAATGTGGGTTTTTGGTGGTTCCTGCTCTGTGTTGCCTTTATTAAAGGGACACTATAGTAACCAGAACAATTACAGATTAATGTAGTAGTTTTGGTGAGTAGAGTCTGTCCCTGCAGGCTTTTTAATGATAACACTGCCTTTTCATTGCTAATAAAAAATCTGTCCATAAAAAACATCCATTGTCAGCAAGCAAAGAATGCTGGGGAAAGACTTCCAAGGGCAACAATGCCACTCCCTTGGGCAACCCTAAATCTTCCAACAGCCCTATTACAAGTCATCCCTCCCCCTTCAAAATATAAGAGAGGAGAGATAGGAGGGGCACAGTTTTGGAGGGATCTGTATATGAGAGTCATTTATTTGAATATAGATAACTGACAAACAGAAAGCCAGTGGAGTTTCTGACAATGGGGAATGGCATGAGAAGACCAGGGCATGCGGAGAAGGATGCAAGTATCTGCATTTTGGATGTGTTGACGTGGAGTAATAGAATGTTGAGGAAAGCCAAGCAGAAGAGAGATGGAGTAATCTAGCTTTGTTAGTTTCTTAAATGAACAGAGTGAGCAGCAAATGTCTGCAGATCTGTGCTTGGCCATTTCTGGAATAAGCACAAAATGTGTGGGGGCAAATATCTGCTGTGTTTGGTAGCCTTTTAATGAATACAGAGTAAGGGGAAGAATTCTATAAAATATATGAAGTGTAGGCAATGAACAATACTTTGGTGTCACACCAAGGGTGCATAATTCATTGTTGCACAATAGAATATTTCCATTTAATGTAATTGGTGTAATTTGTGTAGTGCATATATGAATTGGCCACTTGGTAGAGGTCAGATGACAGAAGGGGTAATGTAAATTGTATAGGAATGTGAACGGGGGCAGATGGTTTACAACATGGATTGATCCTTTGATTAATGAAAGGCTCTACAAGGTGGGAAATTCTACACTTGAGATGCCTGGATGTCTAGTTTCAATGTAAACTAACTGACTTCAACCATATAGCCTGTACCTCTCAATTAATGAGTTAATTTCTTTGATATGTTAATGATCATTAGCCTTCAAGAAAAGCCTTGTGTTTCATATCCAAAAGAAACATTAATACTTACCCACAGATTAATAATTAACCCTTATTTTATTCCCCTCGATGTGGGGCAAAAGTAACATCCCCAGAACGTACTTGAAAACCAGAGCAATCTGAATGTACCTTTCCTGGTTAAATATTTTGTTGTTATTATTATTATTATATTTAGAATGTGACAAGCACAATCTTCTAATCAAGCCTAAACACGAATTGCGTAACTTAACCATAAGGGAAGGGATTGTGATGTCTGCTATATTGGGTCACAAGTATGGAGTATGACATATCTATGGAATGGAAAAATGGTAACTAATTCATAGATGCATTTATTATTTCTGTGGCAAGTACATAAGAGGAGATAGAACCAAATGTTTCCATTTGGAATGATGTTGGTCTGAAACACATTTTGAACTTGCTTGGGGCCAAAATCTAATTTTGAGTGAGTCATCATCTTCCTTGCCAGAGAGCACCTGGGCAGGAGCTTTACTTTGAAAACCTAAGGAGTAAGTGATTAGGACATCTGTTATTTTATCCCTTTTGTTTTTATCTGTTGTTGGTGTAACTAATTTGATTGCCATCTATATTTTTGTATGTACTGTGACTATTTTTTGCTCATAATAAATATACTTTTATTAAGTTCTGCCTTTGTCTGGTTAAGAATCACATTATCTGAAGAGACTAATTAGTATTTTGCAATTGCTTAAATATCGTGCTAAGTTGTATTTGGTGGGTTTTTATTATTAAGTTAACTGGGGGACCAAGGCACCCAATTTATAAATTGTCTTGGTGGTGTCAGCGTTAAAATAGTAATATTTATATTATTATGGTTAAGTGTGGATGGTGTTAAGAGGGATCTTATCATTATTTCCGGTCTAGTGCAGACAAATAGTGAACTTTAACCCCTTAAGGATGGCAGACCTGCTATGCCGTCCTTCGGGACCCGGTTCTAAACACCAGCGGTCGGCATAGCACGTCCCCGCCTTTCTATTTACTTATCCGCTTACAAACACTGGCCAAAATTGGCATTCAAATTAGTTTTTTGCATTTTCCACACAAAAATATTAACAACCTTGCGTTGTCTACTATTGGGTTGTCTACTATTGCAAATGGTATGCCATGATGGGGGTAATTCTCATTCCTGGGCTACCATACGGTCTCAAAGGCAACATAACCAATCTGGCGAATTTAAAAAAAAAACGAAAAAATGTAACATGCTATATTTGACCCTGTAGCGTGTACATTTAGCTCTGTCCTTAAGGGGTTAACTCTTTCACCACCACAACTACGTCACGCACACTATTGGAGTAGGGTGCATTTGTGACACTTAGAAGCAATCTAAAAATTCCCAAAACATTAGTTACTTTAGCAATTAAAGTGTTTAAAGTCACATGAATGTGACTTTAAGCAGTTGTATTGTTGTGAACTGAAAACACTATTGCAACATTTATTTATTAATTTATTTTATTTAAAGTTTACAATAGCATATAAAATTATTTAACAGTTGTTACATCTGTATGATTGGAGTAATATAAATGGTTGGAGCATCACTGTCAGGATACATATCCTGATATACAATAATGGACATTACAAAAGGTATTGCAATATTGCGAATATTTGCATATAAAATTATGTAATGGTTGTTGCATCCATATCAGCGGAGTGATGTAAATGAGTGAAACATCGTTGACAGGACACATAGCCTTAAACACAATAATGGAAATTACAGATAGTATAACAATATTGCGAACATTTTAAACCTGGTAAGACAGGCAAGAATGGATAAGAATATGAATATAGAGGGATGGTGGGGGAGGAGAAAGGGGAGAAAGAGAGTAGACATTCCATTTCACTGTCGTCTACGTCTGTTATAGTTCAGAGACTATGTGTAGGTCCATGATATGTTACTTGGCTCGGCACAGATGTTGATGGTTCGAGTTCAGTGGGTTGGCAGGCTGATTGGGGCTGTCGCCCGGTCCTAGTGGGTTCAAGAGATCTTCCATACTTTATGCTTCTGGTTTGCAGCAATTCTGGCTGTAATTTCAGATCATTTATTTGTCTCCACGAATTTAATACAATCCTGCAGTGTAGGAGCTACATTATTTCTCCAGTTCCTGCTCAAGACTGCAAGCGCTGCAATATTTGTATGGTATATGAGGTAAAGTGCGTCTGTGAGAAGTCGTGGGGGTAATTTTGCAGTAGGAATGTTTCTGGGGTGTGCGGAATACGTTTCACCGTTGTATTGTAAATCAGGTCTGCAAAGCTTTTCCAAAAAGCCGTTAGTTTTCGTCATGCCCACCAAATGTGAAGCATGTTGCCAAACCCTTCTTGGCATCTCTAATATGCTAGGGTTCATGCGGTGTAAACGTGTTGGTACTATGTACAATCTGTACAATAATTTTCTAGTTAGTTCTACGTGATTGGTACACATTGTGAGTTTTTTTTGGGAGGCACATATTTTGTTCCAGGCCCTCTCAAAGAGTTTGACCTTTAAGTCTCGTTGCCAAGATTGAATAAATGGTAGTTGGTCTAAGTTCGGATTGGTGTTCAGACTAGCATAAAGTAATGAGAGGACTTTCATAGTCGGTGCTTGTTTGGTATTTTCTCAAAACTCCAAAAAAAAAAAATAGCTGTTACCTATGTACATTTGTAAACACAGGGATATAATGCTTTAGTAACCATGTTTACAGATGCATATAGGAAAAATATGCTATATTTTAGAGGTTATATTGATGCTGGAGGTGTGTGAACTCTATGACTTTGTTTTCTTGCAGTAATTGGTATACATAATGTGACAAATGCCCTGTGGTCTGGTCGTTTGCCATAAGCTCCTGTAGGAGCCTGCTAGCTGGCCTCCTGCCCCAGGATTATGGGCCATACAAAATACCTTGCAAACTACTCAGTTTGTGTTATTTAGGATTATGTTGTTCAGGAACCGAACAACCACACGAACCAGAGACCACCCGGGAGCTTGTTAAGCTCAATTGACACCTTGTTACTAGCTCCACCGCAGTTTTCTAATTGTTCGTCCAGGTGGCCGCAATTTGTATGAACGACCATGAGGTGGCGGCCATCTTGTTCACATGAATGCAGGCAGCGGTGTTTGGTCTTCGAGTTCATGCAACTAAAAGTGGACACAGAAACTGCCGAACACAGCTGGACTTCCATCATCGCCTGCGTTCGGTTCAATACGACTTAGAAGGGCACTGTTTGGTGGAAACGTTCCCACTAATAAGGTGAACAAGCTCCACGGTAGAACTATGGATTCTGTTTGGTAGTTTGTTCATTTTTAAACTACAGAACTTGACCGACCGTTAGCACTGATTTCATGGAACTGTTTTGGGCATAGGACCATGTTCACAGTCAGTCAAAAGTACGACTTCAAGGGAAATTCTGAACCCCTGAACTGATGTGGGTGATTTTTGGTTATGTTGGTCACCAAGATCGGGGCTATCAAGGGGCTATCAGACTTTTGTGGGGGGGGTTTAAGTGTTTTAAAGGTATTTTGGGGTTTTTGTAATATTGTATGTTTTTCTGTGCCTGGAGATAATAGAGGTAGTTCAGTTACTGACTCAATTATATCTCAGGCACAGAGGAGGAGTTTGTAACTTGTAACTAATCCCCTCTCAGGTCCAGGAGAGGGATTATCCTGTTTGTGTGGGAGTGTCAGGAGCATGCTTAACTGTGTCTGAAATTGTATAAAAGCAGGCCATCTGGCCAGATAAAAACATTCCAGCTTGTACTCCCAGAACTATGTGTCATCTGGTTACTGGGAGGGGAAAGGGCTTATCACTGTTCCAGCTTGTTCCAGCATGGAGGATTCAATGGGGAAAGTCCTTGTAAAAACTAGAGCTCTCAGAACTGAGTGTCGTCCAGTGCCTGGGAGTGGATCGAGCGAGTTACCCATTCGGCTCCAGGAAGGAGTGGTTCCTGGACCCCAGTCAAGTCACGGCGACTGGGAGCAGGAGTGCTGAGGTTTGACCCCTGTTCCAGCTATGAAGAGGTCCTTGGCGGAGGTATCCAGCCAGGGTACAGGGAGCTACGTTGCACATAACATCTTTTCCAGATTCTAACATTGCAATTGGGGATTAAGGATTGGAGTTTAGCTATGGGCATGGCCGGGGAGTATAATCCATGTGAACAGTATGTGTGCCTGTGCGTGTTCCATATCTGCAGTGTCAGTGTAGTCGTGGGGAGCATGGTTATCTTTTTAGGTTGGAGATGATTGGGAAGCCACATCAAGGAGGAAAATTGGTGCCCTTGCCCTACAGTCGATTCAAGAATTTTTTGTGTCTGTGCCGTCACCAACGGACTGATGTTAGCTGCTAGATAGTAGTATTTTACATTCAGTAGGCACATGCCCACTTAGTATAATGGCAGTGTAGGATGGATGCTGAAACCCGTGGCCTCTTGTCAGCCCAGACAAACTTGTTGGTTAGCTGTGATTCTGTGAATTAATGGGTTGGAATTTCAATTGGAAGAGTCCTAAATAGATACTGGTATTTAGGGAGCACCACCATCTTAACAGGGGCCATGCGACCCGACCATGAGATGAATTTGTTGTTCCAGCTAGCTAAGAGAGTTTTGATTTGATTTTGCAGGCTCATATAGCTCACTTTAAACAGGTTAGTCATGGAAGCTGTAAGCTTGATCCCCAAAAATGTCAGTCTTACAAATGATCAGTCTTCCAGTCATATTTGAAGGTCTGTCGAGGGATGTTAATTCCCATAGCTTGTGTTTTTGTGACATTCAGTTTGTAGTATGAACATCGGCTATATGCTTCTAGTACCTCAGGGAAAGCTAGCAGAGATTACTGTTTTTGTAGGGTAACGAAGATATCATCCGCAAAGGGTGTCAATTTTGGTGTACTTGTATGCCATGTATGTGCGAATGGTTGCAGATCAAGGTGATAAGCAGTTCTAATGCAAGTATATATAGTAAGGGGAACAGAGGGCACCCCTGTCTAGAGCCATTGCATATGTCGAAGGCGGATGATATAAAGCCGCTATTAGTGACCTTTGCTTCGGGGTTACTGTATAACGCTTTTAACTGCCATGAGGAAAAATTGTGGGAATTTCAAATTTTTTCAATACTGAAAGGAGGAAGGGCCAGTGCAGCTGATCAAAAGCTTTTTCAGCATCCAGTGAAAGGAATACACTGTCCCTCCCTCTGCCCCCGCAAGCCATACATCAGACCAATTACCTTTCTGGTCCCGTCTGCTCCCAGTCGGCCCCTGACAAAGCCCACTTGATCATTATGTACAATTGTTGATGATATTCGATAACTATTGCAACATTTTGAGAAACAAATCCAACTCAATTATAGTCACAGCTTGGCTGTTTTAGCTAGTTTACTGCAATTCAATGTTTAGTGAATAAACACCACAGTGCATGTGTGTAAGAAGTGGGTTACATAAGCTGATATGTTTATTTGTGTTGCCTACCCTGGCTCGTTATAATCATTTCTTATTAAATGTTAAGTCTGTCAGCAGGCCAAATTCTATTGCAAATGCCTATTTTGACACTTTTGGATTCTGTTTATTGTTTGTAAGGGAAAATTAAAGTGTCTCACTGTGGGATGCAGCGAATGATCCATAAACAGCCTGAATACTCTATGTTAAAGGAACACTCCAAGCACCATAACCACTGCTACATGCTGTAGTGGTTATGATGTCAGGAGTGTCCTGGAATCCCCCCTTGTCAAACCATTTTGAACAGTTTAACGTCTTACCTACCTCCACTACTTCAAGCCAAACATGCTCTCAAAAACTTAGCCCTGCAATGCAAGTTTAGTTAATTTGCCAAGAACGTCAGCTTATCTCTCAGCTAATGAGCTAAGCACTGCACTGCTGGGTTTAGTTCAGACAGAGAACTTCCAGCAACTGCAAACCCAAGCTAAGTAGTCAAACTGTTCTAAAATTGTTTCACTACTTAAGATAAGGGTGGGCCTCCGAGAACTCCTGTCACCATTATAGCACACTTTGGTGGTTATGGTGCTTGGGGTGTTGTTTTAAAATGGATGATCACTGGCAAGGGATACCATAGCAAGCATCCTGAGAACTGCATGCAATTTTTACTGTGTAGGCACATTTTCTAACCTTTTGCATTAAATGAGAATGGGTTGTGCCTTTAAATTGTGACTTCAATTTATGTGCAGGATGTAATTAAAAAGTGCTTAACGGGGGCAGGGCCAAGCTAGCAAACCGGGCGGTCGCATGCAGGCAGGGCTCCTGTCTACCGAGCCATAAAACTATTGATAATAGCCGAATCCGAGCGTGTAACCGGAACCGGGAAGCGCTAATAAAGCCATAGGAACCCTGGTGACAAGCCTGAAACCGGAATTTAGCCCCTCGGAGACTGGGAGTCTGAGCTGGCCAGACGCGGCCTAGAGGTGAGGGGACTGGGGGGAGGCGGCCGCTCTCCCCGGCCCTGCATCGGAAGGGCAGCCACACGAACACCCTGTCCCGTCCCCCCTCCGGACCGGTGGGGGTTACCCCGGTCAAAGCCTGACGGTATACTCACCTGATGAAGCTCCAAGATAGAGCCCCATCGATGGCAGGAAGAATTGAACGCCGTCAAAATGGCCGCCACCACATGCACCGGCCCATAGAGAAGCCTTACCTCCTCACCAAACTCGATATGCTTTTCGCCAAATTCTGGGAGAAGATGGCACTAAGAGAGCAGCAAGCACAGACAGCCAATACTGCTAATCACATTCCCACAACGGGACTGGCAAGCATCAAACAAGGGCGTACACTCACCTCGGCAGCCAGAGTCCGAAAATGGCGCCGAAAGAGACGAGGCCGCAACCAAGCGCGGAAGATCCAGCTACAGGCGGTATCCCATCGCAACAGAGACCCAGCAAGATTCTGCCTACCACCCAGACAAGGGCTACAGACCCTCCGGAATAGACACTCTAGCCCACGGTGGGACCGGGCGTTGCTGAGGGAGCCAAGACAGAAGCCACCGCACAACACTCCCCACTACTACCCAGAAGCGGACCCCCGAGATCAACGGGACACCCACACCAGCGTACCGACACCTAGAGACTGTCCCAGAGCACTGAGCAGTGGCATTGGCTGAAGCCACCACATCATACGTGCTAAGGCACCTGCAATACTTGGGACATATCTCCAAGTGCTGCACTCCTAGATCTGTGATAGGGAGGCTATTACTCTAATTGAACTTAATCTGATGGCAAGTTACACCGGATACCCTTAATGATACTCTGTTTTACACATAACGTTAGTTGATTTATATACGGCAGTAGATGTTAAACTAACATATATAGCATGAAAGCTTCGGAGGTGCCTAACCTAAAAATTATTATGTGTTACACACTACTAGATTTTACGTTGCCAGTTGAAACTATGATTTTCGTTGCTATACTAATCAAGTTCTGCTTGCCTCATGTAACTTATTAAGCGCTAACTTTAAGGCACTATACGTATGCTCCTGCATAACCCAAGCCATCACGTCAGGCTACCTTAGTCCTTCCTTATTAAAATGTGCAAATAACTTACCGCTCAACCACCCTAGTATGGCACTATTCCTCATAGCATATATTTGCTAAACCACTACTCGACTCTATGCATATGCCTACCTATTTTTTACTGTTATTAATTTCGTAAAACTTGTTAATAACACTATGTAAAGTCAAATTACAAAACATGTGCATGTTCTCTACATACCACATATCTGTTATCACTTTTTGAAAATCGCGCTTGTGAGAGCTAATGTGGCTATACAAGCACTGTTGTAAGCCTCTATGCACAACAAAAATAAAGAATTTAAAAAAAAAGTGCTTAACAGCAAAAAAGCACTTTTAGCAATATTGTGCAAACACAGTAACTCGTGTTTAAGTGCAACAAAACAGATATGTGCAAAACCCACAATGTTAAAAGGAAGAAATATTACTGACAGTGCTTATGGTGTCAGAGCCCTCTAAACTTTAACAATGACAGAAATTATACTTGCATTATGCAGGGTTCCACATGAAAAAGAAAGAAATTAAAAAAACATAGCATAATATTGTTTGGATAACAAAAAATGTGTCAAAACCAAATATGTCTAACACACTCACAAGTGTGGAGCAGGTACAAGACTGCTCAGGCTATAAGCGCTTTTCAAGGTATCTCCTCCTCTGTTAACAGGAAGACGATAGATAGCCGAGATCAAGGTATATGTAAACTTTATTCCACAAAAACAGAGACTTGTCTTTGTAATCTCCAATCTCACCATTCCCATAAGAGTCTTATTTCACAGCCCCCGGTATCCTCAGTTGCCGGCACTTCCGAACTCCTGGGCTGCAATTCTCATGCTGGTGGGCGGAGTCTGACTACGTCCTCAATGTTACGTTCAGCGTGATGACGCGTTTCGCCACTCTAGGCTTCCTCAGATCACTTAAGTCACTCACTCATTCAATCATTAAGTTTAGATTGTTTGTTAGTGGGAATAGAGGGCTCAATACACTTATAAGGTGCTGCTATTTTATTTATTTAAGAAGGTAAAAGTTCTTTAGAAGCGCCATATTTTGCTTGTAATTGATTGTGTTTTTTTTTTTTTTATTAAATGAGAATGGGACACTTCAGAGTAGGTTACACTCATTCTTCTATTGCAACAGTTGTTTTTTTTAATCATTATTTATGAATCACAATAAATACCACAAAATAGGAGCTGGTCTAAATTGATTCTATGAAAAGAATGGGAGGGTGATTGACCACAATAAATGATACAACAACCAAAAAAATGGAATATAAATGAATTACTAGATACAAAATATATAAATTATAACTAGTTTAAATATGACTGCAATTAGCCAAAATGTAAAAAAATTACAGTCACTACAAAGTGATAACATTTTCTGCAATCTCAGTTCTCTAACAGGACAGGCAGGTCAGACTATTGAACCATCATTCCCCTTTTTCCAATAGATGCGCCAAGAACACAAAGTCTACATTGTAACAAACCACTCAATATATAGTAAACAGTGTTAGCTGGCTCTGTATGCAACAAGGATCTAATCAATGGGTGTTTGAAAACAGAGAAGGGAGGGGAGGACAAAAACTGCCACGGGTGGCGGTACGGAAACTGGGACCCCTGAGTGCCTGATGAAAAGTTGGGAGTCTCCAGCGTGGAAGTAGATTATCAGGGCCTGGTGCAGGGTAACCACACACCCTCTGGTGTTGAGCACCAGCGTTTGTGCAGCCACATACCAGGTCCCTGATACAGCTACTGCGGATCCCAAGGGCTAGGAGCTAGATGATATGCAGACCTCCCAGGAACTAGATAGGGAGGCTCTGCAGCAGGAATGTATCCAGTACAGAAACAAGGCAAGGCTAGGATAGTCACCAAACATGAAAACAAGACAGAACTAGTAGAACCCAGAACCAGAGAAGGATAGGAAGCTAAACCCAGAACATGTACACAATACATAAGGGAAACATGGGCAGGACTGGACAGGACTGTACATGGACTGGGAATACAAACTAAAACAAGACAAGATATGAATGGCAAAACAAGAGGAGACTTATATATGAAAATCATGGGGATTTAGTCACATTATATGATCAGACATTGCATAAGCCTGCCAACAACACCAATGTACCCCATATCTGGCAGGTCCTACTCTGCCTAATGCAAGCTAAACCAACCAAAGAAAACACACATAGTACTTACCTGCAAGAAAGGGCAGAATGCTTGAGCAGCTGCCTGCAGGAACACTGAAACAAAAGGAATGATGGAAAACAAAAGGGTGTGGCAAATAAAACAAAAATTTAAATGAATCCAAGAGACTGGGAATTCCAGGGACGGAATAAAAGGAATGAACCCAGAACCCAGCATAAGGAAAACCGGACATAGAATAGAAAACCCAAAAAACCAAGAAAAACTAAACAAGAATTGTAAAGAGAGTACTGGATACCAGAAGCCATCACCAGACGTATCTGCAGAACATGGCATGATGTCACAAAAACACAGCAAGTAGAAATGTAGAGGTTAAAGATTAAAACTTAATATCCAAAAATTCCCATCAAGGTAGTAAAGGAAGCCTGAAAAAAAAAGGAAAAAAAGTTAGGAATGTAGTAGAAAGTATTGTTAAATCTAGTGTGCCCTAATGTCCCTTCGAGGGCACGTATCGCTAAAGCTATAAAGCAATTTACTGCTGCGTCTAAAGGTCCCTGAACTATACAGAGAGATATGAGAACTGAGGAAATAAAAAGTTCGAATAAAAAAAAAAAAAACAGCAATGATAGCTATACCAAAGTGAGGATCATTAACAACTCAAGGCATGCCCTGTTCAGCAACATTTAGTAAAAAAACAGGGCAATAGCAGAGCCCCTGACACATACGTTTCGCCAGTCAGGTTTATCATATTTGGATATTGAGTTTAATCTTTAACCTCTGAACATTTGTTTTAGCTGTGTTTTTTGTTTTTTTATTTGCCCTTTTTTTTCCCAAACACCTATTGATTAGATGTGTGTTACATACTGAGCCAGCTAACACTGTTGACAGTAAATTCCGTGGCTTGTTACAATGTAGACTTTGTGTTCTTGACACATCTAATGGAGAATGTGCATGATTTTTCAATAGCCTGACCAGCCTGTTAGGAAACTGAGATTGCAGAAAATGTCATCACTTTGCTGTGATTGGATTTCTCATTATAGTTTGCTGGAATGTTTAAAACTAGTTATATTTTATATACTTTGTTTCTAGGAATTCCTTCTTTTCTCAGTTTTTTATTTCTGTTATTTATGAATTATACACATGTTCATTTAAACAGCTTAACATCCCTGGCAGCCCCTATTTCTTCTTCTTTGCACTGCTGCTTATCATTGGTAAACCCTTTAAGTAAATTAAACATTACAATTTGATAGTACTTTAAATGAACACAGATACAGTATTTGCAGCATCAGCAAACACTCCTGCCATTCAGATACAAGAGACTAACTTTCTCTCACACGATATCTGTCACACGATATCTGTTCTGAGGACATTGTTATGGTCCCTTTATTAACTACATGTGTCTTTCATTATTGGAAGTAGTAATGACTATGGCAGACCAGAGCAGACTGCATAGTGCATTTTTGAAGCACGACTATCCCTTACAAAAGGATACAGTGGCCCTGAGATATCGTAAAATTAATATACAGAATTATTTTCCTAGAGATGTAATTTAATCAATTTATTTTTAACTCAGGTTAAAAATAAATCTTCTTATTTTTAATGTTAGAGTATTCATTTGTTTCTTTAGATTGTGTGCCCCATTTAATTAAAGGGACACTATAGTCCCCAGAACAACTACAGCTTATTGCATTTGTTCTGGTGAGTAGAATCATTCACTTTTATAGAAAATGCAGTGTTTACATTACAGCCTAGTGATAACTTCACTGTCCACTCCTTAAATGATTGATAGAGCGGCTTCCTATCTCAGTCTTGCCTAGTTTGAATCATGACATTCAGTATCTCCTCCCTCTGCATGCAGACACAGAACTTTCCTCGTGGAAATTAATTGATTCAATTCATCTCTATGAGGAGATGCTTATTAGCCAGGGCTGTGTTTAACTTGTGCTTGCTCTGCCCCTTGATCTGCCTCATTTACAGTCTCAGCCAATCATATGGAGAAGCATTGTGATTGGCTCAGAACAACAATTCTGATGATGTCAGCAAGCAGCTTTCTGTTCTGAGGCAAACAGGGGCAGAGCCAGCAGCTTCAGGCTTGAATACAAGTAAGATTTTACTATATTTAGGGAGGCAAAGGGGAACAGGGGGCAGTGGTGTATTTAGGATTTGGGCTGCCCTAGGCAGGATGGTGCTCAGGCCCTGCACCCAATTTAAATTTTCCCCAATCTTCCTGTCAAGGCCGCACTTTGACAGACGCTCACTCACTGACAGACGCACATTCTCATATACACTGACAAACAATGACATACACACACACTATTACTTGAACACACACTGACAGACGCACGCACTCACTGACCAACACATACACACACACATTCACTCACAGACACACATACACACTTAGACACATACACACTTACAGACACATACACGTTTCTCCCAACACTTGCAAATTATTATTTTTATTTTAAATCCACCCAGCCTCCCTTGCTTACTTGTCCAGTGGTGCTGCTGGTCGGGCAGGCAGGGGGCACACAGGCTGAGTTGGCAGTGCTTAGTGATGCTGGGAGCCGGTTTCACGTCATATTCCGGCTCCCGACTTCATTAAGTGGCACGGAGGGAGCTAAGCAGGAAGTGCTCAGGTGAGTATGCTCCCTCGCTGCCCGCATCGGGGGGGGGGGGAGGGCTCAAAAGTGGCCAGCTGGCCAGCTCTTGAGCCCCCCAGGATGCAAGGCAAGCAAGGGATCTGCCTGGGCATTTGAGGGGTGTCTTTTTTTGCCGCCCCCTGCAAAGTGCCGCCCAAGGCAAATGCCTTTTTTGCCTCGCGGAAGACACGTCCCTGCAGACACAGTGACAGACATACACACACACTCACATACACACAATGACAGCCAGACATACACACTGACATACACACACTGACAGCCAGACACACACAATCACTCGGATACACACTGACAGACATACATACACTGACAGCAAGACACACACAATCACTCATACACACACTGACAGACATACACACACTGACAGCCCACCTCCCCTCCCCAAACATTAACCGATTACTTTTTTTTTTTTTTTTTTAGTTTAAATCCACCCAGCCTCCCTACCTTTGGGAGTGCTGGGTGGATTTTTTTACCTGGGGTCCAGTGGGGCTTCTGATAGGAATGGAGGCAGGCATGCAGGTGGTTGTCCAGCTAAGAATGCAGGCGGTTGTGCGGCTAAGAATCTATGCGGGCGGCACTGGCGAGGGAGCACTGATTAGTGAGTTGTCTCTGTTCAGTTCCCTTGCGTGCCGCAGAGTGATGACGGTAGCCGGAATATGATGTCATATTCCGGCTTCCGGCATCACTCTGCAGCGCACGAGGGAAATGAGCAGAGAGGTCACAAATCAGTGCTCCCTCGCCAGCGCCACCCGCATGGATTTTTAGTTAGCCGCCCACCTGCCTGGACTGTTAGCCGCCCCCTGGAAATTGCCACCCAAGGCAAATGCCTTGTTTGCCAGGGGGACTACATGGTGGTTTTAACACTAGAGGGTCAGAAAAATAGGTTTGTGTTTCTGACCCTATAGTGCTCTTTTAAATAAAAAATAATAATATTAATCTTATGTTTATTCCAGCACCAGGACAGAATCTCTCAGTGGCCACTCACCCTTTTCTGAACTCATGGTCTCATTCCAAGCTGATGCTTGTTATAAAAAATGCTTTATAGAGAAGCAGTTAGGGCATATGGTACAAACACCACAATACAATTCTTCTCAGAAGCATTGAATTAAATGCTCCTCTTTGAGTAGAATTGGACAAGTGTGGCATCATCATGCTATTCTTTTAGACCTTCAATGTTCTATTGACTTAAAGAATAAGTGAATCTAGTGGCCGTCTGGCAGATATCCATGTTCTATTAAGAATTAAGAATGTAAGTGTCAGATTGTGCATACGTGATTTGTTTCTATTTTTATTTTTACAAAACCCTAAATAAACGGAAATGCCTGTTTGAGTTAATCCTCTAAAAATTATTTAACAGTGTAATGGATTGACGGATGGACAGACAGACAGGCAGACAGGCAGACAGTCAGACAGACCCATCACTGAAGACACAAATCCACATTTTTATATCATCAATGACCACATAGGAAGACTACAACCAACCATATTGTGCATTTAGATAATGAAATGCCCTTTTTTACATTAGGTCCCTTTTTAATACTTTTGCTGTCTGCTGTTTAAAACTAAGGTGGTGGATCTACTGCTATTTTTATGTATGAATTTATCAAAAAACTAATGGCCTGCGAAATGTGTATATAGGGCTGTGATGCTGGTAATGGGTCTTTAAATAGATTCAGAGGAGATCAATAATATGAAAGTTTTACATGCAGGGGACACAAAACGTTTCACTATTGAACATCAATATCACATGATTGTATTTTCAACTTTGCAATGAAGCTGCATTCACAGAGTAAGGCACCATTTCAATAATGTTCAGCTTGACCTTGCAGAAGATGTGAACTATGAATCCCATTACTCTAATTAATTACTCTAATTACTAATACTAAAAAGTAGAACACTGTTTAGAGATTTAATATTTTTAATGAAACATGTTTAACTTGAAAATACATATGCTTATTTTTAATGTTATAGTCTTTTTAGTAAGTTTATATTTAGGACCCTTATTTAAAAAAAAAAAAAAAAAAAAACTTACCTGTAATCCAGTGCTAAGACAGCCTCCCCTCATTAGAATTGATGTCTCTGGTCCATACAGCGATTGAATACCTATGGCACATGTGTGGCAATCACTTTGCATCATAACTGAATTCTTCTCAGAGAAAAGCATTGACTTCATTGCTTCTCTATTGCACCATTGTACATATTTAGTGGCATCACACTATGGGATAATGCCAAACGTGGAGCTCTTTTAAACTCAAATGCCTAAAGGAAGAAACCAATCTAGTGTCTGTCTTCCTGAATAAATATAAATAGATTCTTAGCAGACTATGATACTATTCTGTAACAACCTAAATTATACATATTGATTTTTTTTAACCATACATATTATATGTGGGCATCGTGCCAAAATATCATCAGGTATCTTACTATTACCATAGGTAGGATGTTGACTCTGGATAATTGGTACTTTATTACCTGCTTACCTACAATATGTGCAGTAATATATACATACATTTTTTTTATTATTTATAGAAATAAATCACTACGTCCTCCAAAATAAAAGTAGCCTGGAAGTGAATACTTGGAAATCTTACTATATATTGTGAACCAACTCAAAGCTGGATGTGTTTGTCAATGGTTCAGGAACTGCAGCATGAGCTGAACACATGTACTGATTTACTCACAATCGAGCCATGCACCCTAATTAACGGAATATACACAATTTAATGTAGTGTTGACCTTGGAACCCTGCATTTGATCAGCAGCTCTTCAAAGGCTCTGATAGTGATCTGCAGCGCGTCGCTACCCCAGTGATGGATGTGGTAGTGAGACAATAATTCAGTACAGTCATCGTAAAAGGCTGATTAAAAATTAATGATAAATTAATCAGAGCAGCTTCAGCTCGTAAGCAGGAAAAGTCAATTAGCTGTTCATTTCAGAGGAGAAGGAAAAAGCAAAGGGAAAATATGTGTCCAAGCAAAAGGCTTGAGATAGTCTCTTTTTTTTTTTTACTAATTAATTTTTAATGGTAAATATTGTCCAGATTAAAAGAACGAGGCAATGAACAATTCTATGAATTAATATACAGTTAGTCAGTGTGCGTTACCGTATTCATGTGTGTAAATATTGCAGCTAGCAATTAATGTTTGTGTATATATGTATGTAAATGTACTTTGAATACTCCTTGAACTCTCAATAATTTTTACTTTAGTAAATAACCCTGTAATAAACCTATAGGTGTTTCAGTTTCACCTGTTGCTGTAAAATACAGCAAATAGATATGGATTCTCCAAATCCAAACATTGACAGTACAATGTGTTGGATGGGTTGGATAAGCCAAGTTAATATAAACATGGGATTGTCATATATTGCCACCTGTAGTCACAGTTCAGTTTGTGAAATATCTGTCCTATTAGATATGCCCAAATCAGCTATAAGTGCTATCATTGTGAAGTGGGAGCTTCTAGGAGCAAAAACAGTCTAAGTGGTACACCACACACACTCACAGAGCTGGGATGCCAATTGCTGAAGCGCATACTGAGGAACAATGGCCTATTATTTGTTGCATCACTCACTACAGAGTTCTAGACCTCCTTTGGAAAAAAATATATGCGCAAGAATTGTGCATAGGGAGTTTTGGTTTTCCATGGCCAAACAGCTGTAGATAAGTCTTACATCAACTTGCGAAATGCCGAGCATCGACTGCAGTAGTGTAAAGCATGCCACCATTAGACTCTGAAGCAGTGGAAATGCATTTTATTGAATGGTGATAAATTATTCTTCATTATCTAGCACAGGGGTAGGCAGCACTGTGCCGAAATAAGATTGTGATGTCCCATAGCATGCCGGTCCTATTTTTTTAAATTGAGGTGTGTATGTTGCCGTATTCTGCTTGTGTTACTTATACTGTAGTTGCTTTGTATCATTGTATTTGTGTGTATATGAGCTATTATATTGTATATGTTCATGAGTAGTTTGTGGTATTTTGTATGATACTTATGAATGTGGGCTGTGCATGGGGGCTGCTTGTGGAATTGTGTGTGTGGATGAATATATCACATTGTGTGTTTGGTAGTGTGCGTATGTGTGGGTTATTGCATGTCAGAGGCTGCATGTAGGGTTGGGTTCATGTATGTGGATTTTTAGCGGTGTTATGTTTGTGCAGATTGTGTGTATGCTTGTTTGTGGGCTGCTCGTATTATTTGTATGAGGGAAGGGTTATTCTGCGTTGCTGTGTATATCTACTAGCGTGGGTGGCTTCCCTGGGTTCCACTGGGGACCAGGCTGGCTGCAACAGTAGCTCCTCTACTCCAGTGTGGATTCCCATTCACAAGTGCTGCAATGCAAATATTGAGGCTTGCCCTTAGCCACCTTTTTTGTATTAGCAGATATCTGAAGTTTCACTGGGACTCATGATAGGCCAGAGCCTGTTGGGCTCTAGCAGCCTTAAATGCCGTGCAAATACACATCAAGTTCCATGCATGGCACACGTGCCATAGGCTGCCTAACCCTGATCTAGCAGCCTGCTGGAATAATCTGGTGATGCAAAGAGAACACTACTTACTGGAATGCAGAGTGTCTTCTGTAAAGTTTGGTGGAGGAGGAAAACATATATTTTTTCAGAGTTTGGGCTAGGCCCCCCAAGTTCTATGAAAGGACCATCTTAATTGACCATTATAGGCACCCAGACCACTTCAGCTTAATGAAGTGGTCTGGGTGCCAGGTCCAGCTAGGATTAACCCTTTTTTTTTTATAAACATAGCAGTTTGTATGTTTATAATAGGGTTAATCAAGCCTCTAGTGGCTGTCTCATTGACAGACGCTAGAGGGCTTCCGCGCTTCTCACTGTGAAAATCACAGTGAGAAGACGCCAGCGTCCATAGGAAAGCATTGATAATGCTTTCCTATGAGACTGGCTGAATGCGCGCACGGCTCTTGCCGGGCATGCGCATTCAGCCGAAGAGAAGGAGAGGAGGCGGAGAGGAGGAGGAGAGCTCCCTGCCTGGTGCTGGAATAAGAGGTAGGTTTAACCCCTTCCTCTCCATCCAGCCCGGCGGGAGGGGGACCCTGAGGGTGGGGGCACCCTCAGGGCACTACAGTGCCAGGAAAACGAGTATGTTTTCCTGGCACTATAGTGGTCCTTTAATGATACAGGATGTAAAGACAATGTAGATAATTGCATGCTTCCAACTTTGTGGAACACTATGAAAACTATAAGTGGATGGGTGGAGTAAGTAAAGATATAAATAATAATAATAAATAAATAAGTGCAGGCAAGCCTCTGTCTAAATGTCACTCCTAACCTTTTAAAACATAAAGACATTATGTAAAGAGAATATCGATACAAAATAACAGGGCGCAACAGTCACTATATTTTCCAGCTTTGTATTCAGATATACTAAAGGGGTAAGTTATTTAAAAAGAGAGGATACGAAACACAAAAGATACACATGTGATATGATACAGTTACTATATTACATCTGCATTACTGGACTGATGTTTATTATACATACATTTATATTTGTGTTTAATATAATTTTGCATATATTTACATATACATTTTAACACGACAGTAAAACTAAACTTTAACCAACCATTAACCCCTACACTATCTGTTGACCTCTGACTTAGAAACAAATAAGGTGAAGGTTGTGAAATCTGGAATTTATGTAGTGACGCAACTAAATCAATGATGGGAACCATAAGCTGTTTAACAACGAAATAGTTTATTTGGTGGATTTTATGGCAGTAGGTTACTCACCATTAATTTTGTGCAGGAAGACCCACATAAGTTCTTCTTCAGATCAATACCGCAACATTCAACAAACCATGAGCACCAGGTTGTCATGGTACTTAGAAATTGATTTCTGTGTCCAATGTAATGGATTAGATGTGGTACTGTAGGTGTTGTGGGTGCTTAGCTGAAAACAATAAATATGTGCATTGCAGATACATTGTTTGGAAGTAAAAACAACTGTAAACAATGGTGATAAGGAATTAACAAACTGCATCTCAACCTGTAGAACATTGTTTAATATACACATAAGGGGAGCGGGAGAGATTCATCATTACTCTTGCACTAGAGCTGTTTTATTAATGTAAATTATAAAGGGTATATATTTGCCCTAGTGTCACGAACAAAGCCCAATAAAAAAAGATATCAAATAATGCCAAGTTACATTGTGCTCAGACTGGCTCTGATGGACTCTGAGCCCATGTTTCTCACTTTTTGTTGCTGTCAATTAACTACAACCATTCTACTAGAAAGATTCCAGAAATTTGCCTCTATGACATGTTACATGTGGAGCATCTGTAGGAAGCACATGTGCTGCATTTCTGTTTTAATCCATTCCTAAGGAGCAGCACCAGTCTAGGGTAAACCCCCCATAAAGTCTGAACTCCTTTTCCTTAGGGCCTTTGCTTTGCAGTTTCTAGACTGACTCTGACTTTTCTAACCTGGACCCCTCTTACTGGATAATCCTCTACCTTGCTACCTCTGCTGTTTCTGCACTGATACTTGGCTTTGTTTACCCAGGCACTGTTCACCGGATAATTCTCCTTGTTTGTTTACCGTTCTTTTCTAGACTCACACCTGAGTTAAGTTTTGGTTCTCTGGATTCCATATATATACATGCACTTACTTTCTATGTAAAATTTTATTTTTGTATTGACTGTTTATTAATTAAGAACTTGGTATACATCAACATGTATTCACCAATTCTAAAAGTCCTACAAGTAGCCCAAGCACAGAGGCTCTTCTCTTAAAAACATGACACATAGTCACTGTTGCAGGGGATTGCCCTATTAAAAAAATTGAGGTACCATTGAATGTGTTGAAATGAGGCATAAAGGTTGTTTTGACTCCCTTGAGGTAGCTTGGAGAACAAGGGATGTCCCGTAGCAAAAAGCTTTTTCGTACTGTATATTTTTAGAGGGAGGTCTCCAACCAGTCAAATAAGAAAATATGGTCTGGAATTTATTTAGGATTTGAATAAGGAGAAGGATAAAGGAGGTCAATTGTTGTAAGATAGTTTTTCTACTTATAGCCAGTTCAGCAATGCCTGTAATCACAAAATGGCATCAAGAGAGGTAATGGCAGCTCAACATTTGTGTTGAAAATTTGTGTACTAAGCTCAATGGAGATGAAATGGGGACATTACAGACAATACATTTGCATTAGCAAATTAACATTTTAACTTGCCCATCCATTAGACTTTCTCCTTAGCTTCAATTCTTAAAGACAATGCTGAAAGCCCACCTGTTTAGGAAAGCTTGCCATCTCCCTGGGCGATGCTTCTCCCAATTCAATAGCAGTCCTGCCCATCCGCAATCTATTTCACTTTCTTACTTTCCACTCGTTTTTTTTTTTTCAAACACCAATTTTGCAAACTTGTAAGCTCATTTGAGCAGTCTTCTTCACCGCTTGTGTCTGTAAATATTATTTGTTTATGTAAATGACATAACTTGTTAAATATCCCCATTGTATAATTGTAAGGGGTTTTAGTCAATAATCCTGAAAGAACAATTTCTCAATCCACATCTAGTACTCTTACTGAATATACCACAACAATACAAAAGAGATGTAAATACTGACGAATTGTTCCACGCCATGCAATGGTGTTTTTATTTAAAGGACTGGATTTGTCCAGCCATTTAAACTTGAAGAGGTGTGTTTTATTTGTATTAAGATATTTTGCAAGCAGCATCTGGCATGCACAGCTTGGTATATTCATTTCCAAATAAGAAGCCTCACTGAAATACTAAGTGGATCTGACAAGGCAGCAAGCTTCTTTAAGTCTTTCATAACCTGTACTTCGCAAGATGGAACAAAATGAACCCCTGCAGCCATTATGTAATGATTTCTTTATCTGCAGCTAATCGCACTGCAGCTATATAAAGACTTAGCATTCATTTATAAATAGCCCTGTGTGTATTACATTGTATCTTATTTTTTTATTTATATATAACGAGTGTTTTGTTGGAAAAAAGCACAGTTCCTTTTAATAATGGCAGGCTTTAAGAAGTGTTTTAATTAAAACTAAGTAAGACATTTACATAGAAACATAGAAACATAGAATGTGACGGCAGATAAGAACCATTCGGCCCATCTAGTCTGCCCAGTTTTCTAAATACTTTCATTAGTCCCTGGCCTTATCTTATAGTTAGGATAGCCTTATGCCTATCCCACGCATGCTTAAACTCCTTTACTGTGTTAACCTCTACCACTTCAGCTGGAAGGCTATTCCATGCATCCACTACCCTCTCAGTAAAGTAATACTTCCTGATATTATTTTTAAACCTTTGTCCTTCTAGTTTTAGACTATGTCCTCTGGTTGTGGTAGTTTTTCTTCTTTTAAATATAGTCTCCTCTTTTACTGTGTTGATTCCCTTTATGTATTTAAATGTTTCTATCATATCCCCCCTGTCTCGTCTTTCCACCAAGCTATACATTTATTTTGGAATAGAGAAAGCTCATCTGATTTTCTATGTGAGCTCTTACATAAGGGTGACCCTGAAAGTATGAATTTCTCTGATCTAATTAATGAAAATCTGGCAGATATCATAATTATCTGTAATTATTCATTATTTGGAACCTGTGATTTAAACCATGCTTTGCTCGGAGATGTAGGAAATAAAAAATAAACATGGAAATCAGTGAAGCAGTGAAGGCATAAAAGCACTTTAAAAAAAACAAAATGTCAAAATGTGCACATTTCCCCTCCTGGAGAAAATCTTGCTAAATTCTGCTTAAAACAAAGCAAGCCTAAAATAAATAAAATGAAATAAATATATTACCTTTATCCTAGATGCAGGGATAAAGGGTTAAAAACTGTAGGGATTCAACAGTACAGTAAACAAAAAATATACCTCCAGACAGTCTTTTAATAAACCAATCTAGAGCCCCCATTTTGAAAAGGCAAACAAAATACTATCACTGTAATGGTTATAAAAAACACTTTAAGTGTCACTGGAGCAAAGCAACTTTTTATCAAGTATGAAAAAAAAAAGTTGAATGTTCTTTTACATTCGGTACTTAGGCATATGGCTGACTGTTATTTCAGGAGAATTTTGCCCCAATGTTGGCCAAATTCAAAGGAAGCAGAAAAGAGAACTGCAGATTTTGCATGCTGTTTTAGATATCCCCCGATGAAAAAATACATTATTAAATGCATACAGTGTATTTATACATTATTAAAGCATCTAATGCATGTTTTCATTGGATGTATAACTGCTAAACAATTGGGTTTTTTTGTATATGGACAATGGAGTGTCCATTTAAGCTGACCTTTACCTTTCAAAATATGTCACAAAAAAAATTCAGTTCTCCAGATCAATAAAATATACTGAACAAAAATATGTTACAGATTTCAGTGTATTCACTGAATTACATTGATTTACACTGAATTACATTGTGCTATAAATTAAACCAAGACACATTGGAACTTTTTTTATCGTGTATAACCCCTTTTCTACCAAAATAGTACAATCACTTTTTTACTTAAATAGTGCATTGCAAAACTTTAGGATAGTAGAGAAAAATGTTGCGTAGCAAAACTGCATTTTAAACATTATGGTACAGGGCTTGGAATGGCAGCCCCCGCTTCCTTTCTCCCACATAGTTAGCAAATCAAATTTAGAGATTTCATTAAAGCATTTTAACAGTTAGGAAAGGTTAGGAAGGAAAGAGAGCTCATTGTCAGAAAATACATACTATTATTATTCCAATGACAACCCTCTGTATAGTACACTACAATTTGTTTTACATTTTGTGTGCCTTTTTTTGAAGTCACATTGTTACAAATACCAACAGGTTAATAAGCAGGATACTTGACTATTTGACATTTATTATTATCACCCCTACATTATGTGATACACATTGCATTTCTGTTAACATGCTATTTTTTTCTATATAATATCTAAAAATGTTATTCCCTGAAAATATTTCTACATAAGATGAATTAGTAAATAAAACATTAAAGTAGTGTAAATGTACATACATTTATTTGTATGTATCTATAAACAGCAGTCTATACGTATAATTGCTGTTTTATCCTACATTTATGTGCCAGCTGTGCTTTTCATATTTCAAATATGTGCTGGGTTGTTGTTTTTTTTTTTGTTATTTAACAAAATATGGTTGTTGTTAAAAGGGTTGAACAGTGAAGAGTATGGTCTAAACCAGGGGTTTATGGCAACCTTTAGTTAGTACTTTACCAAAACAAGATATTGAAGTCTCTTGGTGTGCAGGTCCTATTTTTTTAGATTTAGATGCAGCAGTTGCTTTGTAGCGTTGTATTTGTGCTTTATATTGTCTATGTCCATGAGTATTTTGTCGCATTATGTATAATACCTATGAATGTTGTGACAGAACTCCTGTACTCCGACTGAGTACATCCGCCCAATCCACTTCCTAGCCACTTGCAGGGACCTTGGAACACTTCCACTCCAGTCACCGAAGCTTGTCTGGTGTCTCTCAACCAACCAGGCTGCAGCTCTCCTTTCAAGCGGGTATCGTCATCTCTGCCTATTACTCTGCAGCTCTCTCCTTGCAGGCAGGTATTGTCCCCCATGCCTATACTGCTAGGGAGAGAGACTGACCATCTCTGCTCCCTGACAAACCAACAGCCGATGTGCAGGGAGATTGGCTATCTCCACTCCTGGTGCTGTACCCTGCTGTTGGGGAGGGTGATTGACCGTCGCTGCTTCTGGTGAGACCAACTGCCCTGGGGAAGAGAAGAAGAGAGACGATTTTCTCTGCTCCCTGTAAAACAAAATGCCGGTGGGATATCTTCCCAGATTAGTTGCACCACCTCTGCTGTTGGGCTGCTGCAACGTTCCTTTTCTACTCCACCCACAGTCTCTGACATCACCTTGACCAACTGTCACAAGTTGCCCTCCTGACTTCGAAAACAGCGACCACGTGGGTCTTTACTGCCCTGACGGTCTCCACCGAAACATCAGGGCTGAAAAAGGACAGTCGCAGTCACATCTCACGAAGGAACTCCAAGTAAGAGTCATAGGACTCTTACTTGGCAGCACTCACTTCCAGAAGGCATGCAAGGATCCCAGGAATGTTTCCCCAAACACTAAGAAGGCCATCCCACCACTGCCACCAAATGTGAAAGAGCTCCATGTACCTCGGCTGGGTACCTCCACCAAGATCACTTCCTAGCTGGAGCCGGCAAACCTGAAGTGCTTCTGCCCCAATCACCGAAGCTTGACTGGGGTCCTTCTGGAGCTTTTCCACCCGACCAGGCTGCAGCTCTCCTCTGTTTATTCCTGAGGTATCGTGCCCTCTGCCTATTCCGCTGTAGACCTTCTTCCAGGCAGGGATTGTCCCCTTTGAATATTCCTCTGCATCTCTGTTTATAGTGCTTGCTATTGCCTTTACAAAGGTTGATTACTGATTAATGATCGGCAGATACACTGTGCAGCACTTCCTGGTTCACTGATCAGGCCCCACCTATGCTTCTGATGTCACCCCCACCTGTGTTAAAAAGAAAGCTGCAGATAATCTCAAGTGCTCAGTCAATTTGTTTAATTTTGTTACCAAGTGCAGTCTGAGCTCCCTGTGTTACTAAACTGTGTAATGAACCTCTGAACCTCCAAAACCAACAGTGCTGAACTCTTTACTCTCTGGACACGGAACGGACTTTGACTACTCTCATCTCTTTACTCCAAACTGATATTGCTGAACTACAGACTTCTTAACCCCTTAAGGACTGATCCAAATGTAAAAGTTGTGATCAAAACAAAACGTAAACAGAAACTTGAATTTGCGCTATATGTCTGTTCAGGCGTAATTCACCTCTTTCATATTATGTGCACCCCCACTTATCATATATAATTTTGTTCAGGAAAAACAGGGTTTTGATGCCACATCAAATATTTATATATTAAACATAATTTAAAATATAAAATTTTGTTAAAATTAGAAATACATTTTTAGTTCTGCATGGCATTTTAACTGTGAATGTCACAATACTGTTTTATTGCTTTTACTGCAATAAAATACACATATTTGTATTCAGCAATGTCTCACGGCTAAAACAGTACCCCCAATGTACAGGTTCTATGGTGTTTTGGAAAGTTAGAGGGTCAAATATAGCACATTACATTTTTCAGTTAATACACATTGAAATTTGCCAGACTAGTTATTAGGCATGTGCATGGGGAAAATTTTCGGTTCGGTTCGGCATTCCGAAATTCGGGACTTTCGCAATTCGTGACTTCGGCAATTCGACAATTCGCCACTTTGACACTTTGGAACTTCGGCAACTTAGGCACTTCAGCACTTCGGAACGTCGGCGCTTCGACAATTCGGTAATTTCAGGACTTCGGGACTTCGGCAATTCGGCAATTCATCTATTCGGACATTCGGAAGTACCCGAATGTCCGAATTGCCTGAAATTCATGTCTACTAGTTATGTTGCCTTCGAGACCGTATGGTAGCCCAGGAATGAAAATTAACCCCATGATGGTATACCATTAGCAAAATAGACAACCCAAGTAGCCACAAACACTGGCCAAAGTTAGCATTCATATTTGTTTGTGTGTGAAAAATGCAAAAAAACTAAATTGACCGCTAATTTTGGCCAGTGTTTGTGACTAAGTGGCTACTAAAAAGACTGGACATACCCCATTTGCAATACCTTGGGATATCTACTTTTGCAAATGGTATGCCATCATGGGGGTAATTCTCACTCCTGGGCTACCATACAGTCTCAAAGGTAACATAACCAATCGAGCACATTTTAATGTGAAAAAAAGGAAATTCAAGCTTATATTTGACTCAGTAACTTTTGAAAACACCATAAAACCTGTACATGGGGATACTGTTATACTCGGGAGACTTCGCTGAACACAAATATTAGTGTTTCAAAATAGTAAAAAGTATCACAACAATTATATCGTCAGTGAAAGTACAGTTTTTGTGTGAAAAATGCAAAAAAACTCATTTTTACTGACGATATCATCGTTGTCATTTTAAACGTTAATATTTGTGTTCAGTGAAGTCTCCCGAGTAAAACAGTACCCCAATATACAGGTTTTATGGTGTGCTGAAAAGTTACTGGGTTAAATATAGGGCTTGTGAGCCAAATTCTCTGGACTTTCTGCCTGGGTTTTCGGGCAGGTCCTTCAGATTGTAATTAATAAAATTACTTTTGATTATGTTAAAATATTATATAAATATATTTGTAGAATTTAAATATATTTGTGTATATATATATATATATATATATATATATATATATATATATATATATATATATATAAACTTTAAATGTCCCGCACTCAATGTACCGGTCTTGTGCTTGCCTCGGTGCTGCCTCAGCCGTCGATATAAACCCGTGGAAAAGAGTGCACTCGCGAGAACTTCATACGAAAAAATATAAATTCAATTTATTTCACAAATGTGCCAATATTCAAAGACGATCAAGTCGACGTTTCAGTCCCCGTAGGACTTTTATCAAGACAGTGAATGGCGGGTAGTGATTTAAATATAACAAGATTGAAATCTGATTGGAGAGTGAAATATGCGAAAGTGAGGCTGTGATGTCATAGGTGCTGTGTCAAAGTTTAAGAGAGGAATTAACCCCATAAGTGCCTACTAGTGAAGCTTGTAAGTAAATATAGAAACGGCAACGTGCAGAAAATCTGCTATCACAAACATATTAAAATACAAGGATGTAATAGAAGGTAGAAGATAACGGAGCAACCGAAAAGTGCTTATCTACTAAGGTGCTGCAAAGGTACATGTACATGCACAATCAATAATATACAATAGATGTAATATTCAATTTAAACTTAAGTTAGGGTGGCTATATTACTACAGAGAAGTTCAATGACCATGGCAGATACTGGTCTACATATATATACAATGTTACACAAATACTGAATCTAGTACAATGTAGCTACACTTGTATAAACACAAACTGCTATACTGTAACACATATAATGAGGTCATTCTGATCATATAGTGCCAAAGAAGAAGACACTCCAACAATAAAGACTATAAGGTATAAGGAAACGTATATATGCATATAAAAAACATATCGATAAATGACAACTCTGCTTCTCTATGAGAAATCCATATGTAGTAAGGCCTTTTGGCCTGTGTTTGTGGGAGGGGCGTATGACACACCCCTTCCCTACTTAAGGGACACCCCTTACCTGGCTCCATACCTTCGAGGTCAGCGTTGCATCCTGAATCCACTTCCGGTTCACGGACGGCGCCATCTTGTTTTCGGAAACTCCGCGTTTTTCTTCAGTGTCAGCTGTGTCCAGGAACTCCTTGCAGGTCTTTCCACGGCCAGCCACGCACAAAAAAAAAAAAAACGGTCTTCGTCGTTGATCGAGTCCTCAGGACTTCTCAAACGTAAGCCCGTCGCCCGGATCACTTCCCACGGCGTCGCAATAATTTTCAGCCTTACTTTACGGCCACACGCTTTACGGCCAAAGTCTCAGGCAAATTAACCCTCCGGTTTCCGGAAACCAAGTACTAAGTATGTAGCATTCTTATGCTTTACTTTTTCCCTCCTTTATTTCAGTTTGTTTCTATATGATAAGTTTTTAGTACCTGATAGTAGGATTATTCATTTTTAATGCAGATTATAGTTCATTAAATACCAGTCTGTTTTATATACATATAACGATTATAGCATGTATTTCATAATTTATGCTGTCACATTAATTATACCTAGGTTAGGGCTCATGTATTATTAGTTCATGATATATTATCCTGGTATACATATACATAGTTTTGCTTGAACAACTTTACTTTTTGTGTACCTTCCATTTACACTTAGGAAATTTGTTTTAAACAAACGTTTTTTTTTTTTTTTTTTCCTCCCTGTTTAAACACACCATGTACACTTTTCATTACATGGCACGTGTCATATGCTGACTTTTCTTTATGTACTCAAATTACATACACAAGAACTCAGATAATTAATCAGGAATAGGTATAATGTATATATATGTGATAAGGTTTTCTCTAATTTATTTGTGTATATTACGTTGTCACTACCATGTACACCCGATTACATGGCACGTACATTTCCTGACCTTTCTGCATATACTCAAACGATATATCGTGTATACAGAACACGGTCCCAACATCTCACACTTTCAGGATTGAATCACACTTTTGGTTTAACCTCTCATACGTCAACTTTTTCTGCATATGGTCAATTTTCATATTTTAACTCATACTCCCTGCACTATGATTACTACAGTAGCACGGCCATATATATATTTTAAATTTGGTCACCATGTATACACATTATACGTAGCCACTACAAGCTAATCCTGCGTTACGGTTTTTCTCCATAACAAATCAGGCGGGGTACTTCCTTACTCTAATTGTTCCCCTTCAACACATACGGTTAATAAAATCAACCACAGCATATCTAGTCTACGTTAGTATCACAGGATCCATTTCTCATACTATCATATATATTTCTACCCTTTTAGGTTTATCCAGGTTTTCTATACCTTACGCACCATATACGTATACATACTATCAGGTACGTAAGCCTGCTCACGTGTCACATACGTTCTCCCTAAATAGGACATAGAGTACTGGCAAGTTAGGGGTATAGGCCCAAATAGGTATCTCCCCTCTTGGCATACTGCCTATAGTTTAGTGGTCCGCGAGGCCAACACCCCGCCTCAAACGTTTCGGAGGCAAACACCCCTCGAGCCACACGTTAGTTAACCGCCTCGCAAAGTTTAGAGAGGGCGTCACCTGTCACTCCCTTCCCCTGTTTTTCTTTTATTGTCACCGAGAGGCCTACGAATTCCTGCCACTACATGGGTGGCCTCAATATTCCCTCGCGCCAACGCATAGATAGAGCCTCTCATAGCCACTTGGCAAATAGCAGGGCCTCACCTGTCACCAAAGGACAAGATTAATTTTTTCGCCTCACACGGCATAATTAGCCCGCCAGTACATCCCCTGGGTTTCAACACTAACGGTATATTTTCTCATCTAGTATGTCTCAAGAAGGGGTAGAGGATTTCTCCATCCCGAGCACTCCGGCTAGACCAAACTCCCCACCACCGGAAGAAGACATGGCTAGTCCTGCATCATTCAGGTCCTGGACAATCCCTCGCATAACTAGCGAACTCAGGAGGCGACACATTCCTTTCCCCGCTACTGCCAGGAAAGCGGAACTATACAAACTGTTGCACACCTCAACTGATAACTCTGATGCAGGGGAAGGGACTAGCCAGTCTAACCCGACAGATATACATGGCATGCTTACATCCCTCATGTCATCCATGGGCAAGGTAAACTCCAGGCTGGAGAAACTGGAATCGGTCACCACAGCCCTTACCTTGGCTGGGTCAGCCACTGTGACCCCTCCGCCACTGGTCGAGTTGCCACTAGTTTCTCCAGCCACCACCTCTGATGAGCAGGAGGTTAACCCTGCCCATATGATACCTGAGCACCTTAAGAAAGACATCCTGGAAGGTAAAGATGTCAACTTAGCTGCACTACTAATTGCCTCCCAGGATGTGGTGGAGCATAAAACTTATGCGTATGAGGATATTTCTGTGGTGGTCAAGTCCAGGGATGCACGCCTAAACAGGAAACTCACCATCCCGGAATTTGTGTTGGCTTTTGGCATCTACCGGGATGTTATATGTGCCGTTTACCCACACAGGCGTGAGGAATTTGACATGTATATGCACAAGCTGGTGGACCTGGGCAATAAATATGGTGGATCGGCATTCTACGATTACCATAGATCTTTTTCTGCAAAAGTGTCAGGCGCCTTCTCACAGTACGGGACAAGGTCCAACTGGAGTAAGATAGACACAGTGATTTTTTGCAGACACTTTGCAGGGCTAAGGACGCCGGCTTGTGCATACTGCTCCTCCATGTCTCATTCGGCAAATTTTTGTCCCACCACTGCTAACGAGCATACCCACGTGCAAGGACCTAGCTCCGCTGGTCCTACGGAGAAAATAGCTAAAGACAAACTGGGTAGACCTATCAAGTTTCTGGGCAAATCCCAGATATGTAATAACTTTAATGTTGGTACATGTAATTACAGCGGTTGTCGTTTATTGCATATATGCTCAAAATGTTTCAGGGCACATGCAAAAATCATGTGTCCCAATAAAATGTATCCCAAACAGTACCTAACGTCTATCAACATATCCCTACTTGCGACATTTCTGTCACAGCATCCATCTACACATTTAGTAGATTTCATAATCTCTGGTCTATCAGAAGGATTCCACACAGGTATCATACATATGCCTTCAGGAATCCTGGAATGTCCAAATCTACAATCCGCCCAACACAACCCTACAGCTGTTGACACACTCATAGCTAAAGAAGTGTCAGAAGGTTTTTTATTGGGACCTTTTCAATCCCCTCCTTTCACTACATGGAGGACAAACCCTATCGGGGTTGTCACAGGAAAATCTTCCAACAAGCAGAGACTTATTATCGATTTGTCGGCACCACACACCTCTACCACTCCTAGCCTCAACTCCCTAATACCATCGGAGGAATTCTCCCTGCAATATTCCACTATAGACCACGCCATTACGGCTATCTTACAGGCAGGAGTCGGTGCATGGCTCAGTAAGACCGACATAACAAATGCATTCAAACTACTACCAATCCACCCCACACTGTGGCACCTACATGGCATCAAGTGGGAAGGGAACTACTACTTTTTCTCACGACTAACTTTTGGTTCTAAAAGTAGTCCAGCCATATTTGACACATTTGCCGAAATCCTATGCTGGTTACTACTCAATATATCCAGATGCCCTACAGTCATACATTATCTGGACGATTTCCTAATGGTCGAGGAGAATTCTTCCCCTCCCAGTAGCCTCAAAGAAACTGTCAGCCTATTCAACCAGTTGGGGGTCCCAGTCTCCCCTACCAAGACCGAAGGCCCAGATACCATCATCACTTTCCTGGGTATCATGCTAGACTCAGCCAACATGCAAGCTAGCCTACCACGCACCAAGGTAGAAAACATCCTGACAAACATCAACCTCTATATACAACTACGCACTTGCAACCGCAAAGAATTACAATCTTTACTGGGGTCACTCAATTTTGCCATGCGTATTATACCCCAAGGCCGTGCTTTCATATCACGTCTCCTCAGCATGTTCCCACGGTTTCTACATGATGCACACAGATTAACCCTAGATACCCAAGCCACGGCAGACCTTCTCATGTGGAGAAACTTTTTAAACTCCTGGAACGGAAAAAGCATGTTCCTCCCTCAATTGTCTGACACTTCTCCTACTGTTTGGACAGACGCGGCGTCTACCACAGGTTTTGCAGCGATTTTTGGGAACGAATGGCTTTGGGGGTAGCTGGCCTTCAGAGGTGCAGGACCTGGAGTGTTTTTTCTCTACCTCAGCTCTTTTCGAGATATATCCCATCGTGGCGGCTGCCGTGGCATGGGGACATCTATGGACAGGTTCATCAGTCAGGTGTTACTCAGACAACCAAGCAACCTGTTCCATTATCAACAAAGGTCGCTCCAACTCCCTTACTATCATGAGATTTTTGAGGAAACTCACTTGGTTGGCAGCATGTCATAATTTTTTCTTGCATTGTGTTCATATTCCAGGTATTTGTAACGAGGCAGCTGATAATTTGTCTCGTTTTAAATTCCAGGCCTTTCATCAACTTCTCCCATCAGCCGCGCTCACAGCCACGGCCACTCCACTGTTCCATCAGCTAACAATGGACTAGACGTTATCATGCAACATTGCAGAACTTTGTCCCAACTAGCTCTATCTACAAATACCAGGAAAACCTACAACAGAGCTTTCAGTTTATTCAAAAGATTCCTTTTGGAACACAACATATTACAACCATTCATCATGACATCTTTTTTAGGTTTTGCCTCTTTTTGCCACATCAAACTCAAACTTTCTTACAACACAATCAAACTATATCTTACAGGCATCCAACATCACATGCTGACCTTACAACCCAACAACTCAAGTTTCATGTCATCATACCAAATCAAGAACATCCTTAGGGGTATACAAAGATCCGAACCCCCGCATACAGCACAGAGGCTTCCTATAGATTTTCATATCCTTAAGAAATTATCACAACTACTAGATCTAAAACCCTTTTCCTTCAACACAACTCTAGTCATCAAAACAGCTATTTACGTGGCTTTTTATGGGTTTCTGAGACCTAGAGAGTTTACCGCCATCAATACAACACAATCCACTCACCTACTGCTTCATTCGCACTTAACCAAACACATGGACTATTATATCCTGACACTACCTCATTCCAAAAACAGTCAACACGCTCCACCCGTAGAGGTTAAATACTATCCGACTCACAACAGATGGTGCCCCGTCCAAATACTGGACTCTTATACAGAGAGTCTCAAGGCACCACCATCACAACCACTTTTTGTTCTACAAGGTTCAGTTCTCACTACTACCAACTTCATGACCCACGTTAGGTCATTACTAACACAGCTGGGACTCAAGCCAGCTAACTATTCAGGCCACTCCTTCCGCATAGGAGCGGCCTCCACAGCCTCCAGTGTTAACATACCGGTTCATGTTATCAAGACACTGGGGCGCTGGAAATCATCCGCTTACACACGATACATTCCTAACCCTGTACAAGAAGTAAGAAATGCTTTTCAGAACATGTCTTGTTAAAAGTATGTATATTGGTAGTTTGTATTAAATATTGAAATTTCTATTTTTGCCCTCTTTATTTTCAGGCCTACCTCATCATCGGTTTCGGCACACCACAACCGACTTGCTACTTTTATACCATCCTACACTTATTAGGTCTTATTTCTCTTTGCCATCATGAGCCCTTCACACAAGTAGTAAGGCCTTGTGGCCTCTGTGTTTGTGGTAGGGGCGTATGACACACCCCTTCCCTACTTAAGGGACACCCCTTACCTGGCTCCATACCTTCGAGGTCAGCGTTGCATCACCCTCCCACCCACACCTCTTTATCAACTCCTTTTTCTTACATTTCTTCTTGGTGGGCCCTCTTTATTTTCAGGCCTACCTCATCGTCGGTTTCGGCACACCACAACCGACTTGCTACTTTTATACCATCCTACACTTATTAGGTCTTATTTCTCTTTGCCATCATGAGCCCTTCACACAAATAGATATAAAGATAAAAATAAAAATAAAAATAAATAAATATAGAAACTTGTTGCAGTCTTATCTTTTTGGTATGAAGCAGTTCAATGGATTAATCTAATTCAATCCCCCCGGGGATAGTGTCCCCAGTGTGAAGATCCAGAAAGCTTCTCTTTGAAGAAGTAAAATATCTCTATCGCCCCCCTCACCGGGGATGGAACGTGTTCGATGCCCATAAATTTCAATGTTGGCAATGTATGTCTCATCTCGAGGAAATGTTTGGCTATGGGAGTAGTTGCAATGCCACTGGATAGTGCTCTCCTGATTGTGGATCTGTGTCCCCTCATACGTTCCCTTAAGTCATTAGACGTTTTCCCAATGTACATAAGACCACAGGGGCATATAGTACGATAAACAACGTGTGTAGTGGTACACGTTATTTGTTGTCGTATCTTGTATTCTTTGCCTGAATGGGGGTGAAAAAAAGATTTTCCTGGAGTCATGTTGTTACAGGCTGTGCATTTTAAGCAGCGAAAACAGAAAACAGCGATTTGAAGTTTGTATATCAGTATGGACCAGGTAGTCTCTAAGGTTCCTGTTTCTCCTGTAACTTAACATTGGGGTATGCTGGAATGTCGCCGGTAATGTTTTATCTTTTTTAAGTACCTCCCAGTTGTTCCGTATTATTTTGGACATTTCACTCGACTGTGAATGAAAAGTTTGAGGAAAAATCATTCTGACTTGTTTATTTTTGGTTACAGGTCCGTCTGTATAAATCTGTAGTGCTTTCGAATATGCGCTTTCCAATGTATATCTTGGGTATCCTCGTTGGGTAAATGTTTCAAACATTTCTTGTACCTGGATTGAAGCTTTTACGGAGTCCGAGTTATGCCTCAATACCCTCACAAATTGTGATACCGGTAAAGATTTAATTAAATTGGGAGGATGATGACTGCTAGCGTGTAGTAACGTGTTGCGATCAGTTTCCATCGCAAATAAAGTATAGCCCAGTTTGTTGTTTTCTATAAAGATACGTAGATCCAAGAAATCGATTTGTTTGTTGTTAATTTGGAGGGCAGAAAGGGAAGAGGCACTGGACACAGGGGACGTCCGCCACGGAGACGCTAAATAATCCCATCATTAATCTATCGGCCAGAGTACTTAATGCAACACATTTATAAGATTAATTAATATCTTGAGGACTTATAATATGATATGTTACACTAGATTAGCTATCACTTAGATGGGCTGACAGGTCCAATACTAGCTTAATCCGCCCTTTTCCTAATGCTCGTTATATATTTTTTATTTGAAGTCACTAAGTATGTTTTATACTGTATTCATTAAGGTGTTCCGTTGGGTGAAGCAGATTCTCCGATCTCTTTCCTTTACAGATATACCCGACTGTTTTATATTTACAGCGGGTTACCTAGGAGATAGCTTTTTCGTAACCTAGACAAAGACGTTCATCCACGTTAACACGTGGTCATTTGACGTCAAGGTATGGGCGTGTAGTTAGCGCGCATGCGCACACACACGGAGAGGATGCCGAACACACAACGAAACACACCTGGGGTAAGTCACTTTATTATGTTATTGGGGGGTATATATGTGAGTTTTTTGTTACAGTTGTCAGTCTATCTTGAGGAAAGTCCTTGTGTGGACCGAAACGTCGATTTTTGTATTTGATGAAATAAAGGAATTTTTTTTTCAATTTAAAAGACCGTGAGTGCAGTTCCAGACCACTGTTTATACATCATCCCCAGAAGACGGGCACCCGGCAAGTAATAGTCAAGTTTTGACTTTAATTCTATTTGAGCTTGAGTGCAAGGATTTTTTTGCATTTTTAGTATATATATATATATATATATATATATATATATATTCATATATATAATCTAAGAACTTTTTATTTAATTAAAAGAATGTTTAATAATTTTTACTAACTTTTTTGCATGCATTAGGGAGACTACCTGAGAGCACAGGCAATCCCCCTGTGACAGAATTTCTTTATTTCTAAATCTGCAATTGAGTCCCAACAAACTTTTATTCCTAAGTATTACAGGTAGTGATGTCCCGAACTGTTCGCTGGCGAATAGTTCCTGGCGAACATCGCTTGTTCGCGTTCGCCACGGATGGCGAACACATGCACTGTTCGGTCCGGCCCCTATTCGTCACAGTCAGCAGACACATTCCAGTCAATTAGCAGCAGACCCTCCCTCCCAGACCCTCCCCCTTCCTGGACAGCATCCATTTTGCATTCATTGGGAAGCTGCATTCTTAGTGAGAGGAGGGACAGTGTAGCTGCTGCTGATTTGATAGGGAAATTGATAGCTAGGCTAGTGTATTCAGTGTCCACTACAGTCCTGAAGGGCTCATCTGATCTCTGCTGTAAGGACAGCACCCCAAAAAGCCCTTTTTAGGGCTAGAACATCAGTCTGCTTTTTTTTTCTGTGTAATGTAATTGCAGTTGCCTGCCTGCCAGCCTGTGTGTCAGGCTCACAGCATATACTGTGCCCACTTGCCCAGTGCCACCACTCACTCACTGGTGTCACAATGTGCACCGGCAGAGGTTGGCAGAGTACACGCTGTTGGCCTGACACACCCGCTTGAAGACAAGTAACTGCAATTCAATCTATAACAGTGAAAAAAGTTTTTTGTTTTTAAATGCACGCTATTGTGACACCAGATATGAGTGGCAATGTGGACTGGCAGAGGTTGGCAGAGTACACGCTGAAGGGCCGGCCCCCGGCTTTAAGGACACTGACTGCTATTAGCTTACAGTGAAAAACTTTTTTTCTTTTTAAAGGCACGCTATTGTCACACCAGATATGAGTAGCAAAGTGGACTGGCAGAGGTTGGCAGAGTACACGCTGAAGGCCTGACACACCAGCTTGAAGGACACTGACTGCTATTAGCTTACAGTGAAAAACTTTTTTTCTTTTTAAAGGCACGCTATAGTCACACCAGATATGAGTGGCAAAGTGGACTGGCAGAGGTTGGCAGAGTACACGCTGAAGGCCTGACACCCGCTTGAAGACAACTAACTGCTATTCAATCTATAACAGTGAAAAAAGTTTTTTGTTTTTAAATGCACACTATTGTGACACCAGATATGAGTGGCAAAGTGGACTGGCAGAGGTTGGCAGAGTACACGCTGAAGGTCTGACACCCGCTTTAAGGACACTGACTGCTATTAGCTTACAGTGAAAAACATTTTTTCTTTTTAAAGGCACGCTATAGTGACACCAGATATGAGTGGCAAAGTGCACTTGCAGAGCTTGGCAGAGTACACGCTGAAGGCCTGACAACCGCTTTAAGGACACTGACTACTATTATCTTACAGTGAAAAAGTTTTTTCTTTTTCAAGGCATGCTATTGTGACACCAGATATGAGTGGCAAAGTGCACTTGCAGAGGTTGGCAGAGTACACGCTAAAGGCCTGACACCCGCTTTAAGGACACTGACTGTTATTAGCTTACAGTGAAAAACTTTTTTTATTTTTAAATGCACGCTATTGTGACACCAGATATGAGTGGCAAAGTGCACTTGCAGAGGTTGGCAGAGTACACGCTGAAGGCCTGACACCCGCTTGAAGACAACTAACTGCTATTCAATTTATTACAGTGAAAAAAGTTTTTTTCTTTTTAAAGGCACGCTATAGTCACACCAGATATGAGTGGCAAAGTGCACTTGCAGAGGTTGGCAGAGTACACGCTGAAGGCCTGACACCCAGACACTTGCAGACAACTAACTGCTATTCAATCTATTACAGTGAAAAAAAAATTGTTTTTAAATGTCAAGCTTAAGCTATTGTGACACCAGATAGGAGTGGTGGCACTGGGCAAGTGGGCACAGTATCCACTGTGAGCCTGACACAGAAGCTGGCAGACAACTAACTGCTATTCAATCTATTACAGTGAAAAAAAATTGTTTTTAAATGTCAAGCTTAAGCTATTGTGACACCAGATATGAGTTGGCACTGGGCAAGTGGGCACAGTATCCACTGTGAGCCTGACACAGAAGCTGGCAGACAACTAACTGCTATTCAATCTATTACAGTGAAAAAAAAATATTTTTAAATGTCAAGCTTAAGCTATTGTGACACCAGATATGAGTGGTGGCACTGGGCAAGTGGGCACAGTATCCACTGTGAGCCTGACACAGAAGCTGGCAGACAACTAACTGCTATTCAATCTATTACAGTGAAAAACATTTTTTGTTTTTAAATGTCAAGCTTAAGCTACTGTGACACCAGATAGGAGTGGTGGCAGTGGGCAAGTGGGCACAATATCCACTGTGAGCCTGACACAGAAGCTGGCAGGCAGTCAACTGCAATTACATTACACAGAAAAAAAGAAAAAAAAAAGCAGACATGTTCTAGCCCTAAAAAGGGCTTTTTGGGGTGCTGTTCTCACAGCAGAGATCAGATGAGTCCTTCAGGACTGTAGTGGACACTGAATACCCTAGCCTAGCTATCAATTTCCCTATCAAATGAGCTGCAGCTACACTTTCCCTCCTCTATCTAAGAATGCAGCTTCAGAATTAATCTAAAATGGATGCTGTACAGGAGGTGGGAGGGTCTGGAAGGGAGGGTCTGCTGCTAATTTGCTGGAATGTGTCTGCTGACCGTTTGCTCAATGATGACGAATAGGGGGCGGATCGTACCGCGCATGTGTTCACCCGCCGTGGCGAACGCGAACACGCTATGTTCGCCGGGAACTAGTCGCCAGCGAACAGTTCGGTACATCACTAGCCTTCAATACAAAAGAAAAAAATATATATTCTTTATCCCCTAATATAGTAATTAAGTTTATTTACTTAGCTTATTATGTACTGGTATTTGTTTATCTTTAAAAAGGTTCTTCGGGATATACTATGAGAGAGAGGTAGATTTTAGTTATAAGAGGATAGGTTTCTTCAAGAGATTCAAAAATCCTCTTTTTTATGACAACAGTCTATAGAAGTAGTTTGTAAAGAAATGTATTTTCCTTTCTTTTCATTTTTTTCTTTTCCTTTCTCTTTTTCTTTCCTTCTTCCCCTTTTTATAACCTTTTAATTTCCTTTAAAATTTGTTCCCTTTCTTTATTTGTCTTTCTTTTTTATTAATTATCTTCTTTCAGCTTATTTCTTTTTAGCTTTTTTTTTTTATTTTTATAGCAATTAGCTTGCTTTACATCAGCACATATATATCAACGCATATATTGAATTCTGAATTTAATTGTAGCTTTACCAGATTAATCTGTGGTGATTGAATCGTTTTGATATGAACCAGCAGAAGGTTACCACAGTTAATTTAGGTATATGTAGAATTTATCTTCACCTTCTATTTCTCTTCTTTAATAACTCTCTTAGTATCTTTTGTTATTCCTCTGTTTTTAGTTAATGGCCTTCATCCCACCACTCCTTCTCCTTCGTTTACCAACTTTAAATACCCCTTTACTTGTTTGCTTGCCACGTGTCTGGGCTTTGTTTCACCAAGTCCAGCGTCTATTGCTTTCTCTGTGGGACCCAGTCTGAACCTACTGGCTCCAAAGTACGGTCCGCTTAGATCCGCTATCAGCGCTTCCCTGCTAAACTCCTCCACCTCCTATACACTGATGTAGCTTCCGCGACCCTCTTCAATTGAGAGTATCAGCTCAAACATATGAGACTCTCGATATCTCCTGCTTGTCGGATCACTAAGGCTCGGTGGTCAAGCCACGAGCGTGCGAGCGTGCGAGCGTGCAGCGTCATCACGTCCTCACGTCATCGCTCGATTACCTTTTTTTTTTCGACCCTGGCGCTGGTTCCATGGTTGTCATCCCTTGCACCACTTTTGGTAGGTACTAGCCACTGAATAGTACACCCCTTCAAGACTTGCTTTTTTGCTCTGGAGATGTCACAGTTTTCTAGCCATCAATATTTAAAAGGACAGCATAGGCATCTAAACAACTTTAGCTTAATGAAGCTTTAGTGTATAAAGCATGTCTCCACAGTCTCACTGCTCAATTATCTGCAATTTAGGATTTAAATCACATTTGTTTCTGTTTATATAGCTCTTGCCAACCTTCCAAGGTTTAATTAAATCAGGTGTTAACTTACTTTAGAAGTATTTATCTCCTGCCCTGTAAATTGAAATCAGTCACACAAAGGAGGCTCCTGCGGGGTCTAGAGGGTTATTAGTAGAGCAGGAGACAAGAAATTCTAAACTAAATAGACTGTGAAATAAAGTAATTTTAAAGGATCACTATAGGGTCAGGAACACAAATATGTATTCCTGACCTTTTAGTGTTAAAACCACCATCTAGGTGGTAAATATAGTAAAAAGCTTACTGTATTCAAGCTTGAAGCTGTAACTCTGCATGCTGTTAGACTCAGAAAAACAATCAGTGTGCTGACATCATCAGAAGTAGTGGTCTGATCCAATCACAATGCTTCCCCATAGGATTGGCTGAGACTGACAAGGAGGCAGATCAGGGGCATTGCCAGCACAATTCAAACACAGCCCTGGCCAATCAGCATCTCTTCATAGAGATGAATTGAATAAATGAATCTCTATGAGGAAAGTTCAATGTCTGCATACAGAGGGAGGAGATACTGAATGTTTGGATGCATTTTAGGCAGCCATGACCCAGGAAGGATCTCTAACAGCTATCTGAGGAGTGGCCAGTAAAGTTATCACTAGGCTGTATTGTAAACACTGCATTTTCTCTGAAAAGACCGTGTTTACATCAAAAAGCCTGAAGGTAATGATGCTACTCTCCAGAACAAATTCAATAAGCTGTAGTTGTTCTGGTGACTATAGTGTTCCTTTAAGCATTAGATCTCTCTTTAGAAGAAGTGTGTAGGAAGTCTGTGCAAGTCACATGCAGTGAGGTTTGGCGAGGGCTGTATAAAGAAAGTAATTTTTGTACCTAATTTTTAGATATTTGAGCAGTGAGAATGCAGGGCATGATCTATACACCAAAACCCTTTCAATGACACCCAGGTCTGTCCACCAGCCCATTTTCTTGCTTCCAACACATGAAATTCGCAAACTTACATTTCACTTACTGCATAATATATCCCACCACTTGACAGGTACCATTGTAGCGATATAATCAATTTATTCACTTCAGTTGTCAGTGGTTTTAATGTTGTGGCTGATCAGTGAATGTACCTCAATATAAATATTCAACATAATGTTTTTTTGATGACGGATTTCATTTGTCCTGATCTTTTGTCTGTCTCAATTGCCAAACTTCTTCATTAAACTGGCCTCTTGCAAGTAGTGCTCCGAAGATCCAAATATGCAAGGAGATTTTATTTTCCGATTTCAGTGCTTAGTGACCTGTGTCCAGTTACCAAGGATGACACTATCATCACATTATTTAAATATATTACATTGTATCCAGGATTTCCCTTGCAAATACAAGAATGAAAAAAATATCTTTGGTACAAATTGTAAATGAGATAAAACAATGATTTGAGATTCCTGCAACTAGAATCATCTTATGAATTTGATTCAGAACTATTTTACTATACTATACTACATACTATACTTAAAGAAACAGTATAGGGTCAAGAACACAAAAAAATCCTGACCCTACAGTGTTAAAACCACCATATACCCCCCTTTATCCCCCTTGCCTACCTAAATATAGTAAAATCTGACTTGTATTCAAGTCTACAGATATATATATGTATTAAGGCCTTTTGGCTTGTAATTGTGGGAGGGGCGTATGACACACCTCTTCCCTACTTAAGGGACACCCCTTACCTGGCTCTATATCGTTCGAGGTCAGCGCTGCATCATTTCCACTTCCGGGTCATCCAGACGCCATTTTACCTGATTACTCCATGAGGTTTTTTAAGCAGAGCTGTGTCAGGAATCCAGCCACAGGCTTTTCCGGCCTACCACCTTCTTTCTTCAATCCATCGCCGTGGATGGTGTCCAAGTGACTCACAAACTGTAAGTCAACCTACCCGTTATGCCAGGCATCAGTCCCACGGCACCATGCACGGGTCAGGTCCTCACTTTACGGCTGCATTTTGTCTAAGTCTGTTCTAAAACCATTGCATGTTCATGCATATCATTCGTTTAAACCCCCTACCGGTCTTTGGGTGTACTACAGGCTTCTTAGACATTATCGCATTTCATGTACAAACCAACGAACCACTGCATTTTCGCCTACACACTGACCCCTACCGGTCATTCGGTGTACTACAGGCTTCTCAGACATTATTGCATTTCATGTACAAACCATCGAACCACTGCATTTTCGCCTACACACTGACCCCTACCGGTCATTCAGTGTACTACAGGCTTCTCAGACATTATTGCATTTCATGTAAAAACCAACCTTGCTTCATTTAAACGATTGTCATTTCGGTTTGTGTTTTCTGGTCGGCACTTATTCATAGTATATTCTATGCACGATTGCTGTTCGCATTAAAATGCACACGGTTAAGCTATTCATGCTAACTTCTGTTTCCCTTCATACTAAGATTCGGTTATTCTGCTATGAAATCACATAGATCTTTTCGTGAGTTACATTTCATCATTTCATGTATTTACATTTGGTTAAAAAGTTGCTTGGTTAAATAGACAGACCATTTTCATGCTATTTTTAAGGTATCACTTATTACATCAAGGGTATGAAACCAGCTAACATTTCTGTATAGACATTGGACTCCCACGCTTACTGGAGTTTTTTTTTTTTTTTTTTTTTAATATAATTATCCATTTCATTACAATTAAATCAGCCTACGTTACAGGCCTCATTTCTTTGTTGTTAACCATGACACAAGGATTTAATTCCTTTTCATGCATACTCGGGTTGAATCACACGTACTGATCCAACCAATCATACGTTTCCTGCACAGTAATCGGTTAAACTTTCAAATACTTATTTTACACGATCTTAGGTTGTCTATTTTGTTTCAGTTTGCTTATTATATATATATGGTTTTAATAATAATAGTTATTTTATTTTACAATGCAGATATTACATGTATATTACTGTTATGGTTAGCCTACATTACGGCTCCTTTTTCTGTCATGCTCGTACGACATACCACGAGTTCAAGGACATGGTCCTATTTTCAAAGAGTATAATGGAGATATGATGTTATTACAACCATGTACATTACGATTACATGGCACTAACTATTCAGGCCATTTCTTATCATGCTCATACGATATACCACGAGTATATAAGAACACGGTCCTACCTTCCACAGAAGGTTTCGGGTTGAATCACACGCATTGGTTCAACCACTCATACGTCACGTTACAACATTTTCTGCATAGATTGTCATTTCACATAATTTCACATGGCATTTACAAACTCAGGCCTTTTCTTGACACACTCAGACGACGTAACACGAGTATTCAAGAACACGGCATATACGTCTCACAAGACTTTCGGTTTTTGAATCACACGTTCTGGTTCATACATTCATACGTCACTTTACAGCAACATTTATGATTCTGCATATTGTCACTTCACATTAAAAAGTCCCTTGCATTCCCAGATCAGTTTAGAGACATGCATATCATCTGATCACCTTCCATATATACACATTACACGCAGGGCCGGCCTTAGGGGTGTGCGAGCTGTGCGGCCGCACAGGGCGCCATGGAGCAGGGGGCGCCGTTGATTTAAAAAAAAAAAAAATAATTTTTTTTTTTTTTTTTTTTTTTAAATTTGCAGCGGGGGCGGAGCTTACCGTGCGGCGGGGGCGGAGCTAAAAGCGCCGGAAAACTGCTGCAGGGGAAGCAGGAAGGAGTCCCTGCTTCCCCACCAAACAGTCACCAGGAGCTGCACTGCCTCCTCAATGAACTCCACAGGTAACTGTGGGATTGTCAGGTGAGTGTGACTCTCTGCCTGTCTGTATTACTGTCTGTGTGTGTGTGTGTATGACTGTCTGCCTCTGTGTGTCTGTGTGTATGACTCTCTGCCTGTGTGTATTACTGTCTGTGTGTGTATGACTGTCTGCCTGTGTGTGTCTGTGTGTATGACTGTCTGCCTGTGTGTGTGTGTCTGTGTATGACTGTCTGCCTGTGTGTGTGTGTCTGTGTATGACTGTCAGCCTGTGTGTGTGTGTCTGTGTATGACTGTCTGCCTGTGTGTTTGTGTCTGTGTGTGTCTGTGTATGACTGTCTGCCTGTGTGTGTGTGTCTGTGTGTGTGTATGACTGTCTGCCTCTGTGTGTGTCTGTGTGTGTGTGTGTGTGTGTGTGTGTATGACTGTCTGCCTCTGTGTGTGTCTGTGTGTATTACTGTCTGCCTCTGTGTATGTCTGTGTGTATTACTGTCTGTGTCTGTGTGTATGACTGACTGTCTGCCTGTGTGTGTCTGTGTGTGTGAGACTGTCTGCCTGTGTGTGTGTGTGTGTGTGTGTGTGTGTGTGTGTGTATGACTGTCTGCCACTGTGTGTCTGTGTGTATTACTGTCTGCCTCTGTGTGTGTGTCTGTGTGTATGACTGTCTGCCTCTGTGTGTATGACTGTCTGCCTCTGTGTGTATGACTGTCTACCTCTGTGTGTATGGCTGTCTGCCTCTGTGTGTATGGCTGTCTGCCTCTGTGTGTATGGCTGTCTGCCTCTGTGTGTCTGTGTGTATGGCTGTCTGCCTGTGTGTGTCTGTGTGTATGACTGTCTGCGTGTTTGTCTGTGTGTATTACTGTCTGCCTCTGTGTGTGTCTGTGTGTATTACTGTCTGTGTCTGTGTGTATGACTGACTGTCTGCCTGTGTGTGTCTGTGTGTGTGAGACTGTCTGCCTGTGTGTGTGTGTGTGTGTGTGTGTATGACTGTCTGCCACTGTGTGTCTGTGTGTATTACTGTCTGCCTCTGTGTGTATGACTGTCTGCCTCTGTGTGTATGACTGTCTGCCTCTGTGTGTATGACTGTCTACCTCTGTGTGTGTGATTGTGTGTATGACTGCCTCTGTGTGTATGGCTGTCTGCCTCTGTGTGTATGGCTGTCTGCCTCTGTGTGTCTGTGTGTATGGCTGTCTGCCTGTGTGTGTCTGTGTGTATGACTGTCTGCGTGTTTGTCTGTGTGTATTACTGTCTGCCTCTGTGTGTGTCTGTGTGTATTACTGTCTGTGTCTGTGTGTATGACTGACTGTCTGCCTGTGTGTGTGTGTGTGTGAGACTGTCTGCCTGTATGTGTCTGTGTGTGTGTGTCTGTGTGTGTGGATGTCTTCCTGTGTGTGTGTGTGTATGGCCGTCTGACTCTGTGTGTGTGTGTGTGTGTGTGTGTGTGTGTCACATACAACCAATACACGCATATCACACACTGTTAATACACCCATTACAAATATCACACATAGCATACATATCACACACAGTCATCACACCTACTATCACATACACAGACAACACAAACATTACAGCATACATGGATGACGGGGGGGGGGGGGGCGCTGTGAAGATTTTTCGGCCAATTTTTCGGCCCTGATTACATGGCCAATCCCCTGCTGCCAGGTATCGGACTCAGCGTAACGCTTGTCACCAAGCATGGGCAGTCATGTCACTATCATACTCATAGATTTTACACCTCCCACACATACTGCTAGAAGCCCTAATCCCAGCCTATACAGATTACACAGGTCTCACAGGATCCATTCTCACTCTATCCCTTTTTAGGTTTATCCAGGTTTTCATACCTGTCGAATCTAAAAACTTCATACATACTACCAGGTACGTAAGCCTGCTCACGTTGTAGTTCACATACGTTTCATTCTTCTAGGCCATAGAGTACTGGCAAGTTAGGGGTATAGGCCCAAATAGGTACCTCCCTTCTTGGCATTTCTGCCTATCATTTAGTGGTCCGCGAGGCCAACACCCCGCCTCAACGTTTCGGAGGCAAACGCCATCAGGCCACGCGTGAGTTAGCCGCCTCGCAATATTATAGAGAGGGCCTAACCTGTCACTCCCTCCCCCTGTTTTCTTTTACTATCACCGAGAGACCTACGATTCCTGCCACTACGACGGGTGGCCTCAATAACCCCTCGCGCCAACTCATAGACAGAGCCTCTCATAGCCACTTGGCAACTAGCAGGGCCTCACCTGTCACAAAACAAGATACATTTTTCGCCTTTCAGGCCTAGTTAGCCTGCCAGTATCACCCCTGGGGAATCGGTCTCTACACCCCTTACCATGGCTGGGTCGGCCGCTGCGACCCCTCCAGCACTGGTTGAGTTGCAATCACTTTCTCCAGCCATCTGTTTCAGGGCACATGCTAAATCTGTGTCCAAATAAAATGTATCCCAAAACTATACTTAACATCAATAAACATTTCTGTACTTACGACATTACTGCCACATCATCCATCTAGACATTTGGTGGAATTCATTATCTCGGGTCTATCAGAAGGATTCACACAGGCCTCATACACATGCCTTCCGGAATCCTGGAATGTCCTAATTTACAATCCGCACAACAAACCCTACAGCGGTGGAGACACTCATAGCCAGGAAGTGGCAGAGGACTTCCTATGGGGGCCCTTCCAGTCCCCTCCGTTCACCACATAGCGGACAAACCCCATCGGTATTGTCACGGGGAAATCTTCTCACAAACAGAGACTTATCATTGATCTATCAACACCTCACACCTCTGCCACTCCTAGTCTGAACTTCCTCATACCCTCTGAGGAATTTTCACTGCAATATTCCACCATAGATCACGCCATTACGGCTATCATGCAGGCAGGGGCCGGAGCATGGCTCAGTAAGACTGATATCACAATGCTTTCAAGTTACTGCCTATCCACCCTACACTGTGTCACCTGCATGGTATCAAGTGGGCAGGGAACTACTATTTTGCTCACGTTTAACATTTAGGTTCCAAAGTAGTCCGGCCATTTTCGACGTATTCGCCGAAACCCTATGCTGGTTTTATTAAATATAGCCAGATACCCTACAGTTATACATTATCTGGATGATTTCTTACTGGTCGAGGAGAATATTTACCCTCCCAGTAGCCTAAAAGAAACCATCAGTCTATTCGAACAGGTGGGTGTCCCAGTCTCCTCCACCAAGACTGAAGGACCAGATACCTTCATCACATTCCTGGGTATCATACTAGACTCAGCCACCATGCAAGCTAGCCTGCCACGCCCAAGGTAGAAAACATTCTGATCAACATAATCTCTACATACAACTCGGTACTTGCAACCGCAAGAATTACAGTCTCTGCTTGGGTCACTGAATTTTGCCATTCGCATCATACCTCAAGGCCGGGCTTTCATCTCACAACTCCTTTACATGTTTCCCACTTTTAGACATGATGGACACAGGTCACCCCTGGATACCCAAGCCACGGCAGGCGTAATTATGTGGAGAAAATTTTTAACCACCTTGAATGGTAAAAGCATGTTCCTTCCAAAATTGTCTGACTCCTCACCTACCATTTGGTCAGACGCGGCGTCTACCACAGGTTTTGCAGCAATTTTTCAGGAACGAATGGCTTTGGGGCAGCTGGCCTTCAGAAGTTCAGGACCTGGAGGGTTTTTCTACTACCTCAGCTCTGTTTGAGATATATCCCATCGTGACGGTTGCCGTGGCATGGGTGCATTTATGGGCAGGTTCGTCGGTACGTTGCTACTCAGACAACCAAGTAACTTGTCACATTATAAACAAGGCCGATCCAAATCACTGACTATTATGAGATTCTTGAGGAAACTCACTTGGCTGGCTGCATGTCATAATTTTCTCTTGTTTTGTATTCATGTTCCAGGTGTATGTAACACTGCTGCTGACAATTTGTCTCGCTTTAATTTCCAGGCTTTTCGTCAAATACTCCCGTCAGCCGCACTCACAGCCACGAACACCCCACTATTCCACCATCTAGTAATGGACTAGATGCTATTATGCAACATAGCAGAACATTGTCCCAATTAGCACTGTCTACTAATACCCGGGAAACTTACGATAGAGCTTTCATTTGATTTAAAGATTCCTTTCTGAACACAACATCTTACAACCTTTCATCGTGACATCCTGGTTGGGCTTTGCTTCTTTTTGCCACCTCAAACTCAAACTATCATACAACACAATCAAACCATATCTGACAGGCATCCAACATCACATGCTAACTTTACAACCAGACAAATCAAGTGTCCTCCTACCAATTAAGAACATCCTTAGGGGTATTCAGAGATCCGAACCCCCACGTACGGCCCAGAGGCTACCCATAGATTTCCATATTTTTAAAGACTTATACAATTCACTAGATTTAAACCCTTTGCCAACAACACAAACCTCATCGTTAAAACCGCCATATACGTAGCCTTGTTTATGGTTTCTTGAGACCAAGAGAATTTACCGCCATCAGCACAACACAGTCCACTCACATCCTACTTCATTCACACTTAACAAAACACATGGACTATTATATCTTGACTCTGCCTCACTCCAAAACCAGTCAACATGCACTTTCAGTAGAGGTTAAGTAATATCCTACTCACAACAGGTGGAGCCCCATCAAACTACTGGACTCATATACCCAGCATAACAACGAACCACCATCTCAACCACTTTCAGTCTACAAGGTTCGGTACTCACTACCACCACCTTTATGACACATGTCAGGTCTTTACTTACACAGCTGGGCCTCAAATCAGCTAACTATTCGGGCCACTCCTTCCGCATAGGAGCGGCCTCCACAGCATCCAGTGCAAACATTCCAGTTCATGTTATCAAGTCACTAGGGCGCTGGAAATCATCGGCTTACTCTAGATACATACCTAACCCGGTACATGAAGTAAGAAATGCCTTTCAAGACATGTCTGGTTAAAGTATGTCTATTGCTGGTATGTAATAAATTTGATTTTCTACTTTTGCCCTCTTTATTTACAGGCCTACCTCATCGTCGGTTCCGGCACACCACAACCGACTTGCTCTTTTAATACCATCCTACACTTATCAGTGTTTGTATCTTCTGTACTATCATGAGCCCTTAACACAAGTATTAAGGCCTTTTGGCCTGTAATTGTGGGAGGGGCGTATGACACACCTCTTCCCTACTTAAGGGACACCCCTTACCTGGCTCTATATCGTTCGAGGTCAGCGCTGCATCACCCTCCCACCCACTCCTCATTATTAACTCCTTTTCTCTTTACATTTCTTCTTGGTGGGCCCTCTTTATTTACAGGCCTACCTCATCGTCGGTTCCGGCACACCACAACCGACTTGCTCTTTTAATACCATCCTACACTTATCAGTGTTTGTATCTTCTGTACTATCATGAGCCCTTAACACAAATATATATATATATATATATATATATATATATATCACATCACCCTATCACGAATAGCTGTATCTCTAAAGCCTTGTGTGTGTGTGTGTATGTATATATATATGTATATATATATATATATATATATATATATATATATATGTTGTATTCAAGCCTGCAACTGCTGCCACTGCCCCTGACCTGCCTGCATGCCAGACATCATAAGAAGGGATTATGTGAGCCAATCACAATGTTTTCCCATAGAATTGGCTGAGACTGTCAAGGAGGCAGATCAGGGGCAGAGCAAGCACAGAGAAGCACAGCCCTAGCCAATCCGCATCCACTCATAGACATTCATTGAATCAATGCAGCTCTACGAGGAAAGTTCAGAGGGTGGAGATACTGAATGGCAGTACTGCACAGTATGCAGCACTGCCACAGGAAGCACATCTAGTAGCCATCTGTGGTGTGGCCAGTGGATGTATCACTAGGCTGCATTTTCTCTGAAAAGACAGTTTTAACTGCAAAAAGTCGGAAGGGAGTGATTCTACTCAGCAGAACAAATACAATAAGCTGTAGTTGCTCTGGTGACTATAGTGTCCCTTTAATAATAAGAAAGTTATTGATAGTAGTCTTTGGTAGTCTCCTTGTTATGGATCTGTTAAATAAGCCTGCAAATTTGTTCATCTACAGGAGAAACTTGTACTATCACTCACATTTTCCGCTAACTGCTTTATTGATAAAAGTGATGTATATTTCACTATTACTTGGCATTATTTGTAGTGTAATAACAAAGCATAAATCTATAGTAATG